>NC_045992.1:13078003-13678003 GCF_010909765.2 Amblyraja radiata | reverse complement strand
TCGCATTTATCCTATCCTCCACGCACATATCCTCCACACCTGCTTCTGACAGTAACCCTACTTCATGTGCCATGAACCCAGTGGACTTTGCTTGGGAGTGAATGTGTAACATCTGACAGCTCACCTTGAACAGACTTCCACTTGGTGGCTTGTACACCTCCGCTCTGGGATATTTTTCCAAATGAGGAATATTATATGCTGCAGAAAGAAATTATCATTTTGATATGTCTTGGTTACACACATACACACGTTTATGATTGCGGCCACACCCATTTGCGCGCGCGTGCGCGCACACACACACACACACACACACACACACACACACACACACACACATATACACACACACACACACACACACACACACACACACACACACACACACACACACGCGCACACAAGCGCACACAAGCGCACACACACACACACACACACACACACAAATAATTCATTCAATCTCATTTATCGAACAAGATTATAAATGTCCTGGTTGTCCACCATTACATTAAAAATAAACAATAAGCTCATCTGAACCAAACCCTCCTGTGAGTTGCGTTGACTAGATGGGTTGGTGGTGGGTGGCGGGTGGGGCTAAGGGGAACGGCATTGAGAGAGACTGCAACTAAAGACCAAACGCACAATTAAATAAATGGAATTATGAGTAATTTTAAAGGCAAGGGGGGAAGTTAATAAGACAAAAAGGTTTGTGGGAACTTTCTGACAGATGGAGACTGTAGTGAACAAGTGACTAATTTGTGATTATCAACCACATGAAGCAAGAAGTAAATCTGTACATAAACCTAACAACCCATCTCTTCTGAGCAACATAAACCATACTTTCCATATTTCTGTTTGTACCTTAATCACAAATGTGGCTTCTCATTGTAAGGGAATATGATGTCTGGTTTTTTTTAGGGGTGGAAGATTGCAACCTTCTCGTGGTCCGCCCTGTTTCGACAAATGCAATCAACCTGGCGTGCACAATCAAGTAAGATCAAATAGAACAACTTGTCCTTCAACTTTAGGCTGTGCATGCCATACGCAAGAAGAAGAAGATGTCTGTTTTATATCAAGGCTACTTTGAGCTGTGTAGGAAGGAACTGCAGATGGTGGTTTAAACTGAAGATTGACACAAAAAGCTGGAGTAACTCAGTGGGTCAGACAGCATCTTAGTCAGGAGGGATTGGACCAGGGGAGGATAGGATGGAGTGAAGGTACGTGGAAATTATTTCATAGGGACAGGAGCAGGCAGAAACAATGGGTCTACCAGGGCAGTTGTGTTTATGGATTATGGGGAGAAGGTAAATCCAAGCCATGCGGGGCTGGAGAACGATAAGATTGGAGGCTGTGGATGGCAGATAGCCGGAAGTGATAAAATTGGAGATGATGGCAAGGTGCTCATCTGTGGGGTCATGGTCCTAGGGTAGATATGACCCACTGAGTTACTCCAGCTTTTTGTGTCTATCTTCTTTGAGCTGTATATGTTTAAGTTTTTTTTATTTTAGTTTTCTAAATGCAAACCAATGATCCCACCAAAAGTTCACCCATCCACCTGTCATTGAAAAAAAATTGCATGCAGCCCTATCTCATTTGAGTGATATGATCCTGAAAGTCACTGATTTCTTATGGTAGTTTAATTAGTTACAAGATATGAGGAGATGATTCTGCTTATTCCTCTGTTCACAGACAATTCTGTGATGGTTCAGAATGACTAAAGGTTGATTTACATGGATAGGACAGGTTTAGAGGGATATGGGCCAAACACAGGCAGATGGGACTAGTGCAAATGGGACATGATGGTCAGTGTGGGCAAGTTGGGCCGAAGGGCCTGTTTCCATGGTGTATGACTACGACTCTATGACCCTTCTGCCATTCATTTGGAGAATTGCTGGAGCTAATCATTGTCAACATGTTAGTTCTCTTTTCTATAATGAAGGAGTTTCAGAATGTGAACGCAATGATCTCGGAGGAGCTCCCTCACCGTGTTCCATCACATCACAGAAATCACGATAGCGAACTTTGCCATCCAGTGTTCCAAAGCATCTGAGAAGTATCTGGATGTCTCGCTCTGTCAAGATACCTTCTCTCCCACAAATCAAATGCAGGCCTCGTACAAACTGTGGAAAACATTTTGTAATAAATCAGACAATTAATGAATAAGACGCTACATGGCAGGTTGGTTCAGAGAGTTAAGGCACATGGGATCCAAGGCGAGCTGGGTAATTATATCCCAAACTGGCTTGATAATAGGAGGCAGCATATAGTGGTGGGTGGATGTTTCTCTGATTTAAAACTGTGATCAGTGGGTACTATAGGAGTTGATGCAGATACCCTTATTCTTTGAGATATATGTTAAGATATATTGGATATGAATTTAGCAAGTATTATATGTAAGTTTGCGGATGACAATAAACAATAGACAATAGACAATAGGTGCAGGAGTAGGCCATTCGGCCCTTCGAGCCAGCACCGCCATTCAATGTGATCATGGCTGATCATCCCCAATCAGTACCCCGTTCCTGCCTTCTCCCCATATCCCCTGACTCTGCTATTTTTAAGAGCCCTATCTAGCTCTCTCTTGAAAGCATCCAGAGAACCTGCCTCCACCGCCCTCTGAGGCAGAGAATTCCACAGACTCACCACTCCCTGTGAGAAAAAGTGTTTCCTCGTCACTGTTCTAAATGGCTTACTCAATCGATGACCTGAGAGTTGGCCGTGTTCTGCGTGAGACAAGGAAGATTAAAGTTGCAACAAGATAAAGATCAGATGCAAAGTTGGGCAGACAAATGGGAGATGGATTTGAATCTCGACAAATGCAAGATGATGCACCACGCAGTCAAATATGGAGAGGTCGTATACTGTAAATAGTAGGGCACAAAAGAATGCTAATGAATGGAGGAACCTTGGAGTTGTAGTCCATAGTTCCATGAAAGTAGCAACACTAGTTCAACAGGATTAGTGAGGAAGATCTATAGCATGCATGTCGAGGTAGAGAATATAAAATTGGGAACATTAAGTTTCAGCTTTACATACCAATGTTTATACCACACATGAAGTCTTGCCTGCAGTTTTGATCACAGTATATGAAGAATGAGGTTGCACTGGAGAATGTGCATTGCAGATCCTCCAGGTGGTTGGCTGGAGTGGTGGAGTTTGCTCGTGGGGTGAGATTGGATAGGCTGGAGTGAAAAAGGCTGAGGGGGTGATCTGATAGAAATATGTAAAATTATATCGGGTAAACAGTCAGAATCCTGTTCACGTGGTAGGGGTATCAAAACAAGAGGAGTTAAGGTGAGTGGAATGAGTTTTAAGAGGGATTTGAGGTGAAGGTATATTACACAGAGACTGGTTGACATCTGGAACTTGCTGCCAGAAGAGGATACATTTAAGGAACATTTACTCTGGGGCATTTTTTAACATATTGAAAAATCCACCGCGACCTAGCTGAGGCCTCGAATACGCGAAAAACCACTTGAGCATGAAGGAGAGTTACGAAGACCTCCTATGACCTTGTGTCGATCATGCTGCAAGTATGAGTCGAGGGTAAACTCGCCAGAACTCTGGGACGACAGATGGCACAATGGGCTAAGTGTTCGGCTGGCAACCGGAAGGTAGCCGGTTCGAATCCCGCTTGGAGTGCATACTGTCGTTGTGTCCTTGGGCAAGACACTTCACCCACCTTTGCCTGTGTGTGAATGTGTGTGAATGTGTGTGAGTGATTGGTGGTGGTCGGAGGGGCCGTAGGCGCAGATTGGCAGCCACGCTTCCGTCAGTCTGCCCCAGGGCAGCTGTGGCTACAGAAGTAGCTTACCACCACCGAGTGTGACTGAGGAGTGAATGAATAATGCGATGTAAAGCGCCTTGAGTATTAGAAAGGCGCTATATAAATCCCATCCATTATTATTATTATTATTTATACAGGCAATCAAAATATATCAAAGACCATTCTCCCAGTCGCTGGTAGGGAATAACCATTGTAGGTTCAACTTCCTTTCAAAAATATCCAGTCATTACATCAAAATTCATATTCTGATGCAGATTTTGTTTATGTGTTTTACTGATAATCTGGTGGTTTCAGCTGCATCTCCTGTTATCATCTATTCTGGTGCACTTAGAAGGATAAAGTGCAGAGAAAAAGCTTTACAGATATAAACACATGGAGAGGTAAAACTAAATAAAAGAAATGGAGCAAAAAATTGAAAGAAGCAACAGTATAACATAGGTGGCCCTGGTTAGAGAAATATCTTATTCTCCAGCTAAAAGTAGTGAATGCTGCACAGGCATTTTCTAAGATAATGCTCTGGTTTAGTTTAGAGATTCAGCAGGGAAACAGGCCCTTTGGCCCACCGAGTCCCAGCCAACCAGCGATCCCTGTACACTAGCACTATCCTACACACTAGGGACAATTTACAATTTTTACTGAAGCCAATTAACCTACAAACCTGTGAGACTTTGGAGTGTGGGAGGAAACCGGAGCACCCGTGGAAAACCCACACGGTCACGGGGAGAAGGTACAGGCGGCAACTCTACTGCTGCGCCACCGTGCCACCCGTAAGTTGTCACATTAGTATTGCTGATACTGAAGCCGACTGCATGGACAAGCTGCCATGATGCACAATTGTTTTGAGATTGTGCAAGTTTCGCATTCTGAGTTTAGGTGAAGAGTGGATTTTATGTTCATCAGCCACAATCTTATTGAAGGCTTCGCAGGGTTGTGGCCTATTCCTGCTGCTATTTTGTAAGATCTTACATTTTTAACTAACTCATTCCTTCCTGCACAAAGAACCATGCTCACCTGACTTTCTGTGACAAGACCACTGTGCAGTTTGTCGTAATCCTTGAAGAATTCTGGCGTTCGAATCCCTTTAAGGAAAACAACATCCCGGATTTTGTCAAACACCTCCAGAATCTCAGGCGATTTGGGTAACTGTAAATGATGCACAAACCAAATCAGCCCTATAGTTCCAGTCAACGTTATGATCAACTTAGTTTGGCATTTGTTATCATGGGGATTATTTCAGGGTAATACATTTTATTTTTAAATCTATCCATAAGGGAATCTTTCAATTTTAATACCCATTGCTAGTAATATAATCACTACTAATACCCATTGTTAGTAATATAATCACTACTAATTTGTGTGTAGTGAAGAATGTGGAGGAGTCACTGTGGTGGATGTTTGTGTTGAAATGAATTTTGTGTGTTCTGTTGCTTTTTATTTGTATTGGCAAATGAAATTGGCACTGACTTGGCAAATGAAATTACTCGCTTGTTGCAAAACATACTTGGCTAATTAAGTATTAGTGTACTGTATTGTATTGTATTGTGTTAACTGCAGAGTAAAAGCTCCATTAGAAAATATCATAATAAGTTGTACAAACTACTCCTTGATCAAACAGAGAACAGGTTGGACGTGAAATAGAACTCATAATACACTACAAACGTTGTTTCCCAACATCTCCTGTCTCTCCCAGTCAAAGATCTGCTACATGTTATAGAGTTTTAGACAGGCCATTCATCTCACCAAGACAATGTTGCCCATCAGACCACTCTAGTCCCTCATATTCTACCACCAGCCTAGGGGCAGTTTACAGTGGACAACTAACCTACCAATCCCATGCATTGGGATATGGAAAGAAACTGGATCATCAGGAGGAAACCCACATAGTTAAAGGGAGAATGTGCAATGCAGTAAATAAGGGATTTATTGGACTTGGGTGTGGTTTGTAGTGTACCTAGGTTGTCTCATTATTATCAATCTTACTTAATCATGTTTAATCATGCAATGGAAAATAGAAAAAGGGGTGACATGTTCCATTTCCAGAAACCAGCCAGTAAATGTCGCAATAGGATCTTTTTCAAGAAGACATCAATGATTCCAATTTTAAAGCGGATTCTTTGAGAGAGAAATATCACATTTGTTTGAGAAAAAAAAAAGATTTTCCTATTATTATTCTTTATTCCAAGATTATTGGTCTGGGAGAGAGCTGTTTACATATCAATGAAAGTCTGCTAATGCCCCTGTCCCACCTAGGAAACCTGAACGGAAACCTCTGGAGACTTTGTGCCCCGCCCAAGATTTCCGTGCGGTTCCCGAAGGTTTTTGTCAGTCTCCCTACCTGCTTCCACTACCTGCAACCTCCGGCAACCACCTGCAACCTCCGGGAACCGCACGAAAACCTTGGGTAAGTATCAAACTCGTGGTAAGTGCGTAGAATGTACGTAGCGGGTACGTCGGAGCTCGTGGATGTCTCGTAGCGGCTCGTAATGCTAACGGCAGGTACTCGGGAAACGCGGAGACTCGTGAAGTTTTTTCAACAGTGTGAAAAATTTCCAAGAGTAAAAAAGGTGCCACGAGTTTGATTTTTTTTCTTAACTCGGGAGAGCTCTTGGGTGAACTCGCATCGTGGGGCAGGCCCTTAACTTATGAACAAGGCCAGCTATTAGCCTTTCTCTGTGTTGTGAACACGATGTAAATGTCCTATGGGTATTTCACATCCCATTTCCATCCCCTACTCCCTACTTCTCGAGCATTCGCTTACCCACTGAAAATCACCATCAAATGCCAAAATCACCATAAAATGCCAAAGCACAATGGGCTAAGTGTTCGGCTGGCAACCGGAAGGTACCCGGTTCGAATCCCGCTTGGAGTGCATACTGTCGTTGTGTCCTTGGGCAAGACACTTCACCCACCTTTGCCTGTGTGTGAAGGTGTGTAAATGTGTGTGAGTGATTGGTGGTGGTCGGAGGGGCCGTAGGCGCAGATTGGCAGCCACGCTTCCGTCAGTCTGCCCCAGGGCAGCTGTGGCTACAGAAGTAGCTCACCACCACCGAGTGTGACTGAGGAGTGAATGAATAATGCGATGTAAAGCGCCTTGAGTATTAGAAAGGCGCTATATAAATCCCATCCATTATTATTATTATTATTTTACATTGCCATAAGAAACCCCCAAAAAATAGGGAAATACAAGGAATGGTTGAAACGAAAATCTAACTGAAGGACCAAGGAGAAGAAGCATCAAAATACCAAAATGTACATGAACATCCAATACCACACATGGAAGCACAGGCGGTAAAACACACAGTTGTATTGAAACCTAAAGGAGACATTAAGAAGCAAACACAGAGCTCCTAAAAGCAAAGAATAAACAATAAAATCTAAAGAAATAAACTATACAAAACCAATGAAGGGGGGGGGGGGGGGGGGAGTCCCGGCAGTGGGGTGGGGTGTCGCCGTGAACAAAGGGGGGACCTGGCGGGGGTGGGCACTGAGAAGGAACGGACTGGTCCGGCTGCTGTTCCAGCTGCTACGGTCAGGCAAACGCCTCCGTTGCCATGCGGTGAGAACGGAGAGGATGAGAAGGAGTTTCTTCCCAGTGGCCATTAGGACTGTAAACTCCTATCTCTCCAGGGACTAACTTTATTGGGCCTTTTTACTGTTGTGTCTTTTTAAAATTGCTGTTTTTCTCTTTTTTTCCTCCCACAAATATGTGAATATGTGTTTCTGTTCCAATTTGTAGTTTTTTTGCACAATCCGCGAGCATTGCCACTTTTCATTTCACTGCACATCTCGTATGTGTATGTGACGAATAAACTTGACTTTGACTTTGAAGGGAGGCTTCGCAGAGGGAGGGGGGGGGGGGGGGGGAGGGCTGCTGCCACGTGCAGCGAGAGTCTGAAGATAGGACAGTTCGGGGAACCTCTGTAACTTTGTCGGCACCAGAAACGTGGCAACACTCGTGTTCTGTCTAAGTGAGGTCTGCTGTATGATGGGTTGGATGCAAAACAAAGCATGACTGCACCTAGGTGCATGTGAGAATGAAGCATAATTTAAGCATTGAAATGAATCATTGAAACCTCTTTCGTGGACCGCAATTGCAGCTGCGGCCAAGGAAAAATCAAAATCGGACTGAGTAGTGAAACCCTGTGTGGTTTTCTTGCACCTACCTCAGGTGGCCAGTACCCATATGGAATAGTTGGCCCAGCCGGGGCATCTGGTTCCATGCTCTTGGTCCTGTTGTGAACATCGTCACAAAAGTTTATGTAGTTGATGAAGCCGGGCTTGTCTGGCACTGCATAGTGGGAGGCAATCATTGATACCATCTCATCCGACAGACCAGTGGGACGTTTAATACTACGATCGAACTGCGGAAAAAAAGGCAGAGAAATCCCAGGTTAGGCATGAATGCTTAGTGAATGTTAGAGAACCACCGGTAATGCAGAGCATTAATTCCGCCATTGTATTTTGGACTAATGCAGGAGCTTGGTCGCCCCGATGAAGAGGACCCGACCACTAGCTAGCCAATTTAACCATAATAAAACCCCATGAATTAGAACAACAAAATGGTAGCAAGCAAGTGGGGGGATCACCTCCTTCAATATCTTGTCTCAGGCACACGCCATATTGTTGCAGGATCTCTTTCCAGAAACTCTGTATGCAATAACAGCTGCACCACCAATACTGCAGCAGTTCGAGACGGCAGCTCACTGCCGCCTTCTGATGGTCAATTGGGGAATAACAATAAATGTTGTTGATGGGGTCATAGAGTCACACAACATGGAATCAGGCCTTTCAGCCCATCAGGCCTGTGCTGACCCTCGAGCAACCATTTATACTAATCCGACACAAATTCCATTTTGAATTCTAGTCAGAAGAAAGGTCCCGACCCGAAACATTGCCTATTAACATTCTCCAGAGATGCAGTCTGAAGAAGGGGTTCGGCCCGAAACGTTGCCTATCTCCTTCGCTCCATAGATGCTGCTGCACCCGCTGAGTTTCTCCGGCACTTTGGGCATATTTTGGTAAACTGATGTCCGCAGTTCCTTGTGTCTACCAATTCCTTTTGTCTACCAATGCGGACCCGGTGGGCCGAATGGCCTGTTTCCACGCTGTATCTCTAAACTAAACTAAACCAAACTAAATGACTGGAGGTACACAAAATTGCTGAGGAAACTCAGCGGGTGCAGCAGCATCTATGGAGCGAAGGAAATAGGCGACGTTTCGGGCCGAAACCCTTCTTCAGACCCAACTAAATGACTGGAGTCTCAGGAAGAGCAGTGGGTCGCCCCCTGCTGGTGGCACATAAGAGAAGAGCCCATGAGAGGGAGTTAGCTCACTGGACAGCAGAACATGCACACACAGCTCAGGGGTCCAGATTGGAAAACCTGTCTTTGAAAGGCCCAGGATAGCTTGAAAGGCCCAGGAAAGGCCCAGGCAGCTTGCAGCCTCCGCAAACTCTTCTCCCCATTGCACCTAATGGAATGGACAGGCGACGATTCAGGCTAGAACCTTCCACAGATGCTGCCCGACCCTCTTAGTGACTTTGGCACTTTGTGTTTTACTTAAGATTCCAGCATCCACACCTCTCAGTGTCTCCCCATTGTACCTGATGGGCACAGACGACTAGCGACTGTGAGAGTAACCATTATCTTCACCTTTAGAATACTTCCAGGACTCTCGTGAATTTTGAACCATGCATCTTGCAGAAGAAGGAATCACAACGGAATCAGATGACTGGGGTTTCCTTTTCAAGGGTTGACAATTACGCAATGAACGGGTTTGCAGTTCATTAGTTCATAAGTTATAGCAGCAGAATTAGGCCATTCGGCCCATCTTGATTTCTTGATTAGTACGGGTGTCAGAGGTTATGGGGAGAAGGCAAGAGAACGGGGTTAGGAGTGAGAGATAGGTCAGCCATGATTGAATGACGGAGTAGTAGACTTGATGGGCCGATTGGCCTAATTCTACTCCTATCACTTGTGAAGCTATGACCGATGGGCCATTGAGTCTACTCCGCCATTCAATCTTGGCTGATCTATCTTTCTCTCTCAACCCCATTCTTTTGCCTTCTCACCAAAACCTCGGACACCTGTACTAATCAGGAAATCAAGATGGACTGAATGGCCTAATTCTGCTGCTATAAGTGCAACGTACGGAACACGCAACTCCAAATCTATTCCCTAAGTCCCATCAATCATAGACATTTCTATTCTGATAACGTGCAGGTAGTATTTGATCATAGAATCTTTGTCCACGTCTGGGCAAGACACTTGAGCAGCTGCCATACTTCATTCATCCAGTGGTAATCCAAACTCCTTGAAGCATTCGAATCTCCATGAATATATACGCCAAATGTTGCATATGGAACATATTTCTGAAAACTGGACACGTGGCTGATGATTCTAATGAGGAATCCATGCAGTGAGACGACCCAAGATGTGAAAGGCAAAACCATTTTTGTCCTCAGAAATGTTGCCATTTTCAGGGAGCTATCGACTTGGTTGAATACTAG
The DNA here is from genome assembly GCF_010909765.2 of Amblyraja radiata. Taxonomy (NCBI): domain Eukaryota; kingdom Metazoa; phylum Chordata; class Chondrichthyes; order Rajiformes; family Rajidae; genus Amblyraja; species Amblyraja radiata. The sequence goes on along the minus strand of NC_045992.1, from coordinate 13,667,711 downwards.
AGCTCCCTCTGATGGGTGACATTGGAATTAATATGATAAATTTATGTATGCGGTATGAATATTGATTGCTCTACCTTCAGGTACCCCTTCTGCCCTGGCTTGACTTCCAAAAATGCCACAACTCACGCTTTTCTGTATTAAACTCCATTACCAGTTCCTCTGCCACCTTGCCCAACTGATCAAGAACATGGTGTAATTTTTGATAATTATCCTCACCATTTACAATAGCACCCACTTTAGTATGATCTGCAGCCAATATGTAGCCAATCCTGTATCTAGTTTGTTAGTTCTCCCTGGATCCCATGCAATCTAATCTTCCAGAGCAATGTACAATGCCAAACCTAATCAAAGTCCTTGTTGAAATCTATATAGACAACATCGATGGCTTCCCCCTCATCAACTTTTTTAGGTACTTCTTTAAAGAAACACAATCAGATTCATGAGACCAGAATCTCCCACACACTAAATCATGCTGACTATCCCTAATCAGCCCCTGACTATCCAAATGCATATATATCTTATTCCTCAGAATCCTCCCCAGTAGCTTACCCAGCACAGATGTTAGGCATTAGGGTCACTGGTCTATAGTTGCCAGCTTTTCCTTGCGGCCCTTCTTAAATAGAGACACAACATCAGCCACCCTCCAGTCATCCGGCACCTTACCACATCTATTAATGATTCACATATCTCAGACGAAATGTGTAGGAAGGAACTGCAGATGCTGGTTTAAACCGAAGATAGACACAAAATGCTGGAGTAACTCAACGGGACTGGCAGCATGTTTTGGGTCGAGACCCTTCTTCAGACTGAACTTCTTTTTCAGCTCCCGCAATTTCTTCTTGAGCTTCCCGCAGCGACCTCGGATATATCTGATCCAGCCCAGGAGATTTACCTACGTTCATGCACCCTCGGATGCCCAGTGTCTTCTCGACCATAATATGGACAATCCTCTGGGTATCTTCATTAACTGTCCCAAGTCCCCTAGCCTTCATGTTGTTCTCCAAAGGAGTCAAGAGTCACGAGTGTTTTACAGTCATATGTCCCAAACAGAACATTGAAATTTCTTACTTGCAGCAGCACAACTAATATGTAACCATAGCACTCTGTAAACAATATAATAAACAAAAAGAAGTTCGGTAAAGACCAAAGCAGTAAAAGAAGTCCACGGTAAAAATAGAGGAGAAATACTCATTGAGAACCTTGTCCATCTCCTGCAGCTTTACCTATAAATGACCACTTTGGTTTCTGAAGAACCCTATTCTCTCTCTTATGATTAGAACAATGTCCATTAGTCTCCACCATGCCAGATTTTGAAGTCTCTGAAATGGACACCTCTGATTCCTTCCATTGAAGGAATCTGGTGGAGAAGTGTTTGCTCAACAGAACAAGGCACCTGTTGCCTCGGTGACTGAGCAGTCAACTGGAAGCTGACTCTGCCTGTGCCAAAGTCCAACTTGAAGCTGGGATTGCAGTAGGTTTGCCTACCATACTGGATCTAAGGCAGCCGATTGCAAAGTTGGATGTGTTCACCTTGAGGCATTTCTGCACCACTTTGCCACCATACCCCAAGCCTGGCGAGACCAGAATGCTGAAAAGTTGCAGTCTCTCAGAACATCACCAAGTTAATCCAATAGCTTTTAGGAGAACTGTTCATATGCAGAGGGCACAGTCATGGAGATAGTGGGGGTGGAGGGCTGTTTCCGTTTTGTGATTTGCCCATAATTCGATTACTGCAACACTCATTGACCTCCCAGCACTGTCTGACTGTTCCCCCATTTGTCTTGTTTTGTTTCCTTCCGTAAGTATATCAGTGCAACCTACTACCCAAACAGTTAGGAATCACCTTGGTAGAGAAAAGTACTGGAGAAACTCAGCGGGTGCAGCAGCATCTATGGAGCGAAGGAAATAGGCAACGTTTCGGGCCGAAACCCTTCTTCAGCATCTGCAGTTCCTTCTTAAACCCATGAATCACCTATATGACTACTTCCCACACACACACGCAATCCTGAGCCGACAAGTAAAATCTCACTAACACTGATATACAATGTACAAGCTGAAACACCAAACAGCCACGACCCACTCACATTACCTTCAAGACTACAAGAGGAAATCACACAATTGTTTCAGTGAGAAAATTCCAACCAAAATAATGCAGATGCTGCATGAAATAAACTTACTTCCTTCACACATGCACAAGATAGTTCCAAATCAATGCTCCAAAAACTCTAGCAATTGTTGATTGAATTAATTCCGCTCTCTCTCTCTCTCTCTCTCTCTCTCTCTCTCTCTCTCTCTCTCTCTCTCTCTCTCTCTGTCTCTCTCTCTCTCTCTCTCTCTCCGTAAGTATAATACAATAATGAATCTGTTCCACTGAGTTACTCCAGCATTTATCTTCAACCCTGTTTCCAAAGGGTGCCGTTTCCTCAAATAAGTTTAATTCTCCAACTTTTCAGGACATTGATTAAAAAAAACCCAAAAGCAAAATAGATTCCGATAAAAAAAACCTGAACTCTATATCCATGACATACACCTGTTGTGATAAAACTGCATGAAATCACTGTGCATTCTTGGCGGAGTGCCCCAAAAGTATTGAACTGCTTTGGTATCCAATCGCGGTACAGTTTATAGGTTGGCATGGCACCCAATGGCTCAATTTGTATTCGGTTATTATCTTGCTCTGTGTAATGAAGTATGATCATCCAGAATTAATGTAAATAAATATGCATGCTCACATGGCAACCAAGTGCCTCGGTCCGTCCTATTAACAGAAAGTTTGGATTCTGAACATGTTAAGAGAAAGGAACAGTCGGAGAGGGTAGCTTTGCAAACATACATGGTTAAATGCCCCAGGTTGTTAAACAAAGTTGATGCCATCATCTTCTTAACCACCCTTCTCAGATATCTGCTGTAAAGTACAAAAGAGGCCATCAGCGTTGATACTGGAAGCTACCTTCAGTGTAAATCAGCATCTGCAGTTCTTTGATAGACACAAAATGCTGGGGTAACTCAGCGGGACAGGCAGCATCTCTGGAGGGAAGGAATGGGTGATGTTTCGGGTGGAGATCCTTCTTCCGATCGTGAATCTGCAGTTCCTTCCTACACTGATACTGGAACGGCAGTTTCACAACTGCCCGCCATCATGAAACCCAGCGGATCACTCTATGCTGACCAAAGCAGAGGTGAGAATAAGCCCATACAATCTGTTACAAAGGTGGCCGACACAAATGGTACACAGATGGTTCACATTATCAATGTTAATGATACCAATGTACTGGTAAGAAATGTAAGTAAAATTCCAACCTGGATCAAATTCAAAATGGTGACACTGAGCCATGTGGAACTGTTTAAGTCCCTGACACTTCAATAAGATGTAAAGACAATTTTATACAGCTTACTCCTTGCCTATTTCTTCACAGAGTGTGGATTTGCGACGAGTTTTTTTGAGAAGAATGCAAGCATCCTTGTCGTGGTTCATCCCAAACAGCTCTGTAACAGAGGCTCCCTGATTTATGGGCAGTTCCCAGGCGCGCACGTGGAGATGGACATAAAGTGTTGCAGGAAGACCTTTAACTCGGTGAAAGACGCTCTCTGGTCACCCGACGCAGCAAGATGTCTGTCAGGGAATGTTGCTGCTTCCAGACTGCATGAGTACCCGCTGAGGTACGCACTGAAGCTCGTGCAGAGAGCGTGAAGACTCTGTGGGGGAGGACGACAGCCGAGGGTTCTTCAGCTGCTGAACATTGAGGGGCAGAGCCCGTTGAGGGCCATCTTCAAACAAGGGAAGGGATATCACCCCAGATGGCCACGAGTGGTGTTTTCTTTAAAGATGAGTGCAAATACTACTGCGTATGACACAATTGAATGTATAGTAAATGTATGAATTGCAGTTTTGGTTTTGTATATATTTTGTGTTTTGAATAAAGTTTACTTTTGAAATGAAAAAGCTTGCTCCTTGTTATCTGGATACCTTACTACAATGAATGTATGTTATTTTCCTCATCCTGACCTTCCCCATATTGATTTGTGAACTGTGGGAAGAAGTAGGTTGTTTGTGACTACATCATTGGGAGTTAACTAGAGCGTAGTAACAAGCTAAGTAATGCAGCAACAACATGTTTGAATATGCACACTCGGAGGAGACAAACAATGACCTGTTTGTTCGTGGCTTTTAACGATTCAAGAAGATAGGTGGTCTAGCTTTACCTCGCTGGATAGGTAATGGATATATTGGATATACAGCTTCTAACTTACCAAAAAACCCCCAAAATAAGTCTAAGGACTGGGACAAATTTCAAAACATTTCTTCAGCAAAGGAGGACAAATGGAGAATAGAAAACAAACAGGCTAAATAGAAATAGCGTAGAAAGGAACTGCAGATGCTCGTTTACACCGAGGAAAGGCACAAAATGGTGGAGTAACTCAGTGCCGGAGTAACTCATGCTGGAGTAACTCAGTCCTTCTTCGGACTGGGTGGGTCTCGACCCGAAACGTCACCGATTCATTCTATCCAGAGTTGCTGCCTGTCCCGCTGTGTTACTCCAGCATTTTGTACATAAAAATAGACTGTGAGAGTTTCAGCAGATATATTTGCACTTTATCATGTTATGTTCTGAGGGACAGAGTGTCCTTGTATACAATGTGAACATGCTGATGCGGAAAACAATGGGGAAGGCAAACATACTTGTACTTTATTGCAAGGGGTTTGACTGCAAGAGGAGAGATTTCTTAATCCAATTATGTTGAGTCCAGATAAGATCAATGAGTTTGGGTAAGAGGGGATATTAAGTAGGGGATATTAAGTCTGAAGAAGGGTCTCGACCTGAAACGTCACCCATTCCTTCTCTACAGAGATGCTGCCTGTCCCACTGAGTAACTCCAGCATTTTGTGTCTATATTCGATATTCAGTAGATTGGATAAGGGGCCGGAGTTTCTGAACAAGGGCTTGGTCATTCAGTGCACAAATGTGAAAGAATTCCTTCACCCATATGGTGGTGAATCTTTAGAATACGGTATCTAAGAAGGTTGTGGAGGCTCAATTGCTCAGTATCTTCAAGAAATAGATCAATAGATTTTTGGATATTCAGGTATTCGCGGGATATGGGGTTAGTGCGGGAAAGTGATTCTGTAAGAGATCAGCCATGATCTTACCGAATGGAGACTGTGACCCTCTCTTATTTTTATTTATCATTACTTTACTTTATACTTTATTGTGTCAGTGAAATTCTTTGTTTTGCATACCTAAGGTATGTAAAGAGTTGCCACATAAAGGGCGCCGACAATGTTGCAACGTTTCCCATGTCTAATCCTCCGTTGTTCTCCCCCCTCAGGGTGGTTCCCCGACACAGGATCCTCCTTTATTCTTCCCCCACACGCCCTCACGGCAGTCCATCCACGCCGGTTCCGCCTTGTTCTTCCCCCTCCCGCCCCCCCCGAAGCCAGGTCTTCCTTTGTTCCTGGCAGCATGTCCTCCAGCTCCCACGAGGCCCATCCTCGACCACCGGCCCCACTAACGACTGCCAACCTCGACCTCCACACCGACCTCCTCGTCGATCATCGACGCAACCTCCCTGACAACCGCATCCGCTCCTTGCATCTCCCGGCGTCGCCCAGGCCCCAGTCACGGGGCCCCATCAATGCACGTCCCAGGGTTCCGTCGAAGAATTATGTTGCTGTTTACAGTTATTATTTATCTAGAAAACTGAGAGTTTAGTTTAGCCTTATTTATTATTATCATATGTACCAAGGTACAGTGATAAGCTTTTGTTTGCGTGCTAAGCAGTCGAAGAGAAGACTATACATGATTACAGTTAGTGTGAGTTATATAGGGAACAGTGGAATCCAACTGCTCCCAGCTACAATGTGGTTATGATATTACATTAGGGTTATGCCCTGCCACTGCATTTCCCCTGAGGAACACTGCAAGTATTCTTTACCATTCCCTTGCGCAGGTCTGAGCTTGTGGGTGTGGAAAATAAATCAACCAGATGACCATCAGACTCTGCAAAAAAGCCGTACAATTAATCACAAATGTCAGGAGCTAACAACAGCTAACGTTAATTAGTTCCAGGAATAATGACTTATTTTAGTACCTGGAAGATAGAAAAAACGTTGGTTTGTCGACGTTGGCGTCTATCAGCAGGTACGTTTTAAAAGACACGCAAGGACAGAGAGATTTTGAAGAATAATTCCAGAACTTAGGCCTTAGTGATTGAAAGCACAAGTGCTGCCAGTGGCCTGATGGTAATTATGGATGTGCTAAAGGTCAGACATAGTGGAAATCATAGCAAGATGACCAAGCTGGGTGAAACATAACCAGGAAGGGATTTGACATCCGGTTGAGAATCCTAACAGGATCCATGCCAGGGCCTCAGCTATTTGTGAAATTTATTAACTGTTTGTCAAGGGTCGAGTCAAGAGTCTACAATACAATACAATTCAATTTATTGTCATTTGGACCCCTTGAGGTCCAAACGAAATGTCGTTTCTGCAGCCATACATTACAAACAAATAGACCCAAGACACAACATAATTTACATAAACATCCATCACATTGCTGTGATGGAAGGCCAAAAAAACTTATCTCTCCACTGCACTCTCCCCCCCGATGTCAGAGTCAAAGTCAAAGTCAAAGTCAAAGCCCCCGGCGGGCGATGGCGAATTGTCCCGCGGCCATTAAGCCACGCCGGGTGATGCAAGGCCGCACACCGGGTCTTGATGTTAGAGCCCCCGGCGTGCGCTCGCAGAGACCCACCGCCATTCCAAGCCGCGCGGGGCGGTGATGTAGGCCCCGCTCCAGGAGCTCTTCAACCCCGCAACTCGGGCGGGAGAAGTCGCCGTTGCGGAAGCCCTGAAAAGCGGTCTCCCTCCAGGGACCCGCGGGCTCCCGGTGCCGTCCGCCAAACCCGCAGTTGCAGCCACCGGATCTCCGGGGGTCGGGTCGCAGCAGCGTCCACCACAGCTCCACCAGCTCTGGACTCGGCCAGCTCCGCGACGGTGAGGTGAGTAGTCGGCACCACAGCCCCCGGTCTTCCTGTTGGAGGCCGCTCCTCGTTGCAGCCCCAACGACAACGGAGACCCGACAAAGAAAAGGTCGGGTCTCCCGTGCAGGGAGAGATTTAAAAGGAGATGGTATCAAACAGGAAATTAGAAATGCGTGCGACAAAGGCAAAACATTTATAATGGGTGACTTCAATCTACATATAGATTGGGTGAATCAAATTGGCAGGGGTGCTGAGGAAGAGGATTTCTTGGAATGTATGCGGGATAGTTATCTAAATCAACATGTAGAGGAACCAACGAGAGAGCAGGCTATTTTAGACTGGGTATTGAGTAATGAGGAAGGGTTAGTTAGCAGTCTTGTTGTACGTGCCCCCTTGGGCAAGAGTGACCATAATATGGTTGAGTTCTTCATTAGGATGGAGAGTGACATTGTTAATTCAGAAACAATGGTCTGAACTTAAAGAAAGGTAACTTTGAGGGTATGAGACGTGAATTGGCCAAGATTGACTGGCAATTAATTCTAAAAGGGTTGACGGTGGATATGCAATGGAAGACATTTAAAGACTACAAAAATTGTTCATCCCAGTTTGGCAAAAGAATAAATCAGGGAAGGTAGTGCATCCGTGGATAACAAGGGAAATCAGGGAAAGTATCAAAGCGAAGGATGATGCGTACAAATTAGCCAGAAAAAGTAGCATACCAGAGGACTGGGAGAAATTCAGAGACCAGCAGAGGAGGACAAAGGGCTTAATTAGGAAAGGAAAAATAGATTATGAAAGAAAACTGGCAGGGAATATAAAAACTGACTGCAAAAGTTTTTATAGATATGTGAAAAGAAAGAGATTAGTTAAAACAAATGTAGGTCCCTTGCAGTCAGAAACAGGTGAGTTGATCATGGGGAACAAGGATATGGCGGAACAATTGAATAACTACTTTGGTTCCGTCTTCACTGAGGAAGACATAAATAATCTGCCGGAAATAGCAGGGGACCGCGGGTCAAAGGAGTTGGCGGAATTGAGTTAAATCCAGGTTAGTCGGGACGTGGTGTTGGGTAAATTGAATGGATTAAAGGCCGATAAATCCCCAGGGCCAGATAGGCTGCATCCCAGAGTACTTAAGGAAGTAGCTCCAGAAATAGTGGATGCATTAGTAATAATCTTTCAAAACTCTTTAGATTCTGGAGTAGTTCCTGAGGATTGGCGGGTAGCAAACGAAACCCCACTTTTTAAGAAGGGAGGGAGAGAGAAAACGGGGAATTACAGACCAGTTAGTCTAACATCGGTAGTGGGGAAACTGCTAGAGTCAGTTATTAAAGATGGGATAGCAGCACATTTGGAAAGTGGTGAAATCATTGGACAAAGTCAGCATGGATTTACGAAAGGTAAATCATGTCTGACGAATCTTATAGAATTTTTCGAGGATGTAACTAGTAGCGTGGATAGGGGAGAACCAGTGGATGTGGTGTATCTGGACTTCCAGAAGGCTTTCAACAAGGTCCCACATAAGAGATTAGTATACAAACTTAAAGCACACGGCATTGGGGGTTCAGTATTGATGTGGATAGAGAACTGGCTGGCAAACTGGACGCAAAGAGTAGGAGTAAACGGGTCCTTTTCACAATGGCAGGCATTGATTCGTGGGGTACCGCAAGGCTCAGTGCTGGGACCCCAGCTATTTACAATATATATTAATGATCTGGATGAGGGAATTGAAGGCAATATCTCCAAGTTTGCGGATGACACTAAGCTGGGGGGCAGTGTTAGCTGTGAGGAGGATGCTAGGTGACTGCAAGGTGACTTGGATAGGCTGGGTGAGTGGGCAAATGTTTGGCAGATGCAGTATAATGTGGATAAATGTGAGGTTATCCATTTTGGTGGCAAAAACAGGAAAGCAGACTATTTTCTGAATGGTGGCCGATTAGGAAAAGGGGAGATGCAGCGAGACCTGGGTGTCATGGTACACCAGTCATTGAAAGTAGGCATGCAGGTGCAGCAGGCAGTGAAGAAAGCCAATGGTATGTTAGCTTTCATAGCAAAAGGATTTGAGTATAGGAGCAGGGAGGTTCTACTGCAGTTGTACAGGGTCTTGGTGAGACCACACCTGGAGTATTGCGTACTGTTTTGGTCTCCAAATCTGAGGAAGGACATTATTGCCATAGAGGGAGTGCAGAGAAGGTTCACCAGACTGATTCCTGGGATGTCAGGACTGTCTTATGAAGAAAGACTGGATAGACTTGGTTTATACTCTCTAGAATTTAGGAGATTGAGAGGGGATCTTATAGAAACTTACAAAATTCTTAAGGGGTTGGACAGGCTAGATGCAGGAAGATTGTTCCCGATGTTGGGGAAGTCCAGGACAAGGGGTCACAGCTTAAGGATAAGGGGGAAATCCTTTAAAACCGAGATGAGAAGAACTTTTTTCACACAGAGAGTGGTGAATCTCTGGAACTCTCTGCCACAGAGGGTAGTCGAGGCCAGTTCATTGGCTATATTTAAGAGGGAGTTAGATGTGGCCCTTGTGGCTAAGGGGATCAGAGGGTATGGAGAGAAGGCAGGTACGGGATACTGAGTTGGATGATCAGCCATGATCATATTGAATGGCGGTGCAGGCTCGAAGGGCCGAATGGCCTACTCCTGCACCTAATTTCTATGTTTCTATGTTTCTATGTGACGTTTCGGGTCGAGACCCTTCTTCAGACTGAACCAGCATCTGCAGTTCTTTGCTACTTAACTACAAAGCTGTACATCTTTGGAGTGGGGGAGGTAAGATCTCAGAGAAAACCCACACTGTCACGGGGGAATGTACAAACTCCGTACAGATAGCACCCGTAGTCGGGATCGAACCCGGGTCTGCAAGCGCTGTACGGCAGCAACTCTACCGCTGCTCCACTGTGCCACCCCAGATGTCCCAGATAGAACCATGAAATTCTTACTTTCAGCAGCACAACAGAATATGTGAACATAGTACACTGTAAACAATATAATAAATGAGAAAAAAGTTCAGTATGTGTCTATATACACATACTAACACATACACACACACATATATATAGGAATGCGTAGGAAGGAACTGCAGATGCTGGTTTAAACCGAATATAGACACAAAATGCTGGAGTAACTCAGTGGAAGAGACAGCATCCCTCGAGAGAAGGAATGGGTGATGTTTCAGGTCGAGACTCTTCTTCAGACTGAGAGTCAGGGGAAAGTGAGACGAGAGATATAGACGGTAGTGTAGGAAGATATAGAACGAATTAATGAAAGATATGCAAAAAAGTATCGTTGATAAAGGAAACAGGCCCTCATTAGCTGTTTGCTAGGTGAGAACGAGAAACTGGTGTGACTTGGTTGGGGGAGGGATGGAGAGAGAGGGAATACAGGGGTTATTTGAAGTTAGAGAAATCAAAATGTTAACACTGGAGTGTAAGATGCTCAAGAGAAATATGAGATGCTATTCCTCCAGTTTGCTATTAGCCTCACTCTGACAGCAGAGGAGGCCTGAGATGAGCAGAAATTTCTCCACTCGGACGGCGATGACGTTTTGGAATTCTTCACACCAGAGTACTGTGGTGGCTCAATTATTGATTGCACTCAAAACAACGATAGATAGTTTTGGATATTAACGGAATCAATGGATGCGTAAAAAGTAGAAAAATGACAGTGAGATAGAAGTTAGAAGTTGTGAACATGTGAAATAGCAAAGCAGGCTTGTGGTCCACTTCAGGTTATCTTACTATGTTCCTCACAAAAACAAAAATCCAATCAATCAATCAATCAATTTTATTTGTATAGCACATTTAAAAACTCACGTTGACCAAAGTGCTGTACATCAGAGCAGATACTAATGTGCCACATACAATGGTACACAGAACTAACAATACATATATAAACTGTTTACAGCGCCCCCTCAGAGGGCCTCAAAAAACACTAGGGAGCAGAAATAGTTTTTGAGCCTCGATTTAAAGAAGTCGATGGAGGGGGCAGTTCTGATGAGGAGAGGGATGCTGTTCCACAGTTTAGGTGCTGCAACCGCACCCCTGAGCGGGATAGTCAGTAGGCCCAAGTCGGCCGACCTGAGGGACCTGGAGGTAGTATGGTGGGTTAGAAGATTTTTGATATGGGAGGGGGGGCAAGCCCGTTAAGGGGTTTGTATACGAATAACAGGAGCTTGAAGTTGATTCTGCACCGTGCCGGAAGCCAGTGGAGAGATGACGAATCGGGATGATGTGGTACCCAGTCAGAAGTCTCCAGTCCAACTAATTACAGTTTGCGTTCAAGCAGCATTTATGCATTTATGAACTACCCTCGGATACCCATGTTGGGTTTTGGCAGAACCACTCAGCATCATAGTCCTTGTAAAACATGAGCTAAAAGAATTGAATTCAGAAGTAAGGTGACAGTAATGATCCATCAAAGCAGCATTTGGCCAAGCGTGGCATTAAGGTAAAACTGAAGTGAACGGGTAATCATTCTAATGGTCAGAATTGTATCTTGTGTAGAGCGCTGTGGTTGTAGGAGGTCAATCATCTCAACTCCAGATGACCACTACAGCGGCAATGTCCTCGGACCAGCCATCTTCAACTGGATGAAAGTTGAGAGGTTGGCATGAAGGCACAGAGCCTGTTGCAGCCACAGCATCTGCTCTCATAGAACACAGAGCAGTAGAACATAGGAGCAGGCCATTCAGCCCTCAATATCCATGCCTAACATGGTGCCAAGTTAAAATAACCGACACGAGAATCATTTGCCTCCATTCCCTGCACATCTAAATGTGCATATCTAAAACACCACTATTGTATCTGCTTCCACCACTACCCTTCTCCAGTTCACCTGTACTATATATACAACTTCATGGGGTTATAAAGTCTTATGGGGTTAAGAAGCCATAAAGTATATGTATCACATATGAATGGACAATTATGTAGTGCCCTGGGCATTATTCAACATACACCTGGAATGCCAGAGCTAAAGTCCAAGGTACCACCAGCCGATAAAGAGGAACAAATGGTTCCAGCAATATTTTGCTCCAGATGGGGTAGCTTTAGACATTGGGTATGAGATAGTCTGAAGAAGGGTTTCGGCCCGAAACGTTGCCTATTTCCTTCGCTCCATAGATGCTGCTGCACCCGCTGAGTTTCTCCAGCATTTTTGTGTACCTTAGCTTTAGACATTAATCTGGCGAGGTTATGCAGGGCTTGGTTTATTTGGGAGTCAGTGTGAGTTATGGAAGGTTTGAAACATATGTGATATATGTGAAGGTTTGAAACATATGAAACATATAAAATTATAAAAGGACTCGGCAAGCTAGATGCAGGAAAAATGTTCCCAATGTTGGGTGAGTCCAGAACCAGGGGCCACAGTCTTAGAATAAAGGGGAGGTCATTTAAGACTGAGGTGAGAAAAAACTTTTTCTCCCAGAGAGTTGTGAATTTATGGAATTCCCTGCCACAGAGGGCAGTGGAGGCCAAGCCACTGGATGGATTTAAGAAAGAGTTAGATAGAGCACTAGGGGCTAGTGGAGTCAAGGGATATGGGGAGAAGGCAGGCACGGGTTATTGATAGGGGACGATCAGCCATGATCATAATGAATGGTGGTGCTGGCTCGAAGGGCTGAATGGCCTCCTCCTGCACCTATTTTCTATGTTTCTATGTTTAAGTTGTGCAAGGCAACATTGCTGACCACTTCCAGCTGGCAGAACAGTCTCCTGAGGCATGTTATGGGTGTTAGCACACACTACACCCAATTATTCATTGGCAGAACAACTGCAGAGAATTGTGCAATTGTTATCATTCCTTTGGTCGCAATATTTGATCTTTAAATTATGTATAGAACTGCACAATCTGTCCCTGAAACACACCACAATCAATGGCTTAATTCTGAGAATTTGTACAGTTATTTATTATTATTATTATTATTATGATTATCAATCTGAATATAACATTTCCAGAAATTCTTAAGAACATACGGCAGTGAATGTGGTGAGGATTGGTGTAATATGCAACATTAGTATTTTTTCTATTCTGAAATATGCTCTCTGAATGTTACTCTGTAATAGAATTCTCATCGATTTCTCTGCTGATCTCCTTCAGTTACAGCTCTACAATCCTCTCATTTATCCGGCTAATCCCAGCTTCATACCCTTTCCCAAATCTAATGTACCATTTGCAGCAGCCAAGGCTAGAAGCTCTGGAATTCCTTCCCAGGTCCTCTCTGCGACTCCATCTTCCCTTCTGCCTTTAAATGCACCTTAAAACTTGAGCCAAGCTCTTAAAACCAAGCTCTTGATTTATTTTATTTCTTTAAAGGTGTTTCTAAATCAGTGCTTGACCAAAAGATGTTTTATGTTGCGCCAATGAACGCTTATCTTACCTGACTCTCTGTCACTGTTCCAGAGTTTAGCTTGTCTAAGTCTTGAAATGGCGGGGAAATGTCAGTACCATGGTATTTATAATAAGCACATAGTTGCTTCATGATAGTCTCAAAACACTTCATCTTGTCTGGGTCAGTTTCAGGATTGATATCATTCCGACTATGAAAGCAAATTGAAATGAAACATGTTAAAACGTTCCCATTATGGATTGTAGTATTTAGTTTAGCTTGGTTTAGTTTAGAGGTTCCGCTCGGAAACAGGCCTTTCGGCCCACCTGGTTCGTGCCGACCAGCGATCCCCGCACATTAACACTATCCTACACACACTAGGGACAATTTTTACATTTACCACACCAATTAACCTACAAACCTGTACATCTTTGGAGTGTGGGAGGAAAGCGACGATCTTGGAGAAAACACACGCGGTCACGGGGAGAACGTACAAACTCCATACAGACAGCACCCGTAGTCGGGATTGAGCGTGGGTCTCTGGTGCTGCAAGTGCTGTAAGGCAGCATCTCTCCTGCCGCCCTATTGCCAATTGATTTGAATTTCCTACACATCTCTATATGGAAGAATACTCTGTTCCCCATTGTTTAGACTATATTATAAAAATAATTAAACCTACCTGAAAGGGGATTATAATTTCAAATGGGCATTGGTTTGTAGAATTAGAAATTGAGAGGTTTATTTGGTGTGTCACAAGAACTGAATGAGTGCGTCAGGGAATGTTGCTGAGTGGTCCCTTCCAGACTGCACGAGTACATGCTGAGGGACTCACTGATCCTTGGGGCAACCAATGTGAAAGCTCTGTGGAGGAGGAACACAGTCTAGGGTCCATCTGCTGGGCATTGAGCGGTAGAGTCTGGTGAGGACAATGCCTCACCCCAGGGGACCACCTGGGTGGCAAGTGTTCAAGAAAGAACTGCAGATGCTGGAAAAATCAAAGGTAGACAAAAATGCTGGAGAAACTCAGCGGGTGAGGTCTGAAGGATCTCGACCTGAAACGTCACCCATTCCTACGCTCCATAGATGCAGCCTCACCCACTGAGTTTCTCCAGCATTTTTGTCTACCTGAGTGGCGAGGATCTTAATGATAGATGCAAACACTCTACGTACGACAATAATGTACAGGTGAGGAGAAAGTCTGACGCGTTTTTTGCACGGTTTTAATTTTGTATGTATATATTTTTTATTTTTAATAAAGTTTATTTTTGGAAATTTAAAACAAGTTTTATCATAATGATATACTCACATTTCTGGAGCTTTCACTTCCTGAAGACGTGGGTCTTTGTCAATCTCATTTGGATTGAAGGCTATCGATAAAATAGACAACAGATCACTGAACAGATAGTACATAAGGTGCCCGATTAACTCAGGAGGTCAGGTAGCATTTCTGGAGACCATTGGCAAGTGACAGATACAAAATGCTGGAGTAAATTAGCAGGCCAGGCAGCGTTTCGGGTCGTGCCTTTCAAGTGACATTCAGGTTGAAACAATATCTGCAGTTGTTTCTACCTGAGGAACCTAAAACATCGCATATCCATGTTCTCCAGAGATGTTGCCTGACTTGCTATGTTTCTCCAGCACTTTATGCCCTTTTGTGTATTAACCAGCATCTGTCATTCTTTATTTCTTCTCCTGGATTGTTTTATTTACATCCCATAGTTTATTGTCTTAAATGCAGAATATTTTCTGACTGCAACTAAATTGTCCACAGTATCCAGTTACAATCCAGTAAAGATTTATATTCCCATCCACTCTGTGGCACTCTTTAAAGGTTTCCCTGTTTATATTTGTACCTATTGACATTTTAAAGATCATCATGCACTCACACCATCCTGCAAGTGGTGGCGCTGTAGTCCCTCCATTTTGTTCCCAGGCCCAAACCAATTCTACTTCCAGTATCCATTTCTGCTACGGAGGTCATGACTTAACAGGAAACAATAGTTAAATTGTAGCTTCAGATATCTATAAAAAGGCAATTGTATAGGATATTAAATTGTGCATTTGAATGTCTCTGACTGAAATGATCTCTCTCCCCGGTTTCCCCGGTAACTGTACCACACCTCCCCTTAATCACGCCTCACCTCCGCTGTGCCTCACCTGGACTCCAATCTATCTCCTCCTGCTACTTTCCTCCCTCTGGCTTTAGGATTCACATCTATTCAATCATGTCTCACATCTCTGCTTTTATCTCGGGCCTTTGTTCCAACTATCTGCTTTATTCAACACCCCCGTCACCTGTGTCAGCCTATGACCGGCCACACTTTGAACCAAAGCTCCGTGGCGTACTACACGTCAGTCCTTTGGGCTTTGCAGGAGTGGTCAATCTTGCTCCGCTCTATGATCTTTGCTTTGCCTCTCCCAGATTCTGGCTTTCTTCTACCCCTTACAATTAGTCTAAAGAACCGTCTCGACCCGAAATGTCACCTGCCCATGTTAGGTTGAGTGACTCCGGCTCTTTGTGCCCTTTTGTGTATTAAATTAACATGAATCTGTAGCTCCTTGTTTCTACCAGCCTCCAAACCAATTTCCATGAGAAGAAATATCCCAACCTGAAACATCAACTATTCATGTTCTCCAGAGATGCTATCCAACCCATTGAATTACTCCAGCATTTTGTATCTTTCTCCATTAGGTTCATTATGTAATTGAACATAATCCTTAATTTGGAAATAACTGTTAATCTGAAAGAGTCTACAGAATGGCTGAAATGGGAATTAATATATATATATATTGGTGCACCAGCGAACTTGGACTATTGTCAGTGTTAGGGCAGTGGTGGAACAGCAGCAGTATACCTGGTCTAAACAAGCATGATATGGAGAAGGGATTGTAATTTTTAAATATCACCATTCCCACCATTCCTAGGTAACAGTGCAATCATTGGGATTCTCCATTTCCAGTGCAAGACCTGTTCAATGGAAACAAATTTCAGAAGTAGAACTGAGCATCCAGCCATTTCTACATTGCACCTATAGTGTAGGAAGGGATTACAGATACTCGTTTACACTGAAGATAGAGACAAAATGCCGGAGTAATTCAGTGGGGCAGGTAACATCTCTGGATAGAAGGAATGGGGTGGCATTTCAGGTTGAGACCCTTAGGCCTTGACCTGAAACGTCACCCATTCCTTCTATCCAGAGATGCTACCTGTCCCGCTGGGTTACTTCTGCACCTATAGTGATTACTATTGACTTGCACAGAGAAAATGTACAGGACTAATTATTATTCCCAATGTGTATAATTTATTATTTATATAATTCTATCCCATCCCACTTCAGCCTCTCAAACATCCAGACTTCCCCACCCACCATCTTCACCTACGTTTATCAATGATATCATTGAAATGCCTGTAGTTGATGGTGCCATTGCACTTCAAGTCATACTTCCTAAAGAGGGCATCGCTCTCCTCCAGTGTGAGACGGACCCCGACCGTTTGGTCCAAGCATCGTAGGAATTGAGATCCTGCAAGACAAGTAAGTAGCGGTCATTGCAGAACAAAGTTGATTTGCCATTGACTGCAATATGAAAGCATCTTCTAGGCAGGAAGCACACTCAATAATTCCAAGCTATGCAGTTTAAACCAAGCTTCTGCTGGGGCTAGCACCTTCCTGTTGGAGCATCAATTGGTGCCGCAACTTGGCAAATCATTGGGCATTGTCTACAGATGAGAAAATGGGAAAACGCACTTCCTTTTTCATAGTTTAAGAAAGAACTGCAATGCTGGAAAAATCGAAGGTGGACAAAAATGCTGGAGAAACTCAGCGGGTGAGGCAGCATCTATAGAGTTGGGTTTCTCCAGCATTTTTGTCTACATTCCATATTCCATATTCATAGTTGATGCACATCGTGCAAATAAGGGAGACTAGGTAAGAAGAAGAGCAAGGAAGGAAAGAGGTTTGAGGTAAAAGGAATGTTAAATGAGCCATGTGGAGTATAAATAGCTAGCTATTTCTGTGTTTTGAGCTGAATGTTATGTAATCCTGGTTAATGCGGTTATGTTGACATTGCTTTCTGTTGATCATCCTATCACAGGGTTTTGATTTAGTTATCTTAATCATTCAGTGGTACATTCACATGGTAATAAAGGAAATGGACAAATAACAAACTGTGACCTCACAAATGTCGGGGAAAATAGACTATGAAAGGAATTTAGCGAACAACATAAAAACTAATAGTAAGAGTTTTTATAGCTATATAAAAAGAAAAAGGGTGGCTAAGGTGAACGTTGGTCCATTGGAGGGTGAGACTGGAGAGTTGTTGGTGGGGAACATGGAAATGGCAAAGGCATTAAACGAGTATTTTGTATCAGTCTTCACCATAGAAGACACAAAAAATATTCCAACGCTGGATAAACAGGGGGCGGTAGGAATGGAGGAGCTAAATACTATTAAGATCACCAAGGAGGTGGTATTAGGGAAATTAATGAGACTGAAGGAGGATAAATCCCCTGGGCCTGATGGATTACATCCAAGGGTCTTGAGGGAGATAGCGGTGGGGATTGTGGATGCATTGGTGATAATTTTCCAAAACTCCCTGGAGGCAGGAACGGTCCCAGTGGATTGGAAAATGGCCAATGTAACACCTATATTTAAAAAAGGAAGTAGACAGAAGGCGGGTAACTATAGACCAGTTAGTCTAACATCGGTGGTGGGTAAAATGTTAGAGACAATTATTAAAGAAACACTAACGGGGCACTTGGATAAACATGACTTCATCGGACAGAACCAGCATGGTTTTGTGAAGGGGAAATCCTGTTTAACGAATCTGCTCGAATTCTTTGAGGAAGTAACAACCCGGGTGGATAAAGGGGAACCGGTGGATGTGGTATACTTGGACTTCCAAAAGGCTTTTGACAAGGTGCCACATAAGAGACTATTGCTAAAAATAAAAAATTATGGGATTGGGGGTAATATATTAGCATGGGTAGAGGATTGGCTGACAAATAGGAAGCAGAGAGTGGGGATAAATGGTTCATACTCGGGATGGCAACCGGTAACTAGCGGGGTTCCGCAAGGGTCGGTGCTGGGACCCCAGTTGTTCACAATTTATATAAATGATTTGGAGGAGGGAACCAAGTGTAATATATCAAAATTTGCGGACGATACAAAAATGGGAGGAAAAGTTGGGGATGAGGAGGATAGGAAGAGTCTGCAAATGGATATAGATAAGCTAGGTGAGTGGGCAACAACTTGGCAGATGAAATTTAATACTAATAAATGTGAAGTCATTCACTTTGGGAAAAAAAATGATAGGGCAAGTTATTTTCTAAATGAGGAGGAGCTGCGTTGTAATGCAACGCAAAGGGATCTAGGGGTATTAGTACATGAATCACTAAAGGTCAGTATGCAGGTGCAGCAAGCAATCAGGAAGGCCAATGGAGTTTTGGCCTTTATTGCTAGGGGGATTGAGTATAAAAACACGGAGGTCTTGCTGCAGCTGTACACAGTATTAGTGAGACCACATTTGGAATACTGTGTACAGTTCTGGGGTCCATACTTAAGGAAGGATGTACTAGCCCTGGAGGCAGTGCAGTGAAGGTTTACAAGATTAATTCCTGCAATGAGGGGATTGACATATGAGGAAAGGTTAAGTAAGCTGGAGCTCTACTCTTTGGAGTTTAGGAGAATGAGAGGCGATCTCATTGAAACATATAAGATCGTGAGGGGCCTTGATCGGGTGGATGCACCGAGGATGTTCCCAATGATCGGGGAAACTAGAACTATGGGACATAGTTGCAGAATAAGGGGGGGCTCTTTTAAAACTGAGATGAGGAAGAACTTCTTCACCAAGAGGGTGGTTAATTTATGGAATTCACTGCCCCAGGGAGCAGTGGAAGCAGAAACGTTAAATATATTTAAGTCTAGAATAGATGTTTTTTTAGCTGCCGAGGGGATAAGGGGCTACGGGGAGATGGCAGGGATATGGACCTAGGTATGGTTAGTATAGTGAGACCTGAGTGATCTCCTGGACAAGTGTCGATCACCTGGATTGGGGTCGGAGAGGAATTTCCCGGATTTTTTTTCCCGAATTGGACCTGGGTTTTTATCCGTTTTTTTGCCTCCCCCAGGAGATCACGCGGTTCTTGGGGTGGAGAGGGGTGATAGCGGTATGAAGGGGAGGGTAGTGCCTTGTGTTCTGTGTCTTGTGTCTACTGTTTGTGGGTAAGTGTGTCTGTTTAGTGTTCAGCCATGAGCGAATGGCGGTGCGGGCTCGACGGACCTGGTGGTCTACTCTCGCACCTACTTTCTATGTTTCTATGTCAGATAAAAGTCAGAATACGTCTCCAAACACACACACGATACCATCTGAAAACCAAAGTGGGGAAAAATGGGCTTTGCATGCCCGTATTCACTTGCAGATTGCATGAACTATATACTTACCATAAAACTGAAGATGTAACAACATTTTTAACTAATGCATTTAAGACCAAAGAGAATCCCAATGAGCTGATAGAGCAGCTGCCTCACAGTGCCAGGTTCAATCCTGACCCCGGGTGCCGTCTTTGTGGAGTTTGCACAGTCCCCCTGTGACCACGCTGGTTTCATCCGGGTGCTCCAATTTCCTCCCATATCCCAAAGACGTGTGGGTTTGTAGTTTAATTGGCCTCTATAAATTGCCCCGAGTGTGTGGTGTTCCTGACTTACTTGTGATATAACCACTGTGTAATTTGTCATAGTCTCCAAAGTACTCTGAGATTCGAACCCTTTTCGCTAATACTGTACTCCTGATCTTGTTTTCAACAGCTTCGATATCCATTTCGCTGAAAAAGACAAAACACTTTCATTAGAATAGTGAAGCGTGTGTACAATAATCTTATTTAACATGGTGTCACATCCTGAAGTTGAGCCAAAGTTTCCAATCAATGGAGTGCTTTTGAAATACAGTAAATGTTATAATAGGTTGTAGAAACAAAGAACTACAGATGCGGCTTTGCAAACAAAGACACAGTGCTGGAGTAACGCAGTAGTTCATGCGGCATCTAAAGACGGGACCCGACTCAAAACGTCGCCCATCCATGTTCTCCGGAGATGCTGCCTAAACGGCCTGTCCCACTTTCACGACCTAATTCACGACCTTTTTTACTCGTGGACATTTTTCATCATGTTGCAAAAACGCCCCGACCTACTTGATGCCACGAGTACCTACGACTAGCATCACGACCTACCTGCGACCTACCTACAACCTCGTGACAACCATGCTGCGAGTACGAGTCAAGGGCAAACTCGGCAGAGGTCGTGAATGAGGTCGTGAAAGTGGGACAGGCCCTTAACACGCTGAGTTACTCCAGCATTTGTGTCTTTTTTTTGTTATGAAAATTAGATTGTTAGGAGTGGAGGTTGGGCGGTATTAAATACGATATCATTGAGAGTCCTTAAAATTGATTCAGATTTCTCATCAAATATAGAAAAAGAAACCTTCTGCTGAATACTTCAGTTGCCCTCCCTTAGTGTTTCACAAAGGTCATTTGGGAAAGAGTCCTGACACTGTGTAGTCTATCCTTTTCCAGACCTGCTAAATAAAAATGTGAAATTTGCAACAAAAAAGCAGCTCCACTGATCTATGCTCCTTATAAACACTTGTCATTGTGCTGCATAGAACATACTGTGAACAGCGCAGCACCGGACCTGGCACTTCGAACCAAAGGTCTGTGCTGAACATGATGCCAAGATAAACAAAACTCCTCTTGCCTGCACATGATCCACAATCCTTCCATTCCCTGCATATCCATCCCTCCAGGGCCGGCCTTAAGCCGATTTGACCGATTGCCCCCAATTGGGCCCCGCGCCTAATGGGGGCCCCGCACTAATGTTCCGTATTTCGTACGAAAATACAAATTCTCTTTGTTAAATAAAGATTTTTTTTTAAATTCGCCATCCAGATTTTTTATTTTAAACGAACATGTATAACAACCGCTGCACGGCCATCAGACACAAACGATTTGTTAACTAGTACTGTTAGCACTTCTTAACAGCAAGTAGTTAACAAGTTGTTATATCAATCTGCATCCATCCACATTCCTCAGTAAATGTTATTGTGTTTTGAATGAGTATTAATGACGCCATGTTCCTTTGAATAAAATTCACGTGGCGTCATTAAATACTTGTTTAAAACACAATTACATTTACTGAGGAATGTAGATCAATGACACATTGAGAATTTCTTTAAACTCACCATCATGAGTGAGGGCCCCGGACCGCAAGAAGGGGCTTCTTCCTGGTGTGCAGGTTAGTCATTCACCTACCGACCCACATTGTGTCTCTCTGTGTTTTGCTCTCTCCCTCCCTCCCTCTCTCTCTCGCTCTCTCTCCCGCTCCCCATCTCATCTCTCTCTAGCTCTCTCACCCTGTTGCCTCAGCATTCCCGGAATCATTGACGTTTAGCGGTAGACAAAAATGCTGGAGAAACCCAGCGGGTGAGGCAGCCGCCTTGACCGCTGAGTTCCTCCAGCACTCTGTGTTTTTTGTTTGGCTCTGAAGTTGAAGGTGGCTCAGCGGGACGGGCAGCGGCTCTGGGGAGAGGGTTGCGTTTCTGGTCGAGACCCTTCTTCAGACAATCACAAGTACTCTCACCGACGAGAGTTCAATTCAGTCTGAAGAAGGGTCTTCGCTCCAGAGTCACTGCGCTGCCTGGCCTGCTGAGTTACTCCAGCTTTATGTCTATCTTCAATTTCAGAGAAATACAATTTCTCACGGGGGGCTTATAACGTCTCTAAACCCTTCTGGGACCCTCTGAACACCTCTAAACCCTATCTATTCCCCCCTATTTCCCTCTATAACATTTCTGAACACTTCTAAACCCATCTGAAGCCCTCTAAACATCTCTAAACCGTTTAAACCCCTCTAAACTAGGAGGCTACAAGGTGACTTGTATAGGCTGGATGAGTGGAAAAATGCATGGCAGATGCAGTATAATGTGGATAAATGTGAGGTTATCCACTTTGGTGGCAAAAACAGGAAAGTAGACTATTATCTGAATGGTGGCCGATTAGGAAAAGGGGAGATGCAACGAGACCTGGGTGTCATGGTACACCAGTCATTGAAAGTAGGCATGCAGGTGCAGCAGGCAGTGAAGAAAGCGAATGGTATGTTAGCATTCATAACAAAAGGATTTGAGTATAGGAGCAGAGAGGTTCTACTGCAGTTGTACAGGGTCTTGGTGAGACCACACCTGGAGTATTGCGTACAGTTTTGGGCTCCTAATCTGAGGAAAGACATTCTTGCTATAGAGGGAGTGCAGAGAAGGTTCACCAGACTGATTACTGGGATGTCAGGACTTTCATATGAAGAAAGACTAGATAGACTCGCCTTTACTCGCTAGAATTTAGAAGATTGAGGGGGGATCTTATAGAAACTTACAAAATTCTTAAGGGGTTGGACAGGCTAGATGCAGGAAGATTGTTCCCTATGTTGGGGAAGTCCAGAACAAGGGGTCACAGTTTAAGGATAAGGGGGAAATCTTTTAGGACCGAGATGAGGAAAACGTTTTTCACACAGAGAGTGGTGAATCTCTGGAATTCTCTGCCACAGAAGGTAGTTGAGGCCAGTTCATTGGCTATATTTAAGAGGGAGTTAGATGTGGCCCTTGTGGCTAAAGGGATCAGGGGGTATGGAGAGAAGGCAGGTACAGGATACTGAGTCGGATGATCAGCCATGATCATATTGAATGGCGGTGCAGTCTTGAAGGGCCGAATGGCCTACTCCTGCACCTATTTTCTATGTTTCTATGTTTCTAATCTGGAACGCCCAGAGAAAAGCCACACAGTCACAGTGAGACAGACAGCAGCCGTGTTTTAAAGCAGAAATAACAAAAATAAGTAAAATTTATTAAAAACAGATAGGTGACATAAATTTATTCGAAAGGTTGAGATAATGTTTAGAAAATAACCAAAGCACTCAAACCTGCTCACCTTTTGGTGGGTCATCCCAGTTAAATTATTGTGTTGCTAGATACTGTATGTTGGTGGGGTGGGGAGGGGGAGGCACATATCAAGAATACATCCACTGTAGTTCCTTCAGCTTTGCACATCTGCGCTCCATTCCCGAACTTGGTAGTGAGTCAGTTGGCACAGACACTACAAGATGCATTTAGTTTAGTGATACAGCGTGGAAACAGGCCCTTCGGCCCACCGAGTGCGCGTTGACCAACGATCACCTGTGCAATCAGCCGTGCACTAATTCTGTATTATCCCATTCTACACACTAGGGGAAATTTACCGGAGCCAATTAACCTGCAAACCTGCACATCTTTGGAATGCGGGAGGAAACTTGGATAGGCTGGGTGAGTGGGCAAATGCATGGTAGATGCAGTATAATGTGGATAAATGTGAGGTTATCCACTTTGGTGGCAAAAACAGGAAAGTAGACTATTACCTGAATGGTGGCCGATTAGCAAAAGGGGAGATGCAACGAGACCTGGGTGTCATGGTACACCAGTCATTGAAAGTAGGCATGCAGGTGCAGCAGGCAGTGAAGAAAGCGAATGGTATGTTAGCTTTCATAGCAAAGGGATTTGAGTATAGGAGCAGGGAGGTTCTACTGCAGTTGTACAGGGTCTTGGTGAGACCACACCTGGAGTATTGCGTACAGTTTTGGGCTCCTAATCTGAGGAAGGACATTCTTGCCATAGAGGGAGTACAGAGAAGGTTCACCAGACTGATTCCTGGGATGTCAGGACTTTCATATGAAGAAAGACTGGATAGACTCGGCTTGTACTCGCTAAAATTTAGAAGATTGAAGGGGGATCTTATAGAAACGCACAAAATTCTTAAGGAGTTGGACAGGCTAGATGCAGGAAGATTGTTCCCTATGTTGGGGAAGTCCAGAACAAGGGGTCACAGTTTAAGGATAAGGGGGAAATCTTTTAGGACCGAGATGAGGAAAAAGTTTTTCACACAGAGAGTGGTGAATCTCTGGAATTCTCTGCCACAGAAGGTAGTTGAGGCCAGTTCATTGGCTATCTTTAAGAGGGAGTTAGATGTGGCCCTTGTGGCTAAAGGGATCAGGGGGTATGGAGAGAAGGCAGGTACAGGATACTGAGTCGGATGATCAGCCATGATCATATTGAATGGCGGTGCAGTCTCGAAGGGCCGAATGGCCTACTCCTGCACCTATTTTCTATGTTTCTATGTTTCTAAACTGGAACGCCCAGAGAAAAGCCACACAGTCACAGTGAGACAGACAGCAGCCGTGTTTTAAAGCAGAAATAACAAAAATAAGTAAAATTTATTAAAAACAGATAGGTGACATAAATTTATTCGAAAGGTTGAGTTAATGTATAGAAAATAACCAAAGCACTCAAACCTGCTCACCTTTTGGTGGGTCATCCCAGTTAAATGATTGTGTTGCTAGATACTGTATGTTGGTGGGGTGGGGAGGGGGAGGCACATATCAAGAATACATCCACTGTAGTTCCTTCAGCTTTGCACATCTGCGCTCCATTCCCGAACTTGGTAGTGAGTCAGTTGGCACAGACACTACAAGATGCATTTAGTTTAGTGATACAGCGTGGAAACAGGCCCTTCGGCCCACTGAGTGCGCGTTGACCAACGATCACCTGTGCAATCAGCCGTGCACTAATTCTGTATTATCCCATTCTACACACTAGGGGAAATTTACCGGAGCCAATTAACCTGCAAACCTGCACATCTTTGGAATGCGGGAGGAAACTTGGATAGGCTGGGTGAGTGGGCAAATGCATGGCAGATGCAGTATAATGTGGATAAATGTGAGGTTATCCACTTTGGTGGCAAAAACAGGAAAGTAGACTATTACCTGAATGGTGGCCGATTAGCAAAAGGGGAGATGCAACGAGACCTGGGTGTCATGGTACACCAGTCATTGAAAGTAGGCATGCAGGTGCAGCAGGCAGTGAAGAAAGCGAATGGTATGTTAGCTTTCATAGCAAAAGGATTTGAGTATAGGAGCAGGGAGGTTCTACTGCAGTTGTACAGGGTCTTGGTGAGACCACACCTGGAGTATTGCGTACAGTTTTGGGCTCCTAATCTGAGGAAGGACATTCTTGCCATAGAGGGAGTACAGAGAAGGTTCACCAGACTGATTCCTGGGATGTCAGGACTTTCATATGAAGAAAGACTGGATAGACTCGGCTTGTACTCGCTAAAATTTAGAAGATTGAAGGGGGATCTTATAGAAACGCACAAAATTCTTAAGGAGTTGGACAGGCTAGATGCAGGAAGATTGTTCCCGATGTTGGGGAAGTCCAGAACAAGAGGTCACAGTTTAAGGATAAAGGGGAAATCTTTTAGGACTGAGATGAGAAAAACATTTTTTACACAGAGAGTGGTGAATCTCTGGAATTCTCTGCCACAGAATGTAGTTGAGGCCAGTTCGTTGGCTATATTTAAGAGGGAGTTAGATGTGGCCCTTGTGGCTAAAGGAATCAGGGGGTATGGAGAGAAAGCAGGTACAGGATACTGAGTTGGATGATCAGCCATGATCATATAGGGTGATTTCACGAAAGGTCACTGGAGCGTAAATCCCCACTCACGTGACCGAAAATTTTAACTGGGGGACAAGCGTCACTTCCGGTACATGTTAGTGGATGGGAAAACACGCACTTTCACACCCGCTAAAAACATCGAAAACGGCCCGTTTTTGAGCTGCAATTTACGGAGCCGGTCGGGGTGACCGTGAGGAACAGCTACCTAAATTTACAGTCCAAAAAAAAGATAGAAACTAAGGTAAATACAAGAGGGAGCTGAAGGTGTAAACAAGGCGGAAGTGCTAGCGGACTTTTTTCTTGGAGATTTAAAGATCCAAAATATCGGGAATTATCGCGTTTGCTCGCTGCATTTCATCAAAAGTGGCATTATTGACTTTTTATCTTTATTCATTTGTTATATGAAAAGTATTAAAAGTTAGAAACCCGTCAGTAAAATTGCAAAATTGCCCATGGTTCTCGGGTGGGGTTTAACATGCAAAATGAACACGCTTCTGAAGCTCCATTTACTTTTAAATTTAAATAATCGTAAGCTCTCAATGCGTTTGGAAATCAATTTTACTGAGATGCAAGCTTACGATTATTTAAATGGTAAATGGAGCTTCAGAAGCGTTTTTATTTTGCATGTTAAACCCCACCCGAGAACCATGGGCAATTTTGCAATTTTACTGACGGGTTTCTAACTTTTAATACTTTTCATATAACAAATGAATAAAGATAAAAAGTCAATAATGCCACTTTTGATGAAATGCAGCGAGCAAACGCGATAATTCCCGATATTTTGGATCTTTAAATCTCCAAGAAAAAAGTCCGCTAGCACTTCCGCCTTGTTTACACCTTCAGCTCCCTCTTGTATTTACCTTAGTTTCTATCTTTTTTTTGGACTGTAAATTTAGGTAGCTGTTCCTCACGGTCACCCCGACCGGCTCCGTAAATTGCAGCTCAAAAACGGGCCGTTTTCGATGTTTTTAACGGGTGTGAAAGTGCGTGTTTTCCCATCCACTAACATGTACCGGAAGTGACGCTTGTCCCCCAGTTAAAATTTTCGGTCACGTGAGTGGGGATTTACGCTCCAGTGACCTTTCGTGAAATCACCCTATTGAATGGCTGTGCAAGCTCAAAGGGCCGAATGGCCTACTCCTGCACATATTTTCTATGTTTCTATGACTGCGTCCAACTGCTGTCTGGTTCGTTGATCGGTTTGCTAGATATGAACTGTTTTGGGAGAGAAAAATGCTCACGGCAGACCAAACGTGTTAAACAGAAATTGGTCAGATATTGAGCTTTACACAGTAAGAAATCATGTGAAATAATCACTGAATTTAATTTTAAATGAATGTACCTGCATGTTATACTGTTTAGTTTGGAGATACAACCAGATAGTCTGGTTGATACAACCAGATTAGTTTGGAGATACAACCAGATAGTCTGGTTGATACAACCAGATTAGTTTGGAGATACAACCAGATAGTCTGGTTGATACAACCAGATTAGTTTGGAGATACAACCAGATAGTCCACTGAGTTCGCACCGACCAGCGATTTTTGTTACAGATTTGACAATTTTATTTGGCGGCCAATCAATCGCTGTCTCTAAGGGGGTTGCATCCAATCACCAACCAGCTTGCTTCTAAATTCCCGTCCAATCAACAAATAGGTCTCCTCCCGTCCAATCAGCCGCTGTCTCCAAGGGCATTGTGTCCAATCACATAATGCAGTTTAATGGTAATTAGCAGCTACGGTAAAGGTTGGAAGCCAGCGGAGCTACTGACAGGCAAACGGGAGGGAGCAGGAGAGATTCACACAGTGTACAATCCATAGCCCCTAGTGTACAATTTCATAATATATACTAAATAACTGGGCTGACAAACCTTGGCTGGGAACCTGGGGCCCACCAAAATTGTTCCCAATTGGGCCCCACACACCCTGCATCCCTCCATATTCATCTCACCCTTTGGGAATATCTATTCCTTTCTTCCCCATGCGCACACACACACATGTATATATATATTTTCCAAAAGTCATTGGATTTGTTTGCTTCAATTGAACCTTGTGTTATCAAATTCAATATACAACATAATTTCTGGGTATACTTCTTTCTCCTACATTGCCAATTGTTATATTTATATCATCAGTTTTTAGTTTGCTAACAAATGGAAAAACCACTACATACCTGCACCTCCTCCAACCTCATCTATTGCATCCGCTGCTCTAGATATCAGTTGCTCTACATCGGTGAGACCAAGCGTAGGCTTGGCGAACGCTTCGCCGAACACCTCCGCTCGGTTCGCAATAACCAACCTGATCTCCCGGTGGCTCAGCACTTCAACTCCCCCTCCCATTCCGAATCCGACCTCTCTGTCCTGGGCCTCCTCCATGGCCAGAGTGAGGTCCACCGTAAATTGGAGGAGCAGCACTTCATATTTCGCTTGAGCAGTTTGCACCCCAGCGGTATGAACATTGACTTCTCCAATTTCAGGTAGTCCCTACTATCTTGTCTCCTTCTCAGCATTCCCTCAGCCCACTGGCTCCACATCTTCCTTTCTTCTTCCCGCCCCCCCTACCCTCACACCAGTCTGAAGAAGGGTTTCGACCAGAAACGTTGCCTATTTCCTTCGCTCCATAGATGCTGCCTCACCCGCTGAGTTTCTCCAACATTTTTGTCTACCTTACATCTCCTTCCATTGTTTTTAAGATCTACTGTATATAAGACCACTGCTTAACCTATCTATTTAAGCAAAAAAAAAAACACACTATCTATTCAGTCTTTCATCTTGAAACAATTGCTCAGTTCTGACATCATCCAAATATTTATTTACCTTCCCTAATGCCTCTTATATCCATCTTCTAATACTGGTCCAAGTATACCAAGTACAAGCTGATGGGCGGGTACATAAAGTTAACACAACTTTCTGCTCTTGAATCCCATTCTTCTCAAGAATTCCCCGAGCATTGTTTGGATTTTGTACGGTCTTATTAATTAGTCTTGTTATATTTAATAACTTGTAAATATGCAATCGCACATTTCTTTGTGCCTGAAGCCCATTTAAAATCACATCCAATTTGAAATGGCGAAATGTTTTTGTACAAGATGAGAATTGTCAGGTTGGAAGCATGAATGCTGTGACAGCTGAGGCTGGTGTTTGGCCAGTGCAAGACAATAGACAATAGACAATAGACAATAGGTGCAGGAGTAGGCCATTCGGCCCTTCGAGCCAGCACCGCCATTCAATGTGATCATGGCTGATCATCCCCAATCAGTACCCCGTTCCTGTCTTCTCCCCATATCCCCTGACTCCGCTATTTTTAAGCCATGACAGAAGGTATAACGGGGTGGTCTGGGGAGCTGAGATCATGGTTGACCTGATGCAGAAACCTTTTATAAGATTATTTCAATGAATGCCCACGTCATAAGACACAGCTGCAGATGGAAGGAATGACACCCCACTTCAAAAATTAAATGTTTTGCTGATTGCTTTTTAGTTTGGAAATTATCATAATTAGCCGTCCAAAACTATGAACTTTCCCGGCTCTTTTCTCCTTCCCTAAGGTGACATGATGAAGTAAGTAATGTTAACAACAAGTATGAACATTTCAATTATTTTTTTTATCTACAGCTGTAACTAATTTAATGACTAGTTTTTAATGATTACATCTATTCCTGCTGAGTGAATCCCCAACATGGGCAATTCCGTTACTTTGAAGTTTAGTAATGTCTCTTTGTGAAGGTCGATTAAGACATTGCTATGATAGAAACCATGAGATTTTGCATTTTGAATGCTCTTCTGATGCATCTATTACTGTATATGTAATTAGGCATGGTTTCAAGGCATTATTTTATAGCTCGGAACAGCTCCAAGCCCATAGACAGTGATTTTTTTTTTTGTTTAATTATTCTTTTATTAACCACATTCAAACAATATCTCAATTTCTAATCAGAGATTCGGCAGGTTATTGAATCTCGCAGCGATCGTTGACCTTCTGACCACCTATCTAACAGCTAGGTTGGCATCTCACTGCTCTTTCTCCTTGCCATAGGGAGCCAAATCTGCCAACCACCTCGCTGACAGAAGGCCTCCTCTTCCAGTTCCTGCGTTCACCAGTGCATCTAAACATCAGAGTGGCAAGAAGCCTCAGCCTGAGTTAGACCCCAGGAAGGAAAGTGGCTCACTGGCTTAGTCTAGGACTGTTGGTGGGGTTGACGGAATGGGAGGATGCGGAAGACCCTGAATGAAGGTGGGTGAGAGGGGAGGGAGCCCCACGGTAACTGGGCCTAGTTTTAGAGTGAAACAACATAAAGTGCTGGAGTAACTCAGGTGACTGAATCAGTTTGAGGAAGGGTTCCGATGTCATCTATCCATGTTCTACAGAGATCCTGACCCGCTGAAATACTCCAGCACTTTGTGTCCTTTTGCCTAGTAACTTGCATCAGCAGTCATCGGCAATAATGGACACCACTCCCTCCACTATGGTCTGTTTACAGTAAACCCTCGTTATAATGGACCATCGCTACTCCAATTTAGGTAATGTCCCATAATAACACCCCCACCACCCCCTTCCTCCCCAATGTTCTCCAGAGATGCTGCCTGACCCGCTGAGTTACTCCAGCACCTTTTGTGTCTTTTTATGGTTTATATTCGTCTCATTAAAGCTTTTGATTCCATCAACTGGGAAGGACTATGGAGCACCACACTCTAATTTAGCTCCCCACGGACATTTGTCACAGTTTTACGTTTGCTTCCAGTGGTCTAGCAACCCATGATCTTAACCCACCACTTGGACAACAACATCGATCACAGTGAAGATCAGTGTCAAACTCTGCACCATCTAAGCCTTTGGTACTGAGGAACTCCTACTCAATATGAGGAATATTTAAGACACCCACTACTACAACCCAGTTACTTCCATATCTTTCCATCATCTGCCTATATATCTGTTCCTCTAACTTGTTTCATCTTCCTCACCATAATGCCCCACTCAATTTCAACTCCAGGAGCGTAGAGTTGATCTTCAGACCCAATGGAAAATTATTCGGCCACATTGACTATAATGCAGAACCAAAATTAACTGAACATCAGTAACTGAGCTGCGATACCCAGACATTGTTTGTGTTTGCACATACTCAGGGCCAAACTCCACAGCAACATTGATTCATTCACTTCAGCATTCAAGAGGATATGGATTACACTCCATGCCTGCCAAACATTGGTTCTCTGCCAGCCTTTCCCCAGTGTACAATACTGTACAACATTGCCCTCCAAAAATAAAAGCTGACGGCAAGACGCTGGATAGTGTGATGTAACTAGCATATCTCACGAGCCTCCTCTCACCGAAGGCGGATGAAATTTACAAATGCCTTCAAAGATCCAGCACAGTCTTTGGTGAATTGAGGAAGAGGGGTTTGAAGACCATGACCTCGGGCCTGGTGAGGGGTTTCGACCCAAGACTTCACCTAATCCTTTTCTCCAGAGTCTCTACCCGATATTTTGTTACTCCAGTTACTCCAGCATTTTATGTCTATCTCCAGTCTAACTCTGCGTGTGAAGTGCTTACTGCGCAGTCAATATTCAAAGCTTCTTGAAAATATCCTCAGTGACTCCTGGCCCACTGCCACACAGAGTGGAGATGTAGCATTCAGTGTTGTGTGGAGTCATAGAAACATAGAAACATAGAAAATAGGGGCAGGAGGAGGCCATTCGGCCCTTCGAGCCAGCACTGCCATTCATTGTGATCATGGCTAATCGTCCTCTATCAATAACCCGTGCCTGCCTTCTCCCCATATCCCTTCACTCCACTAGCCCCTAGAGCTCTATCTAACTCTCTCTTAAATCCATCCAGTGATTTGGCCTCCGCTGCCCTCTGTGGCAGGGAATTCCATAAATTCACAACTCTCTAGGAGAAAAAGTTTTTTCTCACCTCAGTCTTAAATGACCTCCCCTTTATTCTAAGACTGTGGCCCCTGGTTCTGGACTCACCCAACATTGGGAACATTTTTCCTGCATCTAGCTTGTCCAGTCCTTTTATAATTTTATATGTTTCTATAAGATACCCCCTCATTCTTCTAAACTCCAGTGAATACAAGCCAAGTCTTTTCAATCTTTCCTCATATGACAGTCCCGCCATCCCAGGGATCAATCTTGTGAACCTACGCTGCACTGCCTCAATCACAAGGATGTCCTTCCTCATATTAGGAGACCAAAACTGTACACAATACTCCAGATGTGGTCTTACCAGAGCCCTATACAACTGCATGCATCCTGGGTCACGGCAGGGTGCTCTTGGTAACGCCAGCAGTTTGCAAACTGGAAATGTGGCCACGGACCAAGTTCCCACAGGGTAGAAGATGCCTGCTGCGGTCAGTTGTTTCCCCATAGGAATAGATAGTCCGGTGAAGCATTTTAAATCTCATTTTATCATTCTCAACAATAAAGCTGATGTGAACAAATCTGGCCTGAGCCTATCTTGGGCTGATAATGATATTCTTTTTAAATGATTTTACCACAGATGAGATTTTAAATGCTAATGTAATAACAGTTTTGAAAGAGATGGCTTGTCTCTAGGTGGGATTTGCAAATTGAACATGTACATGTTAACCAGAATATATCCTTCCGGCGTTTGGTAAAATTCCAAGTACTATCAAGAACGGCTGCCTGCAACCCCTCAACAGCTAGTAAATCCACCCTGCTGATGTTTATCAGTGTTTTGCTGATGATGGGGAAATCTGTGGAGAGGAATTCTTTAATGCAGTCATTAATGTTTCCGCAGCAGATTTAAGTTGCACTGGGCAGCCCACAGAAGCCTGCATGAATTGTATAAGAAGCATATCATCAATCATACTATCCAGACTCTTCCAGCACAACAGATGCCTCTTGCCCCTCCTGTGGAAGACTCTGTGGTTCGTACACTGGCCTCGTTAGTCTCCGCAGATCCCAAAGACAGCCATTGCCCTGAGCGACCTCCGACACACTGTGATTAAACCTAGAAGGGTTCTAAGTGACCACTACTGGCCAATGATGCTCGGCCATCCACCCTCTGCAAGTTGCCAGGAGAGCCCCGACAATACGACAGTGGGCATGTAGCCGGAACGCTGACAGGAACTGGGGCCGATCCAGGAGGAGAGGTCTGGGAACACGTACAACTGTGTAGGCGATGCATTGCCAGGAGCAGGAAGCAAGGCCAGATATGCAGCTGGAGTACGGTGGAACAAGGCGACGTGGGGGGGACAGGGTCAGCTGTCTTCATGGTTCAATCGTACTTTACACTCACATGTACCTAGATACAGTGAAATTCAATTTTCGCATCCAGTTCAGTAAAAATCATTTTATACGCAAACACAATCTTACTTAAGTACAAGGGTGTAGGAATAGCAGATTAACTGAGGCAGCACAAGAGTCACCACGATTCCAGTGCCGTTTTGTATGATTCATGTTCAAAGTTGTCAAAAATGGAGCATGGGCAAGATTGGGGCCAGATATGCAAATGAGAGCTGGGCAGGAGACTGAAGCAGAGGAACGGGGCCTGATGGACAGGATCAGATGTGTGACCAAGACCAAAGGCACCAGACTGGACAGTGTACAGTGAGAGAGAGGGATGTAAGAGCTGGAAGTCTGTGCAAGGTCAGTGATGGTCAGTTGGGTGGGGTGGGGGGGGGGGGGGAGGGGGAAGGGAGGAGGAGGGGGGAGGGGGGTGGAAGGGGGGGGGGAATAGAAGTGAGGAAGATTTCCGCTGAGCCCACACACTTGTAAGGGAGAGGAAGAGAGTGAAAGGTACCAGCCAAGTGACACCTACGTGGGTGCCACCAGTGGGTGAACAGTACCTCTTATCACTAGTACCAAGAGCTTGCTTTGTGAAACCTGTGTGACAGATGCCAACAACAACTATGCTATTGTAAAAGAAACTGCACATAAACAATTTCCACGCCATTGAATCAAAGGATCATACAGCATGGAAACGGCCCTTCGGCCCAACTTGGTCATGCCGATCAAGATGCCCCATCTACACTAGATCGTTCTTGACCGCACTTAGCCCATATCCCTCCAAACTCGAAGGGCCGAATGGCCTACTCCTGCACCTACTGTCTATTGTCTATTGTAAAACCTGTGCTATCCATGTACCTGTCCAAATGTCATTTAAATATTGTCATAGTACCTATGTGGTATCTATGGTACACTGCAGATCTTTTTAACACTGTAGACATGTCACAAGCGCCTGTCTTTTCGTGAGGATCTTCAGAAGAATTTAAGATTTTGAAGAAAGGCATGCCAGTTGCAGGTAATTACATTAATTTGTCAGCAAGGCGGAAGAAACGTTTCAATTTCTCACCACATCTTCAAACGCAAGAACGATGGACAAATTGAGCAGCTCCAATTGTTTCAGGGTTTTTTCGTTGCAAAGCAAATCTACAGAAGATAATTATGCTCAGAGGGTGAGGGACAGTTTGTGTGCCTTGCTGTGTACCGAGGTCAGTTTCAGAGCTCGTGATTATACATTGCATTTGATTAAAGAAATGCAGCCTAAATGTTCTTCTGCATAGACAAAATCTGAGGCAATTGTTTGCAGCTTGTTGACGTCATTGTCAATGGAAGAACTGGATAATTTAAAGGAATGCTCATTTATCTCACTTAGATTTGGTTCATCAGACAGAATAAGCCGCAAGTGATTACAGATCCCGGTTTATGAATTTTTCGAATGATTGGGGTGGAAACAAAAATCACAAAGAGTTTATTTTTCTGTCAGGCAAAACCTTTGACCCACAGAGTAGTTCTCTCCATCAATTGAACAGGAAAAAACATCACAGTGAAAAGCTTGTTGAACTAAAAGCAGAATTATCAAAGTACAGCGTTTGGCCGTGCTGAACAAGCTGCAGGAGCTGCCTGGCAAAAATTGCAGATCAAACCAGGGAATTAAATATTTGGTAGACAAAAATGCTGGAGGAACTCAGCGGGTGAGGCAGCATCTATGGTGCGAAGGAAATAGGAATGTTTCGGGCCGAAACCCTTCTTCAGACATTGGCACTGCTTGGGGTGCTCACGTTGCACTTTATTGTTGAGGACTGAAGTTGTCTCTTTTTCTTCATTTCTTCAATTCTTCCACATTTACACAGTTTGTGTTGAAGAACAGATTGGGTTTTTGCCAATTTGTGAACCTTGTGTATTGTAAATAGCTGGAACACAGGGTCACGGCAGGGTTCTGTTGGTAACGCCAACAATCTGCAAATTGGAAATGTGGCCACAGACCAAATTCCCACATGGCAGAAGGTGCCTGCTGAGGTGGGTTGCCCCATAGGAATAGATAGTCTGGGGAAGCATTTTAAATCTCATTTTATCATTCTTAATAATAATAATAATAATAATAATAACTTTATTTATAAAGCACTTTAAACAACTGCAGTTGCCACAAAGTGCTGTACATGAGAACTCATGAACAAAAAGCTATTACAAACAATTAAAAACCATTAAAAACCGTAAAACGAAGGACTATAAAAAACACACTAAAAATTAAAAGACATTAAAAGCACTAAAAACAGGAGCAATGCCTCAGCCAGTGTCGAAAGCCAAAGAATAAAAATGTGTTTTTAGGGAGGATTTGAAGATGGACAGTGAGGGGGCTTGTCTGATGTGCAGCGGCAAGGTGTTCCAGAGTGCCGGAGCAGCAACAGAAAAGGCTCTATCCCCTCTGAGCTTCCGCTTAGACCTTGGTACCTCAAGGAGCAGCTGATCAGCTGACCTGAGGCACCGGGCAGGAGCATATAGGTGGAGCAGCTCAGAGAGGTAAGGCGGGGCGAGCCCATTCAACGATTTAAAAACAAATAAAAGAATTTTGAAATGAACTCGAAAGTGCACTGGGAGCCAGTGAAGGGAGGCCAAAATTGGCGTAATGTGCTCCCTCTTTCGAGTTAATAATAAAGCTAATGTGAACAAATCTGGCCTGAGCCTACCTTGGGCTGATAATGATATTATTTTAAAATGATTTTACCACAGATGAGATTTTAAAGGCTATTGACGGTTTTCAAAGAGATGGCTTGTCTCGAGGCAAGATTTGCAAATTGAACATGTGCATGTTAACTGGAATATATCCTTCCGGCGTTTGGCAAAATTCCAAGTACTATCAAGAACGGCTGCCTGCAACCCCTCAGCAGCCAGCAAATCCACCCTGCTGGTCGCCAAACAATTGTACACAGTGTGCAGGATGTACTTAAATCAGGTGATTGTAACCTGGCAAGAGCAAGCATGGCATTGGCAAGACAGACACAGAGTGCAGGTGTAACTCCACGGGTCTGGTAGTATCTCTGGAGAAAAAGGATAGGTGACTTTTTGGGTCAGGGCCCTTCTTCTGACTGTGTGCAGCACAAGGTCCCAAACTCATGAACTTTTTGAGACTTGCAGAGCTGAAGGCGTATTTTCTATTGCAAGGAAAGTGCATTTTACATGCCGAGAAACATTTTTTATGACACCTACACCAACTGTGGTTTGTTTTTGCAAGTAGACGAAGAGCCATATTTTAAAAGGTCACGTTGTTTGCTGGAAAAATTAAATCGCCCGTGACTGAAGTTACATTGGAAATCCACGACCTTTGAGAAAACTAGCCGAGAGGATCACAGGATGGCTTGGCATAGCACAAATATCCCTCTGCAATTGGATCCTCGACTTCCTCATTCACAGACCACAGTCTGTTCGTATTGGTGGAAATGTGTCAGCCTCGATAACAATCAGCACGGGAGCACCTCAAGGCTGCGTGCTCAGCCCCCTGCTGTACTCTCTATACTCATGACTGCGTAGCCAGTCACAGTGCGAACTCCATCATCAAGTTCGCTGACGACACCACTGTTGTGGGACGCATCATTGATGGGGATGAGTCAGAGTACAGAAGAGAGATCGAGCAATTGTCCATATGGTGCCAGCGCAATAACCTGGCCCTCAACACCAGCAAAACCAAGGAACTGATTGTGGACTTTGGAAGGAGTAGGAGGGGGACCCACAGCCCCATCTATATCAACGGGTCGATGGTTGAAAGGGTCAAGAGCCTTCAAATTCCTGGGCGTGCACATCTCTGAAGATCTCTCCTGGTCCGAGAACACTAATTATCAAGAAAGCTCATCAGCCCCTCTACTTCCTGAGAAGATTACGGAGAGTCGGTTTGTCAAGGAAGACTCTCTCTAACTTCTACAGGTGCACAGTAGAGAGCATGCTGACCGGTTGCATCGTTGCTTGGTTCGGCAATTTGAGCGCCCTGGAGAGGAAAAGACTACAAAAAGTAGTAAACACTGTCCAGTCCATCATCGGCTCTGACCTTCCTTCCATCGAGGGGATTTATCGCAGTCGCTGCCTCAAAAAGGCTGGCAGTATCAAAGACCCACACCATCCTGGCCACATACTCATCTCCCTGCTACCTTCAGGTAGAAGGTACAGGAGCCTGAAGACTGCAACAACCAGGTTCAGGAATAGGTACTTCCCCACAGCCATCAGGCTATTAAACCTGGCTCGGACAAAACTCTGATTATTAACAACCACTTTCTGTTATTTGCACTTTATCAGTTTATTTATTCATGTGTGTATATATTTATATTATGGTATATGGACACACTTCTCTGTTTTGTAGTAAATGCCTACTATGTTCTGTGCGCTGAAGCAAAGCAAGAATTTCATTGTCCTATACAGGGACACATGACAATAAACTCACTTGAACTTGAACTTTATCAGTGTTTTGCTGATGATGGGGAAATCTGTGGAGTGGAATTCTTTAATGCAGACATTAATGTTTCCACAGCAGCTTTAAGTTACGCTGAACTTTGGACTTTGAATAATAGCGGCAAAATAGTGGAGCCTGCATGTTTAAGTATGCAAAAGGAATTTCTAGGTGCAGTTGCGTAGGTGACAAATAAAGCACTTCTAAACTATTGAACACTGAGATCTATGGAAAATGGCAAATTTGTCCACAGAACAGTTTAAGGGGTCTTGTTGAAGAACATGCCAGAGTAGAATGGTACAGTACACAAAGCAGCCTGCCGCTTGCCAAATAAGAACTGGCACCCAAGTTTCATGGATATAAATTGTTTATTTGACAAATGGAAAAGCAATAATCTGCAAAGGCAGACTGATGTGTTTGGAAGTACCAATTTCTGGAAGGAGGTACAATGATTTTTTTTAAATGGACACGAATGTAGTGGAAGATCCAGCAAAAGCAACTGATAAAGTATCCACCTGGCAGCACAGCCTTGCTGAACGCTTCTTTTCAATAATGAACACAGCCTCGTCACCTGTAAAGTGCACATCAATAACTCGATAATGAAGGCTGTTTTGTTTGTGTGCGTACATTTTGACCTTCAGACTTTTGTGATAAATTGTTGAAAAATAAATGGAGTTTACAAAAGATTGCTTCAGAATAAAAATACAACTGATAGAAACATTACACTACAGCAGCACAATGACAAGAGGGCAAGAGACAATAGGGTTTAACTGTAAATATTGCTATTTTATTATTAATTTCAACTATTGTAATATGTTGTAAAAGCTACCAGTTTTTTTTCTTTTTTGTGTTTTTATATGTTTTGCATTTCACCTCATTGATTTTGAACGAGTTCACACTGCAGACATGGAGGGATTTTGTTGGGTGTTGTGTTTGGCAACTCCTTGCCGCTTTTCAAAAGTCAACGTCCCTTATTAAGGCACCGTAAGGATGGTTACCCTATCGATCGATGGTCCCTAGTCTAAGATAGTCCTTATAGAAACTTACAAAATTCTTAAGGGGTTGGACAGGCTAGATGCAGGAAGATTGTTCCCGAGGTTGGGGAAGTCCAGAACAAGGGGTCACAGTTTGAGGATAAGGGGGAAGTCTTTTAGGACCGAGATGAGAAAAACATTTTTCACACAGAGAATGGTGAATCTCGGGAATTCTCTGCCACAGAAGGTAGTTGAGGTCAGTTCATTGGCTATATTTAAGAGGGAGTTAGATGTGGCCCTTGTGGCTAAGGGGATCAGGGGTTATGGAGAGAAGGCAGGTACGGGATACTGAGTTGGATGATCAGCCATGATCATATTGAATGGCAGTGCAGGCTCGAAGGGCCGAATGGCCTATTCCTGCACCTAATTTCTATGTTTCTATGTAAGATAGTTCAAATTTAGAGGCCAGAAATGTTGATGGTGACCAATAAATTCAATCCAGTACTCAGAGAATCTCAGCCACCCGAATAGTGGGCAGAAACTGTTTTCCTGTGAGAAGTTTAACACAAAAAGAAAGCTAAATAAACACACGAGAAAGAAAGTGCTGTAATAGAGCGGAATGCTAAAAGATTTAAAAGTACAGTGTAACAGGAAGACGCTGATGAGGATCTTCAGACAGAGACCAGCTTGGTTGAATAGTCCCATACTTTGCTTTCAATGTTATCTAATCCAAGGCCAGTTCTATAGAAGAATGTTGATAAATGTATAGCTAAAAATAAACCACAAACTAAAAGCCTTAAGCCAATAAATGCACAGGCTCATAACTGATAGGGTGCTAAACATACACCAGACTG
This sequence comes from Amblyraja radiata, assembly GCF_010909765.2. Lineage (NCBI taxonomy): Eukaryota > Metazoa > Chordata > Chondrichthyes > Rajiformes > Rajidae > Amblyraja > Amblyraja radiata. The sequence continues at coordinate 13,628,365 of NC_045992.1, read as the reverse complement.
ATACTGTGACTGGAATGAACCAGATTCAAGCTATGTAAACAATCATTCAATACCTTTGCAATTTTCGTTTAGTTTAGTTTAGAGATACAACATGGAAACAGGCCCTTCGGCCCACTGAGTCCACACTGACCAACGATCTCCCGTGAACTAGTTCTATCCTACACCATAAGGATAATTTACAAAAGCCAATTTACAAACATGCACGTTCTTGGAATGTGGCAGGAAACCAGAGCACCCAGAGAAAACCCACATGGTCACAGGGACAACGTACAAACTCCGTACAGACAACATCCGTAGTCTGGATCAAACCTGAGTGTCCGGTACTGTAAGGCAGCAACTCTACCACTGCGCCACTGTACCGCCCTTTCCGACACATTTTTAGCTTTAAATACTATTTTAAGATGTTTCAGTGGGGGAGGACCACAGTCTAGTGTCCTTCCGCTGCTGGACATGGGGGGCACGGTATGGTGGAGACGCCCCTCAAATCAAGGGAAGGTATCCCACGCCAGGGAGCCACATGAGTGGCACGGGTCGGGGACAGACTTGAGAAATGTATAAACTGTATTGAACAATTTGTAGAGCCTCTGAAAATGTCGGATTAATTTTTTCGCACGGTTCACGTATTGTATATATTTATTATTTGAATAAAGTCTATTTTGAAATTTAAAATGTTTTAAGATGTTTATAATGGCTTGCCATTTATTATTTTGTTTCTGTGCAATAAATGGCAAGCAAGAAAAACTATTTATGTATGATTCAAATAAAACCAATTTAGTCGTCTGACCACCAATATTGACCTCACAGACTCACATAGTAAAGGGTTTCTGTTGCTCCTCATGGCATATTTCCATCAGTTGAAAGTCTTTCTTTAATCTTTGTCTTTAATAAAGACAATGGAATGCAATATAAATGATCCTGAGTACAAGCAGGGAATCTATCCGGTGTAGATTTAAAATTAGCCCTTAATATTTTCTATTTTATGCTTACAATGTGATAGCTTAACATTAAAAAAAGCAGCAATAGAATCTGAGAAGATAATTGGCTTTGAATTTAAATAATGGGAAGACTTTGGCAATTCTTCGAGGCCAACCAAACCTCTAATTTCCAGTCCAGTATTATCACCCCTCTCTCTCCACCATCTGAGGTTGAGCAGCATCTGATGCAGCGCTTTGACCCAAAACATCAACAATTAATTTCCACCCATAGATGCTGCTTGTCCCGCTGAACTCCTCTAACAGATGTTTGCTGCTGAAGACCATTCATAATTTTGGCATCCGATTTAGCCAGGAGCAGAGTTTCTTAACCATTATCATCTGCATCACTAAAGTTGTCTCCATAACATTGACCCATCTCATGCCTGGGATGGAAGATTGCAACCTTCGCGTGGTCCGCCCTGTTTCGACTAATGCAATCAACTCGACGTGCACAAACGGAAGATCAAATAGAACAAGTTGTCCTACAACTTTAGGCTGTGCACGCCACATGAAAGAAGAAAATTTCATGCCACACTTAATTTCCTTTTTGAAATCTTTGCCAATTGTTTTATCTATAGGCACGGGCAGGCATGGTGGTACAGTGGTAGAGTCGCTGCCTTGCAGTGCCAAAGACCCGGGTTCAATCCTGACGACGGGTGCTGTCTGTATGGAGTTTGTACATTTCCCCTGTGACTGTGTGGGTTTTCTCCGAGATCTTCGTTTCCTCCCAACCTCCAAAGACGTACAGGTTTGTAGGTTAATTGGCTTGGTATAAATGTCAATTGTCCCTAGTGTGTATAGGATAGTGTTAGTGTGCGGGGATCGCTGGTCGACCCGGACTCGGTGGGCCGAAGGGCCTGATTCCGTGCTGTAAGGAGCCTGTCCCACTGATGTTCCTTTACAGCGACTGTCTTCGACCTTCAAGCTCGAGGACACTCGCCTGGAAAACCTCGAGCTGGATCGACCGTCAGCGATGAAACCTTGAGCTGGATCGACCGACCGCACACTCACACAAACACATCGCAAAGGCGGGGGCCAGGGAAAGCGGGGAGCGCTGTCTGAAATTCACACCCGCGATGAACAGGAAGGTAAAAGACGGCTGCACAGTGTACGGTAAGTCCTTTAGAGAGCGTTGTGGGGGGGGGAGAGAAATGGGGAGAGAGGGGGAGAGAATGGGAGAAAAGGGGAGAAACGGGGGGGAGAAGGAGTGGAGACACTTTTAAGAAACCAGGCAACATAAGAAAGTTTAGCGGGCATTTAAATTACCGGTCGGTTTTCCTTGGTCCTGAAAACTCCAATGAGCCTCAATTAAAATGCCCGGTCAGCAAAGGAGATTGCCTACGGCTGCCCTCGACTGCCTGTAACTACATAGCGACCCCACTGCACTGCACTACGAGTTCAAAAGAACCATGCCGACCAATTTTTAGTCGCGGAAATTTTTTCAACATGCTGAAAAATTTCCTCGACTAAACTGTGGCCACAAGTACGCCGGAACTTCCCTCGGGCATGAAGGAGAGTTCCAGTGATCTCATAGGACCTCCTAAGACCACGTGTCGACCATGCTGCGAGTTTGAGTCGAGAGCAAACTCTTCTAAACTCACAGATTAGGTCGCCGCAGTGGGACGGCCCCTTTACTCTAAACCAAATGAATCTATAGAATGTACACAAAATTGCTGGGGAAACTCAGCGGGTGCAGCAGCATCTATGGAGCGAAGGAAATAGGCAACGTTTCAGGCCGAAACCCTTCTTCAGACTGAATCTATAGAATGAACTCTTTCTGTGTAATCCTTGTCATCCTCTTGCCTTCCAAACTCATCCTTTCTGCCATAACACTCTGTAAGAAAAACAACTTGCTTTAAAGTAGTACTTTTATTTCATTATAAAATATTACTCGTTTCAGAGTAGTATTATCAAATAAATATCAGTAAAGCTATGTAAAGCAATATTAGAGCAGTTGAAATCAAGCTTGCAAATAAAGTTGTGGATAGCACTGTATTTGAATCAGTCACTTTGGCATTTTTGCAATGAAGCTATAACAGTTCAGTGAGGCACTTGGCTATCATTAGGAGACTCTAACATTAAGATCCATTTTGGATATGCTGTAATTTAGCTGATAATGTAATTAATTTTCCCTCCAGATTAATTTAGGATGTTGTATTGTGAGTCTGATATGGCATCTATCATTACTCACGATGTCCCACATCACTGTGCAGCCAGGAAAGAAATACTGAGATGTAGTCACTATTGTAATGTGTGACATAGAACAGGTAATCTTCACAGGACAAGTTCACACAGACAATGATAAAATAATTGAACTTATTTTTATTTTAGAGAAGTTGGATGAGGGATAAATAACGGCCAGCAAAACTGCCCTCCCTTTTTCAAACAGCATCTTTGGATTTATTACGATAGACACAAAATGCTGGAGTAACTCAGTGGGACAGGCAGCATCTCTGGAGAGAAGGATTTATTACATTCTTTATTTATTTGGATTTATTACGTTCACTTGAGATGGCATTTGGGGGCCCAACCAGAATACACTCCCTCACTGTAGAAACAAAGAACTGCAGATGTTGGTTTATACCAAAGATAGACACAAAGTGCTGGAATAACTCAGCACATCAGGCAGCATCACTGGAGAAAAGGGATAGGCAATGTTTAGAAGATAGACAGAAAATGCTGGAGTAACTCGGCGGGCAGGCAGCATCTCTGGAGAGAAGAAATGGATGATGTTTCAGGTGGGGACCCTTCTTCAGACTCTTGCTTAGTGCTGTACTCACCCTATTCTTATTTGCACACTTAAATGGGGATTGAACCCACATTTGGCACAGAGCAGTGAATGGTGTAAGAAAGAACTGCAGATGCTGGTTTAAATTGAAGGTAGACACAAAATGCTGGAGTAACTCAGTTGGTGAGGCAGCATCTCTGGAGAGAAGGAATAGGAGACGTTTCGGGTCGAGACCCTTCTTCAGACCAGTAAATGGTGTAACTGGGCCACACCTTGCACCACTGGTATGCTGCATTACCAGATCACCCAGCCCATGCTGACACAAATAACTCCACCCCTCCAAAAGGCTTTTACTCTTAAGGTCACTGGGTCATAGAGCACAGAACCGGGATTTTTCCCCCTCTCCCCGTATCCATGCCAACCATGAAGTAACAATGATTCTAATCCCATCTTTGAGCACTTGACCCATAGACCTCCACAACAGAGTGTTTCAAATGCTCATCTATATACGTCTTAAGTGTATGAAAGGACTTGCTTCCACTACCCTTGGAAAATGTTTTCCAGATCTCAATCACCTTTGGAATGAAAAAAAAAATGTTTTCAAACCCTTCTTAAATCTCCTACCCTTTTCTTTATGCATATGCTGTCTGATTTTGGGGAAAACAAATATTATAGAAAGTGGCAGACCCTGCCCCATCCATCACCGATACTGACTTCCCCACCATCAAAAGGATCTATAAAAAACTGCCTCAAAAAGGCAGTCCAATTCATCAGAGGCCCACATCGATTTAACCACACTCTCGTTTTGCTACTACCATCGAAAAGGTATCTGAAAACCATGACCACCAGGTTCAAGAATTTCTTCCCAACAACTATAATGGTATTGAACTCTGCACATCACTATGTAGTTCCATTTCTCCAGAGATGCTGTCTGACCCTCTGGGTTACTCTAGCATTTAGTGCCTATCTTCGGTGTAAACCAGCATTTGCAGTTCCTTCCTGCACCAACTATGTACCTATATGGACCGTATTTCTCTGCCACAGAAGGTAGTTGAGGCCAGTTCATTGGCTATATTTAAGAGAGAGTTAGATGTGGCCCTTGTGGCTAAAGAGATCAGGGGGTATGGAGAGAAGGCAGGTACAGGATACAGAGTTGGATGATCAGCCACGATCATATTGAATGGCGGTGCAGGCTCGAAGGGCCGAATGGCCTACTCCTGCACCTATTTTCTATGTTTCTATGTATTTGATTGCACTGAGGACTGGCTTTTTTTTACAACAGTATTGTGGTGTATTGATTTTCTAAAATTGTAAATTGCGATTACATGTTTGTTATGCTGCTGCAAGTAAGAATTTCTTGTTCCGTTGTCTGTATGACAATGAAACTCTTGACTCTTTCCAATCCTTTCTATATTCCAAAAGTATTTCACCGTTTAGGTGATATTTAAATGAAATCTTCCTTTGCAAAATGGTATTAACTCGTACCATTCCGCATTCGCCATTGTTTAAAGGGTGGTGTACAGTTGAACGTTCAGGACAATTAGGAGCAAGCCCCTCAAGCTTGTTGTGCCAATCGATAACATAATGGTTGTTCTAATCGAAACCTCGTCCCCACGTTCCTATTTATCTCAATAAATTTCCATTTTCCTTGCTAACTCAAGAATCTACCCACTTCTATATTTGAAATATTCGAAGCCTTTTGCTTCCACGGTTCTTTGAGAGATAGTGTTCCAGACTCTTGTCAGCGAGAAAGGAAATTCACCGCATTTCTCTCTTACATCGGCGACCCCTTTATTTTATTATTATTATAAAGGCTTTATTTTTTTTTTAGTAGTTCTCTCTGGTTCCAAATTCAACATCTAGTTGAAAAATCGTCTCCATATCCAGACTCGACTCTCCGCTCCCCCCATATCACGTCCCAGTGAAATAATTGCACTCATGAAGGAACAGTGGAGAAAACGTGATGGGAGAGAAGGGCCCCTTTAAAAGATTACACCCACTGCATGAGCACAAATGAAGATTTGTTGTGTATGTGTGTGTACGCCTTCCCTCCCGTCTCACTGCAAGTAGGCGGTGCTGCCTGGCTGGAGTTGGTTCGCTGCAGAGTGAGGGTTAGAGGTGTGCTGAAGGCTGAAAGAAGGGAGAACAGGGTGCGATTTAAAGCATTAAACTTTTTGTTTTTTGATTATTTTTTTAAAATAACTAAATTTCAGAAAAGATGTCTGCAAGTTGCCAGCAAAGCCAATGCAGAGTGATTCCCACCAGGACGGTGGTTCTGAACGATACAACGCAGCTACCTCATGATTACTGCACTACACCGGGAGGAACCCTGTTCTCCACCACTCCCGGAGGTAAATCCATGTTAGCGATCAGTAAATGCAACCTTGCTGGTTGTGCTTTGGATTTTATGTCTTCAGTAAATCGGGCAAATGCACACATGGGGGCCTGGTCCAAGTACTTTCCTTTAAATCCGTTTGTTAAAATAAAAGTGAGTGGAGAAGCTGCAAGACAAGTGTGGTTGCACAAGGAAACTTAGTACTGTATTTGTGGGTTAAAAAAATAGCTGAACATTAGCTGCTGTTGCGCCGAATTGCTCGGTTCCGTTCGCATAATAAACAAACCAGAGTGCAGGCCGATTTGGCAAGAGGCTTCACCTCGTGTTGTCGAAGCTGAGCGGAGTTAACTTTTCGCAGCCTGCATGGTTTTTTCCCCCCTCCCTTTGCAAAATGGAAGTGTAGCGTAGCGAAATCACAATTAATGCAGATATGCGAGAATGCTGCACACAATTTCTTGCATTAAACAGCTTTATTTGAAATGCACATTTCAGGACTAAATTCGCTGCTCGAATTCGGCCTGGCTTGGGTTAATTTCCTGTTTGTTGCAAACACTCGGGTCTGTTAACGGTGCTTCAGTGAGCGTCTTAAATGCGGGTTATTTGGCTTATTTTTGCTTCTGCAGGAGGAAATTAACGTGCATGCATTTGTTTTTGCTCCACCCCCCTCCCCCGAGGTTGGATTGCATGTCTTGTACTCGTGATCCTGTCGCGTATAAAGCGAGTCAGCAACACCCGCCTCTTCCCCCTCGGCCAAAGCCTTGCCTGTCCATTAATTCCTCGCCATTTGCCTGAATCGTGCAGAGAGCTCCTTTAAGGGACCATTCAGATTCGGGCAGAGTCAGAACAAGAGATTTCTCAATTTGGTTTAAGGATAGCTCAAATAAATGAAAAATGCAGCAGGTCCCACCAAACCACAGCAGATAAGTCACAACAAAAGAATTTTTCTAACTTAATCAGGTGATGGTAACTTCGTATTTCATTGGTGTTTTCCCTGAGCATAGGACATCCCAAGCATTTTCTGGCCAATGAGGTGGATATCATTTTTTTGAAGGTGGTTGTGGCTGTAATGTGGGGAATACTGCAGCCAATATGGATAATGCAGGCTTGCACACACAATGTGATTGGGACAGATAATCGGGTATAATGAAATAAAATCGGACAATGCTGCAAAAATCTCAGCTGGTCAGGCGGTTCATGTACCTTCATCAGAACAATTGCATTCGTGATTAAAAAAAATAACATAATGGTTGTTCTAATCGAAACCTCGTCCCCACGTTCCTATTTATCTCAATAAATTTCCATTTTCCTTGCTAACTCAGCAGGTCAGGCAACATCCCTGGAGCAAAGGAATGAGAGGATCTCGACCCGAAACATCACCCATTCCTTCTCTAGAGTTGTCTTTCCTGCTAAGTTACTCCAGCCTCCAGTGTCTAGGGATAGATGATGTTTTGGGTTGGGACCCTTTTTTTTTTTTTTTTTTAACTCCAGTATATTTTTTTTAAACCAGTATCTGCAGTTCCTTGTTTCTACTACTTGTTTGCATGACATGGATACAGAAAAATATTAACCGCACTCATTTGCAACTGCCCGAGAGGGAAGCTAGATATCAGTTCAAAATTGAAGGTAGACACAAAATGCTGGAGTAACTCAGCGGGTGAGGCAGCATCTCTAGAGAGAAGGAATGGGCGACGTTTCAGGTGGAGACCCTTCTTCAGACTGATGTCAGGAGAGGGGATGGGACAAAGATAGAATGTACTTGGAGACAGTAAGACTGGTGGGAGAACTGGGAAGGGGACGGAGAGAGAAAGCAAGGACTATCTGAAGTTAGAGAAGTCAATGTTCGTATCGCTGGGGTGTAAACTACCCAAGTGAAATATGCGGTGCTGTTCCTCCAATTTGCACTGGGCCTCACTGACAATGGAGGAGGCCCAGGACAGAAAGGTCAGGTTGGGAATGGTAGGGGTAGTTGAAATGCTGAGCCACCGGGAGATCGGGTAGGTTAAGATGTACTGAGCGCAGGTGTTCAGTGAAACGATCACCAAGCCTGTGCTTGATCTCGCCGATGTAGAGAAGTTGATGCCTGGAGCAGCGGATACAGTAGATGAGGTTGGAGGAGATGCAAGTGAACCTCTGCTTCACCTGGAAAGGCTGTTTGGGTCCTTGGATGGAGTCGAGGGGGGAAGGTAAAGGGACAGGTGTTGCATCATCTGTGGTTGCAGGGGAATGTACCTGGGGAGGGGGTGGTTTGGGTGGGAACGGACGAGTTGACCAGAGTTTCGAAGGGAACGGTCTCTGCAGAAAGCGGTGGAGATGGGAAGATGTGGCCAGTAGTGGGATCCCGTTGGAGGTGGCAACAATGTTGGAGGATTATATGCTGTACGTGACGATGGGTGGTAGGTGAGGACAGGGGGGACTCTGTCCACGTTACAAATGGGCGGGAGGGGGCGCAAGAGTGGAGCTGCGGGATATCGAGGAGATCTAGCGAGAGCCTCGTCTATAATGGAAGAGGGGAACCCCATTCCTTCTCTCCAGAGATGCTGCCTCACCCGCTGAGTTACTCCAGCATTTTGTGTCACCCTTCGATTGAAACCAGCATCTGCAGATCTTTCTTACACATCAGTTTAAAATTGCTCCTTAAAGACCACCCAGTCACTATGCACCACTTCCAAGGTGCTGTATTGCATTTCACCCACTGCAGTTGGGTGAGATTTGATTTGAAGTGAGTTTCATAGCTGATATCGATGTCTAAAAATTGTGCCACTGTACAATGTTAAAAGATGAGCAAAATCCCAAACGGAGGGAGGACTAAACAGGAAAAGTATTTTTTTTCCAGAATAAATTATTGGTCTTTGATCCCTTTTATAGCGGAGGTGATCCTAGCCATTACTAAAGTGGGCTAGATTTATCCCCAAAAAAGACACATCTATTGTAATTCATCGGGTCGGGCAGCATCCCTGGAGAACATGGGATAAATATGGGTTGACGTTTTGGGTTATTTACCTGTTTCCGCATAAATAGTGTTGCAATGTTTTGAACGGATCACTAATGATGATTGAGATGGGTGTTGACAGAATTGGGCAAGAATAGTGTCAGTGTGAATTGGCAAGGGAACTTAACACGATTTGTTGGCATTGCGGGTGAAGAATTCTTATCAAAGGAAAGTTTGCAGGTTTTTTTTGTCTGGAGGGTGAGCTTTACTTATTCTGGTAACGTTTTAACACGGTTAGCAACAGACCATTCTGTGGCATGTAGATTCCCTTGGTTTTAGCCAAAGAGGATAAAATTCTCAACGTTTGTGCCCCAATCTTTCAGAGATGTGGAGGGAAGGTATATTTGGGAGTTGGCCATTGTATTGAATAGAAAGGTAGGCTCCTAATACTACTTATAATATTCATTCTATTTCTCCTGTTCTTACTTGCCCAGAGATAGGCAGAGTTTATGCAAATCAAAAGTATGCTGACATAATTATTAATGAAACATAATTGCTTTGTTTCTTAAGATAGAAGGATGATGGCGAGAAACAAAATCAAAGTGATGCATGGTCTAAACAATATGTGGATCTTTTTTTTTTTAATTTCCTTCTTTAGATAATAATCGGCCTGCTGTATGTTTCCAAATTCAAATATCTTGAAATATCTGGTTAGATGTTTGTTTTTGGTGATGGATCATCCATGCTTTGTGTTTACATGAGTTGTTAAGGCCCATGGAGCTGAAGGACAGCATGTACTGCAGACAAATTGACATTTACAAGATTTGATATTAATAGATTTTTCAAGCATGAAAAGGGATTAAGGGGCACAGACAGACCTAATGGATACATATCATAAATAAATGGTGAAACAGGCCCACTGTGACATTCGTGCTTCAATTTAAAAAAAATAATAAGTATATCAATAAAATATCCTTTTAGATGCCTATAATTTTATTTGGACTAAAATAATTACACAACACAATCTTTTGATTGGAAATGTATTGTGCCAGCATAGGCAACAAGAGCTGACTTGTTTCTAGTCAGTTGTGCAAGCCTTAACTAATCAATAATGTACCATTTGAGAACGCACATGGTCGGTGGAAAACTCCTAAAAACGATTCAAGTAAATGCTTCTTCCCTGCTGTTATCAGACTTTTGAATGGGCGGGCATTTGCTAAAGGTGTACTTCTGATCTTCCAATCTACCTTGCGACAGCCCTTGCACAGTTTTGTTATCTGCACTTTCTCTGCAGCTGTAACACTATGTTCTGCACTCTGTTTACTTTCTCTTTTTGCGTCATCTGTTGCTTCTTGGATATGGTTTGATTGTATTTGTGTATGGAATGACTAGATTACAGTGCAAAACTAAGTTTTACACTGTAATTTTGTACACGTGACAATTATAAACCAAACACCGTTTCCCAATTACAGAATGAAACGAAACCCAGTGATTTATTTTTTTTTCCTGGTAATGACCTAAATTGTCCTATGCCATGATAATGACAATGAGCAACACGCAGCAATTCAATTTACAGTTTAACTTCCAAGCTCTGGAAATAATTAAGTGCTCTGGTAGATGTGTTGAGAAGAAATCTCTCAGTCTTTAAATGCCATCATATTGTCTCTTCAAGCAAACAAAATCTCAGAGCAATCTTTCAAGAGGACGAGAGAAAATACTGCAGAGGTAGAAGCCCGAATGTGCCCATCTAACCACCATAGTGAAGGTTTTCAAACTTATCACACCTTCTGTAACATCACTTTAGATAAAGCTGGTGACTTTGTATTTTTAAGGATAGATGGTTGTTTTAAAGGTGTTAGAGCCATACAGCACAGAAACAGGCCCTTCAGTCCAACTTCCCATGCCAAACAAGATGCCCCATCTACACTAGTCCCACCAGCGTTTGGCCCATATCTCTCAACCTTTCCTATCCATATAGTGCTTGTTATCCTTTGCATTGTGGGCAAAGGCAAAGAGATCAAGACTTTGATTGTGTGTGATGGATGAGAGATGAGCCCACTCCTTTCTGCAATTGCATCTCTGATGAGAGCCGCTGTGGGCAGTTTGGCTTTTATCCCCAATAACACTTTAGCCTGTTCCCATACTTCCCTTTGTAGAAGCCGGATCTAATTTTAAATGAACTCAAACCTGGGTCCCCCAGTTAACTATTGGGCTGGAATATTACAAATTGTAAAAATTCTTCTGAGTCTGTGGGAAATACTTATGATTCTGACAAGCCCAAATCCTGTCCTAAGCTTGACTGGATGTGGAAAGAGATAGGTGTTACCTTCAACTAATCTGATTCTAGCTGGTTCCATTCTCGCCCATCTGACCGTTCAATAGTCGAGTCCTACTCTGCCAAAGAACTGTTTGTTTTAAAACTGATTGGAGTTTAAACTCACAGCTACCTTTGTGTGTTGGTGCAAGCAAAATAAGTTTAGAAACATAGAAATTAGGTGCAGGAGTAGGCCATTCGACCCTTCGAGCCTGCACCGTCATTCAATATAATCATGGCTGATCATCCAACTCGGTATCCTGTACCTGCCTTCTCTCCATACCCCCTGATCCCTACAGCCACAAGGGCCACATCTAACTCCCTCTTAAATATAGCCAATGTACTGGCCTCAACTACCTTCTGTGGCAGAGAATTCCAGAGATTCACCACTCTCTCTGTGAAAAATGTTTTTCTCATCTTGGTCCTAAAAGATTTCCCCCTTATCCTTAAACTGTGACCCCTTGTTCTGGACTTCCCCAACATCGGGAACAATCTTCCTGCATCTAGCCTGTCCAACCCCTTAAGAATTTTGTAAGTTTCTATAAGATCCCCCTCAATCTTTTATTCTCAACATATGTGGCACAGGGTATATGTAATCTAAAGATAATCTCAATCTTGTGGTTACAATTCAGCTTTGACGAGTTGTGTTCAGAGACAAGGCGGTTTTGGTCTTGTGCAGTTACATTTTGCAGATTCCTACTTCCAGATAAACTGCTGATTTTGCATGATATTTGTATGAAATGAGAGCAGGTTAAACGTGTAAGTTTTTTTGCTTTGGGTTACGAAGGTTGTTCTTGCAGTTTGGAAGTGAGATTCTGTATCATTATGGTAGACAAAAATGCTGGAGAAACTTAGCGGGTGAGGCAGCATCTATGGAGTGAAGGAATAGGCGATGTTTCGGGTCGGGACCCTTCTTCAGACTGCTGTGGGGTGCAAGGAAGAGGCGGAGAGAGTGGGATGTGGGAGAGCTGGGGAGGGGAAGGAGGGAGAAAACAAGGACTACCTGAAATTGGAGAAGTCAATGTTCATACTGCTGGGGTGTAAACTACCCTACCGAAATGAGGTGCTGCTCCTCCAATTTGCGGTGGGTTATGTGTGTTTTTATTTCTATTTGGGGCATGATTCAAGCAAACTCCTCCGTTGCCATGCTGTGAAAACAGAGAGGATGAGGAGTTTCTTCCCTGAGGCCATTAGGACTGTATACTCCTATTTCACCAGGGACTAACTTTACTGGATCAGTTTACTGTTGTGTGGTGTATTTTCTTTATTTTCCTCCCACAAATATGTAATGGGTGAATATGTGATTCTGTTCCATTCTGGGTTGTAGTTTTTTTGCACAATCTGCAAGCATTGCCACTTTTCATTTCACTGCACATCTCGTATGTGTATGTGATAAATAAACTTGACGACTTGATTCTGCAGCAATTGGGTGAACTGCTCCAATCCTAGTATTTATTTCCATCTATAGTGTCGACCGTACACGAGGCACTGAATGCCTTGTGTCTGCCCATATATTTCAAAGCGCAGATGTAGGATGGCAGTATTGTGAAACCCATTTTCTTTCCAGAGTTTCCAGCCTTTTATCATGAAATTCCTATTACCAGTTGTTGTTTTCAAGATCCAGTGGCTGAAAAGAATTATGAATCTAATTTTGAATTGTGCCGATGATGAATGCATTCCCTGGCATTCTAGAGAAAGGTAGATCATGGTGTCCCACATGTCACCCCTACTTTGTGCTGCCTTATTACAGTCCGTGTTATCCAATAAGCAGACCGCTGCCCGTATCTTATAAATTGCTCTTCTGATTAGCAAAATAGACATGTGAATTGTACCTGCACAGTAAGTTTGTGATATTTCTTTCAAACTTTCAGTGCGTTTGTTGGATTGAACACTTTTTAAAATTTGCTTTCATCAGGGTAGTGGGTGCGTGTGAGAGTATTTGTTGACCATTGAGCTCTTCCGTGGTCACTGAATGCTTTAGATGCTAAACAAATATAGATGTACAAGCTACATTGTGCAAGGATTCTTCAGCTAAAATTAGCGGGTGTGAATAGACATGGCTTTGGCTGTAATTTGTTGATTTTTCCATTGAACAATGCTATGTGAAGGTCTGGGTGGGTCTGGTGAAAACTGGGCATTATTATAGAATCCCACAGCACAGGAGAAGGCCATTTATTCCATAAAAAGACACAAAGTACTGGAGTTAACTCAGCGGGTGAGGCAGCATCTCTGGAGAACATGGATAGTAGACGTTTCGGGCCCTTCTTGTGACCCAACAATATTCTCCACAGATACTACCTCACCTGCTTAGTTACTCCAGTACTTTGTCTGTTTTGTAATCAAGCATGTACAGTTCCTTAGTTCCACCTTTTGCCATTTATTCCATAATGCCTTTGTCTGCTCTTTTGACAAATTGTGCAAAAAGCCACATTCCTCTCCCCTTTCCTTGTAGCACAATTATTTTTCTTTGCGTATTTGCCCAACTTCCTTCAAATCTAAATCTTCAAACATAATACATTCCACTTCAGAAAAAGGCAACAAACTTGTATATTTAAAAGAAAATTCTCCACACCTCTCCTCTACTTTAACAATTCACCTTCAATCTTTGCTATCTCTCTTGTGAGAGGAAATATTTTTGCTCATGGCAAAACCCTTTTATAGTTGTGAGCACCAAACAAAACTCTCTTGAAAGCTCTAATCTAAGGACACCACAGCTTTTCACGTATCTACACACAACAGAAGGCACTCAGAACTGATACCATTTTAGTTATTCCCCACTCTGTTCTTCGAGATTGAGATATGATGCCACAGGTTCTTAAAAGACAACACTTTTTTTTCAATGTTCTTTCTTCTGAGTAGATAAGAGCAACTTTTTTTTTAAATGCAAACTTTAACTTGCTGTTTCAGGCACTCGGATTATTTACGATCGGAAGTTTCTGATGGACTGCCGTCATTCTCCGATTGCAAAGACTCCACCTCGTTACCTCCCACATATCCCAGGTGTGACAACCCCAGGCATTGCTGAAGATACGAAGGCAGAAGCAAATAATGCTGCTCAGAGCAGTGGAATCACCCGTGAGGGAAAATCATCTACTGGTGAGATTCGACAACTTGAACCATTGGGGGCAAAACTCGGTTTACGGACAATTTTGCATTCATTCATAAATATTAAATTTAAAATGATGTGAAATAATTGCTGGTCACCGAGTCCACAGTGACCAGTGATCACCCCGCACACTCACCTGCACACACTAGGGATAATTTTACATGTTACAAAAACAAATTAACCTACAAATGCACACGTCCTTGGAGAGTTGGAAGAAACTGCCGCACCCGGAGAAAACCAAATTGGTCACAGGGAGAATGTACGAACTCCGTACAGATAGTACCCATAGTTAAATTGAAACCGGGTATCTGGCGCTGTAAGGCAGCAACTCTTCCGCTGAAGTGAGGGGCTGAGGCATTTAAAATTGTGAGAAAGATCGTTGAGCTATGAAGTCAGTACATGGGGGAGGGGGGTGGTCTGGCTGGGTGGATTAGGGTATCAGATGGGAACCACGCCTGCTTCACCCATGTTAAGAGCAAGTATGCATAAGATAATTATGTGAGGAAATTGGGACAACTTTAAGGTGAATGAAGCAAAGTAGGAAATGCTTGGTCTAATTTCCCTACTGCCAAATTTCCACCAGGAGGTGTATGCAAACTCTGCAAAAATATTATGGATATCCTGTGCATTTTTCCCCTCTTTCTCCGTCAGTACCCACTCGAGTTCCCTTGTCTGCTGTGTAGTTATTCCTCAAATTCATTTACAAGGCTGATCTGCTTGGCATCTTCCTCAGACAGTTTGTCTTTCTTGTCCTGCTCCATAAGATGATAGAGCAGGAATGTTGCAGGCTAGAGAGCTGAGTATCCAACCAGTGCAACATCAAAGGTGCCAAGAATTTTCTTTGAGTTTGACTTCTCCCGGTACTTTGGTCCTTAAATGAACTTGTGCATTTCATGAAAAGCACCAATAGATTGTATAGTCACACTGATAGGGTTCTGTAGTGAAAACATCTCTGTAGTGAAGACCTCTTGGGCTACCAGTGTACTGTGGCCCTACATCAATTAATTATGCACTCTTTCCACCACCATGATGGAGTTTCCCAAGACCAGCCAACACCTTTGTCCATCAGAGCTGACCCCCGCCTTAATGTTTGTCCAGCAACTACTATTGAAATGAATCTTGGTCAAGATACTCTGAAGACTCCCATCTAACACTGGTGGAAGTTGTATTTTGTTTGGGGAGCATGGATTATGCTGGCAAGACATTTACTGTCATTCACTGATTGCCTCTGAACAGCATGATAACTTTTTAATGCATTAATTTTCTTAAATTTTTTTTTTTTTTTGCCCCAGCTGCCATTTAAGCTCGTATCTTTGGGTTAGTAACTTGGCGTTCTACGTGCCACTCCAGTAACTTGAACCCTGCACATAGTTCTGCCGCAGCTGTCGCCAGTTAATGACACGTGGCCTGGAGCTGACCTGGCCTGTGTGTCTGGGATGCAGTCTGAATTGTTTAACCGGTTCTCATCTTTCAATGGAAAACGCCAAGATGACCATGCACAAGAATATTCTGTTGTCACCGTCTTTCTAAAGCATTATCCATCACCACGTATTCTTCCCTTCCCAAGTGCTCAACTCCGCCGTTCCCTATATTAAAGGGAACACATTCAGCCCAACTTCTTGATCCTCCTTCCTCTATACTTTTAACCAGCTGCCCCTTAGGATTCAGCCTTCAATCGCGTCGGGTCTGGAGTTTCACTCCAGAAATCAATGCACAAGACAGACACAAAAAGCTGGAGTAACTCAGTGGGTAAGGCAGCATCTCTGGGGAAAAGGAATAGATGACGTTTCGGGTCGAGACCCTTCTTCAGAGTGAGAGATGGGGGGATGGGAAACGAGATATATGCGTTGATATAGAGACAGAGATAGAATCTCTTGTTTTCCTTCCCCCTGACTCGGTATGAAGAAGTGGCTCGACCCGAAATGTCACCTATTTGTTTTCTACAGACATGCTGCCTGACCCGCTGAGTTACTCCAGCTTTTTGTGTATATCTTTGGTTTAAACCAGCATTTGCAGGTTCTTCCTTCACAATGAATACACAAACCTTGGCTGGCACTTTGGTGGCAATACTGATTTAGCACTCTAGTGTGAAAGGGGACTTCCTTAACTGAAAGGGGACTTCCTTAACTGAAAGCGCTGAGCTTAACACTTGCTACTTTCCATGCCACTTACTGAAGAGCAGGGGAGTTCCATCAATACCCCAGCAATTTTTGTTTTATTCCTCAGCTAGCATAATAAGATCATGTTTAGATTTGATAGGAGAAGAATTGGGCCATTCGGCCCATTGAGTCTATTGCACCATTCAACCAAGGCTGATGTATCTTTCCCTTTCAACCCCATTCTCCTGCCTTCTCTCCTTAACCAGCTTTAACAAATTAAAACGCATTACGATAGTATTTATTATTAGAGGATATTGTGGTTGCTTAATGAGTCATAAATTTAATAGGCACTCCTTTCACATGTTACCAGGACCCAAGGGCCTCGGCTAAATGGACAGGTTGGGCAGGCTAGGACTTTATTCCTTGGATCGCAGGAGGATGAGGGGTGATCTTACAAAGGTGTATAAGATCATGGGGAGAATAGATGCGTTGAATGCTCTGAGTCTTTTACCCAGAGTACTTGCCCCTTTAACATGGGGCTTTGTCTTGATAACAATGAGTGAGGGGACTTGTTGGATTTCAGCTGATTTGGTCATTTTGGGCGCCTACTCTGTAAAGCTGATGCATTCTCCTACCCTGTGACTCAACACATCCCTCCTATGACCATACTCGAGATCTACGCACCAGAATGTTGACGGGTGACTCTTTCTTTCTCCAGGAGATGAAGCTCAATTTGAGATGGACATCTGAGCTGTCCGCGTGCGACCGCAGACTCCGCTTCTCAACGCTTCGACGACCTGGCTTGTGGATCCTAACGCACAGGCCTCTGCCGTGGTACACGAGCTCTCCAGAAATCTGCCAAAAAAAAGTTTAATACAGATTATTTTTTTGCCTTTGGTCAATCCTGAACATTTACACTTTGTCTATGACCTTAAATCATGTTTTAGCAGCAAGATAAGTGGGTCCCAATTTAAATTTTTTTTTTTTTTTTTTTTTTTTAATCATCTTTTTCAGAACAGGAAAGATAACATTTTGTTTAATGAACAAACACAAGCTATTTTAAAAAGTCTTTGCAAGCTAAGCAATCTTGAAGCAATTTCCATTATATGTATCTGTGCTAAGATTTGTTGCATTGTTAATTGCGTTCAAAAGCAATTTTGGTACATAACCACAATTGTACTCACTAATTTTTGGAACATTGTGGAATGTCATGTTGAGGTCAGCAAGAATCCTCAGTAAGCTCATTGCTTAACTATTTTAAATGCAATCCATTAAATTCCTGTCATTTTTATTTTTGTCAATGAAAGCGCTGCTTCATTGATGATTTCTGCTGCCTGGAGGCTTTTTTTTTCTCTTCTCTATCTTCATATTTGGGTTGGGGGAACTTGCTCCAGTACATTTCACTGTTGTCAATGGGGAGCAGCAATAAGTATCTTGGGTCTGAGTTGCAAGTGCATGGATCTATCTATGTGTTCGGCAAAGCTTACGATTATATTATCAAATCACCAGAAACTGTGAAGTAGCACTAGATTTGAAAACCATGTTGTTGGAATGGGTACTGTGGTTGCTTGTCTTGGGATGGTTCACCAGGCTGGTCAGATCCAAGAGACTGGAGAGTAGTATGTCCTTTTGCTAAAGAGTTTTTTATCTAACATTTTTCACATTTAACTGTTTAAGTTGACGAGTTTTAATGTTTATTATTACATTTGATGTTGGGTGACAGTGGTCTGAAACCTGGCCCTGTGGTGCTGTTTCCAATGGGTGGAGGCCAGCTTTGGAAGATGTAGTATTGACTTGGCATAGTCCTACGGGGGCTGCTAGGATATGCTGAAGCTTAAAGCCCTGTCCCACTCTAAAGGTTAATTCAAGAGTTCTCCCGAGTTTGCCCTGATTCGAACTCGGAGATTTACGGTAATGGCCGCACGTAAGTACTCTGGGCTCTCGTGCACATTTTTCAACATGTTGAAGAAAAATCTTCCCGAGCTTACCGTGTTTCCCGAGTACCTGCCGTTAGCATTACGGGCGAGTACCTGCCGTTGGCGCTACGAGCCACTAAGATGTCCCTGAGCTCCGACGTACCCGCTACGTTCATTCTACATGCTTACCGCGAGTTTGATTTTTTTTTTTTAACTCGGAAAAGCACTTGAATGAACTCGTGCAATGGGACAGGGCTTTAATTCTTGATTTAAAACTTGAGAGAGAGAGCTGGCAAAACACAGCAAGTTAATAGATTAACTATTGAGCTGGGCAGGCTCTGCTTTGAAGCTCCAGGCTATGGAATACCACAATTCCAAAATAGGCCATTCGACCCATCAAGCTTCCTTCAACAATTATTACTGCAACAAGTTATTTGTCCAACCCACTCTTCTCCCCTGCTGCCACATTCTTTTTTTTAACACATACTTTTTTAAAACAAAAAGTAATGTTCCCAATCAGTGGTGTGTAGAAGAGAATTCCACATCATAATTGGATTCCTCTGTTGAAGGATCAGTGATCATCTTTCTATTTTTACTGTTTGACTGTGTTTCTAATGTTTTTCGTGATTTATGGGGATTTATTTTTGATGGGGTTCATAGCAAAGTAATACTGAATGGTTTCCGTATTAATTACTTCATACTCTGGATAAATAAAATCTGCCGCTCAGTTATTTCCAATCTGAAGGCAAACTTCACACAACAAGAAAAATTGTTGCAGCTGATTGTGGTTTTATTATTTGTTGGTGTGGGTGGATCAATATCAGGGTTCTGTGATTCTTACCGGAAAACAATCATTACTTAGTATGGAAATGGTGCTTTTATTTTATTTTTTAAACAAAAAAAACCCCAAAAAAAACCTATTATTAAATGTAACCTGGTGACTAATGCACCTGCATGGACAACGCTTTTGACTCAAACACAAGTAAGTATCAGCTGATTGTAAAGAATCATTCATAGGAAAGTTGAACTCGAAATTGTATGGCTTATCTTTTAGAGTTTGATGCTGAGGTCAGCTTTATGTCACCTGTAATAGCAGTTTCAAACTTTTCCAATGTCCAACTTTCCGTTGCCATTACTACACGGGCAGGTGGGAGCGATCGTACGCAGACGATAAAAAGAAACGGATCCTCCAGTTATTTCCAGTTTAATTGATTCTTTATTGAAGTAGTTGTACAAACAAAGTGAACATACCAGGTCCTCTTTATTCTAGTACAAATTGTAGCTTTCTGTTCTTACTATCTGATCTGGTAAGAACGGTATTCTCTCTCCCGTGCCTGCTGGTCTGATCTGCCCATGCCCTGCCCTGGTATATATGTAACGTTCACCTACGTATCAAAAACCCACCCACAAGCATTCAAATGAATACTGCTAGATATATCTAGACAAAATAATATAAGATGCTAACAGTAACTAGTCGAAGCATGAATGTCTCTGACATCACTTTCCACTGCCTTTTCTTCCCCCCCCCCCCCCCACACACACACTGCCTGCATGGATCCATCTTTAGTGCCACTGTTTTCCGCCATGGCTCAAGTCACCAACTGTGGCACAGAGTGGATATTGTGTCTTAAGGTACAGCGAGGGCTGAGCCCAGTATGGTATGTAGATCGCATTGACCTCACCTCCTGGAGTCTGAGGCCAGACCATAATGATTGATGTCTGCCGAGTTTCAGCTTTGCCTTCCTGACATGCAAGGTGACAGTCACCAGATTGTATCCTTACTCCACCACACTCTCTGTCCTGTTGATGGTGGTGGTGGGGGGGGGGGGTTATTTGTTGTCTACCTTTGGGTGGATACAAGGAACTGCAGATGGTGGAATCCTGAGCAACGCAGAATGCTGGAATAACGTTTGGAATAAATGCAGGTCAGGCAGCATCTATGAGAGAATCTCACAAACCTCCTTGCCCCTTTCCTTCTATATCTCTCCCTCTGGCTTTATATTTTTCTCTTTTTATCAAATGGCCTTTTATTTAATCTCTAGTTACTTACTCCACCCATCTACCAATTGCCCACCTCCCCACCTGTGTCCACCTATCACTGCCAGGCATTATTCCACCCTTGCCTCTCTTTTCCAGCTTTCTCCCACAACTCCTAGTCTGACGAAGGGTCCCCGACCCAAAACATCGCCTTTCCATTCCCTCCACAGTTGCTGCCTGACCTTAAGTGAATTCAGAACATTGGGTTTTTCTTCTTGGGCAGTTGCTTTGAATCAAGGAGAGTTTACCTCACATTGGTTTTGTGGTTTCTGATATGACTGTGACTAACGTGGGCAATGCTGTTATAATTCTTAAAGATGTCTGGTGTTTATACTTCTAACCCATTGCCATCCTACAAGCGTTGACTTGTCTGATTCTAGTTTCTCTAATGGCATCCATTCCAGATCCTTCTAGCAAACTGCAGTCTGCTAACATCATGCCTCTTTATAGTTAGATCAATAAGTTTTTTTGTATTTTAACTTTTGCCTCATTGAAGCCATATGGAGAACCTCTATTGTCCAGCATTTCTGAGCAGAGACTAAAATCCTTGGCTCGCACTCTTAACGTTGAATTCTTTACATCTGATGTCCTTTGGCCCAGAAATGCCATTTCCCCCCCTTAATTATGGATGTAGTCCCCTTGTGAGGGGGGGGGGGGGGGGGGGGAGGAGTTTATGTGAGAGAGAATGTTAGAGAAGTGGGTGGGCTAATGGGATTACCCTGAGATCTGGCATGGGCTCGATGGGCTGAATGGCCTCCTGTGATGTCAGGAATTATTATATTCCCACTGCGGTAGGGAGTTAAGCTGCCCTCAAATATGATAGCAATCATTTTGGAACCCATACCCAACATGGATGGTCCTGGACTACCTTTGAAAGGGGTAGGACTGAGATGTTGCAACTCGCAGCGTTAGAATTAAAAATGGGTATATACATTTGTGGCAGACTCCTTGCTGGTTTGTATATTTGAGGTTTCTTTAGGTTATATTGTACGTAAACACCAGAGCAATCTCAAAAAGTCTGAAGAAGAGTCTCGACCTGAAACGTCGCCTATTCTTTCTCTCCAGAGATGCTGCCTGCCCCGCTGCGTTACTCCAGCATTTTGTCCATCTTCGATTTAAACCAGCATCTGCAGTTCCTGCCTACACCAGGGGAGTCTCACTTTCTTGTGAAGAATAGTTTGAAAGAACAAAATCTGCCGCAGCATTTAACCTGAAACGTACCGATGGTACTGATAAGATGAATGGATCTGATTATCACTTTCTGTATTGTGTATACGCCATGCCATTTTTTTTCAAAGCTAGGTTCTATGATGATAGATGTAGTTTGGACTGGTAGTCGACAAGTTATTCCAGTGACCGTAAGGGAAACTGCCTGGGTGGCAAGTTTAACCCTTGCCATAATATGATTTCTGTTTACTTCATTTCACTCCATTGTAGTTTATAATCAGATCGAGTTGGAGCCCACACTGAATATCGGCATTTTCTTTAAAGCAGAAATCTTGCATCATTGTTGTGTGCATGTCACCTAACATGATCAGGAACAGAGTTTGATTCTATTCCACTTCCGATCTGGCATATTCCTGGAGATATCGTGACATGATGGACCACTTTGAATTGCCACAAGCATGTCCCCGGAAATAGATCATTTCTTGGTCTCGGTAAAAAAAAACTTTTGTGTCACATAAAATTGTTCAAAGCAGATTAAAATCAAAACAATTCTTTCGTTGACCCAATAATCTGGGGAAGAGTTGAGGAGAATTAAAAAATAAAAAAAAAAGATTAATGTAGGATTAGTGTAAATTGGGGTTGGTGAGCAGCATAGATTCTGGGCTGAAGGGCCTGTTTCCATGCTATATCTCTCTATGACTAATTTTTTCCTGGGCTGCTCCAATGGTATCTTTTACTTAAATCTTCATTTCATGGGGACTCCAGGGCAATTCTGGAGGATTTGTAATCCCAGAAGTCATCCCCGAAAGGTCTGAATGACAAAGGATTCAATTCAATTCAATCTAGAGGTTATTAGATTACCCTGCTTCTTCAACAGCTTCATGCAACCAGTGAATTGATGGCCCATGTATGAAAAGTACCACCCTCTCACTTTGATGGCGGTAGCTTTATCATTCTAATCCTCTCAAATCTGTTGGCAAACTGCTGGTATGGGTATGTTGATGCGACCTGGATTTACCATCAATGGAAAAGAAAAATCTTTGTATGGAATAATAATTCCAAAAAAAATAAACTTTATCCTTTTGTATTTTGAACTGTAGTCCAGTTTCATATTTTTAAACATTTTGGAGTGTTAGACATTTAGCATGTTATTTAAAAAATATACCATTGATTGAGCGCCCAAAGATCTTTGGCTTGAAACACGACTGGAATCACAGAGCATTTCATCTTTCCAAAAGGTTTGAAATAAGATGGGAGTGCCGGAGTACTGCAAGTTCTGTAGCTTAGGTCTGATGCCAGTATGTTGGGTATTGTCTTCAAACAATTGGTGCTTATAATCTAAAGAGACACAGTGACAACTTGGGCTAGCAGGATAATTGTGTGTGTCTTGGTGCATATGTCTCCCAAGTATACGATTGCATAGCCTGTGAACTGCTGTACAACCTGGTGCATAGCCTGCCAATGGATTTTTTTAGGCCATCGCCATGCACCATATACAGGACAATGAACCACACAAACCATGATTTTCCATGTTTGATTGGGGCTAATATTTATACATGTGGACTTTGAAATGCTGGTTGTAGAGGGAAATGGATTGTGAATGCTTAAGAGACTTCTCTTGGTGGAAGATTAAGCAGGATGCTTGAACATGGAGATAGCTGGATTAACAAAAATGAATGTTGCCAACAATTATTTTGTGGTACCTTCATGGTGAAAATAACAGGTCATGTTTTATCCTTTTTATCAAACCCACACACTCCTAGACCAGTCATCTCACTGAATCCTTGAGAATGAACGACATATGACGAAAGACTGGATAGACTCGGTTTGTACTCGCTAGAATTTAGAAGATTGAGGGGGGATCTTATAGAAACTTACAAAATTCTTAAGGGGTTGGACAGGCTAGATGCAGGAAGATTGTTCCCGATGTTGGGGAAGTCCAGAACTAGGGGTCACAGTTTAAGGATAAGAGGGAAGTCTTTTAGGATCGAGATGAGAAAATCATTTTTTACACAGAGAGTGGTGAATCTCTGGAATTCTCTGCCACAGAGGGTAGTCGAGGTCAGTTCATTGGCTATATTTAAGAGGGAGTTAGATGTGGCCCTTGTGGCTAAAGGGATCAGGGGGTATGGAGAGAAGGCAGGTACAGGATACTGAGTTGGATGATCAGCCATGATCATATCGAATTGCGGTGCAGGCTCGAAGGGCCGAATGGCCCACTCCTGCACCTATTTTCTATGTTTCTATTTGGGGTGGATGAGTGGTTGATAACTTTATCAGTGTGTAGAGCTGCTGCCATCTTGATCAGTTTCCGTATAGAAATTGTTGGCGAGTTTTGTCTTTTTTTCAATTATTTTTATTAGAAGCAATCGTACACGAATAAAACATTCGGCATGTAAAATTACACAATTATTGTACAGATTCAATTTTGACCTTTTAACCTGAAAATGAGGGAAAAGAAGAGAGAATGAACAAGAGAGGGAAAAGGTGAAAAGATAGGACCCCTAGGCTACCAAAGTAGCGTGGCCAAAGAGTGAATAAAGATATAAGAGGAAAAAAAGAAAAAAGTGGAGATATACCTGCCCCACGTCCGTCCCCCCCCCACCCCACCTCACCCAACCCATAATTGGATTTAAATCCAAATTTGTGTTGCGCCATACTATCCTTGTAAGAATTCGGTAAAGGGTGTCCATCTTGACAAATTGATCTGGTTTTTCTGCCAAGATGTAGATCTTTTCAACCTGCATGTTATGTGCGAACTTGTCAGATACCTTGCTAAAATACACACAGATTACATCCACAGCATTGATCTCAGACTCTTGTTACACTCTCAAAAAGATCAGTCCATTTAAACATTTAACAAATCCACGTCGACTGTCCTGGTTATTCGGTGTCTTCCAAAATGAAGATTCTTGTTCTCCTTCAGAATTAAAGTTAAACCAATTGGCCAGTGATTACTTAGTTTAACCTTTTATTCTTCCCTCTTAAACAATGTTAGCTGTCCCCCAGTCCCCTGGCATCATGAGATAACCAAGTAGGTTGTCAAATGATGTTCAAAGCTTCTGCAATTTCCTTTCTTTTGCCAACTTCAGACATGCTCGATTGGAATAGAGGACCAGAGGACAAGGGTTTAAGGTCAGGGGAGATTTAATAGGAACCTGGGGGTCAACTTTTTTTTATACAAAGGGTGGTGTATGGAATGAACTGCCGGGGGAAGTAGTGGAGGCAAGTACCATCACAAAGTTTAAGAAACATTTAAACAGGTACATGGATAGGATAGGTTTAGAGGGATATTGATAAATGTAGGCAGGTGGGACTACTGTAGATGGGCATGTTGGTTAGCGGGGGCAAGTTGGGCCGAAGAACCTGTTTCACGCTGTGAGACGCTGTCTCTATGACATGCACCATCTGGTCCTGGAGATTTATCCACTTCCAACCCATTAATCCATTCTTACCCAGTATCCACATCCTTCACGTTTATGCATTAGTCACTTATTCATTGCCTGATAGGCCCCATTGTATCCTTCGCTGCACTCTTGTTCTTAATGTACTCGACGTGCCTGTCCCAACTATGCAATTTTTTTTTTCGGCGACTTGCCGGCACCCGTCATAGTCGCAACAGGTTGCCGAAATGTTTCAACCTGTTGAAAATCCAGCGGCGACCAGAAAAAGGTACGACTCTTTGGGCGACTACTCGCCACCAAACAGGCGTCACCCCGCGCGCGACATGTCTGATTTTCTTCAACACTATTATTTTCAGGTTGGTGTTTCCAGTTCAATTTTGCTGTCACTGCTCAGCCTTGTAAAGCTGACCTTTACTGTTTTATCTTTGGCCAAAGTTAACCATGTTTGGACCGCTACAATGAAAATGTCTCTATTGTCCTTATATGCATCCAATTTTATTCATCAAAATTAACTCCAGAATTGTCCTCCCTTTCGTTGGGTTTGTCATACACTTGTTCCAAATGCAAGTTCTCAAAACTAAGGTTACTTTCTGACCCCTAAGCACTGAAATTTTCTTGCCAACAGCTAGCCACCTTCTCTCTCTTTAAGCCATTCAAGTAATCGCATTTTTAATATTATGTAGCTCAGTGATAAATATTATCTGAATGCTCTTGCGAAGCTTCTTGCATTAGGGCTAGAAGGGAGTGCACATCTCTCACAGGGTTGTGTATGCACCTTCCCTGCCCTTGTGCTCCATCCACAAAGAAACACATTCTCTCCATTTCCAGATTAAACTCCATTCCCCTTGCTGTTTTTCCCAGTCCCTACCTGCTGTGGAGCTGCACTCAGGATCCAACTTTGTGGCTCTTATAGGGTGAGATTCTCGATTCGGTTCTTTGTAGCAGCAAGCGATGGATCAGGATCTGGAAATGTTTCAACTGGTTCTTTGATTTCCACCAGTTAGGTGATAAAGGCACGGACGTAATTCACTGGACTTCTTAGTTCTTCGCCTCCTCGAGGGCAATGACTGTTCTTTCCTTGTGATCTGCTCTTCCTTCATTGCATAATCGTGTGTAGAATGTGCTCAATTGTTTAAGAATATGAATCCAACGGTGTCACCAGGCCCATTGTGACAGATGCATTTCCAGCCCTCGTGTTGCGTACCCTGCTGCTCACTAAGTGCTCCTGTCACTTTGCGAACCTGTCCATTGCGTGCTCCATGGAACAATTGATGACTGAAGGGAGTAGTGACAACCACGGAATATCTTGTGAAGATCATTTGGAACTCCTTATCACCGGAATTATCAAAGAAACTGTGCTGCTATTAAAAGAAAGCCGAATACATAACACAAGAATCAACTCCAGTATGGATAAGATTTTTAATATAAATAGTTTGCTGATTGTACAGTCATATATGTTGAGCTATAAAAATATAATCAGGAACATTTTCAAATGTAGATAATATACAACAGTGCAGTTTTAACTTGTTTTGCATTTGCTTTCCCCTTGCATCTGCTTTGCACATCTTCCTTGGGAGGCATCAATGTTTATCTGGATGTAGTTTCGCTACCATTCGCCAATGTCTGTTGAATATTTGACTGCTGCAGCCACTTGCACCCAGTTCTACTAATCGATCCACGCGCTTTTACTTCCACGAAAGGTTACTCCTCCCACCAGTGCCCAGGACTGCTTGACCAGTTAGCTGTTGAACTGTAGGGGCCGTGAGTGCAGAGTAATCCGTTAAACGCAGCCACTCGGATCGTGCCGATACCACGCGGGCTTTTGTCTTGACACATGAGGTTAATACGGGGAGGTAAGTCAACGACATCCACACTCTCGGACCACCATGTTCTCATGATGGCGTAACACCACCTCGCCCTTTTCTATGTACAGCATGCTCATTGGACTCATTTTAGTGGGGACACAACACGGGGAAGGCACCAGCGATGGATGATGGAATTTGAGCAAACTCTGGGGGGGGGGGGAAAAAAAGATACATGGCTCAGAATTCTTAAAATACAGGTTACATTTTAAAATATAGAAACAAGGAACTGCAGATGCTGGTTTAACATTTTTAAATATAGAAATGAGGAACTGCAGATGCTTGTTTACAAAAAAGGACACGAAGTGTGGAGTAAGAGCAACTCAGCGGTTCAGACAGCATCTCTGGGGGATAGGAATAGGCAACGTTTCAGGTCGAGACCCTTTTCAAATAGTCTGATCTTGGTTTAAGTCAGCATATTGTGTAGTTCCTTCTTACACGAGTGGTGGAGTAACTCGGGGGATCAGGCTTGAACTATGGAGTTACTCCAGCACTTTGTCTTTTCTCATCATTTTAAATGTTAGTTACATATTGACTTTAACACCACTGTGACATTGCATCCTGCCTTTCAGATTCAGTGCATGGCACAGCTTTAGAGTTGCAGCAACAATTTTATGCACATATGACCCAAAGCAAAGAAACATTGGGACACATTTAAAATGTAGGGATCATCACAACGCAGCTTAAAGTCCCCGTGTTCATGCATAATATTGGATAGTAACCTATAAAACCTGCCCCTACAATTTATCCAGCACAAAACTAAATTGACTGATAGCACGAAATGCTGGTGTAACTCAGTGGGTGAGGCAGCATCTATGGAGCGAAGGAAATAGGCAACATTTCGGGTCGAAATCCTTCTTCAGACTGATGTGAGGGTGGGTGGGAGGAAGAAAGGAGGAGCGGGGGAGGGAGCGGGAGCCAGAGGGCTGAGGGAGAGCTGAGAAGAGGAGGAGAAAGTAAGGACTACCTGAAATTAGAGAAGTCAATGTTCATACCGCTGGGGTGCAAACTGCCCAAGCGAAATACGAGGTGCTGCTCCTCCAATTTACGGTGGTCCTCACTCTGGCCATGGAGGAGGCCCAGGATAGAAAGGTCGGATTCGGAATGGGAGGGGGAGTTGAAGTGCTGAGCCACCGGGAGATCAGGTTGGTTATTGCGAACTGAGCGGAGGTGTTGGGCGAAGCGATCGCCAAGCCTATGCTTGTAAATGTCCAAAGCCAGGAGATGTTTATCCTGTCTGCCTTAATTCCCAAAGGGCAATTCACAAGCCATTTTCTTGCGAGTTAATCTATTCAGTGATAATTGGGTCACAGCAGAGTTGTTGGGACCTTGTTGCACAACGCTATACCTGATTTTCTTGAGTAGTTCCATTAGGTGAATTGATAATGCTTATTCGTTATGATGTTTATCTTAGAGACCTTTTCAAAGTCAAATACCAAGACCATGCTACTATAGCTATTGGAATGAGGGGGGTGATCTTATTGAAACCTACTGAATAATGAAAGGCCTAGATAGTGTGGATGTGGAGAGCATGTGGGAGTGTATGTTTCCAGTAGTGTGAGAATCTAACACCAGAGGGCACAGCCTCAGATTAAAAGGGCCTACCTTTAAGAATGGAGATGAAGAGTAATTTCTTCAGCAAAGAGTGGTGAATCCGTGGAATTCATTGCCACAGATGGCTGTGGGGGCCGTCTTTGTGTATTTTTAAAGTGGGGATTGATAGGTTCTTGATTCAAAAGGGTGTCCATGGTTATGGGGAAGAAAGCAGGAGAATGGGAATGAGAGGAAAAATAGCTCAGCCATGATCGAATGGCAGAGCAGACTCAATGGGCTAAATGGCATAATTCTGTTCCTACATCTTATGGTCTTATGATTTTAGTTTAGTTTAGAGATACAGCGTGGCAATGGGTCCTTAGGCCCACTGAGTCAACAATCACCCATACACTACTAGTTCTATTCTGCATGCTAGGGACAATTTACAGAAGCCAATTAACCTACAAACCTGCATGTCTTTGGGGTGTTGGAGGAAACTAGAGCACCTGGAGAAAACCCACGCGGTCACAGGGAAAACGTACAAAATCCATACAGACAGCACCCGTAGTCAGGATCGAACCCGGGTCTCTGGCGCTGTAAGGCAGTAACTCTGCTGCCAGTGGGCTGCCCTGCATCACTTTTATGAGGTGATGGAGGAATTTCTGGTCACAACTTTACAGAAGTTGCATGACATCTTTTGGAGGATGTTAGCAGGACTTGGAAAGTTGTTGTTATGTGGAAAGATTGGAAATGTCAGCATTGCTTTCTTTTGACACAGTAGAGACTGAAAGGAATCTTAATGATACATAATATTATGAAGGGCATAGTTTACCAGAGGAGTTAAAATCAGGCAAAGGACACAAAAATGGTAACTCAGCAAGCGAGGCAGCATCTCTGGAGGACATTGATAGGTGACATTTCGGGTCGGCAGCCTTCTTCAGACTGAGAAAATGTTTTGCAATCCTACAGAATGATAATGATCTGGAATTTACAACCTGAAGTGAGGCAAAGATGAAAATTTTCATCACATTTAAGAAACACAGGTTTCATTACCACGGGTACAGGGAGTTATTAGAATGTGGCAGCACAGAACCATGAGCTAAAGGGCCTGCCGTGTATTGATAAATGAGTTCTAATGATGAGAGGGATAGACAGAGTTGACGTGGATAAGCTTTTTCCATTGAGAGTAGGGAAGATTCAAACAAGAGGACATGATTTGAGAATTAAGGGACAAAAGTTTAGGGGTAACATGAGGGGGAACTTCTTTACTCAGAGAGTGGTAGCTGTGTGGAATGAGCTTCCAGTGGAAGTGGTGGAGGCAGGTTTGATTTTATCATTTAAAAATAAATTGGATCGGTATATGGACGGGAATGGAATGGAGGGTTATGGTCTGAGTGGAGGTAGATGGGACTAGGTGAGAATAAGTGTTCGGCATGGACTAGAAGGGTCGAGATGGCCTGTTTCCGTGCTGTAATTGTTATATGGTTATAATGTTGTATCAGTGTAAAGTGATGCACAAGTATGCTTCAACACCGTGTCTAGATTCTGCACAGTGTCCTCACAGCTAAGGTTACACAAATCTTTTTACTTCGAAAAATGGCACACATGTGGCTGAACTGCAAACAGATAAGAATGAACCTCAGGCTGTTGGACTGGAAGTTGTGGTCAGTGGTAAGCCATTTGGGGTCACCGTTGACCTATGAAAACAGTGCACATTTGAGCTCTTGCTGTTACCCCTGCAGAAACTGATGGGAACAACCTAGCTCCAACACTCACGGAGACACCTTGAGGTATGGGAAGGGATCTTACTCAGCACATGCTGTAGGGAAT
The DNA here is from genome assembly GCF_010909765.2 of Amblyraja radiata. NCBI lineage: Eukaryota > Metazoa > Chordata > Chondrichthyes > Rajiformes > Rajidae > Amblyraja > Amblyraja radiata. The sequence goes on along the minus strand of NC_045992.1, from coordinate 13,598,131 downwards.
TTAATTTAATGATACAGCGTGGAAATAGGCCCTTCAGCCCACCGAGTCCATGCCAACCAGCTATAACCCGTACATTAGTTCTATCCGACACACGACGAACAATATACAAAAGCCAATTAACCTACAAACCTGCACATATTTGCAGTGTTGGAGGAAACCAGAGCACCTGGAGAAGACCCATACTGTCACAGGGAGAACGTACAAACTCCACACAGACAACACACGAGGCCAAGATCAAACCCGGGTCTCTGGCACCGTGAGGGAGCAGTTCTACCACTATGCCACTGTATCACCCCTATCTAGAGTGGAAAGAGGTCCATCATCCCAACTTGCCCAAGCTGACCAACATGCCCCATCTACACTCTTCCCACCTGCCTGAGTTTGGTCAATATCCCACTACCTCTATCCCATCCATGTACCTGTCCAAATGTTTTTTAAACTTTGTGAGTTTACCTGCCTCAACTACCTCCTCCGGAAGTTCATTCCATATGCCGACCACCCTTTGTGTAAAAAAGCTCACCCTCAGGTTTATTCAAACTTTCCCACCCTCACCTTAAAACTATGTCCTATTCTGAGTAAAAATTACCCTACCTACAGTATTCCTCTCTTCAGCTTATCTCTCTTCATCCCTCTATAAGACACCCCTCATCCTCCTGCACTCCAAGAAATAAAGTCCTAACCTATTCAACCTTTCGGTACATGTGACAATAAACTGACCTTGAAGCCAATGTCTTGTACAACTGTAACATGACCTCCAAACTGTTGCTCAGAACAAACCTGGCCAACATTGTAGCTGCCAATAACTCAACATTTCTGATATTCAGTAACATTTTTTAAAAGGTCAAGCCTTTACCTATTTATTTATGATTATTAGAATGTTTCAAAAAAAATGAAAGCACACAAACACAGAGCACAGGGCTTACAGGGTGGGTGACTAAAGACCTTGTTGGTTTGTTTAAAGGTAAAATGCTTAGGGAGAGAATCTGGAAGCTGCTACGGCAGAGGGCGCTGTATTTGGAATAAGAAGAATGAAAAAGATGCATACTAAGGCTTGAACTACAGGAAAGTTAGGACTGCAATTGAATTTTAGTTAAAAAAATAATGAGGGCTGAAGCCACAAATTCTTTGAAGAAAAGTTTGCAACTACATAATTGGAAGACAGAATAAGTTGTTGTGCCCTGGGTGAGGTGATTGAGTTGCACTAGGGCTTTGGGCTGTTTTTGCTCAAATATTGGGATTTTTTGAGATTGAAAGATTCTTGATTCACAGGCGTGGGGAGGGTTATGGGGAGCAGGCAGGAAAATTGAGTTGAGAGGAATAGATAGATCAGCCATGATTGAATGGTGGAGTAGATTAGATAGGCCGAATGACTTAATTATGCTCCTATGACTTATGCATGAACACTGGGGCCATGCATTGCACCTTTTAAGAACTGGATATAAATTTGAAAAGACAGGATACTAAATTATATGGGGAAGTGAAAAGGGAAATGGGATTAAAAGTGAAAGCTACAGTTGAAGAGCTGGCATGGTCACATATTTGGCACGTGTATGCCGTCTATATATATACGAACAAAGAACATCTTTGTTCTGCGCCAATATCACTTCAGCAGTTACAGAAAGTGCGCAGCTTTACTGTCAACAAGAGTTGAAGAAAGTCAGAATCGGAGCTGGCGGAGCTGCTGCCTCACAGCGCCAGAGTTCCGCATTCGATCCTGACCTCGGGTGCTCTCTGTGTGGTGTTTGCACGTTCTACCTGTGACCGTGTGGGGTTTTTCCGGCTGCTCCGGATTCCTTGCCATGCCAAGGATATACGGTTTTCTGGTTTAATTGTCCCCAGTCTGTAGGGAATGGATTGACAAAGTGGGATAATATGGAGCAAGTGTGAATGGAGAAGGATCAGTGGTTGGCATGGACTCAGTGGGCGAATGGACCTGTTTCCATACTATGTCTCTTAACGTGTTCCATTTAAATGCACCCGCTCTCCACGTCCTGCAGTATAATTGAATGGGGGCACAAGGAACTGCAGAACATAAGATAATAATTGATGGGAATAGAATTAGACCTACTCCGCCATTCAATCATGACTGATCTATCTCTCCCTCCTAACCTCATTCTCCTGCCTTCTCCCCATAACCTCTGACACGTGTTAGAATCTTAAGCAATACACAAAGTGTTAAGAGAACAGTCAGGCAGCATCTTTGGAGGTAAATGACAGACGGTGTTTAGGGTCGGGATCCGAGTCTGAAGAAGGGTCCTGACCCGAAATATCGCCGGTCAATTCCCTCCACAGATGCTGCCTGGTCCACTGAGTTTCTCCAGCACAGGAAACCTGAACGGAAACCTCTGGAGACTTTGCGCCCCACCCAAGGTTTCCTTGCGGTTCCTGGAGGTTGCAGGTGGTTGCCGGAGGTTACAGGTAGTGGAAGCAGGTAGGGAGACTGACACAAACCTCCGGGAACCGCACGGAAACCTTGGATGGGGCGCAAAGTCTCCAGAGGTTTCCGTTCAGGTTTCCTAAGTGGGACAGGGGCAGAAAGGTACTGAATGATGGTTCCTCTAAATCTCTTGTTGGCCGTTAGTGGCCATCATACATCAGTCTAAAGAAGGGTTTCAGCCCGAAACGTTGCCTATTTCCTTCGCTCCATAGATGCTGCTGCACCCGCTGAGTTTCTCCAGCATTTTTGTCTACCTTCGATTTTCCAGCATCTGCAGTTCCTTCTTAAATACATTTGTGATCTCTAGTTTTGGACACGAACAGTCTAATTACATATGCCCATCATAGTTATTCATCTCAGTAAATACTTGCATTAAGCGTCCTCTCGACATATTTTCCAGAGGGGAAGAGGTCCAGCCTTTTAAATCTTGTTCAATGGGTCTAACCTTTGATATCAACAACCAGAGAGCGGCGATCGCTGGTCGGCGCGGACTCGGTGGGTCGAAGGACTTGTTTCCGCACTGTATCTCTAAACTAAACTAACATGAAGCGGCATTTAACATATTAATGACCTTACCTGCATGTAAGCATGGTTGGTGGGTTTAACATCCTCTCCGGTTGGAATCGGACACTCTCCCTGGCAGCGGAAAGCGTTGTACACCTTGGGGAAGATGACCCAGGCACCCCAGCCGATTTTACCAAATTTAATTTCAAACTTGATCCTCCGGCACGGAGTCGAGCTGCCCGCCTTGCCGTGGTGGCGGGCGTGCCGGTGGCGAGGGGCTCCGCTGCGCCCCGCTCTGCCCTTACCATTACCCTTGCCCCTACCCCTGCCCCGGCCTCTGCCATTGCCCCGGCCCCAGCCATGGCCAGACTTGCTGCCCTGCTTTCGCCGACCGACTTTCCTCTTGCGGGGTCTCCGCACTCGCTTTGAACCTTTAGCGTCTTTCAGCAGCGAGGATGTCCCCGAGCAACTGCGCTCTGCTCTCCGGGAGAATACCAAGAGTAAGGCCATCTCCTTGCTCTCGGGCTTGGCTTTGGCCATGGGGTCCGGCAGCGACCGCTTCCTCTTGCACACCAGGCTCTCTGTCGGCGGAAGGTCGCCTTGCTCACCCTGGTCGCGGCTCATCCAGCGCCGCAGGATGTCGGTAACGTTGTACACGGCGCAGCCGGCCGAGTCCTCCAGCGCCGAGTCGGGAGGGAAGGATCCCAGGACCAGCTGGTCTTGGCAGACGCTGGGGCCACACGGGTACTGAGAGTGGTGGCGGATCTCCAGCAGCGAGCAGGACTCGGCGAAGGCCGGCACACTGATCCTCAGCTCGGCGAACTGAAGCTGCTCGTTGGCGGCGAGGCTCGACATGTCAAAGGTGACAATCCAGCGGCTCCCGTTGTGACGGAAACCTAGGGAAAGATGAACAACAGCGATTACATTCAGTGAGAGCGAGCGACCTTCCTAAAGGATACGCACACCTCCAGATACAACAAATGTTTCTTTCCTGCTGTTATCATAGAAACATAGAAAATAGGTGCAGGAGCAGGCCATTCGGCCCTTCGAGCCTGCACCGCCATTCAATATGATCATGGCTGATCATCCAACTCAGTATCCTGTACCTGCCTTCTCTCCATACCCCCTGATCCCTTTAGCCATCTAACTCCCTCTTAAATATAGCCAACGAACTGGCCTCAACTACATTCTGTGGCAGAGAATTCCACAGATTCACCACTCTCTGTGTGAATTTTCTTTTCTCATCTCGGTCCTAAAAGACTTCCACCTTATCCTTAAACTGTGACCCCTTGTTCTGGATCTTCTACTGCGCTGACACTGCTCAATATTTTACGTAAATTAATGACTACACCCAACAGGCAACTGAGCCATCCCATCAACAACTACAGAGCGGACCTGAGCTACCATCCACCTCATTGGAGAGCCTGTCTGAAGAAGGGTCTCGACCCGGAACATCACTCCAGAGATGCTGCCTGTCCCGCTGAGTTACTCCAGCATTTTTTGTCTGCTTTCGATTTAAACCGACGTCTGCAGTTCTTTCCTACAAATGCAGCCTAAACCCCACTGAGTTACCAGCACCTGTGTTTAAGAAGGAACTGCAGATGCTGGAAAATCGAAGGCACGAAACGTTGCCTATTTCCTTCGCTCCATAGATGCTGCTGCACCCGTTGAGTTTCTCCAGCTTTTTTGTGTACCAGCACCTGTGGTTGCTTGTTTCTAAATGGAGTTGCGCGAACAAGTTTTTATTTTACGCAGACGGCGATGAGAGGCTGGAACGCGATACTGGTGGTGGCGGTGGAGAGAAATAGGATACTAGATTTTTAAGAGGCTTTTAAGCAGACACATGGCATGCAGAGAATGGGGGGGATATGGATCATGAACGAACAGATGAGATTAGTTTATATGAAGAGTCCCGTCCCGAAAATCACCTATCCAAGTCTATCCAAGTACATGGCATGAGCTGCCAGAGGAGGTAGTTGAGGCAGGTACTATAACTACATTTAAAATACATTTGGACAGGTACACGGATAGGAAATGTTTAGATATACAGACCAAATGTGGACAAGTGGGACTAATGTGGATGGGGCTAGTATAGATTGGTCGGCAATGGCCAGAAGAGCCTGCTTCCATACAGTGTGACTGGCTGGCTCCAGAGATGCTGTCTGACCCGCTGCGTTATCCCCAGCAATTTGTTTTTAGAATAAAGAGGCATTAGGGTCCAACATTTGTAGGGATCTAACGTGTCAGCCTTTGGTGGCGAGGACGGGAAGAAGCGAAGGGCTGATACTGAACGCCAGGTTAAAGCGCCGAGCGATGGGAGCAGGACAAGGCCGCGGGGCAACTGCACACGACCCAATTCCGCATTTGAAATTTCAGGGGGAAACACAATTAGGTATTAAACCAGGGAAATAACTAGCTTTTTATCGACAACTGTCTGATAAAGTCACTGTGGTGAGAGTGGAATTCTCTGCCTCAGAGGGTGGTGGAGGCTGGTTCTCTGGATGCTTTCAAGAGAGAGCTAGATAGGGCTCTTAAAAATAGCGGAGTCAGGGGATATGGGGAGAAGGCAGGAACGGGGTACTGATTGGGGATGATCAGCCATGATCACATTGAATGGCGGTGCTGGCTCGAAGGGCCGAATGGCCTACTATTGTCTATTGTCTATTAACTGAACAACCCTATGGCCGACTAGACAGTGGTCCTGACCTTATCATTGGAGACCCTCACATTATCTTTATGGAATTTTGCTTGCACGAAAGGTTATTCCCTTTATCCCACATCTGTACACTGGAAGCGGCTCGATTGTAACCATGCACAGTTTCCCCGCAGACTGGAGAGCACACGGCAACAATATTGTTACTGTACTTCGGTCCACGTGACAATAAACTCAACTAAAACTACATACAACAATGTCAAGAAAACTCAAAGTTGACAACACATCTCAGAAGAAAGGTCTCGACCCGAAACGTCGCCCCAGAGATGTTGTCTGTCCCATTGAGTTACTCCAGCACTTTGTGTCTATCTATGGTTTAAACCAGCATCTACAGTTCCTTCGTTTCCTAAACAAATGAGCTCCCCCCTGTGTTAACTCTGCTCAAGGTACACTTCCAGAGACCCGGACACTTCACTGCTCAGCTGCAAATGATGTCGCGATATCTTCTCGGCCCCTTGAGCTATAATGACTAGTCCTCAGTCAACAGCCACCCCAGGCAGCAGAGCCGTGCCGTGGGCTGAGATGTCGAGAAGACCACCACAACCACCAGCTCAAATAGCTGTAGGATTTCCCAATTCTCCCAGAAGAGGCAGCGAAGTTGGAACAATTTCCTGCCCAGTATTTATTCTCTAAATCCCGCCCCCGCCCCCCCACCAAACCAGATTTTGGGTCGTAAGCAAAACACTATTTGCTGGAAGAACTCAGCGGGTCGGGCAGCATCCGTGGAGGGAAACTGACAGGGGACGTTTCCCGGCGGGACACTTCAAGATCGTTATCGGGTTGCTTTTTTGTGAAATGTTGTCCGGGCTGCCCAATCGTGCTCTGGAGACGCGGAACACACGAACGGCGGCCGGTTATTGTTGCTGCCTGTCCCGCTGAGTTACTCCAGCATTTTGTGTCTATTTTCGATGTAATTCAGCATCTGCAGTTCCTTCCTACACACGAACGGTTAAGGAAGGCCAATATGCAATGGATTAATCATCGCGTTAGCTTCCTATATATGTAAACACGCGGGTGAAAAGTAAATAAAATCTGATGCTGAAAATCTGGAATACAATTAGAAAATGCTGGAAATGGTCAGGCAGCAGCTGTGGACTGAGAAAATAGACCTATTCCATCATTTCTAGTTGTGTTTCAATATAAACTTGCTGGAATCAGTTTCCGCGCGTCAATAGACAACAGACAATAGGTGCAGGAGTAGGCCATTCGGCCACTCGAGCCAGCACCGCCATTCAATGTGATCATGGCTGATCTCTTCTCATCCTTCTAAACTCCAGAGTGTACAAGCCCAGCTGCTCCATTCTCTCAGCATATGACAGTCCCGCGTTCCCGGGAATTAACCTTGTAAACCTAAACTGCACTCCCTCAATAGCAAGAATGTCCTTCCTCAAATTAGGGGACCAAAACTGCACACAATACTCCAGGTGTGGTCTCACTAGGGCTCTGTACAACTGCAGAGGGACCTCTTTGCTCCTGTATTCGATTCCTCTTGTTATAAAGGCTAACATGCCATTCGCTTTCTTCACTGCCTGTTGTACCTGCATGCTTACTTTCATAGACTGATGTTCAAGGACCCCCCAGATCAGGTGTACTTCCCCGTTTCCCCGTACGTTAGGGAAAGAAATGCTCACAATATTGAGTAAATGCTGGGTAAACACATTAACTAATGGTTGAGCCTTGCTTTCGGCTAGGCACGCAGTATTATCAATTACTGATCATGTTGGTCTGGTGTATTTTTGAAGAGAACACGAGAACCTCCTCCCTGCAGTGTAGAGGCTGGAAACATAGAAACATAGAAAATAGGTGCAGGAGGAGGCTATTCGGCCCTTCGAGCCAGCACCGCCATTCATTGTGATCATGGCTGATCATCCACGATCAGTAACCCGTGCCTGCCTTCTCCCCATACCCCTTGATTCCGCTAGCCACAAGAGCTCTATCTAACTCTTTTAAATTCATCCAGAGAATTGGCCTCCACTGCATTCTGTGGCAGCGAATTCACACAAATTCACAACTCTCTGGGTGAAAAAGTTTTTTCTCATCTCAGTTTTAAATGTCCTCCCCTTTATTCTTAGACTGTGGCCCCTGGTTCTGGACTTTCCCAGAATTGGGACCATTTTTCCTGCATCTAGCTTGTCCAATCCTTTTATAATTTTATATATTTTTATAAGATCCCCTCTCATCTTTCTAAATTCCAGTGAACACAAGCCCAGTCTTTCCAATCTTTCCTCATATGACAGTCCCGCCATCCCGGGGACTAACCTCGTGAACCGACGCTGCACTCCCTCAATAATAATAGATGTCCTTCCTCAAATTAGGAGACCAAAACTGCACACAGTGCTCCAGATGTGGTCTCACCTGGAGTAAAGGAACTTGAAATGCCTCTTTGCAAGTATAAGGAACAGCGCTTGTCTATTCAATTAATGCATTGTGAAATGATACCGTGTTTCTGAGAAGTTGTATTCATATTGCCCATTAAATAAGGCAATCGATAGTTGTTTTTAAGCGGAAAAAAAGACAGTTCTGGAAAAACTCAGAGGGTCAGGCAGCATCTCTGAAGAATGTGGATAGGTGACGTTTGGGGTCGGGACCCTTCTTCAAATCTAAGAAGGGTCCCTTTCCGAAACGTCACCTACCCATGTTCTCCGGAGATGCTGCCTGACCGCTGAGTTTCTCCAGCATTTTTGAGTTTTTTGTAAACCAGCATTTTCAGTTCCTGGTGTCTCTGTTTGTAAGTGGATTATTTTTCTTCTGGGCAGCAGGATGTATGATCAAAAACTTTAATGTAACCTTGCTACCTTTATCCTATACAACTGATCCACCCTTCCATAATCGCTAAACACTCAGGAAAATCGGAAGAATGCTTTCTTAAAAAAATCTCGCAGGACCAAATCCCACATACCCTCTCCATCCCGTCTGAAGAAGGGTCTCGGCTCGAAACGTCACCTACCCCTCTTTTCCAGAGATGCTGCCTGACTCGCTGAGTTACTCCAGTTTTTTTTTTGTCTATCTGCACTCCATCCCTTAAACAATAAAATAGTTCCACCCCACAAGACAACAATTGACACGACATTTGAATAGACAGCGTTTCAGCGCGGCGTAATCTGTGGTGCTAATGAAACACGTTTTTGAGAGGTCAGTTTTATCCTCATCATTAGGTGGGATGGGGGCGTTCCGTTTAGTTTATCTCGCATGGATAAGTCACTGATGCTGTCAAACATACAGTGAGAAATGTCGGCAGAAACAAGGAACCACAGATATGGTTTAAAAAGAAGACACGAAATGCTGGAGTAACTCAGGGGGCGAGGCAGCATCTCTGGAGAACATGCATAGGCAACTCCTGTCCATGTTCCCCAGGGACGCCGCGTGGCCCGTTGAATTACTCCGGCACTTTGTGTTGCCTTATTGAGAAATATCTGACAGGTTGAAGTTGATGATGATGGAATCCTCTGCCACAGAAGGCAGTGGGGAGCGGGAGGCCAATTCACTGGATGTTTGTTTTCAAGAGAGAGTTGGATTTAGCTCTTAAGGCTAAAGGACCAAGGAATATGGGGAAAAGCAGGAACGGGGTACTGATTTTAGATAATCAGCCATGATCATATTGAATGGCATTGCTGGCTCGAAGGGCCGAATGGACTACTGCACCTATTTCTCTGTTTTCGGAAATAATACACAAAAATATGAATATATTGCACGACAGATTCACCATATAGTGTAAAGTAAATAGCTAATGAATAGTTAGATTATGTCCTTTTTATTTTATTGCCCAACCTACAATGGAGTGTCTATTATGCATCCATGTACTCATCTATTTTCGCTGTTACTAACGACACTGAGAAGAGGTCCAATTTGTCATTCATAGGACGGTGCTCCTGCGTTATTTTTTCATGTAAACAACTCCCATACCAAAGGGACAATTGCGCTCTTGTAACCCAACAACAACTAAAGATAAGACACAAAAAGCTGGAATAACGCAGCGGGTCAGACAGCATCTCTGGAGGAAAGGAAGAGGTGACGTTTCGGGGCGAGACCCTTCTTCAGACTTCTGACTTCTTCAGATTTCTGAAGAAGGGTCTCGACCCGAAACGTCAACTTTTCATTTTCTCCAGAGATGCTGTCTGACCCGCTGAGTTACTCCAGCTTTTTTTTGTGTCTCTCTCGGTTTAAACCAGCATCTGCAGTTCCTAATTCCTACACAATAACACATCACTATCACACATTGCCTTTGAACGCACTCGGGACGGGGTGGGGGTGGGGGTCGGGGTGGTGGATAGGGTAGCGGCTGGACACAAGGGATTCGAATCGAGCGGGTAAGTGGGGATAGATTTATGAGTAGTTTTCATCAAAGATCTTTGGTTTTCAAATGAAAAAATGAAAATCAGGTGCTCTTCAAGTTTACCGTAATATGAAACGCGAAACTCTTCCTCACTATACTATCCCCAAAAGACACCATCTTTTTAAAGTTACACCGAGCAGACAACCCGCTTTGCGTTAGTTTGCCGCCAGCAATGTTGCCGTATTGAGAACATTATCCAGTGACAATACTTCAAACGCACTTCAAAAGCCGAGGGTCTGAATGGCGCTATAGAAATGGAAGTTTCCTATAAAAAGCACGGGTTGAATGAAGCGCTTTGCATTTTAAGAAACGGTTGTGGAGAAGAAAAACACAAAGGACCTGGAATTAGTTACCAAATCTGGCCTCATCGTGTGTTAGGGTGTTCACTGGAATGTGGATTGGGGAATGCCAATTGCTGGGAATTCGCCCGCAAAACAGACAGACTGAAAAGATTCTGCATTCCGAGCCAGACCACGACTCGCCTTCATCCTCCGGGCAATCCCTGTTCAAAGCCATCAAAGCATGAATGTGGATTGGACCCGATTGGCTATGTCTGGGAGAGTGATTTGGAGACAATCGCCTGCCACATGAAAAGGCGACTGAAATAGAAAGCATCTCATGTCAAGACGACACACAGAACGAAGTTACACAGAACACAAATACTTTACTTTTCGCCACCAGGCTCCGCACGGTGTCGGCCTCCGGCAGCACGGGTCTTTCGTGAGTGGAGAGACCAGTGTAGTTCCTCGAGTTGGAACTGCGGTACAGGTTGATCATATGCGAGGGCAGGTTCAAGCTGATGTTACGAGCCTCCAGGCTGCGGATGAAAGTTGCCACCTCCCTTCTGGTCGGCAGGGGGCCTGGTTTAGTTTCCAACACACGCCAAGTCCAGTTAGCGGGCGAGAACGCCATGACCACTGGCAAGTGGACCACAGCCGCCAGCAACGCTGTGATTGGGAACTTCATGGCTACTGAGATGCTTGATAAGTCAATCGCCCGCCCTTTATACAGAACCATTCCCTGCGCAGCGACCCACATACTGTCCCAGACAGATCGAAAGTCATTATTTTACTAATTCTGCCCATTCCTGATCAATATGACAGGTAGTAATTAGTTTTGTAAGACAACGGGAATTTTACTTGTACTCTCCGTGTTCCACGGCGTTTCTTTTGTCCCTGCAATTGTCCAATTATTCAGCGTTACTCGGGAGTTTCGATGTTTTATTATAATGAAGCCTTTAGATGTGTAGAAGCGATAGACGCGCCGCGAAGCTGTTACATAACACTCTTGCCAAAAAAAAAGCAGACGACATTGAAATGAGTTACTGGGCAATTTGCAACCGCGAGGAACAAAATCAATTTGATACGAGATGAAAGTACATTGCGTGACCTGGTCAGTTGTAATCAATCCCCAGAGGCTCAGCGGCAAACCCAACAGGTTGACACAAAAAGTTGGAGTAAAACTCAGCGGGTCAGACTGGAGAAAAGGAATGGGTTTCTCCAGAGATGCTGTCTGACCCGCTGAGTCACTCCAGGTTTTTGTGTCTATCCTCGGTTTAAACCAGCATCTGCAGTTCCCTCCTACATATTTTATGCACAGGTTGTTGGTTTAAGCGCATTGGCAGTTAATTCCCACACTAAAATACACATTTTGTATGGACGCCCACCGCCAATGTCGCCTGCGTCCTAGGATTTTTTTTTTTTGCGTTGAAATCACAGAATCGTGTTTAAAAAGCATTTATACCGTTGGAAAAATCAGCGATAAACCGTAACAGCCGGGCATTGGAAGTCATTTTTGTGTCTATCTTTGTTTTTTTTAATGTGGACTGGAAACAGTTAAATTTAACAACAAATATCGAAGCAGGTGGAACTGGATACAAATTTATTTCACTAATTACATTTAAACGATTTAACTAACCCCCACATTCATCCTGACCGTGTCACAGAGTCATACAGCGTGAAAACAGGCCCTTCGGCCCAACATGCCCACACTGACCAACATGTCCCACCTGCACTAGTCCCAAATCCCACCTGCCTGCGTTTGGCCATGTCCCTCTCAACCTGTCTTATCCATGTACCTGTCTAATTGCTTAAAAGTTGCCACAGATCCTGCCACAACTACCTGCTCTGGCAGCTCGTTCCATACACCCACCATCCTTTGTGTGTCGGAAGTAAAGTGTTTGTATTTGACAATTATTTGCATGGGATGAATTGAAACAAGCCCTTGGAAATCCATCTGGCAATTCCATGATTACACTACACTGCCAATTTTTAGCACTTCCTTTATTTTAATGTAATTTTTAAATAAAATATTTTAGTAATAAAATATTTTAGTTATTTAAGAAAGTAAAATTATTATTTAATTTCCGTGAGTCACAAAAATGTATATATCTTAATTTAACTTTGGGTAAATCAGATAATTTAATGGTAGCAGCACCCTGCACATGTCCTTTAAACGTGGCCCCATCACCGTAAAACTGTGCCCTCTACTCTTTGGTATTTCCATCCTGGGGAAAAGGTTCTGACTGTCCACCCTGTCTATGCCTCTCATATAATTTTATACATCTCTGTGGTCTCCCCTCAGTCTCCAGTGCTCTGGGGAAAAAAATCAAGTTCACCCAATCTCTCCCTATGGATAATACCTTCTTATCCTCCTCACTGTCTTGTTTACCACATTGCTTAAGCAAGCATTTGGTCACCTGCCCTCATTACCAAATAAGTTATCTGGCCATACTCTTCTCAAACATCTTGCCATGTCAAAGCTGCTCCATCCTTGCAAGTGGTTAGGAGCAGCCCGATGTTTATTTGACAGCTTATAGGGTTCAGGATGGCATGTTGCCTACGTGGTGACAAGGTTGGGGATATCAACAGGTAGCTGGTGATCATTCTGGAGATGAGATACAGTATATCCCAGACATTGTGGTCTATATTAACACAGGCAGATGAAGTCCTGCAGGCAGAATCTAAAGGGCCTGTCCCACTTTCCCGACTTATTCACAAATTCTCCCGAGTTTTCAAGTGTTCGTAACGAGTCCATAGGAGTCCGTAGATATATCGTAGCGGCTCGTTATTGCAGCCATAGGTACTGGGGGCTATTATTTTACTCGTGGACATTTTTCATCAGGCTGAAAAAACGTCCCGACTTACCTGATGTCCCGAGTATCTGCAGTTGGCATAACGAGCCGCTACGATATATCCACGAACTCCTGCGGCCTGCTACGGACTCGTTACGAACATTCTGCGAGTTTGAAAACTCAGGAGAATTCGTGAATAACTCGGGAAAGTGGGACAGGCCCTTAAGGAGCCAGGAAAGAGTTTAAGAAGCAGGACTTCAACTTTAGTGATCTCTGAGGATCCAGCACATTGATGCAATCGGAACGAAAGCCTGTCAATGCCTTTACTTCTTTATAAGAATGAGGAGATTTGGTATGTCAATTAATACTCTCTATTGAACTTCTACAGGTGCGTGGTAGAGGGCATGTTGACTGGTTGCATCATGACTGGTTCGGTAACTCGAATACCCAAGATGAAGGAGATCACAAGAAAATGGTGAACACTGCCCAATCCATCACTGGTATTGACATTTCCACCATTAAAGGGATCTACAGGAGATGCTGCTCAATAAGGCACCCAGCATCATCAAAGACCCACACCAGCCTGGCCACATCAGGCATTGAGATTTCAATACTACAGGAAGCCCAGAAGAATGTAGGAAGTGAGGAGAGAAGTTAAAAGGGAAATTGGGAAAACAGACATGAAAAAAAAAACTGTCCGGTAAAGTGAAAGAACACATGTCAGCACAGACATTGTGGGCAAGCAGAGACATTGTGGGCTGAAGGGCCTATTCCTGTGCTGGAGCTTTCCATGTTCTAACATCTAGTATGTGTTTTATTCCAACAATAAGACCAAAGGGATAATGAAGGAAAGTATATAACTAACAGGGAACTAAAGGGTAACCAAAATGGAATAGTAGATGGTATGGGTGTGGGCAATCTAAACATGATGATATGGATCGAAACACAAGAGCATGACTTCAAACCAGTAAGATGTGAAGAATTGGATGGGTATTGGTTTATTCTTATAACAGGTACTGTGATACAATAAAAAACTTAGCTTTCCATGCTATCTAGGTAAATCATCTAAATATGATTACAATCAAATCATACATCCAAACAAACCAAACCATACACAATTATAACAGGTAGTGTAAAAAGAGAAAGGATATAGAATCTTTTTTTGACTTTTTTAGAAAATAGATGCATATAGGTGAAAATAGGAGGCTATTTGGCCCTCCGAGCCAGCACCGCCATTCATTGTGATCATGGCTGATCGTCCCCAATCAATAACCCGTGCCTGCCTTCTCCCCATATCCCTTGATTCCACTAGCGCCTAAAGCTCTATCTAACTCTCTCTTAAATCCATCCAGTGATTCTGCCTGCACTGCCTTATGTGGCAGGGAATTCCACAAATTCACAACTCACTGGGTGAAAAAGTTTTTTCTCACCTCAGTCAAAGGAACAAAGCCCACATATGATTGCTTCACCATAAGACTCGATGGGTTGATTAGGCATTCAACCCATCAAGTCTGCCCCGCCACTCAATCATGGCTGACATATTTTTTCCTCTTAAACCCATTCTACTGCCTTTTCACCGTCACCTTTGATGCTCTTTCTAATCAAGAACACATCAGTCACCACTTTAAAAAGAATCAAAGACTTGGCCTCTACAGCTGTCTGTGGCAAGGAGTTACACCACCTATGATTCACCACATATGGCTCAAGATATTCTACCTTATCTCCATTCCAAATGTACACCCTTTTATTCTGAGTCTGTGCCCGCTGGTCCTAGATTTTCCCACCACTGGAACCATCCTCTCCACATCCACTCTATCCAGGCCTTTCATTATTCAGTAAAGGGCCTGTTCCACCAGCATGCGACTGCAAGCGGCTAGCGCGACCTAACGTGGTCGCTTGAGCCGTACGTCCTCGCGGGGCCGGTCCCACTTCGATCGCCGGAGCCGTATGGAATTGTGCGGAGCTGGTCCCGACATCGCACGGGGCTCCGAAAAACTGACACTGTCCAAAAATTCCGCATGACAATGGCCTGTCGGCCCGCAGCCGCATTGAGGCCGTACACAATGCCTCGACGGGCGTGCACAGCGTCTCAACGCCGTACGCAGTGTCTCGACGCCGTATGCAGCATCTTGACGGCATATGCCTAGCGCGTGGTGTTGCGCAATGACGTCACCGCCCGGCGTGCCATTGCGCGATGACGTAACCGCCCGACGCCGTGCGACGTCCAAATTCTGTCGGCCTGCCTCCTGCCCAGCTGATTGGTGAGTATGATGTCAGGACCAGCCCCGCACAACTCCAGACGGCTCCGCGGTTGGAAGAGGGACCGGCCTCGCGAGACCGTACGCCTCAAGCGATCATGTTTGGAGTGGTGGACCTGCTGGTCCGGCAACGGAGAGACCTGTAACGCCTCCCGGATGGAAGGAGGGTAAACAGTCTGTGGCTGGGGTGAGAGCAGTCCTTGACGATGCTGCGCGCCCTTCGCAGACATCGCTTGCTTTGGACAGACTCAATGGAGGGGAGTGAGGAACCGGTGATGCGTTGGGCAGTTTTCACCACCCTCTGCAGTTCTTTCCGGTCGGAGACAGAGCAGTAGCCATACCGTACTGTGATACAGTTGGTAAGGATGCTCTCGATGGTGCAGCGGCAGAAGTTCACCAGAATCTGTAGAAGTTCACCAGAATCTGTAGAAGCTCACCAGAATCTGTAGAAGCTGTATATTTTGATGGGAAAGATTCCCTCTCTGTCACTGCCCAAAATACACAAAAACACATCATAAATATTAAGAATACAAATCTTTGTATAAGAGCTAAGATGCCCATGACAAGCATTGATAAATTGATTATTAAGGCCACGTTATCAACATCATAAGACCTTAAAGGATTGAGTGCTAACAAAGCCTACTGCCTGGTTATGAACCTGCAGGGTGTTGAATAAAGTGTTCAAAAGGGAACTGCAGATGCTGGAATATCGAAGGTACACAAAATTGCTGGAGGAACTCAGCGGGTGCAGCAGCATCTATGGAGCGAAGGAAATAGGCGACGTTTCGGGCCGAAACCCTTCTTCAGACTGATGGGGGGTGGGGAAAGAAAGAAGGAAAAAGGGAGGAGGAGGAGGAGCCCGAGGGCGGGCGGATGGGAGGGTGGGAGGAGACAGCTAGAGGGTGAAGGAAGGGGAGGGGACAGCACAGGCTAGCCAAATTGGGGGAATTCAATAAAGTTTGCATCAGTCAAAAGGAATGTGCAGCTGCATTGATTTCTTTATTCTCGGGACAAACAACACCAATGCTCTGACTAAGGAGAGATTTAGCTGTTAAGTGTCAGATTTTACAAACTATTGCATTTTTATAGCTTTACCATAACCAAGTTCAAAGCACTAAATGTATGTGATTCTTGAAATTTAAATAACAGGTTGCACCAGGTTAAACAGTGTTGGAATCAAAGCTCAACTATTTCAACCAACATCTGAGCTGAATCCACTGTGTTGATGCTGCAGGCTGTATTTATGGGTCAGGATGATGTGAAGACTTTATTTTGTGCAATGGCGCTGTACACATCTTTGCCTGAGCAAAGAACCCCCAAAGTGCTTACTTCCCTTGGCCCACAATGTCCATGCCAATCACGATGCCAAGGTCAACTAATCTCATCCGTCAGTTTATGATCCATGTCCCATCTCATAATAAAGCAGCTAAGAAAAGTAAGGCCTTAATAATTAAAAGTTAAGTATCAGCAGAGTAGTAATAAATATTTTTTTCACACATTCCCAGGATTGACTCTGGGAAGAATATTTTCAGGTGTATTATGTGCATCATGTGCGGAGTAAAATGCCATGTTTTCAGATGATAGAAAGCTTGAAAGTGTGGTAAACAGTGGTAAGGATATAAACGAATGCAAGAAGACATAGAAACACAAGAATCTGTTGATGTTGCAATTTTGAGCAAATCAAACGCCGGAGGAACTCATCAGGCCAGGCAGCATCTGTGAGATCTGGAATAGGGTTCCAACCTGAAATATATTCCATCTGGGTGAGGAGTCCAAACCCAGTGGTTATAGTTTCAGAAGAGGATGGCCATTCCTGTCAGAAATAAGAAGCACATTTTTCAATCAGAGGATAATCTTTGGATTTCTGCGGCGACTCAGCCACTGAATATGTTCAAGACAAAGATCAATAGCTATAAAGAGATTCTACGCACGTTAGATTAGTACTGTGGTTTTAGATAAGTTGTGATCTTATCGAACACATACAGGGTAACACAGTGATGCAGCCAGTAGAGCTGCTGTCTCACAGCATCAGAGACCCGGGTTAGATCCCGACCTCAGGTGCTGTCTGTGTGGAGTTTGGATGTTCTCCTTATGACCAGGTAGACGTCTCGACCCGAAACGTCACCCATTCCTTCTCTCCAGAGATACTGCCTGTCCCGCTGAGTTACTCCAGCTTTTTGTGTCTTTCTCCCTATGACTACTATATGGCTTTCCTCCGGGTGCTCCAGTCTCCTCCCACACCCCAAAGACATGCAATAACCAGGGACTCAATGACGTACTCTTGCTTTTGGATCTTATGTTCTTATATCTTCACGATGTAGTACATGCCAGAATAGGAGAGACAATCTCAACTAAATGGCATCTCAGTATGTCAAGGAGGACTCTCTCTAACTTCTACAGGTGCACAGTAGAGAGCATGCTGACCGGTTGCATCGTGGCATGGTTCGGAAACTTGAGCGCCCTGGAGAGGAAAAGACTACAAAAAGTAGTAGACACTGCCTAGTCCATCATCGGCTCTGACCTCCCTTCCATCGAGGGAATCTATCGCAGTCGCTGCCTCAAAAAGGCTGGCAGCATCATCAAGGACCCACACCATCCACTCATCTCCCCACTACCTTCAGGCAGTAGGTACAGGAGCCTGAAGACTGCAACGACCAGGTTCAGGAATAGCTACTTCCCCACAGCCATCGGGCTATTAAACCTGGCTCGGACAAAACTCTGAACATTAATAACCCATAATCTGTTTATTTGCACTTTATCAGTTTATTTATTCATATGTGTATATATTTTTACAATGGTATATGGACACACTAATCTGTTCTGTATTTGTGCCTACTATGTTCTGGTGTGCTAAAGCAAGAAATAATTTCATTGTCCTATCAGGGACACATGACAATAAACTCTCTTGATCTTGAACTCTTGAGCTCAAAGGGGTGTGGAGCAGACCTACCTGGTGTATATGTGCAGAAATCTTGAACATTGAAATATCATAATGCATTGGATCTGGCATTCATACCAGAGCTATTTCATATAAAAAAATATGAAATGTATGTTGAATGTATATCCAATAATTCTGGCAATCAAATGCTGGAAAGTGTTTGAAGAATCTAGACAGGGTTCAGAAAAGATCTAAACACAAAGTGCTGGAGGACTTCTGTAAGACAGGCAGCATCTATGGAGGGTAGAGACAGGCGACGTTTTGGGCCGGGTCCTTTCTTCAGATTGATTTTAGTAGGGGGGAGCAAAGATACCACAGACCCCCAAATAGTCAACGGGAATTAGAAGAACAAATGTGCCGGGAGATCACAGACAGCTGCAGGTCAAATAAGGTTGTTGTAGAAAGGGATTTTAACTTTCCTAACATAGACTGGGAGAATCATAGCATGAAGGGTTCAGATGAGGTCCAATTCCTCAAAAGTGTTCAGGAGAGTTTTATTAAACAGTAAGTAGAGGCCCCCAATTGTGAGAGGGCAACGCTGGATCTAGTATTGGGAAATTGGGAAGGGCAAGTTAATGAAGTTTGTGTGGAGGAGTTTTTTGGGACCAGTGACCACAGTTCGATTAGGTTTAAAATAGTTATGGATCAGGACGGAGAGGGTCCACGTGCAAGATAGACCACTCCTGCTAAATGCAATGGCTGATGTGTAGCACGCAACGGAGCAGAACGTGGGCCTTTTTTTCATCCATTTCCACAACCCGACCCGACCCGCAATGTAATCAACGTTGTGGGGGAACAGTTTGTGTTAATAAATTAAAATTCTGAAAATGAGGAGAAGATTTTTACCAAATAACTTTTATTTTTATGAGGATGTTTCCATAACCGGCTTCTGTCTCTGCACTATTATCCTATGGGATCTTTGGTGCGGAGCCGGAAGCCGGTTACGGAAATGGGGCCTTAAATTACCCATGAGTCTGCCCATGACCGTACCACTTCTTTTTCGTCGAGTGGACCATCTTGCTCACTATAGGATCTTTTGGGGGGGAGAAAGCTGGAAAAATGAGATGAGGCAGGACAAAGTCTGACAAGTGATGGGTGGATTTGATAGGCAGATGGGTGGAGTCAGTGACAAAGACTGGAGGTGAAGAGGAGACAAAAGATCAAGTGATCAGTTCTGGAGTGTGGGAATTTCATCTCCCTGCAAGGACAGACCTGAGGACCTGTGGTTGTCTCCTCAGAGCAAAGGAGGCTGAAAAGAGACGGAAAGAGGGATACAAGCTCATAACTCGTTAGCAGGTGATTGAAGGTTCAAAGGATCAAAGACAGTCTGGGCTAAAGATAGGACCAGCGTAGTAATGGGAACTGTGGATATATACTGGAATTCGCTGCCTGATGGTGGAACTAGAATCAACAATGGGCTATTGAAGGAAATCAAATAGGCACTTGAGATCGAATAATCAGTAAAGCTATGGGAACAGTGCAGGGAAGAGACTTTATGGAGATGGCTCTAATTAGTGCCAGTATAGATTTAATGGAATGAATCATCTCCTTCTGTCCTGCAACAATGCTTAAAATATCCAGTTGTGAGTGACAATAAACTAAACTAAACCAACTAAATGAATATGCTGAAGATATACAGAAAATGCTGGGGTAACTCAGCTGGTGAGGCAACTTCTCTGGAGAGAAGGAATGGGTGACGTTTTGGGTCGAGACCCTTCTTCAGACTCATTCCTTCACTACAGAGATGCTACCTGCCCCACTAAGTTACTCCAGCATTTTGCGTATATCTTCGGTTTAAACCAGCAATTGCAGTTGTTTCCTACACTAATATGCTAATAGACCCTAATAGACACAAAAAGCTGGAGTAAGTAATATGCTGCCAACTGAAGGATCAGCATTGATTGATGAACTCAGGAACCTCTCTTGGTCCTTGACTATTGTTGTGGGACTTTTGACATCCATGAGAGAAGGCAGCGAATCGATCAATGGCCTTGTGTTTCCACCGACATTTTCACATCCTTAAAAATAGCACAGAGCAAATGGGATATTTCTATGGTCTAATGTATCTAAATCCTTTTGTAGCCCTGTTACATCATCTTCACAAGTCATTAAGATCAAAAACAATGAGCATGTTATCTACACAGCAGTAATTGTACATTTTGCAGAAGATCCCAGAGGCCAACACATTCAAGGGCAGTATAGAGGTGCAACTAGTAGAGCTGCTGCCTCACTGTGCCAGGGACCCGGGTTCCATCCTCACCTCAGGTACTGTCAATGTGGAGTTTGCACGTTCTCTGTGTGACTGCGAGGGTTTCTTCCAGGTGCTCCGGTTTCCTCGCACATCCCAAAAGCGTGCTGGTGTGTAGGTTAATTAGCCTCTGTGAATTTCCCCCTCTGCAGATGGAATGTATGCGAAAGTGGAAGGGTGATCAATGGTCGGCGTGGACTCGGTGGGCCGAAGGGCCTGTTTCCATGCAGTTTCTCTAAATTAAATATTAAACATTTATACACTGAAAGATGTCTGAAGCTATGTAAATATGAACAATAGTTCGATAAACACAACTATGAACATACTTATTTTTATGTACAGTAATTGCATTATGGATAATTGGGTAAGTACATTTGGACATATGTGTGGCTAAAGATGATAAAATTCTAGAAAATATCATCCTGAGCTCTCTTCAATACACTTTTAAAAACATCCCACTTGGCCGATGTTCCTTTCCCCTCAAATAACCTGCTCCAGTCAACTTGAGCGAGACCTTCTCTCATGCCCTCAAAGTTGGCCTGACCCCAGTTGAGCATTTTAACACGTGGACCCTCTCCGTCCCGATCCATAACTATTTTAAACCTAATCGAACTGTGTGGTCACTGGTCCCAAAAAACTCCTCCACACAAACTTCATTAACTTGCCCTTCCCAATTTCCCAATACTAGATCCAGCGTTGCCCTCTCACAATTGGGGGCCTCTACTTACTGTTTAATAAAACTCTCCTGAACACTTTTGAGGAATTGGACCTCATCTGAACCCTTCATGCTATGATTCTCCCAGTCTATGTTAGGAAAGTTAAAATCCCTTTCTACAACAACCTTATTTGACCTGCAGCTGTCTGCGATCTCCCGGCACATTTGTTCTTCTAATTCCCGTTGACTATTTGGGGGTCTGTGGTACACCCCCATCAAGGTGATCATCCCTTTCTTGTTCCTCAGCGCCACCCATATAGCCTCACTAGACGAACCGTCCGTAATGAACACAGCTGTGACATCCTCCTTAACTAACAATGCAACTCCCCCTCCTCTTTTTTCCTCACCCCTGTCTCTCCTGAAGCTCCTGTACTCCGGAACATTGAGCTGCCAGTCCTGGCCCTCCCTTAACCAGGCTTCAGTCATGGCTACAATGTCCCAGTCGCTCGTACATATCCATGCCCCAAGCTCATCCGCCTTACCCGTCAGGCCCCTTGCATTAAAATACGTGTAGTTTAAACCATCCTTCCTTCTCTGTTCTCCAGCTTTTTACCTATTCTGTCCATTAACCTTTCCCACACCACCCTCCATACCAACTTCTAGCCTCTCCTGTGCCTCTGTCATGACCGAGAACCCACCTCCCTGCCAATCAAGTTTAAACCCTCCTGTCTAGCATTAGTTTGGTTAATTCACATTATTTCTTGACAGACAATAGGTCAATTATTATAGAAAGGACTCTCGCATTTAAGAAGGGTCTCGACCCAAAACGTTGCCTATTTTCTTCGCTCCGTAGATGCTGCCTCACCCGCTGGGTTTCTCCAGCTTTTTTGTCTACCCTTGCATTCAAGGAGTTGTGCAGAAGGGACTGCTGGCATCTGTTTGAAGTGTAGTTCATTCGAAACAGGCGTTAATTGAATTTGCACCTTGTAACATTCAGAGATAATCTTCTTTTACTGAACCGGGGAGGTTGATAACTGAGTGAGATGGTTTTCTAAAGGCTGACTAATTCTAGTCAGTTAACACTGCATGAGGCTGATTCTTCCACAGATCCCTACCAAAACTTCAAAGAGTTATCCAATATCTGCAGACATTCCAGGAACATCTGCTTAACTAGTCACTCCATGATCCACGAGACCCAACTTTAACTGATGTTGTGAACTATTCTCTCTCCTCCTGCACTATCCACCTCTCCTTGAAATCTCTGGAGGACATATATGGGTGATGTTTTGGGTCGGGATCCATCTTCACCAAAGTAGGTGCACTCTTCCATGCCCTCCAGAGGTGATGATGGAGGGAACCGCAGATGCTGGTTTACAAAAAACACCACAAAATGCTGGAGTAACTCTGCCGGTCAGGCAGCATCACTGGAGAACATGGATCGATGACGATTCAGGTTGGGACCCTTCTTCAGACTGAAAAATGGTCCCGACCCCGAATGCCACCTATCCACGTGTGACCATGTAGGTTTCTTCCCAGTGCTCTGGTTTCCTCCCACATCCCAAAGACATACAGGTTTGCAGGCTATCTGGCCTTTGCAAATTGCCCCTAGTGTGTGGGGAGTGGATGAGAAGGAGGGATAACATAGTACTACTGTGAACGGGTGGCTAGATGGTCAGCATGGAATCGGTGGGCTGAAGGGCCTGTTTCCTTGCTGTATCTCTAAACAAAGGTAAACTCTAATAGAAACATAGAAACATAGAAATTAGGTGCAGGAGTAGGCCATTCGGCCCTTCGAGCCTGCACCGCCATTCAATATGATCATGGCTGATCATCCAACTCAGTATCCCGTACCTGCCTTCCCTCCATACCCTCTGATCCCCTTAGCCACAAGGGCCACATCTAACTCCCTCTTAAATATAGCCAATGAACTGGCCTCGACTACCCTCTGTGGCGGGGAGTTCCAGAGATTCACCACTCTCTGTGTGAAAAAAGTTCTTCTCATCTCGGTTTTAAAGGATTTCCCCCTTATCCTTACGCTGTGACCCCTTGTCCTGGACTTCCCCAACATCGGGAGCAATCTTCCTGCATCTAGCCTGTCCAACCCCTTAATATCATTATACAAAACACCTTTGCCACTCATGTGTCCCGTTGTGGTGATATCCCTTCCCTTGTTTGAGAGATGTTCCCACCGGACTCAGCCACTCAATGCCCGTCCATGTAACCAACACACCCATGATTCAGTAAGCCTCCCAAATCACAGAGGCATCCTTGTAAGATTCAGACTATGAACCTCTCGACCCAGAAGGTTCT
Organism: Amblyraja radiata; assembly: GCF_010909765.2. Classification (NCBI taxonomy): domain Eukaryota; kingdom Metazoa; phylum Chordata; class Chondrichthyes; order Rajiformes; family Rajidae; genus Amblyraja; species Amblyraja radiata. Next base: position 13,574,662 of record NC_045992.1, on the reverse strand, counting down.
CATTGCCAGGCATGACCCCTGTTCTGTTGAATACACAGGAAGCTGACACAGTTAGGATCAAAGATCCTATAGCGGAGCAAGATAGACCACTCCTGCTAAATGCAATGGGCTGACGTGTAGTACGCAACGGAACGGAGCGTGGGCCTTTTTTTCATCCATTTCCGTAACCGGACCCGACCCGACCCGACTCGCAGTGTAATCAACGTTGCGGGGGAACAGCTTGTGTTAATAAATTAACATTTTGAAAATGAGATGATTTTTACCAAATAACTTTTATTTTTACGAGGATGTTTCAGTAACTGGCTTCCGTCTCCGCACTAGTATCCTATGGGATCCTTGGTGCGGAGACGGAAGCCGGTTATGGAAATGGGGCCTTAAATTACCCATGAATCTGCCCATGACCATACTACGTCCTTTTCATCGAGTGGACCATCTTGCTCGCTATAGGATCTTTGGTTAGGATTATCACTGAAAAATCTTGCCACAAAAGTATCTTGAAGTGGACCTTCACTTCTGAAACTGTTGAGATTTCACTCTTACAGCAGCAAAAGCTTCAGATTTAAACGTGAAATCAAGGATCATTCATAACCCCTTTACAGTATGAACCCGAGCTCATCCAAAGCTTGCATCAAATTCTATTCACACATTGGTCCTGTACTTGTTAATCTATATTAGCTTCAGAAATGCCTCAAATTAAAAAAACTCCAGATTTGTGTTTAAATCCCTGCATGGCCATGTCACTCACTCGGACTGGAACCTTACAAGATATCTATATTCTGCTGATTCTGATTGATTTCACATTTCTTGTTTTTATTCGTCCATCATTATTCAATGGTTCTTTGTTACCACATGTACAGACGTACCATTAAATTATTTTTTTGCCCACAGTTCAGTAAATTATTGCCTTGCTGAAGCACAATCCCCAATTAGTACAGAGTGCACAGAAATTGTCCCCCACTGAGTCAGCAAGCAAGAGTTGCCAGGTTTTGTGCCATTTTCAAAGTCCAGTGCAGTCTGTGCTCCTGGCCTTCTGGAGCGGCGCCTGGTCCTGGTGAGACCCAGGCTGCTGCAGAGACTCCAGCCATCGCCTCCGTTCAGCGACTGTCATTCTCGCCCGGCCACCTTCAGTCTCTGTGCCCCAGGAGCATGAAAGATAAGACTCCGAAGGTACACAAAAATGCTGGAGAAACTCAGCGAGTGCAGCAGCATCTATGGAGCGAAGGAAATAGGCGACGTTTCGGGCCGAAACCCTTCTTCAGACTGATGTAAGACTCCGGTTCACTCTCTTACTGACCCTTGCTCTTGCCCCCGCCGTCTCTGGCTGCCTCCATCCTCTTCTCCGGTCCTCGGCGACAAACAAGGGGCAACTCCGTGGCTTCCCTTCGCAAGTCCTTCCGTATTATGCTCATCACTCATCTTTTACCTGAGCACCACTTTTGTGCACAATCCCAGATCCCTCAATAAGCGAGTTCGGTATTCCAAAAAACGCAAGGAATCATGGGATTTGTCAAAGGTCACTCGCGATAAACATTCTCGGCAACTGAGCTGCTGCATGAATGCAGACTTGCGTTTAATCTGTAGTCAGGATCGAACCTGGGTCTCCGGCGCTGCAAGCGCTGTTGAATTGTTATCGGACCGTTCACATCCTCTCCCAAGTGTTCCATCCCTATCCGGAGGCGGCTGGAGATGTCCGGGGTGACTCTGGACTGATGGGGCACCGGCCCGGAGCAGTAGAGTTAGCACTTCTTCTCCGCGCTGGCTGTAAGGCTGGGCCACCACTGCTCCGGGCCGGTGTCCTGTCAGTCCAGGGTCACCCCGGACTTCTCCGGCCATCCCCAGACAGGGATGGGACACTCGGGAGGGGACAGGGATGATCTAGTAGCAATTCTACAGTGCTTGCAGCGCCGAAGACCCAGGTTCGATCCTGACTACAGATGAAACGCAGGTCTGTATACATGTAGCAGCACAGTTGCAGAGAATGCTTATTGCGAATGACCTATGACCTGGACATGCGCAGTGGGAATACCGAACTCGCTTATTCACTTATTCATCTTAAAACCTTTTATTCTCTGTCTTGAATATACGCTGAGCACCAATTCACTTGTGTGGAGCATTCCAACTATTCACCACCCTCCGGGTGAAGAATTCTTTATTATTGAAAATAGACACAAAATGCTGGAGTAACTCAGCGGGACAGGCAGCATCTCTGGAGAGAAGGAATGGGTGACGATTCAGGTCGAGACCCTTCTTCAGACTCTTTATTACCCATCATGTTACCTTGACCCTAAGTTCTGGTATTCACCCCAAGCCATAAAACCTCTCTGCCTCTCCTCTGTAAAACATAGTTTTATCCAAACATCTAGGCAACTCTTTGAATAGGCCCTTATGTGAACCAGTGTGAATGTTTGATCACACATTCCTGTGAAGCACCTTGAGTACTTTTTTGCATATATTGCTAAGAGTGGGAGCTTGTTAAGTGAAATTAGACTGCTCCTACATTAAAACTGTGACTGCACTTCAAAAGTACATCAGTTGCTACAAGGTATTTTGAGTGGTCAAGTGCTTGTGAATGGTTTCAATGCATTCTTATTTTCATTCAAAAAGATGTTCGCCATGACGTCACTTGTCAGATATTTAACCAGTTTATTTAGAGACATGAAAGTTGTGCTCATTTTAATTTTACCCCTTCAGTTAGCTTTAAAAAATTTTTCAAGGCCCTATATCCATCTAATATAGATCTTACACAAAGTCCAAGGTACACAAAAATGCTGGAGAAACTCAGTGGGTGCAGCTGCATCTATGGAGCGAAGGAGATAGGCAACGTTTCGGGCCGAAACCCTTCTTCAGGTTGATAGCTGCACCCGCTGCAACCGCTGTGTTTCGATTTTCCAGCATCTGCAGTTCCTTCTTAAACAAATTACAAAAAGTCCAGTTGCATTTTAATTTTACAAGGAATTATGTATAAATTTATTAGAGAAAGAGAATAAGTCTGGAAGTCAAGAGTTACGTGTTGTGTTGTCATATGTCCCAAACAGAACAATGAAATTCTTGCTTGCAGCATATATACACACACATGCACAGACACACATATGTATATATATATATAGAAAGATAGATATAGATAGAAATACACACAAATGAAACAAACATACAAATAATAATAGTACTCTAGCAATGGTAGGCATAATGAACTATCTTAGATGAGGCATCTTAGTCAGCATGGACAATTTGGGCCGAAGGGCCTGTTTCCGTCATGTATGAGTCTGACTCAACGTTTCACCTTGAACAATTAGATTAACAGGATCAAAGAAAAGTTTGCCAAATTTCCAGAAGGTGGCAATGTTATACTCATTAAAAGTTCTCATTCGAAATGAAAGTAAGATTTACGTTTCTGGGAATATATTACTCAAGTGTAAATACTCAAATATGACTCTAGGCTGTATTTTCATTGCCGGGGGTTTCAATGCTAAGATGCGTTTGTGGGTTATTTGTTCTGGGTAATGTTCTTGTGCATATTTTGTGCTTGGATTGAATGCCAGGTGAGCAAGTGGATCGAGCAGGGAGCGACAGTTGAACAAGGCAAGGGCATTGCACTGGGCCAGGCCGACCCAATCTTCATTGACCCAGTGCCGACAAGACTTTAAAGGGTGCAAATAAAGGGAGCTTTTTAAGAAAGGAGGGAGAGAGAAAACAGGGGATTATAGACCAATTAGCCTGATATCGGTAGCGGGAAAGATGCTTGAGTCAATTATTAAAGATGTAATAGCAATGTATTTGGAAAGCAGTGGCAGGATTGGTCAAAGTCAGCATGGGTTTATGATGGGGAAATCATGCTTGACTAATCTTCTGGATTTTTTTGAGGATGTAACAAGTAGAATGGATAAGGGAGAGGCAATGGATGTAGGGTGTCTGGACTTTCAAAAAACCTTTGACAAGGTCCCACATAAGAGATTAGTGTGCAAAATTTGAGCACATGGTATTGGGGTAGGGTATTGACATGCATAGAGAACTGGTTGGCAGACAGGAAGCAAAGAGTAGGAATTAACGGGTCCTGTTCAGAACGGCAGGCAGTGACTAGTGGGGTACCGTCAGGCTCAGTGCTGGGACCCCAGTTATTCACCACAACTTATGTTAACAGTTTAGACGAAGGGAGTAAATGTAACATCTCCAAGTTTGCAAATGACACAAAGCTGGGTGGCAGTGTGAGCTGCGAGGAGGATGCTATGAGTCTGCAGGGTGACTTGGATAGATTGGGTGAGTGGGCAGATGCATGGCAGATGCAGTATAATGTGGATAAATGTCAGGTTATCCACTTTGGTGGCAAGAACAAGAAGGCAGATTATTATCTGAATGGTTTCAGATTTTGAAAAGATGAAGTGCAACAAGACCTGGGTCTGCTTGTACATCAGTCACTGAAAGTAAGCATGCAGGTACAGCAGGCAGTGAAGAAAGCAAATGGCATGTTGGCCTTCATAGCAAGAGGATTTGAGTATAGGAGCAAGGAGGTCCTACTGCAGTTGTACAGGCCCCTGATGAGACCACACCTAAAGTATTGTGTGCAGTTTTGGTCTCCTAATTTGAGGAAGGTCATTCTTGCTATTGAGGGAGTGCAGCATAGGTTCACCAGGTTAATTCCCGGGATGGCGGGACTGACATATGATGAAAGAATGGTTCGCCTGGGCTTATCTTCACTGGAATTTAAAAGGATGAGAGGAAATCTTATAGAAACCATATTAAATTCTTAAGGGATTGGACAGGCTAGATGCAGGAAAAATGTTCCAGATGTTGGGGGTGTCCAGAACCAGGGGTCACAGTTTAAGAATAAGGGGTAGGCCTTTTAGGACTGAGATGAGGAAAAACCTTTTCAACCAGAGAGTTGTGAATCTGTGGAATTCTCTGCCACAGAAGGCAGTGGATTTTTTCATGAGAGAGTTCGATATAGCTCTTAGGGCTAATGGAATTAAGGGATATGGGGAGAAAGCAGGAACGGAGTACTGATTTTGGATGATCAGCCATGATTATATTGAATGGCTGGAAGGGCTGAATGTCCTACTTCTGCACCTATTTTTTATGTTTCTGTAAGAAATTGCATATTTCGTTAGGCCAAGATCGAAATTTGTTGGGAAATTGAAGTTGCAAGATAGGGCCAGAACATGGCGACTCTCTGCTTGTTGCTACAGAAGAGAATCTGTTGTACTCAAGTACGGGATGATTTTACTGGATAGGGTGCAGCATTTCACCAAATCTTGGCACATGTGACAACACCAAACTAAACTAAAGAATACTGACATTTGCTCCCTTCATGAGATGAGAACATAATCTTCAGCTCTGACATTAATAAAACGAAAGTGATGATACACATCTGGGTACGGTCACATATCTCTAACCAATGGAAAAAATGTACATTTTCAGGGAAATTACAAATTTCAAAAACTGAACTTTGGTGTCAATTGGAAACTAATATAGATTGGGGAAGTAGATAGGCAAAGAAGGGAGAGAATTGCTGAAGTGTATTCAGGATAACGTTTTCTTACTGAGCAAAGAAGTGACAGTGAAAAACAGTTGTAGACTCATAGATTCATACAGTACAGAAACAGGCCCTTCAGCCTAACTTGGCCATGCCGACCAAGGTGCCCCATCTACACTAGTCCCACCTGCCCACGTTTTGGTCCATGTCCCTCCAAACCTCCTCTCAATGTACCTGTCCGAATGTCTTTTAAAATATAGAGACCGTCAGGAAGTACTGAGCAGGTCAGGTTCGGTAAGCATCTGTGGAGAAAGAAACAATCAATGTTTCAATTCGATCTAATTTCCAACATTTGTTTCTGCAGGTTTGTATTTGTAGCTTGGCAAAGTAGGGCCATTATTGGACATAAAACTCTGGGGAATGAAGTTGGTTGAGTTTTATAGGTCGTAACATTCAGACTGACTGTCGAATTGGACAAAGAGAAACCTAGAGTAAACATACTTTATTAGAAGTTAGAACAGGCCAGGATAAATTGGCAGAAAAAATGTATATACATATATATAGATTTAGTATGGTGTACTCCAAAGACGTACAGGTATGTAGGAGAATTGGCTTGGTGTATGTGTAAATTGTCCCTAGTGTGTGTAGGATTGTGCGGGGAGCACTGGTCGGTGCGGACTCGATGGGCCGAAGGGCCTGTTTCCGCACTGTATCTCTAAAATAAACTAAACTAAACTAAAATAAAACAGACCATCACACAAACAACTTCCCTTCCATTGACTCCATTATATCTCACACTGCCTTGGCAAGGCCAGCAGCATAAACAAGGATGAGTCGTACCCTGGCCACTCCCTCGTCTCCCCTCTCCCATCAGGCAAAAGGTATGGAATTGTGAAAACGCACACCTCCAGATTCAGGAACAGTTTCTTCCCAGCTGTTGTAAGGTAACGGAATCATCCTACCACAACCAGAAAGCAGTGCTGAACTATTATCTACCTCATTGGTGACCCTCGGACTATCCTTGATCAGACTTTGCTGGCTTTACCTTGCACTAAACATTATTCCCTTATCATGTATCTACACTGTAAATGGCTCGATTGTAATCATGTATTGTCTTTCCGCAGACTGGATAACATGCAACAAAAGCTTTTTACTGTACCTCGGTACACGTGACAATAAACTAAACTGAACTGAACTGAACTGAAATCAGTAATTGATCCCCAATAGAATAATATTCAGACACAACTTAGGCACATTCCCCAAAGGATGGAACGTTAGAGTTACCAAAGCCGACATTCCTGGATGTTATAAGAGATGGTAAAATTGAGGCAGGAGAGGAAATGTATGACAAATATTAGTTTGATAACACAAGTGGGAATTAGGTTCATGATAGAAAGAACAGAAGGGAAGTTAAAAGGGAAATAAGAAGGCAGATGGATTGTGTGAAACAATAAAAAAATTATTGTATAAATATGAATAGTACAAACAGAAGTAGGGCCATTTAGGGAACTAAAAAGAGGATTAGGTATTGAAGTGGAGGTCATGGCTGAAGTTCACAAGAGGTACTCTCCATCCAGCTGGGTAAGTCATCTGCTTTGTTTTGAATGGTGCCAGTTTCCTGAGTAATATAGGAGTTAGAGATGAAAGTAAGCCAGTATGGGCTGCTAGAGAATATATATCATTAAGAAAGTGGCCAATATAAACAATATCATTGGGTTCAATTGGCAATGTTAGTGACACAATAGCACCTGTAAGAAATGTAAATGAGAAACAAGAATCTGCTGATGCTGGAATCTGCTTGAGATGGGGGGGTTCATGTTCATATCATTGAGTTGTAAGCTACCTAAGTGGAATATGATTTATTTTTTTCTTATTCCTGCTCCTCCTGTATGTGTGTGGCTTCACTCCAGCAACGGAGAAGGCCCGGGGCTGAGAGGTCAGTCTGGGAATGGGAAGGGGAATTAAAATGGTTGGCAACCGGAAGATCCAGTAGGCCTTGGTGGACCAAGTGCAATGGCTCAGCGATACATTTGGCTCCAAGGTAACCGTTGCACCAAACTAGTGGAGAACTTTATATTCCGCTTGGATAACCTACCCCAATAACATTATGACATTGAATTCTACAATTTTAAGTAGCACATCCCTCCCCCCTTCCCCCTCCCCCCTCCCTCTTTCCTGAGCACCCCAACCCCCACCCTTGTGCGTTTCTCCCACTATTCCCCCCTCCTCCAATCCCCTTCTACCTGTATCTCTCTGGCTTCACTCTTCCCTCCTTTTCTAACACGCTTTTGCCTCATCTCCACCTGTACCCCCTTGTTCACCCACCTGCCAATCAACCCACCCTCCTCCCCCCTCCCCCTCCCCGCTCCTCCTCATTGCTGTCCAGTATCATTAGCGAGGCTTTGTGTTTCTCCACACATCCTCTCCAGCTTTCTTCCCCTGACCATAATCAGGTCTGCAGTGCCTCCCTCACCTTGAGCTGCCAGGTCTGTTCTGAATCTCATCACGATGAAAGATGTCCTCAGTGTGAAGATTAGACGTGGTCCCCACTCCCACCGATGGCTGATCATTCTGCCACCACCCAGCAGCCATATAGATGCCGGTTTACATCAAACTCATTCATTCATTCATCATCGTTGAAAACATTAGCGACGCAGTGGTGCTGGTTTCCGACGGGAACGGTGACGGACGCACCACACGCCTCTGTCCTCCAGTTCCTGCGGACTTCCGCCGCTGGAAGTATAGGATTTTGGTGTGTGTGTGCTTTATCATCATTCCTTACAATGCTGTGTACGACAGTGATCGCAACTTCTACTGAAGTGTGGATGGCCGTTGGCTCGCTAGAAGCTCATCCGCCCTTTGACTGGTCTTGTTTTTGGTCCTGCTGGGGGTCCACAGCCCCCTCCTCACTGGCAAACCAGGTGGGGGAAACGGTTTAGTCGCCGACTATCCGACCATGGAGCAGGTAGCACGGGATTACATGGTACCCGTGGCGGGGGGAACTCCCCCCGACCTGACAGAAAATTACATCAAAGATGGATGCAAAATGCTGGAGTAACTCAGGCAGCATCTCAGGTGAGAAGGGTCTTGACCCGAAACGTCGCCCATTCCTTCACTCCACAGATGCTGCCTGGACCGCTGAGTTACTCTAGCATTTTGTGTCTATCTTAGCCATATATTTCAGCTGACCCACTATAGTGGTAAACATTGCAATCCCTGCCTAGACTAGATTCTGTGCCCTATTCGCCCTTAGCATGCTTCCAAATGTTTTATGTAGAGGCAATAATAGTTCAATTGGGAGAGATGAAGGAGAGTGGCACGGTGGCGCAGCGGTAGAGTTGCAGCCTTACAGCGCTTGCAGTACCGGGGACCCGGGTTCGATCCCCACTATGGGTGCTGTCTGTACGGAGTTTGCACCTTCTCCCCATGACCGAGTGGGTTTTCTCCAAGATCTTTGATTTCCTCCCACATGCCAAAGATGTACAGGTTTGTAGGTTATTTGGCTTGGTATAAGAGCAAATTGTCCCTGGTGTGTGTAGGATAATGTGCGGGGGTCGCTGTTCGGGTTGGACTAGGTGGGCCGAAGGGCCTGCTTCCGCACTGTATCTCTAAACTAAACTAAAGTGGTGATTAATGCACTTTGTTTGACCCGATGCCATGGGATTTCGTGGAATCAGGTTCAGTACTTCCACCGGGCTCCATTCAGGAATGCTGTCTTCCACACGATTCTATGCGTGTCATTGTTTCAGATACTTGCTTAACTAGTCTGAGGGACAACTGCAGTTATCAGTTTCCACGATAGACTTGCATTGTACCTTTGTTATATCACTTTATTTATGATAGTGCTCGTTTATTTTTATCTTTACCTAACTGAGCAGCCATTTCGGAATCTGCAGTCACATTTGGTAAGCATGCCAGATTTTCTTCCTTAAAGGGTATTACTGAATCAGATCAGATGCTCACATTCGTGGTATGAGTTTTTTTAATTCCAGATTTATTTAATTAATTGAATTTAAATTCCACATGGCCATGGTAGATTAGAACTCAAGTCAGCCTTTATTCCAGTTCCCTGGATTACTGCTCCAATAACATAACCACTACATTATAATATCTGTGACATTACGAAACAGGCATTTTGAGCCATACATCCAGAGTGCAATCTTTTGAAATAGTGAAAGATAAATTTAAAAGCACCCATTATGAAATAAGTACTGTACATAAACTGAGGGACTGGTTGCTAGGAAACATTGTGACAACAAGCCTGGATTTTAATTTGCTCAGAAAGAGTCTCTTCCAACACTAGTCAGACATCCAATCACTGTATATTGCTGTTTATTTTGACTAAAAATCATCTCAAGTTGTATTAATTAAATAAATATTTGTAACTACTAACAGCTCAGCCTAGAGATAGATGTACAATCACAGTGAGGAGGATAATAGCAAGGAGAACGTAGGCTTGTAGTTTAGGTGAACACATTTAACTTAGCAAATGCACAGGAACATTTTGGAAGGAAGTACAAGCAAAGGTAATAATTGACACAACTCTAGAGTTGATGTAGGAATAGAGAGGCCTAGGTATTTATGTGGGCAGGTCCTTGAAAGCAGGGGGGAAGGTTCAGGAAGCCGTTGAAAAAAAAACTGGGCATCGTAAGTAATTTAAAAAATGGTAGCTGCTGGAAATCTGGAATAATAAAAGAAATACTGGGAACACTTGTATCTTGTGGAGAGAGAGTCCATTTTCCAGATCCCAACCCTTTCAGCAGAACTGAAGGCACTCAGACAATGGAAGTGGGAAACATACAAATGTGGCTGTATGGTTTACCAGTTAAGCCATTACTTAAGTACTGGATGTTTAAGAAGGAACTGCAGATGCTGGAAAATCGAAGGTAGACAAAAATGTTGGAGAAAGTCAGCGGGTGAGACAGCATTTATGGAGCGAAGGAAATAAGCAATGATTCGGGTCGAGACCTTCTTGGAGCGAAGGAAATAGGCAATTCTTTTAGAAGGGTCTCGACCCGAACCGTTGCCTATTTCCTTCGCTCCATAGATGCTGCATCACCCGCTGAGTTTCTCCAGCATTTTTGTTTACTTAAGTACCGGCTGTAATTCTAGTTACTGACCTTTAGGAAGAATGCTAGGGACTTGGAAAGAATGCAGAAAAGGTTTGCTGGAATGGTTCCAGGGATGAGGGGTGTTTGGAAAAAAGCTGGAGAAGCTGAATTGTTGTCCTTAGATCACAGACGGTTGGGAGATGTGAGCAAAACGCAACGTTCTGGAGTTAAGCAGCAAATGTTGCCTGACCTGCTGAGTTACTCCAGCACTTTGTTCACTTCCACTCAAGATTCCAGCATCTGCAGTTCCTCGTTTCTCTAATGTTGAATGATGTGATGGACTAATCTGTGATTCTGTGTTGCATTGGAGGAGAAGCTTTTATTTGGGGTTGCAGGTGTAAGCACGTGAAGGGCAATGAGGGTGAACAGAATGAATAAAAACGGTTGGAATTAAGTGTAAATTCACCACTCATGGCAACTCCCAGGGAGGTACAACTGAAAAGCTTCTCGACTGGTAAATTGAGTACAAGATTTCCCGTGCCTTGAGCACAGGAAGCCCCATAATGATTTATAGCTAATCAGGTACTTTTTAAGTGCAGTCACAATTGTAAATTAGTAAGTCCAACCGCTAAATTGTGTGCAGTGAGATTACCCATGGTGATGCAATAAAGACCAGGTGATCTGTTTTAGTGGTTGATTGTGGTATAAATATTACCTGAGAAGAGACTGCATGTGGCAAGCGTGAGCAAACTGGAAGCGGGGGCTGCGCGGAGATCGAGTGATCCCGTACGAGTTGACATGAAGTTCGAGCGAAGTCCGCGGGAAGTTCACGCGTGACGTACGGCATCAAGACGCTGCGTACGGCATCGAGATGCTGCGCATGCCCGTCGAGGCGGTGCGTACGGCCTCAATGCGGCTGCGGGCCGGTTGGCAATTGCCGCACGGAATTTTTGGACAGTGTCAGTTTTTCGGAGCCCCGCACGATGTCGGGACCAGCTCCGCACAACTCCATATGGCTCCGGTGATCGAAGTGGGACCGGCCCCGCGAGGCCGTACGGCTTAAGCGACCACGTTAGGTCGCGCTTGCTGCATGCAGAGGCATGCTTGTGGGACAGGCCCTTAACAAACTGAAACACAGCCTGCCTGTCCGTACCATCCACACATACTGCCAGACCTGCTGAGTTCCTCCAGCATTTGTGTTTTGCTGCTGATAAATATTGGCCATTTGGCCAGGATACCGGAGATATGTGTAGGAAGGAACTGCAGATGTTGATTTAAACCGAAGATGGACACAAAATGCTGGAGTAACTCAGCAGGACAGGCAGCATCTCTGGGGAGAAGGAATGGGTGATGTATCGGGTCGAGCCACCTTCTTTATCAGTCTGAAGAAGGTGTCTCGATCCGAAACGTCACCCATTCCTTCGCTCCTGAGATGCTGCCTGTCCCGCTGAGTTCCTCCAGCATTTTATGCCGAGGATACGTTCCTTGTTCTTCAGAACAGTTGATGGTCAAGTTGTCCTACAACTTTAGGCTGTGCACGCCATACGCAAGAAGAAGAAGAAGATAGTTTATGGTAAGGTGAAAAGGCAGGCAGCTTCTCATCTTCTCATCTGGGAGATGATGTATGTGACATTGCAACTCTTGTGCAGACTTGTACGTCCATTGCACATAAACTCTTTCAATTGGCAGAATATCAGTGAATATAACGAGAGATTGAGAACATATCTTCCCAGAAGAAAATGCAGTTTTTTCATTGAGATCTTAAAAAAGAAACCAATGATATTTCCCCAAAGCCTTTGGAGATTAATTAGTTTAGTTTTTAGTTTAGAGATACAGTGCGGAAAGAGACCCTTCGACGGCACTGATCAGCGATCCTCGCACATTAACACTATCCTACATACACTAGGGACAATTTACAATTTTACCCATCCAATTAACCTACAAGCCTATATGTCTTTGTAGAGTGGGAGGAAACTGGAGATCCCGGGGAAAACCCACACAGGTCAGGGGAAAACGTACAAACTTCGTACAGCTAAGCCCCCTTAGTATAGATCGTATCTAGGTCCTGGTGCTGGCAGCAATTCTATTGCTACGATGCCGCCCCTTAATACTTAATACTTAATTAATATTAAGTTTTCCTGAGAGGTGTTAAAAATTGAGTACATCCAGTAGGGATGGGGAGAACAATGTTTAGATGGGATCCGAAGAAAGGCTTTCACGACCAGTTTGTGGTTGGTATCGGGACTGCACTGGTTGAGTGTGTGATGGAGCCGATATATCTACATTTATTTTTGGCAAAATTAATTTATAAAAAGGAGAAGAGTTGAGGCATCACCTTGAACAAGGGGTCCAGAACAAGGGGTCACAGTTTAAGGATCCAGCACAAGGGGTCACAGTTTAAGGATAAGGGGGAAATCTTTTAGGACGGAGATGAGAAAAACATTTTTCACACAGAGAGTGGTGAATCTGTGGAATTCTCTGCCACAGAAGGTAGTTGAGGCCAGTTCATTGGCTATATTTAAGAGGGACTTAGATGTGGCCCTTGTGGCTAAAGGGATCAGGGGGTATGGAGCGAAGGCAGGTACAGGATACTGAGTTGGATGATCAGCCATGATCATATTGAATGGCGGTGCAGGCTCAAAGGGCCGAATGGCCTACTCCTGCACCTATTTTCTGTGTTTCTATGTTTTGAGAGTTGTGAAAAGGAGTCTGCTAGTATTAATAAACATTTGTAAAAGCATTCACTATTGTTTTCAGCTTATCCTGTCAGAATCAAACAGGTCAGTTGTCTTTCACTTTTTCTCGTGGTTTTTGAAATAAAAACACATTTTTACCTCAAACTCTCCAAACCAGTTTCCTCCCTTTGTCTTGTCACTAGTTTGTTTTTATCACTTCGAGAGTGTGATGTGGGGGTGGAAGTGTCCAACTTTGTGACAGGCATGCCACAGTGTCACAAAGAGAATGTGATATACGGAAACAAAGCCTCAGGCCAAACCAGATGTGTTGTTGTTTCCTCACGACACAAGCAGTCATAATCACATTCGTTCAGCTGGTTCCTATACCCCTTTATCTCTTCTTCCTCCAAGCATCCATCTAATCTTGAATTTGCACTTAGTTTCTGCCTCAACCACTAACCCCCAAGAACATAAACTGCAGCCATGACAAAGTCATGATTAACACGGTCCAAAACGTCCATTTCAAACTGAACTCTTACTTGTGGCATTTGTGCAGGTTTCCCAAGGACGTTCAGGAAGAATTTACAAAAGTAAGAATTAGTTTGAATGAGCTATTATCATTTTTTGTATGTTATATTTGTGTATTTTCATGGTGAAGAGTTCAACATAACAGCGCAAACTCACTTCTTGGGCAACTAAAGAAGAGTCCCCACCTGAAACTTAATTTGTCCATGTCCTCTGGAGATGCCGCCTGATACACTGAGTTTCTCCAGCACTTTTGTATAAACCAGCACCTGCAGTTGTTTGTATCATATTTCGCTTGGGCAGCTTACAGTCCAGAGGTATGAATATCGATTTCTTTCACTTTAGGTAGCCTCGGTATTCCCTCTCTCTCAATCCCCCCCCCCTCCCCCCCAAGTCTCACTAGCTTCTCGTTTTCACCCAACAAACAGCTAACAATGGCCTGTTTCCTTTATCATCATTACTTTTTGCACATCTTTTATTCATTGCTCTTTATCGATTTACATCATCGTCTATATCTCTCGTTTCCCTTAACCAGTCTGAAGAAGGGTCTCGATCCGAAACGTCATCCATTCCTTCTCTCCAGAGATGCTGCCTGTTCCACTGAGTTCAGCGGGACAGGCAGCATACTCCAGCTTTTTGTGTCAATCAAGCTTTTTGCCTACTCCAGCTTTTTGTGTCTATCCTTGTATCTACGATACACATTGATTGGTGCTGGCATTTTCATGATGTCTGTTTTTAAAAATGATTTATCTTTGTCAATTATCACTGACAAAGCCAGTGCTTATTGTCCAGAAATGGTACTCATTTTAGCGGCAATTAAGAATTGGTGGGCCTGGAGTCACATGCAAGAAGCCAAGAACTAAAAGTCAGGTCAAGTTAATTGCTGTTTATTGTCATATGTAGCAGTACAATGAGAAACAGGTCCAATGAAAAATCTTCCTTGCACCAGTATCGCAAACACCATTGTCTCTGACAACACAGAAAACCCCCCCTATAAATTATCGATAAAATTATAAAGGAAAGAAGAATGTGGAAAAAAATAAAACATTCGTACAAAAACATAATGAAAAAAATAGAAGTCCATAGTAATGACAGAGGTGGGCCATACATAGTGTTCCATCATCGGGGTAAGGATTAAGGTTTTGTCGGTTTGTGTACACATTGACTAGTTAACTAAACACATATGATTGTTTCATTTGCAATGATATGCCATGGCTATGATCTTCATAATGATAGAACATAGAAACAGCCCTTCAGTCCACCAGATTTGTGCATTTAATTCAGGCTGGCACTGCAGCACAGTACTAAGGGTGATCTACACTCTCAGTAATGGGAATGTTATGGATAGGAAACATTTGGCTATGAATAGGACTTCAAACTGGATTCCAGAGCGCCCTCTCGCATGGACCTAAAAGACTGCAAAGATGGAACAGGGGCTTTCACCCTGGTGTTCTAACTTAGTTTAGTGTAGTTTAGTTTAGAGATACAGCGCGGAAGCTGGCCCTTCGGCCCACTGAGTCCGCGTCGGCCAGCGATCCCCACACGTTAACACTAATCTACACACACTAGGGGCAATTTTACAATTATACCACGCCAATTAACCTACAATCCTGTACATCTTTGGAATGTGGAGGAAACCGGACATCCCGGAGAAAAACAATGCAGGACATGGGGTGAACGTTAAAACTCCGTAGAGACAGCACCCGTAGTCAGGATCGAACCCGGGTCCCTGCCGCTGTAAGGCAGCAACTCTACTGCTGCGCCACCCATCATCTCTAGATCCGATTATTCATAACTATCTCGCTGTAGATTGAAGAGTTAACAAATCGGCGGCATGTTCTTATAAATCCATTGACATGACAGATTCTACAGACGATTGAACACATGGGCATATACTGAGGTTGTGAAGGGTCCGTCATAAATGACAACTTCTTTGAATGAGATTTTGGAATGTATGATCTGATGCAATTCATATCACACCCTCTAAATGATAAACAACAGACCACTGACGATTCAAAAGGAGGAAACTGGTTTGGGGCGTTGAAGGGAAAAATGGGTTGTTTTATTTAAAAAAAACATAGGCTAAAGTGAAGGACAAACTGACGTGTTTGATTTGTGATCAGATCACGTCATGTCTATTAATAAGGATGAATCTAAGATCACTTCAAAGCGTTGCTAAAGTCATTTATCACACTTTGTAGATTCCTGTCACTGAAATCCTTTGGTGACCTTTCTATCTGCTTTTGAATAGAATTTTCAAAGGTTAATATTTTGAGTTTCTTATGCTTTTATTGATTTTAAGAGCCGCTACTTAAGAACCGCTGGTATTGGGGTGGGGTGGAGGGTAGTCTTGCTTTTTGTATGATTGTGTTTGTATGCACATATGTTTGCATGCATTGGGATTTGTGTGTGTGTAGGGCAAGGGTGTCTGTAGCCTGTGTGCTTATGTGTTGAGTGTATGTGATTGAACTTGTGAAAGTTTCAAGTAACACATGTGTTTGTGTGGGTGTGTTTTTGCAAGTGTGTGTGTGGCATCTGTGTGGAATGTGGGCATATATTTCTGTGTAGGAAGGAACTGCAGATGCTGGTTTACATCCAAGATAGACACAAAATGCTGGAGTAATGCAGCGGGACAGGCAGCATCTCTGGAGAGAAGGAATGGGTGACTTTTCGGATCCGAAGAAGTGTCTCGACCCGAAATGTCCCCCGTTCCTTCTCTCCAGAGATGCTGCCTGTCCCATTGAGTTACTCCAACATTTTGTGTCTATCATATATTTGATAGTAAGTAAGGAAGTAAGTTTATTGGCCAAGTATTCACATACAAGGAATTTGCCTTGGTGCTCCGCCCACAAGTAACAACATGACATACAGTGACAGTTACGAATGACTCAGAAAACACTAAACATTAATAATAATAATAATAATAATAATGACATTAATGATAAAACACCATTGATCAAGCATGTGAACCAACAAAATACCAGATCAAAGGGAGGCTACAGATTTTTGGCTGTTGAGTAGAGCAACTACTCGTGGATAAAAACTGTTTTTATGTCTGGCTGTGGCAGCTTTGACAATCCGGAGTTGCCTTCCAGAAGGAAGTGATTCAAAGAGTTAGTGGCCAGGGTGAGAGGGGTTTCTGTCAGAACAGAACAGAGAAAATGGATTCATTCAGAGTCCAAGTTGTAGTCCACAGTTCACGGGTGTTCATCGTGAGCTTATTGTACTCGATGGCCTTGGTGAAAATCATCCCTGATTTGGGAAGGGAGTTGATATATTTATTTCAGATCCCTGAAGTCACCATACATAGTGACTGTGTTAATTATTATATCCTGTTAGCCGCCTAATTAAATCATTCAGAAAAACTCCAGCTTAATTGTTTGGTTGGTGTGCATGTGAAATGTGTGAAACAGGGACACATGAGGAAACATCTGGATCCCTTTGTAACGGATGTTATTATCTTCAAATGGATCATTGTATAACACAGTTAAAAGATGTTGAACAATTTTGACGGCACAGCTGGTGATTAGCAGCAAAATATTGCTAAGAATATGTATTTGAAGGGTAAATATAATAACACTATTAATGAAATTAACGGAATCAAGGGACATGTAATCAGCACAGGGAAGAGGGACTGAGGTAAAAGATCAGCTGTTTTTGTTTGGAGATACAGCAGGGAAACAGGCCCTTCAGCCCACCAAGTCGATCCCTGCACAATAACACTATCCTACACATCCTTGGGGCAATTTTACACATACGCCAAGCCAATTACCCTCAACAATTTCTTTTTTGTCTCCTCACACTTTCTGAAAGTTATAAGTGTAGTTATGGGCACTGGCATGGGCCCCAGCTATGCCTGCTTTTTTATTGGTTGCATCGAGCAGTCCTTATTTCATGTGTACACTGACCCTATCCCTCATCTCTTTCTCCGCTACATTGACGACTGTATCGGAGCTGCCTCCTGCTCCTCTGCAGAACTCATGGATTTCATTAACTTCACCACTAACTTCCGCCCTTCCATCTAATTCACCTGGACTATCTTTGACACCTTGGTTCTTGGCCCTCCAAAATATTCCAAATGGAATTTAAATTGGAGGTCCTCACTCTCGCTTCTTGAACTCTTTGTCACCCTCATAGGGGACAGACTATCGACTGAGTAAGTGTCTCCACCCGAATCGTCGCCCATTCCTTCTCCCCAGAGATGCTGCCTCACCCGCTGAGTTACTCCAGCATTTTGTGTCTACCTTCGATTATCGACTGATGTCTAACATAAAACTACCAACTCCCACAATTATGGGACATACTTCCTCCCATCCTGCCTCTTGCAAAGACCATATCCCCAACCCTGAATTCCTTCATCTCCACTGCATCAGCTCCCAAGATGTGGCTTTCCATTCTGGGATGTCCAAGATTTCCCTTTTCTTTTGTAAACATGGCTTCCCCCCTTCTGTCATTAATGGATCCCTCACCCAGGTCTCCTCTGTGTCCCATGGATCTGCTCTCGCTCCCCTCCACTCAGATGGACCAAGGATAGATTTAACCTGGTCCTCACCTTCCACCCCACTAGCCTCCTCATCCAGCACATTTTCTGTCCTTGTGCCCTTTTTGTAAACCAGCATCTGCAGTTCATTGTTTCTACCTCTAACACCATTTTCCTAAGATGAATCACAGTCGAGTCTTTGATGTCATAGAATTTATCTTTTTTCATTGACTGTGAAAACAAATCTTCCCATAGAACTCATGGGAATCAAAAAGGAATTAGAATCTTGGATATTTTTTCTTGACTGCCATTGTAACTTAATGTATGGTACATCTTTAGGTTTCATACCACACAATAAAGTGAGTGTGATCTAAGATCCGACTCGGATGCCTAATGAATACTTTTTGGTGGTTTGAACCTATTGGGTTAAATAACCTGACCAAAAATCCTACAATTCTTATTTATATTATAAATCTGGTTCATTTTTAGCATATAATTTCAAGAGGAGAAATACAACATATTTACATTCTGTTTAGTAAAATCTGACTTCTAAATATTTTTTAATCTGCCTATTTAAGGATATAATGTAAACTCCGAAGACAGCTTCTAAAATGTTTTATTTAACAATGGAGCCACTGTTAAATTATGTAATGGTAAAGGGGCATTTTACACATTTGGAAAACATCACTCAGTTTGGATAATAATAAGTAATTTCCATGAGAAATCATAGCTTGATGTGAGATTATTCTGCAGCCTCTAGTTTATTCTTGCATTCTCTTTGCAATCATGAGGGTTTCCTCCAGGGGTCTGAAAGATGTGTAGGTATGTAGGTTAATTGGTCTTTGTAAATTGCCCCTCATGTGTAGGGAGAGGATGGGAAAGCAGAATAAGATAGAACTAGTGTGAACGGGTGATCAATGGTTAGTGTGGACTCGGTGGGCCAAAAGGCCTGTTTCTATGCTGTACCTCTAAACTAAACCAATTCCCTTTTCAAAATTGAATCAGTTTCCACCACCATCAATTTCCCTGGATTGACTCCATTTGAAATGAAAATTCTCCTTAAATTATTCAATTAAAAAGTGGCTCTATTATTTGTTTAATTCTTTTAGATTAATAATAACAGGGTATCGTAGGATGTGGATAATGTATGAGGCTGCATTTCATGCCTATAATGGGGTTCCTGAAGAAGATGGTTCATTATCTTTGCTTGTGAGTAGTCATTGCTTCATTTCATAATATTCCAAGAACGTGCACCACAATTTTGCACCCCCCACTTCTACAATCAGCCTGAAGAAAGGTTCCGACCCAAAATGTCACCTATCCATTCCCTCCACAGATGCTGCCTGACCCGCTGAATTCCACCATTACTTTGTGTTTTAATCCAGGAAGTAAAATTGTTTCAAGTGGACTAGATGTCTATCACACAACTCAAACGAAGGCCAGATCGAATTGGATGGGTCATGGTAGATTCTCATCTCAGAAGAACATTTACTGGACATGTGGATATGAGCAAAAATCATCTCATCTATTGACTTTAAAATGATGCAGGCCACAGTGGGCTATGATCTACAAATCACTATGTTAAAGCCCAATACCATAGCCACTAAGTTGTCACAAACCATATTACGCTAAATACCGGATCTAGGGTGGACATATTTCATTGTAGGAAGTTGCTGAGCAAAGACTGAACTCTTCCCCAGAGGGAAACAGGAACAGGAGGAAAACAGACCAGTCAATCCCTGGAACCTGCTCCACCTGCTAATGAGATCATGCCCTGCTTACTCTTCTTATTGAGTCCACACACAAGATTAGAAGTTGTTCAGTCAGCGTTGAACACACTTCTCGGCATCTGCACAATGGTGTCTGTCTTGCGCTTCTTGTGCTTCTTGTACGTGGTGGTGGAAAGATTGATGGAAACAGGCCCGCGACGTGAACGCTCTTTCCTTGACCCTCAGCACTGTTTACCTGTCTCAGCTCTATATCTCTTCCTACTCTCAGCTAACATCTCAATCCATTGGAACTTCAATTGACAAAGCTTTATATTTAAGTGGAAAATAGCTGACATTTTCATTCTAATCTGAAAGTGTATTTGTGTATCCCCGTGTGACAGAGCAGCATTGGAAAATACATTATGTTAAAACCACTCTCATCAAAAACTACTTTTGCTTAGAGAGCATCTTTAACATGGCCTATGGGTTTCACAGAAGTATTATTAACAACTAAAGTTTGACTCCCGTATCAGCAGAAATGAGGACAGCTTTAAAGCAACGCCTTAAAGGAGGAAAGGAAGTTAGGGAGTGCCACAGTTTAAAACCCTGACAATGGAGAATAAATTTAGGCATGAGGTTAGAATTGGAGGAGTGCAGAAACCTCAGGCGTTTGTGGAGTTGGAAGTGATTATGAAGATGGGGAACGGGGTTATTGTGGGGTGAAACCATTGAGGAATAATAAGAGCAGTGAAAAAGATTACCAAAAGGAGGAATATCTCTTCCTGATCAAGAAAGCATTTAGTAGCAATCTTCTTTTGTGTCCATCTTCCATGTTTCAAATGTTGACATCGCTGTCATCGTCTGTCCTGAAAAGGACGCAAGCTTCCGGCGACAACCAGTGGGAAGCCGTCACTTGTTGCAATGGATGACGGTGGTAGCAGAATTAGCTCGGGATACTTCCAGTTTCCAGCCCCGCGACGTGGACGCTTCTGCTATGGGGCCTTAGTAGCAATGAGATGCCACAGCTCCGATTTTTATTTCAAACACGAGTTTGCAATTTTATTTTCTCATCTCCGGGAGACAACGATGGTTTAAAAAGGACCTTAAAAAAAAATCGGGGTTATGAGCCTCGTTGGCAAGGCTGGCGTTTTTTATCAGTCATTTCTCGTTTTCTTTGAAAAAGTGGCAATGAAGAATTGTCATTAAATGTGCAATAAAGAAACTCCAACGGTACTGTCGGGTAGGGGTTTTACATAATCACATGTTGGGCTCTATGTTGTTCCGTAATGTGAAACAAATCAAAGAATGCCGTAAGCTCTTAGAAAAATGAAAAGTGAAATATTTTGGCAAGGAAACAAGTAAGAGAATCAAAGTATTACAGATAAAACTCTAAAGTTGGTGCTGAAGTAGAGAGACTTGTGTGTGTATATGCGCATTAGTCTTTGGTGTTATTAAGAAAGGTTGGGGAAGCTGTTGGAAAAATGGGCATCATAAGTACTTGAACAACAGGATAATTGAGAAACTACAGGTGCTGGAAATATCAAATAAAATCAGGAAAGGCCGGAAATGCTCAGTAACCAAGGCAGCATCTGTGGAGAGAGAAACAGAGTTTCAGGTCAGTGACTTCTCATCTGAATTGTTACACCTTCTGCCTAGTCATCACATTGAAATGGCATTTAGTTTCAGTGAAAACTCATGGATCTAAAACATAAACTCTGTTTCTTTTTCCACAGCCATTGCCTAACCTGCTAAATATTTCTTTTTTTAATATGTTCCTCTCATTTTATTGTCTACACACTGTTTCAAGCTCTACTGGTTAGTGTCTTGCTGTAATAAGTTATCTTATTTTTCTGCAATGGACATAATCAACATGCGTGTGCCTTGCTTTGTATAACCTTGTAACCAGGGATGGTTTTTTTGCTTGTTTTTGTCTCTGAAGGACCTTTTCCTCTTTTTTGGGCAGAAATATTGATGGCGAAATGACATCCTATTGTTAGAGGTTTTTCATCAACTGCTTACTGTAGTTGTAGATCAAAGGGACAATCATTAAACCTGCTCAATTCATACATCACATTTGATGTTCTTACTTCTACAACACAACTTGTAAAAGATGTTTAAGAAGGAACTGCAGATGTTGGAAAATCGAAGGAACACAAACAAGCTGGAGAAACTCAGCGGGTGCAGCAGCATCTATGGAGCGAAGGAAATTTACTTAGCTCCATTGATGCTGCTGCACCCGATGAGTTTCTCCAGCCTTTTTGCCTACTTGCAAAAGATGTTGCCAGAATGAAATGTGCTCTGACACATAAGCAGGGTGAGGATAATACTAACAAATAAAAACAGATATCAAGAGGGAAAAAAATGTCCTTACTGTTTATAAAGGAATCTCTGCTGCGAGAGTCATGGATTTTTTAAACTTTCTATGTCATATTGTGGCCCTAACTCAAGTGGCAAGAGTGTTTTATTGTCATGCGAGCTGAAATGCAACAATGATATTCTTACTTGCAGCAGCAGAGCACCAGGTTTGTAAATACAGTCCTCAACAGATAATCTTCCTCGTGTCAGGATGTCAGGACTTTCATATGAAGAAAGACTGGATAGACTCGGCATGTACTCGCTAGAATTTAGAAGATTGAGGGGGGATCTTATAGAAACTTACAACATTCTTAAGGGGTTGGACAGGCTAGATGCAGGAAGATTGTTCCCGATGTTGGGGAAGTCCAGAACAAGGGGTCACAGTTTAAGGATAAGGGAGAAATCTTTTAGGACCGAGATGAGAAAAACATTTTTCACACAGAGAGTGGTGAATCTCTGGAATTCTCTGCCACAGAAGGTAGTTGAGGCCAGTTCATTGGCTATATTTAAGAGGGAGTTAGATGTGGCCCTTGTGGCTAAAGGGATCAGGGGGTATGGAGAGAAGGCAGGTACAGGATACCGAGTTGGATGATCAGCCATGATCATATTGAATGGCGGTGCAGGCTCGAAGAGCCGATTGGCCTACTCCTGCACCTATTTTCTATGTTTCTATGTCTCTATGTGTCCGGCCATCTTCTATATTACGTATTTCCAGTGGTTGGCGCAGGCAAGCGCAGCGGCATTTGGTTCGGCCAGGTCATCTTCGGTACATTGTGGACCTTGGCTACATCTCATCATGTGTTCCATAGTTTGGGATTTGCCCCACACACACACATGCATCGGAAGTTGTTATTTTCCATTTCTTCATGGACACCTCTCAGCGTCCTTCGCCAACCTGCAGGCGGTTCAGTGTTTTCCAGACCTCCCAATCTCGAGATAATAATAATAATGAATGAATACAAAAACAAGTTTGATGAATAAAAAACCCAACACAGTATAGTGCAAAAACAAAACAAATTCCAAAGTCCCCAGTGCAACCCAGGCAGTTTATAGTTCGGAGTTTCGTTGGAGTTGACCATGTTCAATTCAATTCAATTCAATTCAATTCAATAGCCTGATGGTTGTAGGGGAGAAGCTGTTCCTGAACTTGGACGTTACATTATTCTGACTTCTATATCTTCTTCCTGATTGCAGGAGTGAAATGAGAGCGTGGCCAGGGTGGTGTGGTCTTCTCCGAGGATTGTCACCTTGTCGTGGTGGAGAGGCTTGTGTGGTTCTAAGATCCTAAGGGCGATGCCGTCTGGAGCTATGCTCCTGGTAGGGCCACCCATGGCGGTAAGGTAGAGGGGGAGATCTCTGTCCAAAGAGCAATCCAACCAAGACCTCAACGGTGGAACAGGCGGAGGATGATGGCTGACTTCAGTGGAGCGTCGCAAAGGCTGGGAAGGCGGATGAAGGCTGCAGCAGAAAAGGGTCTCCGGTCGTCTTGGATTCCATGCCACTGGATCCTGACCCAGATCTGTCAAGGACTGTGTGGTGGCCGTCTGTGCACCAGTCTCCCCACGTTAAAAAAAGTCACGCACAGGCGTCCTCCAAGAGAGGACAGTCATACTCGTTTTGAGTGACTGCCGACAGTATGGTCCTTGATGATGCTAGCTGCCTTTTTGAGACAGCGCCTATTCTAGATCCCCTTGATGGTGCGGAGGTCAGCACCCGTGATGGACTGGGTAGTGTTCATCACATTTTGTAATCTTCATTCCTGGACATTTGAGTTGCTGAACCAGGCCACGACGCTACCAATGAATATGGCCTCTAACGTATATCTGTAGAAGTTCAAGAGAGCAGTCATTGACGTACCAAATCTCCTCAATCTTCGAAGGAAGTATTGATGGGCCAGCACCCTAGTGCCACAGTGACAAAAGTATTAGCTCTCAGAAGACTAGTGCCTTGCTTGCCTGCTCAGATGCCTGTTTTTATAAAAGAGATGTCAAACGTTGGCAAAATGGGACTAGCTAGATGAGGCAGCTTGGTCGGCAAGGATGCGTTGGGCCAGAGGCAGGGCCGGATTTACATATAAGCTGGACAAGCTTAAGCTTAGGGCCTCAAGATCTAGGGGGGCCTACTCACCTCGCTGCCTCACCAGACCCGTCGAACCTCACTGCCCCACCGACCATCTGCCAACCGGGACCTCCTACTCATTGCCCGTTGGCCCTCGCCACTCCACCGCCCTCCAGCAGCCCGCAGCCGTCGCCTTACCTGCAGCCTGGACTCAGCACCGGGCCTGAAGCTTCCTTGCTGCAGACTCCAACTCCCCTGAGTTTGACTGCGCTGGGTCCTAGTGCTCATCCACCTAACCCAGGTAACCTCAGTGGCTGGGTCTTCCCCATCCCCCTCAAACCATGTGACCCCAGCTCTTCCCCACCCACACTACAGTCCTCATACCCCCCTACCCCCTGACCACCCACCACCCCCCCACCAGACATTCCCTCGGCCTCAGTCCACTCACCTGCCTTCCTCCGGCCCCAACCCCCATCCCTGCCGTGTGTTCACCATCCCCCCTGACCTCCCACTCTCAGATACCGAATGGTCTGCCCTCAGCAGAGGCCTCACCTTTGTCCCCCTCCATCCCCACCTCAGTGAGTTCCGCTCCCTCCGCGATTTGGAGCTCTTCTTCCGTGGCTTGGACTTCCAAATCGGCCACTTCCTACCGTAGTCCGTGGCTCCCAAATTCCACAGGCTGAGCAAGGTGGAGATTCAAGCTGGCGGCCCTCGGCAAAGGGATGTTGAAATCAGCGCGGCCCGAGGCTGGAAGCTCCGCAAACCACAGCTCCATGATGTTGAAGCAGCAGGCCCAACACTCCAGAGCTTCAAACGGCGATCTAGGTAACGCATCGCCCGCTCCGCGGTGAATCCAATATGTATTTTAAAACCAACTGTTTAATGACAACATACAGTAGGATCTAAATGTGTCACACTGTCATTGTTGGGTAGTCATGGTCCTATAGTCGTGAGGGTGGGGATTAGGAGGGGGGGGCTCACAAGTGAAATAGCTTAGGGCCTCTCTTCATCTAAATCCGGCCCTGGCCAGAGGGTCTGTTTCCGTCCTCTATGTCTAGGCCATTATTTACAGCTGCACCAAATATCATAAAAACAGCAAAGTAAAAGCAAAATACTGCAGATGTTGGATGTCTGAAATAAAAACAAAAAGCGGCGGTAATATTCAGTGCTTATTGTGCGAGATAGAAGTAACGTCAGTGATTCAAGTACTTGATCAGTCACAACTAAATCAGATTATCTTGTCTTTCTCATGCTGCTATGGGAGCTTCCTGTGTGCTCTTTGCCATAGAGGGAGTACAGAGTGTTTCCTAATGTGTCATTGTGTTTCCTATTGCAACGCAGTCGCCCTTTCATAGTGTTGGTATTTTGTGATGCCTGCAGTTTTGAAAATTGCCAGATAAATACATGATGTGTCGGAAGGAACTACAGATGCCGGTTTACACCGAAGATGGGCACAAAATGCTGGAGTAACTCAGCGGGACAGGCAGCATCTCTGGAGAAAGGGAATGGGTGACGTTTCAGGTCAAGTGATGAAGGGTCTCGACCCGAAGTGCCACCCATTCCTTCTCTCCAGAGATGCTGCCTGTCCAGATAAATCCATGATTCATTTTTACTGTAGTTTAGTTCTCCCATGACATTAAAAGGGGTACGAGGAAGATTTGCCAACACAGGTTGAGGGATATGAATGTTTAGTTATGTGGAAATGTGAAGGGAGCTGGGATAGTTCTCCTTAGAGTCAAGGTGTCTTTGCAAGAGGACATTTTGGAAAAATAAAATCTTGACAATCATTTAAAAATGATAAAGAATGGGTGAAAATAAAAATTCTAGACCTGACCAACAGGGCTGTCAATGTGTATAACAATTATAAACAGTTTAACATGTTGGTATAAATTCTTCACCTTTTGCGGGTATTAGTGATTCTTTAAGAAATTGTTCAATAAACAAAACATAGAAACATAGACAATAGGTGCAGGAGTAGGCCATTCGGCCCCTCGAGCCTGCACCGCCATTCAATATGATCATGGCTGATCATCCAACTCAGTATCCTGTACCTGCATTCTCTGCATACCCCCTAATCCCTTTAGCCACAAGGGCCACATCTAACTCCCTTTTAAATATAGCCAATGAACTGGCATCAACTACCTTCTGTGGCAGAGAGTTCCAGAGATTCACCACTCTCTGTGTGAAACATGTTTTACTCATCTCGGTCCTAAAGGATTTCCCCTTTATCCTTAAACTGTGACCCCTAGTCCTGGACTTCCGCAACATCGGGAACAATCTTCCTGCATCTAGCCTGTCCAACCCCTTAAGAATTTTGTAAGTTTCTATAAGATCCCCCCTCAATCTTCTAAATTCTAGCGAGTACAAGCCGAGTCTATCCAGTCTTTCTTCATATGAAAGTCCTGACATCCCAGGAATCAGTCTGGTGAACCTTCTCTGTACTCCCTCTATGGCAAGAATGCCTTTCCTCAGATTTGGAGACCAAAACTGTACACAATACTCCAGGTGTGGTCTCACCAATACCCTGTACAACTGCAGTAGAACCTCCCTGCTCCTATACTCAAATCCTTGACAGTGACATGATAAAAAGTTTACATATTTGTCTAAGGGGACAGATCAATGGATGGATAGGAAAGAACTGCAGATGCTGGTTTAGTCTGAAGAAGGGTTCCAACCTGCAACATTACCCATTCCTTCTCTCCATAGATGCTGCCTGTCCTGCTGAGTTACTCCAGCACTTTGTGTCTACCTTCGATCAGTGGATGGAGGTGGGTTGGGGACTGGGATCATCAGGGGGATGGGGGGAAATTAGTGGTTAAAAGGGAGATTGCTACCATTAAACTAAACTGAATATATTTGACAGAGAGGCTCCAGTCCAGGGCTGTGTGAAAAGGCCTACCTTGCCACTTCTGGGATAATGGCCCAATCTCGCCCAGACTCTGATACTCATTTTATACAGACTCGGGGCAGACATTGAAAGCCCCCTCTTCCTGATCATCTGCAGACTGAGGTCCCCATTGCAGTGTTTAAAGAAAACATCTTGGTCAACATCTCATCCTCCAACACCAAATAACTAATTAATTTGCTATACACCCCCAATGTGTCTGAAAAACAACAAGCATAAAGGGCAGTCCTACTTGGGCGTCATTTACGCATCACGTAGGTGGCGCGCGAAGATTTTGTGAATCCCAAAATCCTGGGGCGCCTACGCCACCACGCCTCACCACGCACCTATCGAACCTATTACATGGAAAGGACAGGTTTAGAGGGATATCGGCCAAATGTAGGCAGGTGGGACTAGAGCAGATAGGACATGTTGGTCGGTGTGGATAAGTTTGGCCGAAGGGCCTGTTTCCACACTGTATGACTCTATGACTAAAGAGGTATTTTGTCAGAGGGTGGTGAATCTGTGGAATTTATTACCACAGAACACTGTGGAGGCCAAGTCAATGGATATTTTTAAGGCAGAGATTGATAGATTGTTGATTAATATAGGTGTCATGGGTTATGGGGAGAAGGCAGGAGCATTGGGTTAGGACGGAGAGATAGATCAGGAATGGGGTACTGATTTTGGACGATCAGCCATGATCATATTGAATGGCGGTGCTGGCTCGAAAGACCAAATGGCCCACACCTGCACCTATTTTCTATGCTTCTATGATTGAATGGCGGAGTAGACTTGATGGGCCAAATGGCCTAATTCTGCTCCCATTACTTATGAATATGACTGTAAGAACAGACCGTTCAGCCCACAATGTCTGTGCTGAAGGTAATGCTATGATAAACTCATCTCATCTGTTTGCACATGATCCTACCCCTTTCATTACACATGATCCACATTCCTCCATTCCCTGCATATCCATAAGTCGATGGGGATTTCCTGTAGCAACAGCAGCGCCTGCAATAGACTGCACACTGAAGTGTGTTCCCAGATGACAACCTGTTAGCCGCGGTGTTTGGGGGCTGTTTTCAAGGAGGGGAGAGCACATGTTATGTGAATAGTAAATACACAGACATTGGTAAATGTCGCGCATGTGGAATATAATCACCCCGGGCAAGAACCGGGTGGGGAAACATCCCGTTGTTTGAGAAGGAACTGCAGATGCTGGAATATCGAAGGTAGACAAAAGTGCTGGAGAAACTCAACGGATGCAGCAGCATCGATGGAGCAGAGGAAATAGGCAACGTTTCGGGCCGAAACCCCTTGGGTTTCGGCCCGAAACGTTGTCTATTTCCTTCGGGGTTCGGCCCGAAACGTTGTTAATTTCCTTCGGGGTTCGGCCCGAAACGTTGTCAATTTCCTTCGGGGTTCGGCCCGAAACGTTGTCTATTTCCTTCGCTCCATAGATACTGCTGCAAACTGCAGTTTCTCCAGCACTTTTGTCTACCTGGGGGGGAAACAACCAGGCGACTGCAGGATTCTGTTTTCACAACGTGCAGCGAAAGTTCCACAGTTGCAACACTCTGAGCTTCGTAGTTTTTGAAAAAATAAAATACCAGGGGAGCTTTGCTTAAACCGGCTTCGCCTCCAGGCCACTGAAAACAGGCTTGTTAAGTGATGATTCGATAGGGAGAAGTCTTCAAAGTTGAAGAAAGAGGAGGTGTGAGTGGGCTGGACCTGGGGGCTGGAGGCAGAGAGACAGACAGACCGCATTTGCTGTCTCCAGGCGCCGGCGAGTGATTGGCAAGGAACTGGCTGAGTGGAGGCGACGCCCTCACTTTCTCCGCTGCCGAGTTTTGCCCTCTTACTTTGAGCGCGTGTTTGTGTGTGTCTCTCTCTGTGTGTGTTTATGTGAACACGAAGGCAGCGGATGTCAGGCTGCACCGGCGCCCAGTGTTGATGAAAACTCTCTGGATTCTTTCAAGCATGCCCACTTCTCCACATTCAAAGGCGCGCCTGACCGAAAATCCTGTCGAGATGCTGTAAAGCCTCTCAAATCTCTTCAACGTGTCCACTTTTGTTAAAGGGAATTGAATGATTGCTGCAAAAAATCAGTAGCTCAGGTAACGACTTTTTCCCCCTCTCTCTCTCTCTTCTCCTTTAATTGCTAATGAAGCATGGGTGAAATGGGTTTGTTTTGTGACTGAGTGCAGCTGATTTCCATTCAGTGTTGAATGCAGAAAAAAAAGGAAGTGGTTAACATATTTAACGTTTCATCTTCAAAGCTAAGGGTGTTGCTCAAGAGCTGGTATGAGTACACTAAGGGGATTGTATTTAGTCAAAGGAGAGAATGTGCCAATGTGTTGCATCTGGTTTGAACTTAGTTGCTCTGACACGTTTGAGCACAAAAGTGAGTTTAATATCCATATGTAGCTCAGTGAGGGAGCGCCGCGTTGTGAGGGAGCGCCGCGCCGTGAGAGCTGGTAGCCCCTGAGACTTTAAACTGAGGCATCATTTACCCAGTCAGTGAGTTCATCTCAATGTCTGGTTGGTGTCTTTACGTCAACTGGGGTCATTAAACTAGATTGTTGTATTTCACAGAAAATCAGAAATAAAAGGAGAATGTGTTAGAGATAGCCAGGCAGCAGCAGAGAAGAGAGCAACAGTTTCAGGTATTTAAGAAGGAACTGCAGATGCTGGAAAATCGAAGGTACATAAAAATGCTGGAGAAACTCAGCGGGTGCAGCAGCATCTATGGAGCTCGCTCGCTCCATAGATGCTGCTCTACCCGCTGAGTTTCTCCAGCATTTTTGTGTACCAACAGTTTCAGGTGTACAGGACAGCTTTGGGGACAGTTCGAAATCAAACTTGTTTGAACTTGCACAAATGCTGGTGGGACAGAGGATTGAAGGAAAAGTCTGGACATGCTGGAGAATGGGAGAGGCTGCATGACCAAGTGGTGGGGGTGGCCGCTGAGAAGGGAAAGTACGTGTGTGTGTGTGTGTGAAGGAAGCATTAATAAGAGGACACAATTGATCTCTGAAATACTAGAAGAGGTGACCTGAGAAAACTTTTAAGTGTGGAAATGTGACTGAAATGGCTGGTCACAACTTCCATCCAGTTCATGATGCATGTCCTGGCTCCACCAACCACACTCCCAGGACCCCAGTCTGAAGAAGGGCTCTGCCCCCAAATGTCACCCATCCTTTTTCTCCAGAGATAGAAACATAGACAGAAGATCCAGGAGGAGGCCATTTGGCCCTTCGAGCCAGCACTGCCATTCAGTATGATCATGGCTGATCATCCAGAATCAGTACCCTGTTCCTGCTTTATCCCCTACATCCCTTGATTCCATTAGCCCTAAGAGCTATGTCTAATTCTCTCTTGAATACTTGCAGTGAATTGGCCTCCACTATCTTCTGTGGCAGAGAATTCAAGTCGAGTCAAGAGAGTTTATTGTCATGTGTCCCAGATAGGACAATGAAATTCTTGCTTTGCTTCAGCACAATATAGTAGGCATGAGTACAGAACATATCAGTGAGTCCATATACCATTATATAAATATATACAGATGCTACCTGACCCTCTGAGTTACTCCAGCACTTTGTGACTATCTTCTGTATACACCAGCATCTACAGCTCCTTTCTACACCTGGTTGGTAAAAATATGTTAGATTCACTATTGTGTTTGGAAAGTTGAATGAATGAATACTTCATTGCCACATGTGATAAGTCACAGTGAGATTATATGCTTGCATGCCAAAGTGATGCAAATAGCAATGTGCTATGTTGAAAAATAGAATGCTGCTTATATTGGACTGTGAACAAAGACAAAAGTTGTAATTGTGTAGCGTTTTGTTTTGGAAACATGACTGTGTCTTTCCCTACATTGCAACATTTTATGTGCTGTGAATTATTTTTGGCTATCCGATGCGATTAAATGCTCTGTACAAATAGGATTTTATTTTCGAGAACAGTTACAAAATAAGACGTCTTTCTGTCGATAATGATCCTGATCCTTTTATGTTCATGACTGCTGTTGCTTGACTCTGGCTTGTGCACCACAGGCTAACACCGTGCAAGTACAGGATTGGGAATCGGGCATTGGACAAGTGCCCACTTGGGTGAGATTGTGTCAGTGTCTTTTGGAAACAAAAGAGCAGGATGTCCAGGAAGAGCAGTCAAAAACTGGGGAAAGTATAAACTGAAACATATTTGAATAACAAAAATAGGTAGGTGCTTGTCCAGGCTGCAAAAACAGGATGTGCAGATACTACTAACGTTGCATAAATGGGACACCAACTTTACCAGAGAGAGATCAACAGGAAGAGTTTTTCATGTTGTTTTTCACGTAATGTGAAAGTTCATGTATTTTCAAAATGTCAATTTTCTTTTGAAGTCGGTGAGCATTTTTATGCATTTTGGGGATGGAGAGATATGGATCACATGCAGGCAGAGAGAGGTATATGTATCCATGTTCAGGTAGAAGAGATTAGTTTAACTAGGCATCGTGTTCAGCATGGAAGGGCCTGTTCCTGTTCTATGTTCCAGCAACAGTCTCAATGTGCGTCCCTGAGAATAGTCTGGGAACAGAGAGTCATTGCAGTACTGTTTGGGGCAGACCTTGATGAAGGCCATGCAGTCCTTTTCCAGTTCTTCTTGGCTAGTACAAGGTCAACTGGGAGGTGGTGATCATCTCATACGAGCTGCAGCCATCTCGAGGGCAGTGTGTGGGTGGGAGTTGGGCTCCAACTGTGCAGGAAGGATTTGATGGGGAGAGCCCTTCTCGCTGTCTGCCAGTGCGTTTGTGTGGGTTCTAGCGATGATTTTAACAGTCCACATTGGTGACTTCCTCACTATATGTATCTTGTCCTTCTCCGATAGACCCTCCATACTGTCCATTGACTGATGGTCTTGTAGTCAAAGGTGTTTTTCTGCAGAAACATTTTCGTGAAAGACGGTTTGTGTGGCAAGAAGAGATAGCCACAGAGAGCTGGAGTAACTCGGCATGTCAGGTAGCATCGCTGGGGAACATGGATAGGTGACGTTTCGGGTTGGGCCCCTTCCTCAGACTTTTATCCATGTCCATCCACAGCTGCTGCCTGATCTGCTGAGTTACTCCAGCACTTTGTGTCTTTTGGTGCAAACCAGCACCTGCAGTTCCTTGATTCTACAAGATCCAACTGAGGTTCACTACACAAATCATAGGCATGTCCATCACAACACTGGAGACGGTTGGAAGGCAAGTGACGTGAGGTATTTGCATACTTTACGCATAGCTTGATGCAGCCACACGCAAAGGTGAGCATCAGGATGAGGGCTACATCAGGTTCATATGTCCACCCCTTTCTCTGGAGCCCATCCCTTTCTGCTTGAAGTCTGGCAACATTGAAGCAGGGCCTCGGGTTCTCTACATTTTACCTCTGGTTACAAAAACTTCAGTCTTGTTTTATGCACTCAAATGTTGAACCTTTCCATCATTGAAGAAGATGGCATGCAGTTAAGTTTGCGCATTCTATTAAAAATAGACTGGCTCGTGCATATTAAACAGCACTGAACAGAATATGTTTATTTGTGCACATGTTTGCTTGATTTATGAATTTGGAGTATAAAGTAAGAGGAGCTAATTTCATGACATTGAGATGCAACTAGTGTTGTTTACAACACATGGAATTTAAGGTCTGTAGGATAACATGACCACATTGAACACTGCATAGGTCCACCAGCAGTGAAATAATAATCCACCATATCGGTGATGGTTGAGGAATTAGAATATTAGCCAGCGCACTGGCTTGCATTTCAAAATAACGGCATTGGATCTTTTAGGCTTGGATGAGAATGATAGAGCCTTGCTCTAATGCATCTTCTTGAAGACACCAGTTTGGATGGTGTCAATACTGCATCCAATTGTCAACTGAGCTTTTGTAACAACTTTGGAGATGGGTTTCAATCATAAATGGATAATGCCAATGGGTAGTTGCTATGAATTAACTGATCAATTAGCAGGAAGTGTTAAATATTGGAACATTTTCCGTGTTCGCACAATGGCACTTGGAATCATTTATATTAGTGACTTGCATATACTTAGTATGGGGGAACTGTTGACATTTCTGCCGGCTCTTGAGGCAAGGATCCTGTGGCATTATTTATTCATCTTGTGTCCTGGCAAAATTCACGAGACAGTTTAGTTTTAGTTTAGAGATACAGCTCGAAAACAGGCCCTTCGGGCCACCAGGTCTGTGCCGACCAGCAGTCCCCGCACACTAACACTATCCTACACATATTAGGGACAATTTACATTTACACCAAGTCAGTTACCTACAGTATATATGTATTTTGTGTGTGTGTGTGTGTGTGTGTGTGTGTATATATAATAATAATAGATGGGATTTATATAGCGCCAAGGTGTATACTCAATACTCAATACTAATACTCAAGGTGCTTTACATCGCATTATTCATTCACTCCTCAGTCACACTCGGTTGTGGTAAGCTACTTCTGTAGCCACAGCTGCCCTGGGGCAGACTGACGGAAGCGTGGCTGCCAATCTGCGCCTACGGCCCCTCCGACCACCACCAATCACTCACACACATTCACACACAGGCAAAGGTGGGTGAAGTGTCTTGCCCAAGGACACAACGACAGTATGCACTCCAAGCGGGATTCGAAACGGCTACCTTCCGGTTGCCAGCCGAACACTTAGCCCATTGTGCCATCTGTCGTCCCAAATATATTGCTTCAGCACAACTGAACATAGTAGGCATTGACTACAAAACAGATCAGTGTGTCCATATGGACACACTGATCTGTTTTGTAGTCAATGCCTACTATGTGCTGTTGTGCTGAAGCAAAGCAAGAATTTCATTGTCCTATCAGGGACAAATGACAATAAACTCACTTGAACTTGAACCTGTACGGCTTTGGAGTGGGAGGAAATCGAAGATCTCGGAGAAAGGTCACGGAGAGAACGTACAAACCCCGTACAGAAAGCACCCGTAGTCAGGATTGAACTTGTGTCTCTGGCGTTGTCGGGCAGCAACCCTACAGCCGTGCCACTGTGCTACCGGCCACCTGTTTGTGGGATCTTGCTTTGTGTGAAATGAGCTGCTGAGCAAAAGAGCAGCCGCCTTACACTTTTAGAATAAAACGACTGAATTTGTTGCTTGCTGCCCGTTTCAAGCTTGCTTGGGTCTTGGTAAAGAAAATGCTTAGCCTCCCTTGCCTACCTAATCATTATATGTAGCTAAGAATAGCATTTCCCTCTGACCCCACTCAGGTCTCTGTATCTGAGCCGTGCTTTGCAGAGTGCTGTCAGATGCCCACCGCTGGAGAGACCTTGCACTTCAGAAAAAGACAGTAACAATTACTTTCACTTCAACTTGAAGCAGAGCAACCATTACCAGCACCATTTCATAACGTCCATTACTGAAATCAGTGGGTAAAATGGGCTATAAGTCAGTAGGTGACTATTAATACCTGGTGTGTCAGTCCCTGGATTTAAAAGAGTGGGTCTTTTTACTGGTCTGCGTAACAGACCCTGTACAACAGGCTAGAAAAAGAGAATGGTGAGTCAGGCGACTGCTTCACACTGTATTCAAGGGAATAATAATGCAGGTAGGGTGAGTTTTATTTTTAATTTGATTTTGTTGCCATTTATTGTCCATGCTTAATCATTCCTGTACCGAGGAGCCTGTTAACAATCTACCGTTAACCAGTTAAGTTACCTTTACAGTTACAGTAAGAGTTAACCATGTCAGTGAATCTGGAGTTGCACCAGGGAAATTGGATCAGCTCTGCAGATATCCTTTCCTGAAGGATATTAGTGAAACAGATGGGTTCTTTCAGCACTGAGTAATTCCATGGTTGCTGTTTTAATATCAAACCCAGGTTATATTTCAGCATTTGAATGTAAATTCTCCTATCGTCGTGGTGGAATGGTACGATGGCGGTAGTTCAGAAATCTGAAGACACAGGAGATGGCTGATGTTGGAATCTGGAACAAAAACCAGGATGGATACAAAATGCTGGAGTAACTCAGCGGGACAGGCAGCATCTTTGGAGAGATGGAATGGGTGGCGTTTCGGGGCAAGTCCCTTCTTCAGACTGAACCCCGCACAAAAAGTAGGATGCTGGTAGAACAGCTGGCATGTGATGGGGCGAAAGGCGGAAGTTGACAATTTGGGTCAAGATCTTGTGTCAGGACTGAGGGGGGAAAAAAGGGAAGCTTGCAATGTGTGATGATGGAGGTTGAGGAAGGGATGGGAAAAGTGAACAAAAGGAGAAGAAAACTAGATAGCTAGAACTCTGCTAGCCCAGTAACCTAACCACAGTGCCCTATTCACTGTAGATGGTGCAGCACTGATGCCGAAAGCCACTTTCACCATAAGCCCTCCAAGGTCATTTGGTAAACAGGCTGCTCTCTTGTACATGGGCCACACAACATGGGAAGATCCAACATTTGAACTCTGTGTTGAGTCACCTGTCTTTTAGATGGGACTGAAGTAAGGGGAAATGTTGGGTTACGCAACTATCAGACCTGGCTCCTTTCCATTGCCTCTTATGGATAAATAACCTTCAAATTTGGATCCATTGGGGATAGCTTTTAAGATGCAAAAGTTAGCCCCAGTTTACAATAATAAATTTCTTTAATCTCCCTGTATCTCAGTAAATGTGGGCACAGCATAGAAACATAGAAAATAGGTGCAGGAGTAGGCCATTCGGCCCTATGAGCCTGCACTGCCATTCAATATGATCATGGCTGATCCTTCTCTTTCTGAGTACGATCCTTCTCTTTCAGTGGCATGCAAACTTGTGGAGTTGTGCAGCATGGAAACTGGCCCTTTGGCCCACCAAGTCCACACCCGCCAACAGACACTCCATTATCCCCCCCCCCCCCCCCACTCCAGGTTCCCCCATTTACTTGCACGCTAGGTGCAAGTTACAGTGGTTGATTAATCCACCAACCTGTGTGCCTTATGTATGTCGGAGGAACCTGTGCAGTCCTGGAGAGAATGTGCAGACTACACAGGGTAGTGACCAAGCTGAGGATGGAACTAGAGTCACTGGTGCTGTGGGGCAGCTGCTCTACTCTTGTGTCACTGTGCCATGTGTCTAATTACCCAGTCACCTGTTGCAAGGTCTCCATTGGCGGCAAATTAATTTGGAAACACTAATATGAAAAACCTTGGAACATTTTGTCTTGTTATATCAATATAAAGTAGCAGTCTGAAGAAGGGTCTGAGACGTATAAGATTGCTAAGGGTTTGGACACGCTAGAGGCAGGATATGTTCCCGATGTTGGGGGAGTCCAGAAGCAGGGGCCACAGTTTAAGAATAAGGAGTAAGCCATTTAGAACGGAGACGAGGAAACACTTTTTCTCACAGAGAGTGGTGAGTCTGTGGAATTCTCTGCCTCAGAGGGCAGTGGAGGCAGGTTCTCTGGATGCTTTCAAGAGAGAGCTAGATAGGGCTCTTAAAAATAGTGGTCAGGGGATATGGGGAGAAGGCAGGAACGGGGTACCGATTGGGGATGATCAGCCATGATCACATTGAATGGCGGTGCTGGCTCAAAGGGCCAAAGGACCTACTCCTGCACCTATTGTCTATAAGGGTCCTGACCCAAAACGTCACTATCCATGTTCTCTATGGATGCTGCCTGACCTGCGGAGTTACTCCTGCGATTTGTGTCCCTTCTGTGCTAAATCAATGCAAGTTGTTCTTGTTGCAAGTTCTAATTTAACAAAGACTTCCGAGCATTTTCCCCCAAAATTGTGTGCCATTTGCATCAGTCTGTTCTTGGACAAATTGTTTGCACTTTGATGAGACGAGAGTAAAATATTCTGATTCATTTCTCCGACATTGAGTGATTACAACGAGCAGTAGTTTAAAGTCAATATGAATCTTCAATGCACAACGACACAAAGTGAAGAGCATTCACAGACTAGTGGCATTAGGTTTGACATTTTGGTTATTGCAGTCACTTCAATCAAAGAGAAGAGATAGACTTGCATTTATAAAAGCCACACACAGTAATGCAATAATGAACAAGGTTTACCAAAAAAAAATTCATGTGACTCAGTGGGTCAGGTAGCATCTGTGAAGAACATGGATAGATGATGTTTTGGGTCTGGACCCTTCTTCAGACTGATGCTTTAATGATGCTGATTAAAAGAGAAAATTAGTCAGTACTGGTCTGGAACATAAAGTATTAGCCGGGATAGGTCACCAGGTTCTTTGAGCCTGCCCCACCATTCAATGTGTCCGTGGCTGGTCTCAACCTCTCGTCTGCTGTGTTCACTATAGTCGGTAATTCCATTAAATATTTACCTGTCTCCACCTTGAATATATCTAATGATCTGGCCCCCACTACCTTCAGGGGGCAGAGATTTGGTACCCCCTTGAGAGAAGACATTTCTATGCACCACAGTTTATGTCCCTTTGTTCATATTCCTATTAGTGGAAAAATCTCTACATTTACACTGTCAAGCCCCCGTCATGCCATACCCAATAAGAAGTAGGATCTTGCATGTTTGAATAAGGTAACCCCTCATTCTTCTAAATTCCAAGGAACATAGACTCAACCTGGCAAGCCTCTCTTGACAGGACAACCTTCTTTTCCCAGGAATTAGCCTGGTGACTGTACTTTGACTGCCTCCAATGCTACTATAGTTTGTTTTTTCATGCAAGTGGACTACATCTGTGCACAATATGCCAGATGAGGCCTCAACAACATTCTGTACAACTGCAACAAAACCATCCTATTCTTAAAGTCCAACCCCTTTGCAATTAAGGCCAACATGCCTTCATAACGACTAGTTGGACCTTCTTGCTAACATTTTATGACTCGTGCAACAGAACACTTAGTTCCTTCTGAAGTTGACACATTGCAGTGTCTCTCCATTTAGATAATAATCTGCCTTTTGATTGCTCCTGACCTTGCAGCTCACTTCAGTAAACTCCATTTTTGCCCAATCCTTTAATTTAGTTATATCGTGATGCAGAACCGCAACGTCCGTATGACGACGTGCCTTCCTGTCAATTTTATAGTATTGGTAAACCTGGACACCATGCAGTTCGTTCCCTGCCTCAGATCCGTGTCAATAGTAAACAACTGAGAACAAATAACTAATCCCACTTTTACTCCACTGAGCACCAGAACCCAAAAGGCTTAAATACAACTTCAATCAACTCACCTGGATCAGGAAAACGGACATACTGATCTGTTTTGTAGTCAATGCCTACTATATTCTGTTGTGCTGAAGCAAAGCAAGAATTTCATTGTCCTATCAGGGACACATGACAATAAACTCACTTGAACTTGAACTTGGTTACATCCCTCCAACTTGTAAAGGACCAATTTCTTCCAGCTTGTTGTTTTCAATCCATGCTGATACTCTCCCCTAAATACCCTTTGATTGTAAATTTGTTCACCAGCTTCTTAAGTGGCACCTTGACAAATTCATTTTGGAAATGTAAAGACTCTGTCGCAACAAGTTTGTCTTTGCCCATCACATCCTCAAAAGAATTCAAGCAAATGAGTCAAACATGATTTACCTTTCATAAAAGCATGTTGACTAGTTTTGATTATACTTGGCTTTCCTCAATGATTAGTTATTTCCTCTTGGATTATTGACTCTGGCATCTTGTCAGCAATGAATATAAAATTAAATGGACTATAGTTTCCTATCTGCCTTCTGTCTTCTGACATGGAAGTCAGATTTGGTTGTTTTCTGATCTTCTGGTACCCTTCTTGAGTTTAGTTTAGTTTAGAGATACAGCGTGGAAACATGCCCTTCGTCCCACCGGGTCCGCTCCGACCAGCGACCTCCGCACACCAATTTTTACATTCACCTAGCCAATTAACCTAGAAACCTTTGGCGATTGGATTTTCTTTTTTTTTTCATCCCTCTTCTCCTTTCTCTTCCCCCCCCCCCCCCTTATATTAAGCGAATAACATTGGCACAAGATCCAATGAGCTACAAATTTTTCAGATTGGCGATTCACGTTTTAATGGCAGTGAGAGGTAAAACATTAGCTTAGAGATGGAATAAGGTCACACCAATGTTATATGTACATAATTTTATATTAAAGCTATTTGGCATTTGTTTGAACTTGAAAATGATGATTTCTTGCCCATTGGAAAATTGTTCCCAGGTTGCTGTTTACTGCACTGAGGTTGGTGTTGCTCCAACAGCATCTGCTCCCATAATGAGGCTGCCACTGTGTGGGACACTTGCCTTTACACTGCCTATAGTATCTGGAGTGATAGCATCCAACCTACTACCTTCAACCCATGACCAGCTGTTGGAGTTGCTGCCTCACTGACGGAGACCCGGCTACGATCCTGACATGGGTTTCCTCTCGGCATTCTGATTTCCTCCTATATCCCAAAGACGTTCTGGTTTGTACCCTGATTGTAAATTGCCCCGAATTTGCAGGGAGTGGGTGAGGAAGTGGGTTAACCTAGCACAACTAGGAATGGGCGATGGATGGTTGGCGTGGGCTCGGTGAGACAAAGATGCTGTACATCTAAACTTCTGGCAAGTCGGCATGGATGTGTGAATTAACGGGACTGCGCTGTGTTGCTGTTTGCTTCGGCCAGTCTTGATGCATATTTTGCACAGCGCTGCAAGCTTTTGTATCACTTATTGCAGCTGTGTGCAGCAGACATACATCCTGTCATTTCAGCAGAGGGATGAGTTTGTGGCTTGCAGTGGCACAGGGCTACCTGGTGTACACAGCTCAATCTGTGTCAGTGACTGGTAAACGTGGCGCAGGGTAGCGCTGCCACCCTCACGGAAGACGTGTGCTCTCCTTTCCCAAATCCGCAGCCTCCCTTTTCCTTCAACTTCTGCTGCTGTTCTGTGATCAACATGGGGAGGGTCCTTGAATGCTGTCACCCACTCCTTACACTCCCTTGTGACACAAATGTATCAGCTGTGGTGTGTGCAGACACTTGGGAACTCCAAATCATGTTTGAAAGCCCAAGTCAAGGTGGAAACCAAATCTTGCTTGTTGCCGCTTTGCAGACATGTTTGACGCAACCACAGTGCAAAATATGGGGTGGCAAAGTTTTGGCTTTACACTGCCAGAGACCCGGATTCAATCCTGACTGCAAGTTTAGTTTAGTTTTAGTTTAATTTGGAGATACGACGCAGAAACGGGCCCTTTGGCCCATCGGGTCCGCGCAGACCAGCGCTCCCCACACATTAACACTATCCTACACCCATTTGGGACATTTTTTACATTTACCAAGCCAATTAACGTACAAGCCTGTACGTCTTTGGAGTGTGGGTGGAAACTGAAGATCTTGGGGAAAAAAACCCAAGCAGGTCACGGGGAGAACATGCAAACTCCATACAGACAGCACCCGTAGCCGGGATTGAACCCGGGTTCTCCGGCGCTGCATTTGCTGTAAGGCAGCAACTCTACTGCTGCGCCACCATGACCGCCCGTGCTGCCTGTATGGAGTTTGGACGTTATCCCTGTGACCACGTGGGTTTTCTCCGGGTGCTCCGGTTTCCTACCACATTCCAAAGACATGCTGGTTGGCAGATTAATTTGCTTCTCTAAATTGTCCTGAGTATAGGATAGATCTAGTGTGATTATTGGTTGGCCCGGACACGATGGGCCAAAGGGCCCGTTTCGACACTGCATAACGACAGATGGCACAATGGGCTAAGTGTTCGGCTGGCAACCGGAAGGTAGCCGGTTCGAATCCCGCTTGGAGTGCATACTGTCGTTGTGTCCTTGGGCAAGACACTTCACCCACCTTTGCCTGTGTGTGAATGTGTGTGAGTGATTGGTGGTGGTCGGAGGGGCCGTAGGCGCAGATTGGCAGCCACGCTTCCGTCAGTCTGCCCCAGGGCAGCTGTGGCTACAGAAGTAGCTTACCACCGCCGAGTGTGACTGAGGAGTGAATGAATAATGCGATGTAAAGCGCCTTGAGTATTAGAAAGGCGCTATATAAATCCCATCCATTATTATTATTATTAAACTAAACTAACAAGTTATCAGCTGTTCAAGATAAACAGACCATGATGGTGCAAAAAACAAAGTATATAGAACAGGCATAGTAATGCAAAGTCCTGAGAGGTTTGGTGCTGAGATAGGATTGTGATTAGGGTTGTGTGGCATGGTTCAAGAACATGATGGTGCTGGGAATAAACAGGTCTGGAACCTGAACTGAACTCCCGTACCTTCCTCCCAATGGTAACAACAAGAAGAGATTGAGGCCAGGAAGTAGGGGTCCTTTATTGTATTAACTGCGTTCTTAAGGCAGCGCATCCTTCGATGGTGTGAAGGTCGGTACCCGGGACAGACCAGGCGGTGTCCACCACTTTCTGCGGTCTCCTTCGTTCTTGAGCATTTGAATTACCAAGCAAGGTACTGCCAAATGCCAGTATGCTGTCTGCCAGAAGTCCGACAGAATATTTGTCGACATGCTGAATCTCCTCAAGCTTCTGAAGAAGTGGATATGTTGGTAAGTTTTCTTTGCATCAATGGGCCAGGCCCAGACAGATCACCAGATTTGTGTACAATCAGGAACTTGAAGCTCTTGACTCTCTCCACTGTCTTTCCACTGATGAAAACAGGTGCATGGCCCCATTCCTTTCCCGTTCTGAAGTTGACAATCATCTCCTTGATTCTTGGCAACATTGAGAGCAAGATTGTAAACTGGGATTTATTTGCATAATTTGGGGAGTTTTCTGGATTGTCATTAGTACTAAACACAAAACCTGTTGAGCACTTTTCCTCACATCTTTGCTGGATGAAATTCAATTTCTAGGCAGTTATCTTCTTAATTTACCAGAAACTCTATATAGACAGTCAACCAGAACTATAAAGTCAAGATGCAGTCTATTGGATACTGTGAGGAAATGCGCTGGTACATACAGCCAAGTTTTGTCACCATTTATTTTAATGTCGATGGTTTCAAAGTTGGTGACCTTCCAGATCCATTATCCATGGAAATGCTGTGAGTGTAGCATTCCCAAATACCAGCCACCTTCATTGGAAAAGCCACTTTCAATTTTTGGTTAGCTGCATAGGACACTGTTCCAGGGGGTGACGGCTCAGTGATGCAGTGATTTGTGCTACCTCTGTGTTAGAGGCTTGGGTTTGACCAAGACCTTGGGTGCTGTCTATGTGGAGTTTGCCACAACCTCCCTGTGACTGCATGGATTTAGTCTGGGTGCTCCGGTTTCCTCCCAAGTTCCAAAAATACCTGCAGATTTTACAGGTTAATAGGCCACTTTAACATTGCTGCTAAAGATAGACACAAATTGCTGGAGTAACTCAGCGGGTCAGGTAGCATCTCTGGAGAAAAGGAATAGGTGACGTTTCAGGTTGAGACGAAGGGACCCGAAAAGCCACCTATTCCTTTTCTCCAGAGATGCTGCCTGTCCCGCTGAGTTACACCAGCATTTTGTGTCTGTCTATGGCGTGAACCGCATCTGCAGTTCCTTCCTACGTGTAAAGTTGCTGCTAATTTGGAAATGGATGAGAAAATGGGGTAACAGAGAACCAGCGTGAATGGGTGATCAAAGGACGACGTGGACTCAGTGGGCTGTAGGACCTGGTTCCATGGTGTATCTCAATCAATCAATCAATTGGCAATTGGGTGATGCTGCCTGACAGCTCTGCAGATTATCTCTCATGGTGGTGCAGTAGGATTATTTGCGTTTGAGGCTTGAGGAGAGGAAAAGACTACAAAAAGTAGTAAACACTGCCCAGTCCATCATCGGCTCTGACCTTCCTTCCATCGAGGGGATTTATCGCAGTGGCTGCCTCAAAAAGGCTGGCAGTATCATCAAAGACCCACACCATCCTGGCCACACACTCATCTCCCCACTACCTTCAGGTAGAAGGTACAGGAGCCTGAAGACTGCAACAACCAGGTTCAGGAATAGCTACTTCCCCAAAGCCATCAGGCTATTAAACCTGGCTCGGACAAAACTATGATTATTAATAGCCCACTATCTGTTATTTGCACTTTATCAGTTTATTTATTCATGTGTGTATATATTTATATTATGGTATATGGACACACTGATCTGTTTTGTAGTAAATGCCTACTATGTTCTGTGTGCTGAAGCAAAGCAAGAATTTAATTGTCCTATCAGGGACACATGACAATAAACTCACTTGAACTTCGATGCTAATAAAGATCGGGTGGGGACTGCATGTAGGGTGATGTGAACGGGGCAGGTGCAGGACATACCTTGGTCCCGTGGGGTTTGTGAAGAGCAGCAGATAGCTCTGAGCTGAGTTCCAGGCAGATTGTGAACATTACCTTTCCTGACTGGCATATGCCCTCCAGATGCTTCAAACACCCGCATGTCATGGGCGAGCTTCCCTCTGCCCCAGTGAGGTTTTGTACCATCATCCGCTTGATACGAACCATTCCAGCCCACGCCAGGGAGGGCAGAAGTTCCTTTGAACCACAGTATTCAACAAAATACGAAAATCGACCATGAGCCTGTATTGGATCAAGCTTCACTCGCCTGTTAACCCTCTGTGTTTTCCAGCTGCGGATATTTCCACAACCTCGATGTTGTGCACACAACAGCATAGTGCAGCTGCCAAGGCCATCAACTGTGTCGCACACTTCTTCTTTGAGATTCTCCATAAAAGGCTATCTCTTCAACCATGCTGTTGATATCATGTCCTTGTACCTTCAGTTGCTTGTTGCTCAAATCGTGTTGTCTTTTGAAGAGCTTTGGGATATCATGGGTCATTAAAATTGCTGCGTACGTGCAGATTGCGGGTGATGCTGGTGTTATATTTGAAGTTGATCATTGTTTCCCAAGAGTGGATGCCTGGGTGTTGGATAATAGGACCATGACCAAATTAATACCATTTCTTGCAGGTGTCTAAACAACCTATTCAATCCTTTCTCATCTGACGTCATTGATTTCTAATCAAGAAAGCTGGCCAATGTTTCCTCTGTTATTCTCTCATTATTATTTATCTGCTTGATTTATCATGAGTGGTTTGTTATGACATTATTTTTGGCATTGTTCATATGTTTTTTATTTCATACTTCTATTCAAACTGGAGAACAGGTGAATAATAGTCCTTATATAAACTAATTCTAACTGGAAATGAGAGCAGGTTGTCCATGGGAGAAAATAAAACCATGCTGTTTGAGTAATTAATTATGAGATTGTGCCAACATTCTTCATCTAATTATCCAGAAGTCTGAAGCTATAAGTCTCCAAGTCCATTTGTTGGACATTTACTCATCAGAGAATTAACCAAACTTAATCCTGAAATGAGTTTTGGACCATATATTTGAGCCAGTTCAGTTAAGTTTATTGTCACGTGTACCGAGGTAGTGAAAATGTTTTTGTTGTGTGCTATCCAGTCAGCGGAAAGACAATACATTATTACAATCGAGCCATTTACATTGTGTAGACACGTTTAGTGGTAGGTAAAGCCAGCAAAGTCTGACCAAGGATAGTCCGAGGGTCACCAAAGAGTCATCACTAAGACTTCATCGTTGAAAACATTAGCGACGCAGTGGTGCAGGTTTCCAACGGGTACGGTGACGGACGCACCACACATCTCCGTCCTCCAGTTCCTGCGGACTTCCGCCGCTGGAAGTATA
The DNA here is from genome assembly GCF_010909765.2 of Amblyraja radiata. Classification (NCBI taxonomy): domain Eukaryota; kingdom Metazoa; phylum Chordata; class Chondrichthyes; order Rajiformes; family Rajidae; genus Amblyraja; species Amblyraja radiata. The sequence goes on along the minus strand of NC_045992.1, from coordinate 13,529,850 downwards.
GGATTTTGGTGTGTGTGTTTTATCATTCCTTGCAATGCTGTGTACGACAGTGATCGCAACTTCTACTGAAGTGTGGATGGCCGTTGGCTCGCTAGAAGCTCATCCGCCCTTTGACAGGTCTTGTTTTTGGTCCTGCTGGGGGTCCACGGCCCCCTCGCCTTCAAGAGAGGGCTAGATAGGGCCGTTAAAAATAGCGGAGTCTGGGGGATATGGGGAGAAGGCAGGAACGGGGCACTGATTGTGGATGACTTGAGAATTAAGGGACTGAAGTTTAGGGGTAACATGAGGGGGAACTTCTTTACTCAGAGAGTGGTAGCTGTGTGGAATGAGCTTCCAGTGAAGGTGGTGGAGGCAGGTTCGTTTTTATCATTTAAAAATAAATTGGATAGTTATATGGATGGGAAAGGAATGGAGGGTTATGGTCTGAGCGCAGGTATATGGGACTAGGGGAGATTATATGTTCGGCACGGACTAGAAGGGTCGAGATGGCCTGTTTCCGCGCTGTAATTGTTATATGGTTATATGGATCAACCAAGGGCCAAACGGCCTGCTCCTGCACCTATTGTCTATTGGCTGGCAAACCAGGAGGGGGAGACAGTTTAGTTGCCGACTATCCGACCATGGAGCAGGTAGCACGGGATTACATGGTACCTATGGCAGGGGGAACTCCCCCCCCCCCCCGACTAAGAGCATTTGTTACATTATGTGACTTTGCTCCCCCTCACTGCATCTGTGCTCCATGCAGAAGACTCTGTTCCTGTGGTAGAGAGAAATGGGAGAGCAGGACTGATTGCAGATCCTTGCGAACATCAGACACTATGTTGGTGACGCAGGCAGCAGCTGGAAGTACAGAAACGGAACCGGTTGATGTCACGCAGCCAGATGGTTAGGGATTGGAGAAGCGAGGTGCGCTGAACACGGCAGCTGCTGAAGTTGGGTTGAACAGCATGACAAGGGACAGATTACCTTCCCCACAATTACAGTAGATTCATTAGTGATTTGTCTCGGAACTGTCTGGCAAGGGCCCTATAATGTAGGTGGTAGTCATTTGAAGGAGTATCAAGGAATGGGTGTAGAGGTGGCGTGGGGGAATGTACAAGAATGAAGATTAGGAATTGGTTTCTGAGGCAGGAATAATGCTGGCAGATTTGAAAAAGTGGACAGTGTGTGACTGCCAGCTTAGGGGAGGGGTGGGAGGGGAGAGGGGGACAAAATGTTTGGCGTGGAGAATTGATACTTGCATGCAGCAGTCGGGCTGAGTGATCTGGCCCTGTTGTATCTTCCATGTACTTCAGTGTTGGAGCCTTTTGAAATCAAAACAGTGTATACATTGGGAAGCAAAGATAATGCCTCAGGACAAGATTATAGTTGGGTTCAACAAGGATGAGCAACATTGAAAGACAATAAAAAATCGACATTATTTCCAATTTAATGAATGAGCAGCCTGATTACTAAAAGGCGGGATGTGGAAGGAGGTTGGGGGTGTATATCAGTTCAGAATTGGACATCGTTTCCCCATAATTTAAATTATTCTGAGCCAATGGTTAAAAAAAGATAGTTTAATAAGTTCCAACTTCTCTTGAGGCAACCAGAAATGGGTATTAATTCTTTGATGGGAGCCCTCTCTGAGGCCAGCACAAAGGATTGATGCCTTTTACCTGAAGGCCAGCCCATGGTCCTGATTGTGGCTGGGCAGCTCGCAGGGAGGAGATGGGTACTGAACGATCGAGAAAGCTTTAAGGCTGTATCTATTAAGTCTGCATTTACAGTTGTTCACTTAAAAGTATTGATAGCGAATAATTTTCTATTCACCAGACACTTGGGATCAGACCGAGAGTTCCCAGGTTTGGCTTCACTCCCCCATGAATCTTTGTTAGACCATAAAACTATCTCTTATTGGAGCTGATGATTCGTACTAGAGATTATTTCCTTCTGATGGACACCAAAATGCTGGAGGAACTCAGCGGGTCAGGCAGCATCTCTGGAGAAAAGGAAGAGACGTTTTGGATTGACCCGAAAAGTCACCTATACTTTTTCTCCAGAGAAGCAGTCTGACCCGCTGAGTTACTTCAGCGTTTTCTGTGTATCTTCGGTATAAACCAGCATCTGCATTTCCTTCCTACATGTAATTTACCTCTGGTTTGCTATCCTGATTCTGAAAGATTAATTACAATCTATGCAAGAATTGGAATATTGAATGTTGAGAGACATTGACCGAAGTAGTCGGGAGTGTTTTGGACTGGTTACAGGAGGTGAGGACGAGGTGATTGCCAGTGGAGGAGGGGCACTTATTGTGGATGAGAAGGTGTAGGGAAACCCACCTTGAGTAAGACCAAAGCCTCAGACTCCCAAGTAGTGGTCCAGTTAGGGATGATTCTTTAGCGTCTGAGGGTGGAGACAAAGCCAAGGTCTTTGCCAAGGTCTGTGCCATCTATGAACTACATGTTAGTCTTAAACTTTACTCAAATGATATTTGTCATGCATTGCATCGCGAGTGATGTTGTTGGGGGGTGGCCAGCATCCTCCATGTGTTTCTGTGTTAGAAACACGGGTCACATTTTCAGAAATACCTGTGAAAGTTTACCAATATTTCTCTTAATTCTGTGAGTGACTTTCCAGGGCAGTAAAAAATAAATCTGTGTTCATTTCTCTTCATCGACAGAAGGTCTTTCCACTTGAGGAATCTGACCGGCTGAGTTAGACTTTTGCTGAATTACAGAATTTTCCCATTATATTTGTTGGATGCTTGTAAATTGTTGGCATGCTAGACTAGTGCAGAGCGGCTGTGACTGGTGATGGCGGCTGAGGCCATTTCTGGTGCAGATACACCATCAGACTGTACTCTCTATTTTTCAAGTTCTTTTGTGACTTGCTTTCTCACATGGACATAAACGTATCAAGGAATCTAGTTCCAAGGTAACTTCTACTCGGCCCAAAACTGTGGCTTCTAGTGAGCAGGAGAATTGAGGGACGCAGATGTAGTGCTGATATTTTAAGGCAACATTGGTGATTGAATTAATAAATCTGAGCTATAGCAAGGTAATCAAAGAGTGACTTCACTAGACGGCAGGAAATTAATTAGCTGATTATTTTCTACCAACTTTAAAGTGACTGACACTGAATTATGAACCAATGCTAAGGTCTAACTAAAATTGACCCCTTAACACTGGAATATCTTCTTCGTCTTCTTGCGTATGGCGTGCACAGCCTAAAGTTGTCGGACAACTTGTTCTATTTGATGGTACACAAAAATGCTGGAGAAACTCAGCGGGTGCAGCAGCATCTATGGAGCGAAGGAAATAGGCGACGTTTCCGGCCGAAACCCTTCTTCAGACTGATCGTTAGATTAGATTAGCATTTGATTGTTGATTGCATTCATCGAAACAGGGCGGACCACGTGAAGGTTGCAATCTCCCACCCCAACACTAGAATAATAATAATAATAATAATAATGGATGGGATTTATATAGCGCCTTTCTAATACTCAAGGCGCTTTACATCGCATTATTCATTCACTCCTCAGTCACACTCGGTGGTGGTAAGCTACTTCTGTAGCCACAGCTGCCCTGGGGCAGACTGACGGAAGCGTGGCTGCCAATCTGCGCCTACAGCCCCTCCGACCACCACCAATCACTCACACACATTCACACACATTCACACACAGGCAAAGGTGGGTGAAGTGTCTTGCCCAAGGACACAACGACAGTATGCACTCGCCAGCCGAACACTTAGCCCATTGTGCCATCTGTCGTCCCGACATAGCAATGAATACCCATTAGACTTTACTTTAGAGATACAGAAACATGCCCTTCGGCCCACCGTGTTCGCGCCGTCCAAGTAGCACCCTGTACACTAGCGCTATCCTACGCACTCGGGATGATTTACAATTTTCACCACTATTAATTAACCTACAAATCTGTACCTCTTTAGAGTGTGGGAGGAAACCGGAGCACCCGGAGAAAACCCACACGGTTCGGGAGAATGTACAAACTCCGTGCAGCCAGCACCCGTAATTGGATTTGAACCTGAGTCTCTGTCGCTAGAAGGCAGCAACTCTACTGTTGCGCCACTGTGTTGCCTGAAGTTGTTAAGGTTCATTCTGGTACCAGTGACATAAATCGGACTGAGAAAGGTTTCCCTGCATGATTATGTGTCACTAGGATCCGAGTTACATAGTAGAGCCACTGACTGAGCCAAATGTCAATTAACATAACACGAATAAGAGCAGGGAGTTGAAAGAGTGGGTCAGTGATTTGTGTGGGAGATAGGTTTTCAATCCTTGAACAGCACTATCAGTGGTAAGGAACGAGAAGCTGTTCTGATGGGATGAGCTTTGATTGAATGGAACAGAATAATGAGTTGAGCAAAGCTTAGCAGTGAGCAGTTGTGGGGAGGGTAGAAGTAGTGATATTTAACAAATTTCAAGTTCACATTTATTGTCACATGCACCAATTAAGGTACAGTGATATTTGAGTTGCCATACAAGTGAAAAGAACACAATAGAATTTAACATATACATCCACCACAGTGGATTCAGCATTCTTCACCGTGATGGATGGCAATAACGTTCAGTCACCTTCCTCCTTTTTTCACCTGTGGTCGGGGCCTTGAACCCTCCGCAGTCGCCGCTACAGATGTTCAGGCCCTCTCATCGGGATGATCGAAACTCCGACGTCGGGACTGATCGGAACACACTCCGCGGCTTGGAGTTCCCAAATCGGCCGCTTCTTACCGGAGACCGCGGCTTCATGATGTTAATGTCCACAGGCCCCGCGGTCGGAGCTCCAACACTGCCGATCCTTGGCAAAGGATCGCAACTCCGCGATGTTAAAGTCTGCGCCGTGCCCGTGGCTAGATGCTCCGCAGACCGATGTTAAAGTCAACAAGCAGCAGTCGGAGCTCCAACACTGGCAATCCTCGGCAAAGGATGCCATCGTCCGTTCTGCGATGGCAAGACTGCGCCGCGCCTGCTGCTTGAAGCTCTGGACCGGACTCCGCTCTGGAAAGGGTACACCGTGATTATAGTGAAGGATTGTTTAATGGACAATGGGAACCAGAGGGTTTTAGGGCAGGAAGAGGTGGAGCATACACAGAAGTGCACCAGAAAATAATCTCTTCATCTGAATCTCACCGCATTTTCAACAAGGTTGATACATTAGTGATAAGTAGAGATAAATGGATATGATCTAATAGCCATTACCAATAGATGCTTACAAGGTGACCAAGGCTAGGAAGAAAATATTCTAAGGAGCTTGACATCTTGGAACGAAAGGCTGAAAGAGATTAGAGTGGATGAGATCCAGATCAAGATGCCAGGTCTGTTTCAGAATTGGCATGGTCATAGGTTGAAGAAGATGGTGATGGCAGGATACTTTTCTGATTGAAATCTATGATCAGAGTTGTTGGGACCATGGATATTTGTGGTGCATATTAATCATTTGGACATGAATGCTGAGATGTAAGTTTGATGACATAAGTTGATGGTGTTGTAGTTGGCAGGGAAGGCATTCTGAGGCTGCAGTAAGTATTCATCAGCTGGAGAGTTTGAGTGGAGCATTTGTGGATGGAATATAAAGGAGTGAGCGGTAAATCAAATAAGGATAGGATGTGCAATAAATGAGCAGGCCACAAGGAGTGTTGGAAGCACAGGAATATAAGTCTGTAGTTACATGAAGATGCCAGTGTAGGCGGATAGGGCTTTGAAGAGGGCTTCAAATGGCATCCTTGCCTTCATTTGATGGGAATAGAATATAAAAGCTTGTACATTATGTTACAACTTAACAAAATATTGATTAGCTGTGAGTATCCTGGTGCATTTCAGGTTGCTGCAGAGGTTTATGGCCCCGACCACAGGGGAACAATGGAGGAGGACAGGTTGCTACATTAAATAGGATGGATATGGTTGTGCTGGAGTGGCCACCGAGAAGATGTTGCCTGGATGGAGGGGCTTTAGTTATAACAAAGAGAGATTGGATAGGGTGTCAGGATTTATGGGGAGAAAACAGGAGATGCGGCTCCACCACAGCATTTTTCACTGTGGTGGAAGGCACAGAGTACATGCAGTCCTCCTCCATTGTTCCCCCGTGCTCGGGGCCATAAACCTCTGCAGTCGCCGCTGCAGGTGGCTAGATGTACAGGCCCTCTCGTCTGGAAGGCAAGTCCAGAATCGGTGCTTCCCTACCGGAGATCGTGGCTTCAGGATGTTGCAGGCCGGTGGTCGGAGCTCTTCTCCAGGGATCCCCGGCGAGGGATCCCGCTCCGGATGGTAAGTCCACGCCACGCCCACGGCTAGAAGCTCCGCAGACCGCGGCTTCAAGATGTTGTAGGCTGCAGGCTGGTGGTCGGAGCTCTTCTCTGGGGATTTCCAACGAGGGATCCCAGGCTCTGGACGCCGCGGCCGGACTAGAAGCTCCGCAGACCTCGGCTTCAGGCTTCATCCATGGTGTTAGGCCGCGAGGGAGGTTACATGGAAAAAGTGGCCTCTTTCTGTGGAGGAGGCGACCAAAAGCGATTTCCCCCCCCCCCCCACCTTTCCCCCCCCCTCACCACCTCCCACACAAGACACACAAAGAGACATTAAAACACACATTTGGAACGTACTAAAAAAGACAAAAAAAGTAGAAATGACGAACATGCTGCTGGCAGGGCAGCCATCTTGCAGCGCCCCCACTGACCTGAAAGGTGCAGCAGTGTTATAATGCACCACATTCTTTGCTGCTGCTGCTGCTGCACTGTCCAGTGAAGCAGTATTTGCCACAGTGAGTGGAAGTTCTCTCAGCGACTCTTCCTTTTATGGTGCACAGACTGTGCCTATAAGCGCCCAGCATGTGTCTGAACGATTGGAGAACAAAGGCACAACCGCTGCCCGTGTCCAATGGAAGGAAGTGAGCGAGCAGTCGCAGGATGCACATGGCCAGCAGTTCCCTTGGACAGAGGAAGACCGGCCTTGCACTCGCTCTGACTTTCCTATTTAAAGGCCACAAGCAAACAACCAAGGAGCCAATGCAGACAACTGTATCCCTGGCATCCACATGGGACTCGGGCTGAAGTAACGCGACCTTCATTCAGTTCAAATCGATGCTTCCTCCCGCAAGCATTTAAGAATTTAACTAAATGAACTACAAACACATTGGAGAGCTGTTGACTCGTGTCAAGGAAATGGGCTAATTAGCAGCTTGTAGAGAACCAGACTTCACCACGCCCAAATCCTTATTTCTTTTCCTGTAGTATTTTTCTCTTGATGGGTGAAGTTTTGGGTCGGGTCCATCCTTCAGACCGACTTGAAACGTCACCCCTACCTTTTCTCCAGATTTGCTGCCTGACCCGCTGAGTTACTCCAGCACTCTTTGTCTATCTTCCGCACAAATCAGCATCTTCAGTTCCTTTCAACACACTGTAATATTGATATAATTCCCAGTACCAAACAGTATCTTGGAAGGTGGATGTGTGTTTCCAGATAGAGGTCATTGTATTTAAAGCGGTGGACATCCATTCCATCCATATCTTAGGCCATTAAACCACAGGATAACAGCGAACAGGATCCTACCAGTCCTCACAAATGAATGTGGCTTAATAAAACAAGCAGCTGTGGGGGAATTGACATTCCTTTTAATATTCTATATACTTCAATATAGACCAAGGGTTCCCAGATTTATTGATTCTGGATTTGTACATATTGTTTCTCATTGACTGACTGTGTTTGGTTCTGGTATACGGTATCTGTTCATCATTAGTTGTTCATAAGTAAAGGGCCTGTCCCACGAGCATGCGACTGCATGCGGCAAGCGCGACCTAACGTGGTCGCTTGAGCCGCACGGCCTCGCGGGGCCGGTCCCACTTCAATCGCCGGAGCCGTATGGAGTTGTGCGGAGCTGGTCCCGACATCGCGCGGGGCTCCGAAAAACGGACCGTGGTCAAAAATTCCGCGCGGCAACGGCCTGCCGGCCCGCAGCCGCCTCGACACCGTACGCACCGCCTCGACGAGCATACGCAGTGTCTTGACGCCGTACGCAGCGCCTTGACGCCGTACGTCACGCGCGAACTTCCCGCGGACTTCGCTCGAACTTCACGTCACTCACTCGACCTCCGTGCGGCCCCCGCTTCTGGTTTGGTTGCGCTCGCCGCATGCAGGCGCATGCTGGTGGGACCGGCCCTGTACGGGCATCTCTCGACCTCCGCGCGGCTCCCGCTTCCGGTTTGGTCGCGCTCGCCGCATGTAGGTCACATGCCCGTGGGACAGGCCCTTAAGTGAAATAACATTGTTCTGTGCTATTAAAGTTGCCAGGGGTAAACGGGACGAAAAAGGTTGGGAACCCCTGATATAGACGTTTGCATGGACTGCCCCACGTTGATTAGGTTGAGCATAAGGATGTAATCGACACGAGCGGAACTTGAGCTTCGAGTCTCCTTCGGTGATTGATCTCGATTTGTCAAGCTGAATTGAAGAAATGAAACAAAAGATCAAGCAAGTTCAGGTTATCCTGACATAAGACACAAGACACTTGATCGGAGCATCTGTTTTATTGCAGCCTTCAAGGCCCATATTTGTTGCTGTGGTGTTTTTGAAAGGCGGTGGCGTTTGGACTTCATGGAGAGGTGTAGAATCTAATGGGATGGTGGCGGGTGATGGTGGGTCTGGTTTCTTGCCGCTGAGTAACTTGAAATCAAACATAGAATATTACAGCGTAGGCTCAAGTACCATAGGCAGGATAACTCTATTGCCCTTTAAAATAATACTTGGAGATTTCTTGCATGTATCTGATCTCCCAACTCACTTATGTAGGTGTCATTTCCCAGGCCAGTTTACCAGGCATTGAGGGTCTGATAAATGATTCTCCAGCAACACAGGGATCCAAGCTCTTTCACAGCAGTAGCTAACAAGAAACAGAGGAAATGTTTCAAAGTGACGTCAAGCCTTTCAAAAGAAATGTATCATTCTCACTGACTCGTAGAATTTGCTGGTCCGTGCCAAATCCAAATGGAAAAGGAGCTTTGGGATGGCATTGAGAACCTTGAGGTGCTTGTGGGATCATTCATAAGCCCTCATCATCAAAGCATGCACACCATATACCAAGCCACCTAGCCATCACATCAGGTACCTTCTGCTGCACCAGTGGAAGTCTACAAATTCTACATTGGCCTCATCAGTCACATTGGAACCACAGAACAGGCAGCAAGACATCCTCGATCCTGAACGACTGCCAAAGAGATACTCTCTCAGTTCTGAGTGGAATGCCATCTTGCATTTTTGCACTAAAATTACAGGAATGGAAGATTAACCTATAATCTACGCATCACAAAAGATAATTCGAGTTAATCTCTCTTCCTTCAATCATGGACATGGGGTACAAGCGCTGTCTGATTAGAGCTAAGGGCATTACCAGAGCCCCCACACACCCACAATTCGGACTGTTTATACTGCTTAACTCTGGGAGGAGGTACCGCAGCATGAAGAGCGGGACAACCAGGTTCTGCAACAGCTTCATCCCCCAGGCCATAAGATTACTGAACAATCAACAAAACCGAGGCTAGAACTTTTAAAATATTGACACTTTAAAAAAAAAACTTTATATATATATTTATTACAGAACCATGCACATGAGGCATTTTTATGGACGCACCTAGCACTTTTACTTTTACTATTTACCTGATTGGAGAGTCAAATGCAACGAAATTTCGTTCAAGGTGCACTGTGTCTAGGTGTATATCTGAATGACAATAAAGTTTTCATTCATTCGAGTTCCCAATTATAAAGTATAGGCTTTTAATATCCAGGTTACACATAAACAAATCGGGCTGCCATATGGATGCAGATCTGCCCTAAGTTTTTAAGGCCTGGTAGTTATTGGATCTCCCAATAACCAACCTTTTTTTACAGGTTAACTGATTTGGGTCTGACATTATTTCCATTCTGCCTGACTAATTGTTTCATACCTCCAGTGATTTTATTTTTACTAAGAAAACTCGGGCAGATATCAATACACTATTCCATGTACATGTCCAAAAGACAATTGGGCAGGTATGTGACTAGGAAAGGTTTAGAAGGGTATGGGCCTTTTTTTTCTCGAATTCTTTGTGTCTAAGGGTCTTTTTTGGATCACTCTTTCACACACTTGCTATGCTATCTCACTTTCTTTACTTTTCTTCTTTTTAAAGTTTAAAATATGAAGTGGAACAAGAAAGATATGCTATTCTTGGCTTATATTATTGTAATGTACAATACTTCTAATAAATAAAATTATTTAAAAAATAAAATAAAATAAAAAAAAGGGTATGGGCCTAAAGTGGGCAGATGGGACTAGGGTGGATGGGACATCTTAGTCATTATGGGCAAGTTGGGCCAGAGGGCCTGTTTCCATGCTCTATGGATCTACTTCAGTTCGTGTCTATAGATGGCTTTGTACTCTGGATGTGTGTGGAATTAAAATGTAATGGTTTTGATGGGACGTGTGGTGATTGTTAACATTATGAGGCATGCCTGTGCATCCTTAGCCTTGAATTATTGCAGGGAACTGAGCTGTTCCTGGTGTGATGAATAAATCTACCTTGTACCTTGTACCTTGTATAAGATGCGTCATGGGTGACGATGAATAATGCTATGTAAAGATCTTTATTTTTGAAGGATTTTAATTAGATTCTCAAATTTGGATATGAATTGAATGCACAGATAATGGAAAGAACCATTTCATTCAATAATGTGGCTTGACATTGGTTATTCTGCAACTTGTGGAGCACTTCAGGACAGAGACCTTGGTACTGCAACTGCAGCAGGGGATGGAGGACCTATCATGGTAGATTTTGCCACATATAGAACCGCATTTCTCATGGCATTGCCATAACTGGTGCAGGACAAGCCAGGGCAAAAACCCCCCAACTTATTTTACCAATCCTTTTGCAAAATTTTGCAAAAAAGGGAATTTGTGACCAAAACCATTGTACCTTCGTTCTATGAAATGCAGTATGATGTCTCTTCGAAACTGCGATTTGTGGATGATTTACATTTCATGTGTGTAAGAATAATATTGGTTACATATAGTAGTGCACTTTAAAAAAAGAAACAAAGTGCTAGAGTAACTCAATGGGTCAGGCATCATCTCCGGAGATCCATGTTCTCCAGAGATGCTGTCTGACCCACTGAGTTACTCCAGTACTTTGTGTCTTTTTTTGTAAAGTGGCATCTGCAGTTCATTGTTCCTCCGGTGTTAAGTTAATGTTAATCTTAGGGAAGCTACTCTGTGAAATAGCATCCGTAAACAAGGACTGCATACAGGCAAACGGGTTTTAATGGGCAGGATATGTCCTCCACCTGCGCTGTATAAAATGACAGTCACCACTTGCAGATCTGGACAGTCACGTGCTGGGCCTTCACATATACTTTGTTTGAGAAGACCACGGGTACATTTGGATAGGTACTGAACTCACTTCTCCCCCTCTCCCCTTTAGTCATTCCTAGATCTTTGACAATACCTTGGGTAAACTGTCCGAAAGCTATTTTCATACAATGTCATAAAGTGCTGGAGTATCTCTGCGTGTCAGGCAACATACTCCAGTACTTTGTATGAAGAAGGGTCTCTACCCAGAACGTCACCCATTCCTTTTCTCCAGAGATGCTGCCTGTCCCGCTGAGTTACTCCAGCTTTTTGTGTCTGTCATCACCAGAAAGATCACCTATGCATGTTCTACTGAGATGCAGCCTGCCCTGCTGAGTTACTCCAGCACTAGGAGTCTTTTTTTCCGTAAACCAGTATCTACACTTCCTAGTGCCTCTAACGTTATATTAGGTAGTCCAGTGACAAACATCTGCCGAAATGTCATCAAAATGAGAAACATCATACAAAATGCCTATGGAAGTTCAGCTATGTCAATGTAACTTGTTGAAACTCCAATGGTATGTTACCAAATGACACGAGAGTTTGTATTCCAGGACAAGGGGTCACAGCTTAAGGATAAGGGGGAAATCCTTTAAAACCGAGATGAGAAGAACTTTTTTCACACAGAGAGTGGTGAATCTCTGGAACTCTCTGCCACAGAGGGTAGTCGAGGCTAGTTCATTGGCTATATTTAAGAGGGAGTTAGATGTGGCCCTTGTGGCTAAGGGGATCAGAGGGTATGGAGAGAAGGCAGGTACGGGATACTGAGTTGGATGATCAGCCATGATCATATTGAATGGCGGTACAGGCTCGAAGGGCCGAATGGCCTACTCCTGCACCTAATTTCTATGTTTCTATGTTTCTAAAAGTGCTCTTGGAGGTAAAATGTTGCTTTGATTTCTGGATTGCTCATTATACCTTGTAACGAGGCTGGAATTATAAAGACCATAGGTGGGAAAGCAGCAAACGCGTGTGACTGATTTGGAGAGGATGTTTATTAGACAAAGGCTGTGACAAACCACAACTGTATTCTGAGTTCAGCAGTTGCTGGCTTCCTGTTGAGCGATGTCTGGAATTGAAAGTTTTAATGACACAAAAGGATTGCACCTCATCCTGTGGCTGCAGTGTAAGTGACAAGTGGGCAAGCTAATGGAGAGGCCCTCTGTGTAAGCTGGGATTCGGGCTTCTGGGAGCTTTTCCTTGCACTTCCACCACTGAATCCTGTTCACTTACTCCATATCATACCGCAAGGGCAATAAAAACCTGGCAGTCTGCAGCTGGGGAAAGGGAACGTTGTCTGATGTACACCTGCAAAATGCCCAGGGAAGTTCAGCAATGTTAGATGTACCTTACTGTTGAAACACCACTGTCACAGGTGAGATTGTATGACAACGCTCTTGGAGGTAAAATCTGTTGCTTTCATTTCTGAATTGCTCATTATACCCTTCAATGAGGCTGAAAGCGTGAAAGGCAACAAAGGAGGGTGTGGGTAGGTGACGTATTGGGCTGGGACCCTTCCGGTCAGGACACTTCATAAGTCTAATGAAGAGTGCCGACCGGAATCGTCACCCATCCATGTTCTCCAGTGATGCTGCCTGACCCGCACTCGGTGCCCTATTTTGTAAATCACCATCTGCAGTTCCTTGCTTCAGCGAGGGAGTGTAACTGATTTGTGACTATCCAACCCTGGGTAGTTAGATGACACACTTCACCCACAAGCAAAGTGTATGCCTAATATATCTTTGGATTGTTCTGAAGGGCCAGGTCTTTCTACAAACTAAAAGCATTCACACCACACCTGCATGTTATTACTGTGCAGACTGTAGATAAAATACCCAGAGGGTTTTCCCTTTCCTTGCACATGCTGATGGGTTAATTGGCTGCTGTAAATGACCTCTTGGTAGCTTGTGAAGGAGAATAAGTGGCACATCAGCTCGGAAAATAAGAAGTGATCGGTCTACAGGGAATGGAATTGTTCCATTAAGTGCAGGCATGGACTTAATGATCTGAATGACTTCCTTCGTGTTGTCATAAGTCAGCAGTAAATTGAGAACATGCTGGTTGATTTGTACTGCTGCTGCCCAGCCTGATACGTATACTCTCCTCACCCACTTTGTTTTTTAAAGACTTGTTGGATTTCTACATTAAATGTCATGGTTCATAAATAGCCAACCTGTAGCCTCCTACAGACAATGCCAACCCCTTTTTAAAAAGCAATCATTGAAAGTATGTTGTAAAGCTAAATACTTGCAGATACTAGAAATCTATAATCAAAGCAGAAACTGCTCAGAGTACCTAGCAGGCCAAGCAGCATCTATGGAGATAGGAACAGTTAATATTTCAGGTCAATTACCTTTCATCAGCTGTTAGTTCTGAAATGTTTTACTCTCCATAGTTGCTGCCTTATAGCCCTGTCCCACGGTACGAGTTCATTCCAAGAGCTCTCCCGAGTTTAAAAAAAAATCAAACTCGGGGTAAGCACGGAGAATGAACGTAGCGGGTACAGCGGAGCTCGGGGACGTCTCTTAGCGGCTCGTAAAGCTAACGGCAGGTAAGCACGGGAAGACTCGTGAAGATTTTTCAACATGTTGAAAAAAGTCCACGAGAGCCCCGAGTACCGACGAGTGGCCATTACCGTGAATCTCCGAGTTCGAATCAGGGCAAACTTGGGCGAGCTCTTGGAATGAACTCGTACCGTGGGACAGGGGCTTGACCTGTTTGGTATTTGCAGTGTTCTCTGCTTTTATAAGCTGATGGCTCTTGATGCGTGTAATAATATTTTGCTGGAGATGTTAACTATTTCAAATTGTTAGGTATTTTTTGTTTCTTGAGATGTCATTGAGGTCTTGGAGTTGATCGGAAGCTTGGTGGACTGATTGAAAGTACACCTGGAGTATCGGACAGAAATGGGTGGAACATTTTCCCATAGTTTCTTTCCCATTCCTTTCTTTTGTTTAATAAAACAAGAGGTCATTTATTTGTATTTGGTATACACATTTCATCCCTAAACCTTAACACATTAGTCAAAAGGCAGTGTAAAATATTTTTAAATAAACTTCCTCCTGTAGTCTGTTATAGATTGAATATCAGAAGTGAAGCCAACTCGCTTTCAACTGGATAGGTTCAGGTGTATTAAATAAATTAACATGACAGTTCTACTAGAAACATTGGCCTAGATCCCTGTGAACAGATATGAAAAATTGACGTCTTTCTGCTGAACTTCTACGGGGGCATTTGCAGTTTGTTTTCATGTTCTCAAACCACCAGATTTGCAGATATGACTGAAGCAAGAAACTGCTGCAAACGTCTGGCAGCCAGTCACTTCCTGGATGAGAAGATGGGAGAAGGGTTTTGGTTAGAAACCTTGATCAGGGCGGTTGACCTGGAAATAACTTAAAACTCTAAAGAAATGGCAAATTCTCCTCCTTTCCCTTCTTGGCAGCCCCTCTTTGCAAAGCCCCGCGCCGAGCCACTGACCCTGCTTCCCCTCCCTACATTTGCTTTGATCAACATCAAAGGTGGCTCTTCCATGATCAATTCCATGATCCTTGATCAACATGATGTTGTGAACAGGTTTAGGCCCCATATCTGAGGAGGGATATGCTGGTGTTGGAGCAGGTCCAGAGGAGGTATATGAGAATGATCGTAGGAGACTGGGTTAACATATGATGAGTATCACGGCACTGTGTTGATCTCGCTGGAGTTTAGAGGGATAAGGTGGTTGGGGGGGGGGGGGAACTTAGGGAAACTTACCGAATACTGAAAGGATTGGATAGAGTGGATGTGGAGAGGATGATTCAATTAGTGGAAGAGTCTAAGACCAGAGGCCATAGACTAAGAATAAAAGCCTGTACCTTTAGAAAGGAGATGAAGAGGAATTTCTTTCATCAGAGGGTGGTGAATCTGTGGAATTCATCGCCACAGAAGGCTGTGGAGGCCAAGTCAATGGGTATATCTTTAAGGTGGAGATTGACAGATTGTTGATTAGTGCAGGTGTCGGTGGTTATGGGGAGAAGGCAGGAGAATGAGGTTGATAAATCGGCCATGATTGAATGGCGGAGGAGACTTGATGGGCCGAATGGCCTACTTCTGCTCCTATAACTTATCAAATGTCTGTTTATGGGATTGTTACTTGCTGCTCCATGAGATGTTGCCGTGAAGAGGCTGTGGTAGGAACGAGATCCGCAATGGATGCGGCCTGCAGCGGCACGGAGCGGTGGAGCAACCGTAGAGGACATTGACCCATTGCCTAGCCAGGATGACCCCAACAACTCCCACTCCGTGTCGCTGCCTGGACTATGGGCCTTTGTGGCCAAGTTAAGACTCTAACGTATTTATAAAAATCAGACTTGCAGCATACAAGATGGCGCCTGAAACATGGAGACTTGCGCAGTCTATGTTTTATGTCGCTCTTCTAGGGAGATGCTAACTGCATTTTGTTGTCTCTGTACTGTACACTGTACAACGACAATAAAGTTTGAATCTGAATCTGAATCTGAGTCTATTCTCTTACACTCTTGTACTTGGTATGATAGTGCCTAATGTATAATAGAATTGTCACTGAACTGTATGCAGAAAAAATAATTTCATTGAACTTGTGTACACATGAGAATAAAGTACCATTGAACCACATCAACTCTTTCTGGGGTCTGTGCTTGCAAGGAATATTTGGAAGTGGGCTTCGAGATTCGAGATTCGAGATTCATCTGGGACAGCAGTGTAAGGGAGGTCTTTGTTCTCGATGATCTGTCCCTGGAGATGCAAACTGAGGAGGACATTGCTGGAGTGAAATTGCTTCTCGGTGAAAGATACACGTTAGTTTGTCCGAAGCTTTCCAGAGCAAGGCGTTATCCGTGACTGAGTGTCGCAGGCTTGCACATTCCGAGGTCCAGGGCCATGCTGAGAGGACCATTGAACCTTGGCATGTCTATCTGTTAAGTTCCATGAGGGTAGGCTGCAAATTAGGGCCTTCTTGCATTGCCACACTGAGAGGTTGGAACCTGTGTATAAACCCTTCAGACCTATGGCCCACAGAATTAACGTGTAAAACAAAAAGTTCATGTCGTGTTGATACAGTGGCTTGCAAAAGTTTTCATACCCCTTGAACTTTTCCACATTTTGTCACGTTACAACCACAAACGTAAATGTATTTTATTGGGATTTTATGTGATAGACCAACACAAAGTGGTGCATAATTGTGAAGTGGAAGGAAAATGATACATGGTTTTCAAATTTTTTTACAAATAAAAAACTGAAAAGTGTGGCGTGCAAATGTATTCAGCCCCTCTGAGTACTTTGTAGAACCACCTTTCGCTGCAATTACAGCTGCAAGTCTTTTGGGATATGTCTCTACCAGCTTTGCACATCTAGAGACTGAAATTTTTGCCCATTCTTCTTTGCAAAATAGCTCAAGCTCAGTCAGATTGGATGGAGAGTGTCTGTGAACAGCAATTTTCAGTCTTGCCAGAGATTCTCAATTGGATTTAGGTCTGGACTTTGACTGGGCTATTCTAACACATGATTATGCTTTGATCTAAACCATTCCATTGTAGCTCTGGCTGTATGTTTAGGGTCGTAGTCCTGCTGGAAGGTGAACCTCCGCCCCAGTCTCAAGTCTTTTGCAGACTCTAACAGGTTTTCTTCCAAGATTGCCCTGTATTTGGCTCCATCCATCTTCCCATCAACTCTGACCAGCTTCCCTGTCCCTGCTGAAGAAAAGCATCCCCACAGCATGATGCTGCCACCACCATGTTTTACAGTGGGGATGGTGTGTTCAGGGTGATGTGCAGTGTTAGTTTTCCGCCACACATAGCGTTTTGCATTTAGGCCAAAAACTTCAGTTTTGGTCTCGTCTGACCAGAGCACCTTCCTCCACATGTTTGCTGTGTCCCCCACATGGCTTGTGGCAAACTGCAAACGGGACTTCTTATGACTTTTTTTCAACAATGGCTTTCTTCTTGCCACTCTTCCATAAAGGCCCGATTTGTGGAGTGCACGACTAATAGTTGTCCTGTGGACAGATTCTCCCACCTGAGCTGTGGATCTCTGCAGCTCCTCCAGAGTTACCTTGGCTGCTTCGCTGATCAATGCTCTCCTTGCCCGGCCTGTCAGTTTAGGTGGACGGCCATGTCTTGGTAGGTTTGCAGTTGTGCCATACTCTTTCCATTTTCGGATGATGGATTGAACAGTGCTCCGTGAGATGTTCAAAGCTTGGGATATTTTTTTATAACCTAACCCTGCTTTAAACTTCTCCACAACTTTATCCCTGACCTGTTTGGTGTGTTCCTTGGGCTTTCTGATGCTGTTTGTTCACTAATGTTCTCTAACAAACCTCTGAGGCCTTCACAGAACAGCTGTATTTATACTGAGATTAGATTACACACAAGTGGACTCTATTTACTAATTAGGTGACTTCTGAAGGCAATTGGTTGCACTGGATTTTATTTAGGGGTATCAGAGTAAAGGGGGCTGAATACTTTTGCACGCCACACTTTCCAGTTTTTTATTTGTAAAACAATTTGAAAACCATGTATCATTTTCCTTCCACTTCACAATTATGCACCACTTTGTGTTGGTCTATCACATAAAATCCCAATAAAATACATTTACGTTTGTGGTTGTAACGTGACAAAATGTGGAAAAGTTCAAGGGGTATGAATACTTTTGCAAGCCACTGTATATACATCTTACATACGAATGGACAAATACTGTGCGTGTGAAGGCTACCCGCAGGGCATGCATTTACAAATCTTGTAAATGTTCTACATTTTTCAAAAGAGCTTTGCTTGTGACACCACCTCCTTTCAAAGAATTACCAAAGCTAAATGGGATCTCCTCGGTCATTGCAACCCCAAAACTCGTTCCAATATTGGGCCTGTTCTTGATTGGTATGCCAATGTTATATTGATTGAA
Organism: Amblyraja radiata; assembly: GCF_010909765.2. Taxonomy (NCBI): domain Eukaryota; kingdom Metazoa; phylum Chordata; class Chondrichthyes; order Rajiformes; family Rajidae; genus Amblyraja; species Amblyraja radiata. The sequence continues at coordinate 13,511,569 of NC_045992.1, read as the reverse complement.
TTTTCAGTATTTGAGCATTTAATCGAGACCGATGCACAAGACACTCAATGGGGTTTCAATCCACAGCGGGATGTTCTACCACCAAAGGCTCGCCTGTTGCCTGCTTTCAGTTCAATTGGTATTTTGAGCAAGAAGATTACAAAGCAAATGCCATTTCTTATCAAATGCGTTTAATTTGCATCGAAGGTGAAGAAAAAAATGGCTTGACTCATCATATTTACACTACACATAAACCATTTCTATATTGAAACAAATCTGAGGTTAAATTTAGATGATCATTTATAAAAAGTCTGCAATTATACAGAGCTGCTGATGTCGTAATTGTGCAAAGGACGCACACAGCTGACTGGAAAATTGTGATTTTGAGCAATTATTAGGAGGTTTGACCCAGAGAGGAAATGGAGCTTGGAGACTGAGGTAGGGCGGAAATGGAATTACAAGGAGGAAGTATTTACAATTTATGAGTGATGATCTGTTGTATGACAATGTCACGTTGTACACATACTGCTAAATATTGGATATTCTGGGTGACTGAGTGTGGTTGAGGCCATTTTAAAACTTTTATTAATGTGATTCTTCCATTTAATAGCATTGAAGTTATTATCATGTTTAATTGCAATAAAGGTCGGTTTTGACTTTCAAATTAAGTTACAAGAAGCAAGAATAATTTTTCTCTTTGTTTGAAAGTAATTTCCTATCCACCTGCAGCTTTATTGATAATTCTAAAGTGCTCAATACATTTGTGCAAGTAATTTGTGGCTCATATAGTTTTCCATGCTGAGCCCCAATCTCATGGACTGCTCTAGCTTCAATATATTATATTCTAACTTAGTCTATCTCGCTGTTTAGAGTCTATTGCGTCAACTAGGCAGCGCCTAACATATGTGCAAACAAGACACAATAAGGTACATTTGGGGGCAGGGTGTGAGAGATATCTAGTAAATATGGGACTAAAGTAGCAAATGTGATAATCCTGAGTTTGCAGTGTTGTAACCATAATCCCTACCACACGAGCTATCTCTGGCACAAAATGACTACTTGGTGTACACAAAAATGCTGGGGAAACTCAGCGGGTGCAGCAGCATCTATGGAGCGAAGGAAATAGGCGACTTTTCGGGCCGAAACCCTTCTTTCTTGGTGTGCCAGCTTTAACAGAGTAAACATCGAACTGGTTCATTAACGGTTGAAGTGAAAGGGAACTTTCCACCACGGAAAGGGCTGGCCTGTTTGTGAATAGAGTCCCACCCTATGTTGTATTTCCTCATGCTCGATTGTAAATGGTGTCCACCTCAATAACAATTCTTTAAAAAGAAAAAAAGCTAAAAAGGACACAATACTGGAGTAATTCAGTGGATCTGGCAGCATCTCTGCAGAACATGGATACGTGACATTTTGCACATGGATTGTGGTGGTGGGGGTTAGAAATCTGAAAGAGAGGAGGGGCAGGACAAAGCATTGGCAGCCAGTGCGTGAAAGCAGGCGAGGAGAATTTTGCTGCCTGACCTGCTGAGTCTCTCCAGCACTTTGTGCCCATGTTTGTAAATTAGCATGTGCAGTTTATCGTTTAGACAATAAAATCCTAATGGATTTTTCAGGCGACTACTGGCGACTGTCAAGTGCAACGACGACTGACACACTCACACTCACACGCACACGCACACTCACACTCACACACAGTTACGCAGGCGGGGGACAGGGCAAGCGGGGGAGCGCTGTGTGAGTGAAATTCGCACGGTGCAAAGCCAATGTGATACAGACACACACCGTGCTGAACAGGGAGGTTGGCGCTGTAATTAAGACGGCTAAAGCACCGTGTACGGTAAGTCCTTTAAAAGAGGGGAGGAGGAAGGAGTGGAGACAACTTTTAAGAAGCCAGAGATACACGGCTGTGAAGCTCGGCAGACATTCAACATTACATGTCAGTAACTACAGCTTATGTTTTTTTTTTTTTCCCCCAATGAGCCTATGAAATTCACCGGTCAGCACCGGCTACAACCTACGAGAACCTTCGACCTCTTGGCAACCCACTAGGACCTCCTGGCGACCCACCTACGGCACGAGAAATCTCGCTACTCTCCATGGCAGCATCATACTGGCCACCGCTAATTTTTCAACGTTGAAAAATTCACGGCGACCTTAATGAGGCCGCGACTAGTTCCCAGTTTGCGGGAACTCCTCATGATCATGAAGACGACCCCGGCAACCACCCGCGAACATGTGGCGACTGCATAGTCTCCAGCAGTCGCCAAAAAAGTCGCCTAAGTGGGGCAGGCCCATATGTCTTTGAAATTGTTCTCATCAATAAATATATATGACATTTTTAAATCACATTTACTTTGTTTGGTGTTTTACCTTTGATTCCTGGAAGCTCCAGGTGATTCCTGGACAGTTGCAAATATTAACTTCTGGCTATGATGCTTTACCCAGCTGGGGTCAACGCTTTGAGTGGATAGATAACAAAATAGATGGGGATAGTGTGGTGAAGTGCAATTAACCATCCTTTTAACAATGCCACAAGCTTCAGGGTGTGAAACGTTGCCTAAACGTAAACAAGTCATTAATTTTGACATCATTTAGTCCAGTGTTGATGCTGTTGCGGCTCGTATGTTTACTGAAAACTTCCTGTGCTGTATTAAGAATTATGCCGTAGATTCGGGAAGCAGCACTAGAGGTTTGTGCTCCTGCATGCAAAGTAAAATTGACGCAATGTGGGAGAATCCCTGCAGAGTGTTTCGTGTGGCTATTAATTATTTGGTTTATCTTGATGCGACTGAGACGGCATGACTTCTGATTTGTGTGAGATTGCGATTTTTCTGTGTTCGAAGAAAGTCAAACTCCAATGTTAGACCGAACTGTGAGTGTGGTCATGGCGACGAACTTTGTCCCACGGGTCTATCTCTGCTTCAGAGGCTTTATAGTATTTGTGCATTGATGTGCAGTTAATGAGTGTTAGGAGCACCAGTTTGGAAGTGAACCAGTTTTCTATTATTTGGTTGCAATAAGGCGCTTTTGTGATGGCTGGGGGAGGGGATGATCTTGATTTTTAAAGCAAAATGTGTCCACTATAGTGAAAGAGGGAACTGAGGTCTCAGCCACGAGGAGTATTCGACGGTGACAAAGTGGCAGTGGATTAATTACAGCTGGGAATCATCTCGTGCATTTGGAATAAGCCAAGGTTTGACTTGGAATAGTCATATTACAGTGAGTTTCCTCGCACGACACCCACTGCCTTCAACTGTCCAACCCTTAGACTCCTCTATCCATGGCCAGTTGGAAAGCCGACAATTGTTTTGTTTAATGTACCTGACAGCCACTCCAGCTGACGGATCCCACCCCGAAATGCTGCCTGACCCGCTGAGTTTCTCCCATCATTTTTCTTTGCTCAAAGTTCAAGCATTGCAATTTCTTGTGTCTCAACTTTATTTCCTTTTGGCTAGATTCTGAAGGTCTATCGTTAGATATATTTAAGGTGAAGATTGATAAATATAGATGCTCTCGAGTACATCCCATGAACACTTGTATAAATCAGATGTTAAGTCTCAAACGGAAGTGCCACTGCTCAGGCGTAAATTTACCATTTGATACCGGGGACCACTGGTGAGCTCTGACGTGGGGAGGGGAGATGTGAGGTGGGGACTTGGGGAGGGATGGAGGGGGGGAGCTTTGAGCTGGAAACAGGGAGACCACAGGGGTGGGGAGCACTGATGTGAGGACCATAGGTTGGAGGGGAGGGGGAGCTCTGAGGCCGACACCACAGTCGGGGGTGGGGGTGGGTGTTGTTACTTTCATCAGGCTTCCCCTCTGCTGTTCTCCAATATTTCCCTGGGACACTCTGTGCCTTGATCCAAAAAGCATAACATATTTAATTCCTCTACCATTTCCTTATTCCCCAATAAAATTTCACATACTCCAATTCTACATGTCTACAGAATCTTTTACAGTTTTTAAAACTTCCTTGTTTACTCTTGCTTCCTACTTTCCCTTTCCTTGTTTATTTCATCATTCCCCTCTGTTGAAATCTGAAATGTTTTTGTCCTCTGACTTGTTGCCCGCCATTGGAAGATTGTAAGCCTTTGATCTAGCACTGTCTTGAAGTTCTCTTTCTATCAATGGGTGGATTGTTTCCCTGTAGTCTGTTTGTGCCTCAAGGGATAAATCTTGCTTGTAAACCATCCTCTAATTCTTTAAACTTTAACTATTGCTTGTTTGCCGTCAAACCTTTTAATGCAATTTCAAAATCTATCACAGGCAGTGCATGCCTCGTACCTTCATAGTTTGTTTTAATCAGATTTGAGATCCTGGTTTCAGATTGAACTAAATCACATTCAACCATAATATATAATTCCATCTGCAGCGAATCGTCCGATCAGCAGAGAAGGTTATTAGCTGCAACCTTCCCTCCATTGACGAACTGTACACTACAATGGCCAGGAAGCGAGCGGGCAAGATCATCTCTAACCCCTCTCACCCTGGCCGCAAACTCTTTGAATCACTTCCCTCTGGAAGACGACTCCGGACTGTCAAAGCTGCCACAGCCAGACATAAAAACAGTTTTTATCCACGGGTAGTTGCTCTACTCAACAGCCAAAAATCTGTAGCCTCCCTTTGATCTGGTATTTTGTTGGTTCACATGCTTGATCAATGGTGGTTTATCATTAATGTTTTATTATTATTAATGTTTAGTGTTTTCTGAGTCATTCGTAACTGTCACTGTATGTCATGTTGTTACTTGAGGGTGGAGCACCAAGGCAAATTCCTTGTATGTGAATACTTGGCCAATAAACATACTTACTTATCACTCTTCCCCAAAGGCTCTCAATTATCAGATTTTAATTCACTCTTTCTCATTGATTATACTGAATGAAAGGAGCAGGTGTCTTCATTAGTTCCTCTACATATTTAACTGGAAAATCACTATGATCTGCTGCTCTCTCATCTAAATTGCTTTGCCCAGTCCATATGTTGATTACAGTACCCCAAGATGATTGTATTATCCTTGTATATGCTCTAATTTCATCAAATAAAGCACCATTGAACTTGTGATTTGCTCTACATTGCAACTGCTGTTTCAGGTATGTAGACCATGCTCATTAATACCTTTGGCCTCTTCCTGCTCCTTGGATTAATTAAAACGGATCCTCCATGATTTTCAGAAATAAAATCCTTTTCCTTCTACTGGGGTGATCTCATTCTGCACTATCAGAGCGACCACCTACTTCATCTGGTCAAGGCAAATCGGATAACTTCAGATAGCCCTTGCTTTCTCTCTTAATCCCCTTCCCCTTCCCAGTTCTTGCTGTCTCTGACTACATTCTATCTTTGTCCTGCCCCCTCCCCTGACATCAGTCTGAAGAAGGGTCTCGACCCGAAACGTCGCCCATTCCATCTCCCCAGAGATGCTGCCTCACCCGCTGAGTTACTCCAGCATTTTGTGTCTACCTTCATTTGGTCAATCTCATTTTAAATATCGTGGCAGGTTTAATTCTCATCGTTGGTCACTTTATCATCATGTTCCATAATGACTATTAGATAATGCCATCAATTTATCTCTCCTGCTATGAATGTTGCATGCAATCAGAAAAAGTGGCTTCAAATTTGTCCTTGCTTGGACTCTAGAAACATGGAAGCATAGAAAAGGCTATTTGGCCCTTTGAGCCAGCATCGCCATTCTCATTGTGATCATGGCTGATCATGTACAATCAATAACCCGTGCCTGCCTTCTCCCCATATCCCTTGATTCCACTGGCCCCGAGAGCTCTATCTAACTCTCTTTTAAATTCATCCAGTGAATTGGCCTCTACAGCCTTCTGTGACAGAGAATTCCACAAATTCACAACTCTCTGGGTGGAAACGTTTTTTTCTCATTGCAGTTTTAAATGGCCTCCCCTTTATTCTTAGCCTGTGGCCCCTGGTTCTGGACTCCCCCAACATTGGGAACATTTTTCCTGCATCTAGCTTGTCCAGTCCTTTTATAATTTTATGTTTCTATAAGATCCTCTCTCTCACCCTTCTAAATTTCCAGTGAATACAAGCCCAGTCTTTCCAATCTTTCCTCATTACAGTTCCTCCATTAACCTCGTGAACCTATGCAGCACTGCCTCCATAGCAAGGATGTTGTTGCTCAAATGAGGAGACCAAAGAGCACACAATTCTCTTTAAACTTTCTTCCTGACTACCTACGGGATACTGAGTTGGATGATCAGCCATGATCATATTGAATGGCGGTGCAGGCTCGAAGGGCCGAATGGCCTACTCCTGCACCTAATTTCTATGTTTCTATGTTTAAGCTTTGCCCTCTAGTATTTAACATTTATACCCTGCGAGCAAAATGATGACTGTCTATCCTTTCTCTGTCTGTCTAAGTTTTCTCAGCTTCTGAGGGGGTCAACTCTCAGCCTCCAAAACACTAGAGAAAACAGTTCGAGTTTGTTCAATTGAAACTGAATTTTGAACTAATTCAAATTTGTTGTTGAAAAAAAATTTGTTGTTTGTTCCGTACAAATAACGCCCTTTAACCCAGGTAGCATGTTGGTAAACCTAGCATCTGCACTAACTCCAAAGCCTCCACATCCTGTAATAGGGCAACCAGAATGCACGCAATACTCCACATGCGGCCTGACCACAGTTTTATAAAGCTGCAACGTGGCATTGTGACTCTTGTACTCAATGCCCCAACCAATGAAGACAGGTATACTGTACGCTTTCTTTACCATTCCTTTTGCCTATGTTGTTACTTTCAGGGAGTTATGGACTTGAACATCCAAATTCCTTCATACATCAATGGTCAAGAGTATTGCCATTAACTAATATGCTCTTCCCTTACATTTGACCTCCCTAAATGTAAGACCTCACACCTGGCCAGGTTAAACCCCATCTACCATTTTACTATACGATAGAACTTTATTAATCCCAGGAGGGAAATTGATCTGCCAACAGTCATAATACACAAAAAACATGAAACACTGGTCAACCTGAGGAGTACCTTCAGCAACGGACTGGTTCCACCAAGATGCAGGACGTCACAGGAGATCCTTCTTCCCTGTGGCTGTAGGTCAATCACCATTAGTTGATGTGATCCATGTCTGGTTTTACTGCTGTACACCTGATCCGTAATCCAGCTCGGGTCTTCCACTATGTCAGCTAATAATAATAATAATGGATGGGATTTATATAGCGCCTTTCTAATACTCGAGGCGCTTTACATCGCATTATTCATTCACTCCTCAGTCACACTCGGTGGTGGTAAGCTACTTCTGTAGCCACAGCTGCCCTGGGGCAGACTGACGGAAGCGTGGCTGCCAATCTGCGCCTACGGCCCCTCCGACCACCACCAATCACTCACACACATTCACACACAGGCAAAGGTGGGTGAAGTGTCTTGCCCAAGGACACAACGACAGTATGCACTCCGTGGGATTCGAACCGGCTACCTTCCGGTTGCCAGCCGAACACTTAGCCCATTGTGCCATCTGTCGTCCCGAGTGTGCCAGTTCGGCCGTTCTTTAGATTCTTCTAGGAGCTTGAACCTACAACAACTATGCGTATTCATTCTGTGTTATGCTAATATACGAAGCTGAACGACTCATACATCTTCGTACAGTGGCTATCAATCTGTATAACTCCTGCCCTCTGTCATGGGGGTTTACTTACACCCCCCCCCCCCCCCCCGTGCCCCTCCACCCCAATCTTTGCACATCCACAATCCTTTCCACTCATCACTTTTCTTCCCTTAATTGTGACTAATACATATCTTGTTGTATCCTTGAACGCCCTTTTCATTGTCCAGAATTCCACCAATGTTTCTGTCATGGATGCAAATTGGCTGCTCCATTTCCAGCATTACCACTGTGATCATGCTTCAGTGTTATTTCTTTGCTGCAAGGTGTTTTGAAATATCGTGAAAGGGTGATGGCAGATGCTAAACAAACACATTCACCTTATTCCCTTCATTGACGGCGAAGCTGCAGCACTAAATGGAGATGGGCACAAAATGCTGGAGTAACTCCGTGGTCAGCAAGCATCTCCGGAGAAAAGGACTACGTGACGTTTCGGATCGAGACCCTTGGAGTCTGTGATTGGCAGCCTGGTTTGCACTGTCTTCTATTCCTGGGTTGTTAAATCCTACAGAACATGAGGCCCCTAATCTGGAGAAACAAGAAACTGCTGATGCTGTTTTAGAAAAAAGTGCTAGAGTCACTCAACAAGTCAGGCAGCTTCTCTGGATAACATGGATAACTATGTTTCAAGTCAGGGCCCTCCTATAGGCTGAATGGATATCATTTCTGGTCGGGACCATTCTTCAGATAATCCTAATTTGGATAGACCAAAAAAGCTAGAGTAACTCAGCGGGACAGGCAGCATCTCTGGAGACATGGAATGGGTGATGTATCGGGCCGAGACCCTTCTTCATACTGTCTCGACCCGAAACGTCACCCATTCCTTCTCTCCAGAGATGCTGCCTGTCCTGCCGAGTTACTCCAGCTTTTTGTGTCTACGGTTTAAACCAGCATCTGCAGTTCCTCCTTGCACACCTCCAATATGGATGTTCTTTGTCTATGTTAACTAATGCCTGGGCCAGCAGCAAGCAAGCTTCAGTTAGCCCCAGTACCTGAAGCTTTGGATCTGATGGTAGACACAAAATGCTGGAGTAACTCAGCGGGAAAGGCAGCATCTCTGGAGAGAAGGAATGGGCGACATTTCAGATCGAGACCCTCAGACTCGACCCGAAACGTCGCCCATTCCTTCTTTCCCAAGATGCTGCCTGTCCCGCTGAGTTACTCCAGCGTTTTGTGTCTACCTTCGATTGAAACCAGCATCTGCAGTTCTTTCCTGCATGCTATGGATCTGACTCCAGGTCACCATCCGGAGGCCCACACTGAAAGTGCATGTGGTTGGATGTGGGGAAAGGAAAAGAAAAGGGAGGCTGAAATGTACTGGTGGTCAAGCCTATCACTTCTGATGACAATGCTCACAAGCTAAGCAATGGCCATCCAAGGTGATGTATCGGAGGGCAACTACCACAGTATACTATTGTCTACTACCTTTCATGTAGAGCAAGGAGATAGAAGAAAGGAATAGCACCAATTTCACCCAGTTGGGATTGTTTGATTCAACGTTTTTTATACATTTTGTCAACTGCTACGTGCAGCATGCGTGGCATTGAAAATTATCCTTGACTCTTTAAAATGGCCTGTTTATTAAACAACTTGCCTCCACCACTGAGGTTAAAGAAAGCTTTGCATTTATATAGCTCCTTCCACCACCTGGGCTGTGTCAGGATACTTTATAGACAACAAAGTCTTTATGAAATGGAGCGGCTGATTTGACTTGTGCGGCATTGTGATAATCAACCTGCTTTTTGTAGCATTAACTGTGAGACAGATACTTCCCTGGAGGACAAACGGCTCCCTTCTGGGATAGATTACCTCCACCTGAAGGAGCAGGAAGCACTTTGATGCTGCCGAAAACTATTCTGGATACAGTCCTGGCTGTCTTGGCAATGGGATACTCACTGTTGTCCTGGTGGTGGAGTTGATAATAATAATAATAATAATAATAATATCTTTTATTGTCATAATCATTTTACATTAAAATATGTCTGAGGTATTGACATAGGCAGAATGGTAAATAATGTTGGCTAGGATAACCTTCCCTGCTCTTTGGAGCATTGGTTAAGGTGACTTCTCTGCCAGTACTGCGTTGAGAATCACTATTGACGGTTAATGGCTCCATCTTGTCTAAACATTATTTTCCTTTGTTTTAAAGCAGTTGGTGGATTATGGGGACAACTGCCAGCGCTGCCCAGCAAGCCGTGTCCACAGGACCATGCAGTGACAATGGGCAGAGCAATGGCACCACCGATAGCAGGCGTTCCATCAGTGTCAACTCCTTCCAGACTCTCAGCATTCACAACAAGGCCAAATCCATCATCACCAACAAGGTGGCACCTGTGTTGATCACGTGAGTCCGGCTATTCAAATTCCTCTGTGCTGGCATAACCAGAGTTCCAATGACCAAATATATCCATCAATATTATAGAAGCGTACAAAATTCTTAAGGGGTTGGACAGGCTAGATGCAGGAAGATTGTTCCCGATGTTGGGGAAGTCCAGAACAAGGGGTCACAGTTTAAGGATAAGGGGGAAATCTTTTAGGACCGAGATGAGAAAAACATTTCTCACACAAAGAATGGTGAATCTCTGGAACTCTCTGCCACAGAAGGTAGTTGAGGCCAGTTCATTGGCTATATTTAAGAGGGAGTTAGATGTGGCTCTTGAGGCTAAAGGTATCAGGGGGTATGGAGAGAAGGCAGGTACAGGATACTGAGTTGGATGATTAGCCATGATCATATTGAATGGCGGTGCAGGCTCGAAGGGCCGAATGGCCTACTCCTGCACCTATTTTCTATGTTTCTATGTTTCAAAGCAGATCCTTCTCCACTATGTGTAGGAAGGAACTGCAGATGCTGGTTTAAACCAAAGAGAGACACAAAAAGCTGGAGTAATTCAGCAGGTCAGACAGCATTTCTGGAGAAACGCAATAGGTGACGTTTCGGATTGGGACAGAATGGAGGTCTGAAGAAGTGTCTCGACCCAAAATGTCACCTATTCCTTTTCTCTAGAGTTGTTGTCTGACCCGCTGAGTTACTTCAACTTTTGTGCTGATCCTTCTCCACTGTCCATAGAGGTTTACAGCGCAGACACAGGCCAAACATACAATCTCTTGTTTATACTTCATGAAAACATCGTCCCATCTCATTTCACGCTAATATATATCCATCAATATTATATTTATATAGTTCCACCTTTCACTACAACCTTGCTCTGTGCTAAAAAGTTCCACACTCCCCAGCCTGTGTTTAAAGAAGTTTAAACATAATTTCCCCCTTAAATTTGCTACGGATTATCCTTCATTCACATCTCCTTCCAAAATCCATCTAATCCATTCATTTGTCATCTTTATCAGATTACCTTTCAGAGAAAAAAACCTTTGCCTGTCTTGTGTTTCTTGATTCAGATTCAGATTCAGATTCAACTTTAATTGTCATTGTCAGTGTACAGTACAGAGACAACAAAATTGATAATTGTAACCTCTCAGTTCTGGTATCACGCGTGTAGATCTTATTCTATATGCTGTATTCCTGTTACAATACAGAGCTCAGAACAATTGATGTACCACCAGTGAGAAATCTATGCAGGCTTTGCCTAGATTCTTTGTAACTCATTTGCTTTTGACTTCTATCCCTCCATGGAAGATCTGCCCTCCTTACTAAGGGGGACCTCCACCTGGCTCTAGATCAACTAGCATTTGACTCTTAAATGTTTTATCGAAACAGGGCCAATTAAGATTTAGTTTAGAGATGCAACACAGAAACAGGCCATTCGGCCCACTGGGTCCGCACCGCCCAGCGACCCCCACACATTAACACTATCCTATACCCACTAGGGACATTTTTTACATTTGCCAAGCCAATTAACCTACAAACCTGTATGTCTTTGGAATGTGGGAGGAAACCGGAGATCGTGGAGAAAACCCACGCCGGTCACGGGGAGAACATGCAGACAGCGTGCAAAATTGGGATTGAACCTGGGTCTCAAGGCTGTAAGGCAGCAACTCTAAGCTGCACCACCGTGACTGCCCAGCACGTCCATCCACCCCCGGCACCCTCCCCCCACCCCTTCTCCCTCCTGCTCCTATCGCAGGGTGAACATTGGACAATAGATGCTGCCCTTTAAAGAAAAATACAAAGAGTTGGTTAGTTTTGGTAATTATTGTCCTTATTCTCTATGTCTCTCCCTTGCTCCATCTTGCTTTCATTCTTCTGTTACCCTCGGACTCTCTGAGGACAAATATCATCCAGGCTTCTTGTTATGGATTTCCATCTCATGATCTGTGGACATCTAGTGAGGTTATTCTTCATTGTGATGGTTCTGAGGGTCAAGGAAGACTTCATTCATTAATGGGTCACACCATCACCCTATATACCTGCCCATATACTGACTGGATGAGGTGGAAAGTTGGTACAAATGCAGCTTCCCCTCGCTCTTGAGGCACAAAGACCATGGACCAATGTCAAAGATAGACAGAAAATTAGGGCATCTTCCACGGTCTCTTTCCTAAAATGAATCATCTTGGAGAGAATGGGCAGAATGTTGGAATCTTTACTTCATTGTGATAATGTAAGCTTATAAGATTTATTTCTTTGTTATTTTTTTTAAAATTTCAGTTATAACTGCAAGGAAGAGTTTCAGATTCATGATGATCTGTTCAAAGCAAATTTTACTGTTGGGAGGATTTCAGACAACTTACCAGAACATCATTTGGTTCAGGTAAGGAAAACAGTGTAAACTGGTGTGATGGTCCTTGGGAGAAGTGAGGGACTTGGAGTCATAGAGTGATTACGTGTGGAAACAGGCCCTTCGGCCCACTTGCCCACACTGTCCCAGCGACACAAGCCCCACCTGCCCACACTTTCCCAGCGACACAAGCCCCACCTGCCTGCATTTGGTCCATATCCCTCCAAACCTGTTCTATCCATGTACCTGTCTAACTGCTTCTTAAATGTTGGAATAGACTTTTGGGATAAATAGCGCGCTGGCTGATTAGAAAAATCCCAGGTCCAGTTGACTCTTTATACTGGGTACACAAAGGTGCTGGAGAAACTCAGCGGGTGCAGCAGCATCTATGCAGCGAAGGAAATATGCAACGTTTCGGGCCGAAACGTCTGAAGAAGGGTTTCGGCCCGAAACGTTGCCTATTTCCTTCACTGCATAGATGCTGCTGCACCCGCTGAGTTTCTCCAGCATTTTTCTGGGATTTTCCAGCATCTGCAGTTCCTTCTTAAAAGACTCTTTATACTGATTCATTAACATAATCAGGATAGTGAGAATAATACACTGGAGGAGGATTTAATTACCTAATTTCATCCCAGGGCCCAGATATTTAACTACATCACAAACAATTAGTTCCCTGTGAGCACATATCCAATTGCCTTCTAATAGGTCCTGCTTAATCCGAGTCTGTCTATCGGTGTTTTATTTTAATTTTCATCATCCTTTTGTGTGGAGATTAGACGTCCTTCATCCTGAATGTCCTGCAGGCAGTGCAGCCTGTCTTTAACAATTTTCCTATGTTAATGTGTGTGACACAGCATGCAAGGAAAGTGAGTTACGTGGCTGCGATCAGCCAGTTTCATTTAAAGGATGCCTGCCTTCAGGTGCCAGGTGGCTGTGAATTGTTCTCCTGTTTAGGAGAGACACTGGAGACCAACAGCAACATAACCTGCCCGACGTGTGAGATGAGATCGCCACATTATTGTGAACACTTTCTCATTTATTTGCTCAAGTGGATCCTCTTCCCACTTCCTGGAGAGACAGTCCCCCACCTTTAAGGGTGGAGTCCGTGAGGACTATCTGCACAGATTTCATCTTTGTCGCCGAGTCATTGAAGCATCAAATGAAATCGAGCTTCTGAGCTATTAAAGCAGCAGGTGTTGATGGACTGTATCTGCAGCCAAGAGCTGTGCTGGTTCACCTTCATGGATATTAGTGACTGACATCTGACACGCAAAATGAAAAGCAAATGGTGTTACAATGCAGTAATCCCAGATAGTGGCCATTAAAGAGATCAACACTTGAGAGTACAGTAAAGGCATCGACCTGTAGCTTTAACCCATTACCTTCTCCACAGAAGCTGCCGAACCTAATGAATATTTGGAATTTTATTTTGGTTTAATATCTGAGAGTTGAGTCTGATATATCAGCACAGTTCTAATTGGGAATGTTGTTATATTAAGAATGTGTCTATCATACGAAAACACAACCTTTATTCTTGATTTTAAGTCTGTCAGTGTTGCAAACTCTCAAATAGTGTATCAAGTGTTGTGGAATGGAGGTGGTAACTAAAGCTCCTGTCCCATTTAGGTGATTTTTTCAACGACTATGCTGTCGCCACATGGTTGCCGGGGTGTCGCCTGTATGGTCGTGAGAAGTCTCGTCAAGTCGCCTAAAGAGTCCTAATGTTTTTCTGGTCACCGCTGGATTTTGAAATGTTCAAAACTTTTCGGCAACTGTGGGCTTGTCGTAGCTTGTCTTCTCCTGTCATAGGCGCTGTCGTAGGTTGTCGCCAGGATGACGCAGGTTGTCGCCAGGTGACGTTGGTTGTCGCCGGGTGCCGATTTGGTGAATTCCATTGGCGACTACCTACGTCAACCAGCGACAGGTACTGGCGACTGAATAGTCATCAGTTGCTGCTGACAGGGTCGTTGCTTGTCGTAGCTTGTCGCAGGTGGACGTAGGTTGACTTTGGGTGTCGCCTGTGTGGTTGTAGGTGGACGTCTTAATGGGTCGCCAGTTGTCGGCAGCTTGACGTCGACTAGGTATTAGCTTGTCGTAGACATTGTCGTAGGGGGTGGTCCAGTCGCTGCTTTTTCGGCGACCTGCTACGACTGTGACAGTCGCTGGCAGTTGCCGAAAAAAATCGCCAAAGTGGGACACGCCCTTAAATTCACCCAGGGGGTTCAGATAATAGAGACAAAATACTTAGGACACAGATCCGAAATGTTTTATTTTGTTGAGACTTACCTGCTTGTGATATTAACTTCGTCAGAAGCGGAGTAATGTTGGATGCGACTGGATAGATGGATTGAAAAGGCCAAATGCTCTTTCTTGTGTGTCTGTGTGTGTTCTGACACTGTGTTGTCATGTCCACAGTTTTATGTCAGATGGGCTGTGGGTGTGTGAGGAAGATGTTCTCTTAAGGGACTGTTCCACTTAGGCGATTTTTTTTCGGTGACTTGCCGGCACCCGTCATAGTTGCAGCAGGTCGCCGAAAATTTTCAACATGTTGAAAATCCAGCGGTGACCAGAAAAAGGTACGACTCTTTGGGCGACTACTCACGACCATACATGGGTACTGAACTGTATGGGATTGAGAGTCCTGTGTTTGATCTGACGTCATTTCTTCTTTCTTCCTCATTAGATCCCTTTCAACTGACCCCTGCACCCCATCATCTTCCTGTCCTCTCCTTTCTTCTTCTATATCCCCCTCCCTGCTCCACTCTATTTACTTCACCCCCTCCCCCCCTCAATTCTGACACCGATCCCACCCCTTGGTCAATTTGTTTCTGGATTTGCCGCTAATTTAACTTTCCATTGTATTTCAGGGAAAATATTTCATGGTTTGTGACATCTACAGCAAGATTGACGTCTTGAACACCACAGGCAGCCATGGAGTGCCCAACTTTAGACAGGCCAAGGGGAACTACCCAGTCTTTGGAATGGGGCAACCCAGTCTTAATGGTTTCCAAAAAGTTCTCCAGATATTTCAACAGGAAGGTTATGAGGTCAGTGAGCAACTTTGCTTTTATTAATAATCCTCCGGTTGGTTTATGTGGAAAAAACCTGAACTTCCTGTGTTGTCTGTAGGACATGTCCCCATTCCACACAGGAAGTGTTTGGCAGTGTTGGCTCTTTTATAACAAATCTCAGCAGATTCGAGGATGAGGCTGCATTCAAATAATGGGTAGTGATCGCAGTCATAACAATTTATCTTATAATAAGAGGACATCAAATGGGGCCATCCCATGGTTAAAAGTAATCAAACGCATCGCAAACTTGAATGAATGAATACTTTATTGTCACAGTGAAATTCTTTGCTTGTGTACCTTGCCGCATAAGGGCGCTGACAATGTTACAATACACATTATCCGCACCAGGTCCCCCCCTGCCCACCTTGGTGGTCACCTCATGCCAGGTCCCCATTGTCCATTTTTCACCCTACTACCCCCCCTCCCCCACGTGGCGGTCCCTCCACACCTGGTCCTCGCTCCACGTGCTCCGTCTTCATCCGTTGGTCGACGCCCCATCGACCGCCGCACCGACCTCTCCGCTATCGCTGCAGGGTCCTCCCCGGACGCCTCCGTGGCGCCGACCCAGGACCCAGCATCTCTGGAGCGAAGGAAATAGGCGACGTTTCGGGTCGTGACACTTCTTCAGACTGCAGTGTGACGAAGGGTCTCCACCCGAAACGTCGCCTATTTCCTTCGCTCCATAGATGCTGCCTCACCCGCTGTGTTTCTCCAGCATTTTTGTCTACCTGTATAATTAATGTTCATTTCTGCATGTTGTTTTAGTATGTTGTCTAAGTCTATGTGCATGTGATGCTGCTGTCAGCAAAATATCCATTGTATCCATTCCTCATTACACTTGTTCATATGACCATAAAATTTAACGGGTCAGGCAGCAACTGTGGAGGGAGTGGACAGGCAACGTTTCAAGTAATGGACCCTTCCTCAGTCTGAAGAAGGGACCCAACCTGAAATGTCGTCTGTCCTTTCTCTCTGCCGATGCAGCCTGACTTCTTGAGTTCCTCCAGCAGTTTGTTGTTTATTCAAGATTCCAGCACCTGCAGTTCCTAATGTCCACATAAAATGGATCTATTTGTTGTGGTCCTCCCAGGCTGACATGAATCGATTGTTGGCATTGCTGGCGCTAGGATCTTGATGTGTATATTGTTGCTGCCTTTTCCACATTGCAACTGTGACTCCCCACATGCAAAGCTCTTGGTCTTAAGGAGCTGGAACACTGAGAACACTTGAAAATTGACAGAGAAATATCACGCTAACTCTCTTAAAATGTAATATTCTTAATCTTTGCAGGAAGTTCTGCACTTCTGCGTTCGAGAGGAGCCCGTGGTCTTCTTGCATGTGGACAACGACTTTATCCCATACACCCCCAGACGGAAAGAAAATCTTCACGAGAATCTTCACAACCTGGGGAGAGATGTGAAGGTGGAACAGCTGGAGCTGACCATCAGGAAGGAGGTAGACAGATGTGATTTGTCCTGGTTATCTTGCTGCAGCTAACACTACACTGAATGTGAGATGTCACGGAGGTGTAGGTCAAAGAGATGGGCATTTCAACCCATTGACTGCACACCGACCTTCAAGCACCCACTTTACTCTCACCATACTTCTGTCCACTCTTTCCTCCACCTCCCTCCTGATTATAGTTTCGAAGAATGAGGCGGGACCGCATGGAAACAAACAGAATAGTGATAGGCTTGGATAGAGTGGATGTGGAGAGGATATTTCTAAAGTGGGAGAGTCTAGGATTAGAGGTCATAGCCTCAGAATTAAAATACTTTATTTTCGGATGGAGATGAGGAGAAATGTCTTTAGTCAGAGGGTGGTGAATCTGTGGAATTTGTTGCCACAGAAGGCTGTGGAGGCCAAGTCAATGGATATTTTTAAGGCTGAGATGGAAAGATTCTTGATTAGTGTCAGAGGTTATGGGGAGAAGGCAGGAGAATCGGGTTAGGAGGGAGAGATAGATCAGCCATGAATGAATGGCGGAGCAGTCGATGGGCCGAATGGCCTAATTCTACTCCTATTCCTTGTGACCTTATACTACCTACACTAGAAGCAATTTACAATGGCCAATGTACAAGAAACTGGAGGTAACCCATATAGTCACTGGAAGAATGTGCAAATGCCAGCTTCAAAGATTAGGACAGGGTTTTGGATGAAAATATACATGGCAAGATTAGCAAGTTTGCAAATGATCCACAAGTGGGTGGTTTTGCAGATAGTGAAGATGGTTGTGAAAATTTGCAGCAGGATTTTGATCATTTGTCCAAGTGGGCTGAGGAATGGTTGATGGAATTTAATGCAAAAAAAAAAAAAAGTGAGGTGTTGCACTTTGGGAAGTCTAACATGGGCTCTGGGTAGTGTTGTAGAGCAGAGGGATTGAGGAGTGAAGGTGCAGGCTCTGAGCTATAGGCAGAGGTTGAGTAGGCTGGGACTCTATTCCTTGGAGCACAGGAGGATAAGGGGTGATCTTATAGTGGTGTATAAGATCATGAGAGGAATAGATCCGGTAGATTTACAGAGTCTCTTGCCCAGATTAGGCGAATCGAGGACCAGAGGACATAGGTTTAAGGTGAAGGGGAAAAGAATTAATAGGAATCTGAGGGTTAACTTTTTCACACAAAGGGTGGTGGATGTATGGAACAAGCTGCCAGAGGAGGTAGTTGAGGCAGGGACTATCCCAACAATTAAGAAACAGTCAGACAGGCACATGGATAGGACAGGTTTGGACTAAATGCTGGCAGGTGGGACTAGTGTAGCATGGACATATTGGCCAGTGTGGGCAAGTTGGGCTGAAGGGCCTTTTTCCACGGTGTATCACTCTTAAGACTCTATGACTGAACCCGAGTTGATGGAGTTGTGAGCTAGCAGTTCTATAGCGGCACCACTGTGCTTGAATTGACTAAATCATCTTATTCTGCAAACTTGCCAAAATGCAGTTCCTTGCCGCCACCATTGTTGACCATGTTTTATCCTAACAAGGCCTAACTATCTGATATTCTCACCTGACGCCTGTACCACGTCAATATATCACCAGTCACTGGTTAACAAATAAAATTATATACTCTTTCAATTTTCAGCTTTACAACTTTGCTCAACTGAATGATAATATCAACTATGTCTATAATGACATAGAACACTTCAAGGACGAGCCTCGAACCATTTCTACCTGCTGTGTCGAGGACATTCGTGTAACTGAAGAGGTTTACAAAAGATCCCTCTTTGCTAAGCCTTCGTGCAGGTATGGATCATGGATCTGAATGGCTGATTATTCTACTGCATGTAATACCAATTAGGCTCCTGTACTTCAAGTCGAAGGATAATGCCAATGGACTACTGTTGCAAGGTTGAAACTAAAGGGCCTGTCCCACTGTACGAGGTAATTCAAGAGTTCTCTCCAGATTCGAGCTCGTGTAATGTACGTAGCGGGTACGTAGCGGCTCGTACGAGTAAAAAGTAACAATTTTTTTTAATCACGAGTTTTCTTTACTCGTGGACATTTTTCACAGTGTTGAAAAAACGTCACGGGTTTACCGGATTTCCCGAGTACCCACCGTTAATCGTACGATCCGCTACGTGACATCCACGAGCTCCTACGTACCCACCACGTACATTACACGAGCTCGAATCAGGGGAGAACTCGTGAGAACTCTTGAATTACCCCGTACAGTGGGACAGGCCCTTTAAGGATTAGTAAATAGCTGAGGATACTTGTCTCGATGTTTAAGGGGATAAAATGCCAAAATATTTACTTGCTTTGTGCCAATGGATACTTTTAGCTCGATGACTGCCCACAAACTTTAGCTTTCTTAGCTGAAGACAACAGGTTGTAGATGGTTATATGGACAAAGGTAGGAAGCATCCCTATTGTATTTCTTTATGGGTGCCCAAAGTAGCCAAGCCAGTCGTGGGAGTCTTTTTATTTATTTGTTTCCAAGATTCACTGGAATTAACAAAAATATGTGCCAAGAGTTTTTACTCATTGCCCAGTGATCTCGCTGAAATAATTCTGGAGGTTGGGATAGAGAACACAACTAGGAAAAGGGTTAATCTCTGCAATGAAGCCGCCTCTCAGTTTAGTCACCACCCTGCTCTTCCATGAAGGCTCACAAGTCGACTGAGTTATGAGTTGTCTGCAATAATTTTGTAAATGCCCGATCTTGCGATACTGAGAAAAGAAGTGGCCACTTTCACTTGATGTACCACAAGTTAAGGGTAGTGGAGTGAATGACACAATACCATGACAATCCCACTGCAGGCTAGCGCACCATAGTGGCATAGCCCAAGGATTGTATCCTAGCACCAGTTTGTTGAGAGAGAGAGAGAGAGAGAGAGAGAGAGTGAAGAGACAAACCATTTTTCAAAAGAAGCTTACTTTGTGTTAAACATAAAGTGCTGGCCGAACTCAGTGGGTCTTGTTCGAATCTTGAGCAGGTTACAGTGCTGGAGCTGATTACCAAGTTCCAGGTCTGAGTGGCAGACCTGCTAAGTTTCTCCAGCACTTTGTTTATTTTTGCTCACGGTTTCAGCGCCTGCAGTTCTTTTGTATCACTCTTTTTGTTACGTTGTCGGGTCTGGTCGACAACTTATTGACGTGTTGGTATCAGAAAGCAAGGGGTCAAAGTTTGGATCCAGGATCCAGCGTGGGTGGCTGCAAATGTAATGTTGCATACCTGGTGGAAATGTGCACAGTTCTGGCTCATGTTCTTCATATTGGAGAGAGCATTGGCAAACATGCAATGAAAGGAGACATAAGGAACTGCAGGTTAGGCAGTACCTGTGGAGGGATTGGATAGGTGAGGTTTCGAATCGGGACCCTTCTTCAGACTGATATATAATGGAAGGTACACAAAAATGCTGGAGAAACTCAGCGGGTGCAGCAGCATCTACGGAGCGAAGGAAATAGGCAACGTTTCAGTCTGAAGAAGGGTTTTCGGCCCAAAACGTTGCCATTTCCTTTGCTCCATAGATGCTGCTGCACCCGCTGAGTTTCTCCAGCATTTTTGTGTACCTTCGATTTTCCAGCATCTGCAGTTCCTTCTTAAACATGATATATAATGGAGATAGGTAGGGAAGATAGCCATGAACTGATTGCTGCTCTTTGTTTTACCTAACACGTGTGGTTACTCTGGTGCAAGAAGCTGTCCATGTTGTCCAAGATTGTCCAAGGCAGTCCAAAACTGTCAGTGTCAGTCGGGACGACAGATGGCACAATGGGCTAAGTGTTCGGCTGGCAACCGGAAGGTAGCCGGTTCGAATCCCGCTTGGAGTGCATACCGTCGTTGTGTCCTTGGGCAAGACACTTCACCCACCTTTGCCTGTGTGCGAATGTGTGTGAATGTGTGTGAGTGATTGGTGGTGGTCGGAGGGGCCGTAGGCGCAGATTGGCAGCCACGCTTCCGTCAGTCTGCCCCAGGGCAGCTGTGGCTACAGAAGTAGCTTACCACCACCGAGTGTGACTGAGGAGTGAATGAATAATGCGATGTAAAGCGCCTTGAGTATTAGAAAGGCGCTATATAAATCCCATCCATTATTATTATTATTAGTGTTGCTGACTGGTACATTCCAGTGATCTGTCTAGTACCACATGGTAAAGGATGGACTGCAGCTTGATGCAACCATGGGTAAAAGCTCCGTGGGTAAAGGCCTACATTTCACTGTACGCTGAGGGGTGGAACCATTCCAGAAATCCATCCGATATTATTAATCGATTACGTGGAAAAGCAAAAAAATGATGCCGGACTACTGCAGGGCAAATCTTGTAGGAAGACCGTTGATGTGTCTGGTGCTATGAATAATGATATCTGATTATACTACATCACATAATTGTAAATATTTTCAATACAAACATTTAAAAAAAAATTGGAGTCCAGTCAGTTCTCCAACTAAAGTCTTCTCTTAACCTTGCACCAATCAACATATGTTGAGCAGCAGAAATGCATATCCCTGCCAACAATGCTATTAAAGGGATCGTAAACTTTCAGGTTAGTTACTGATTGATTTCTGCAGGAAGTTGATATGATTGTACAAAGGCTTGGCGCTTTCTCGTGTCTGTTAGAATAATGTTCTGATTGCCAGAGGACTTTGTCGTCTTGTCAGCAATCTGGTTCCTCCCAGGCAGTGCACTAGTTGGCATTCTTCTTGGGCAATAGTATGACTCGGAAAGTGAGCAGAGGGAACTGAGCAGGATGGTTGGTGAGAGAGAAAGGGAAGAAAGAGAGGCATATCTGGCTACTTGCCTTTATGAACAGTGGCTTAAAGGAGCCTATGGATGATACACCTTGTTGGGTGTGTAGCTAGTGTCGGTGGTCTATTACATTCATGGCAAGTTGAGCAGGCTGCATAAGGTTGCTCTGCTGCCTGTATCTGAAGCAGCGGACATGTGTTAACCGCTTATTATTTTCCCTCAGAGACGCTGCCTGTCCCGCTGAGTTACTCCAGCATTTTGTGTCTACCTTTGATTTAAACCAGCATCTGCAGTTCTTTCCTACACATTGTTTTCCCTCGCCTGGTTTCCTCACTCTCACCCTGCCTCCAAGTGTTTGAACCAAAGCCATAGCTGAGACGTTTATTCTCATTTTTACTGATTAACCTTTGAAAGATTCACAGCTTGCTCTCCCAATAATCTATCAACATTTCAATGTTTATATAAAAGAGGTGTATTTCTTAATGTTTTATTGGAACCTGTCTGTTCTGTTTATTTGAATATCTTGCAATACATCAAGGGCCTTGAAGAGAACATGTTCTGTTTAAGATATCACCTCCGTTTGTTAATGACGTTTGCTTCTGAAACCTGATGTCCAGCTGCAGGCTGTGATCCAATCTAGTTTTGCTGCATTGCAGAACTTCAGATGACAAGGAAGGCACAGTCAGAGTCCCACAATTACAATTGCAACGGTTGATGAGTTAACCTGATAATTGGGGGTTGAGAGAGGAATGATCATGCGCCCTGACAGAGATATAGCCTTCATCATACATCCCCCTCCCTCCCCCTCCTCTTCCTCAAAGCAAGATCCAGTTACTGGTTTATCAGTCAGTATGCGGTTCAGTGGGTTTGTAGTGAAATTATTGACCTGTCTTGGTGCTGTAACTCATTTGAATCTGTGTTGTTGCATCATGAAAGTGGCAGCATAACTCTTCACAAAGGGGCGGATTTTAAGAACGGGTGATGCATTCACCGCTTCAAACCTTGAACGTGGGTTCCAGGAGTTTGGAAGAGCCACTCTGTGCATGATGTTTGATGTTGCTGATAATAGCTACAGTTTCAAAAAGCCCAGGGGCCAGCTGCATTTCAGCCTGAGGTTGATAAGATGAAAACTGGTCAAAGAGGAGAGAAATGGCACGGTGGCGCAGTGCCGGAGACCCGGGTTCGATCCCGACTATGGGTCCTGTCTGTTTAGAGTTTATACATTCTCCCTGTGACCACGTGGGTTTTCTCCGAGATCTTCTGTTTTCTCCCACACTCCAAAAGATGTACAGGTTTGTAGGTTAATTGGCTTGGTATACGTTTAAATTGTACCTAGTGTGTGTAGGATATTGTTAATGTGCGGGGACCGCTGGTCAGCGCGGACTCATTGGGCCGAAGGGCCCGATTCCGTGCTGTATCTCTAAAGGCATGAAATGTTGTCATTGCCACATTATTCATTCAGCAAAAAATCACAGCCGTGTGATTAGTTTATGGTTGCTAACATGCGTACACTGTAGACTGAAAGAGAGAGAGTGAGTGTGTGTGTGTGTACATTATTATCTGTGACAGTCTTTTTTGATGCCTGATCGTTTTTATTTATAGGTACCATCGATTGCCACTGTCCATGGATGGGCTGCATCTACAAGCACAAATAGACAACTTTATTAATACACTCAGGGTAAGTGTGCACAGTTGATCAAAATGGGATCATTGCAAATTTGTGAATACGGCATGCACTTGGCAGTTGCAATGCCGTGACTCAGCTGGCTTCCTTCTGACATGAGTTAGAAGGTTGCAGGTTCAAGTCCCACTCGGCATAATTCAGTGCAAACACACAAGTGCGTTACTGAGTGTACATTACATTGGCGGAGGTGCTATCTTTCAGATGAGATACTAGACTAAACTGTTGAACTCAAGAGAGGGACTCGAGTATTTTATTGTCATATGTACCGTTATAATCGATCGCACTCATTCAAAGAGAAGTAGTTCGTTCTCTTGTGTCCCGGGCAGTACTCAATCCTCATTTACCATTACCAAGAAGAACATATGTGATATTCACCTTATTTTGGTTTCTCTGGGTACTGACAATAAACTCTCTATAATGACTCTTGCTAGCCATGTACAAATTTGCTCCCACGGCTCCAAGAATAATGACTATATTTCAAAAGTACATCAAGATAAAGTTCACATCAATATAAAGTCCTTTGATATGGAATAAGAGAGGCTATGTTATGGTGTTTTTGTCTTGAATATCAGTGAGAGAATGAATTAATTGGGGGAAAAAAACATAGTATGGCAACAATAGGAATGAGAGTGGTGTTGAAATGTCAACAACAACATTTCTGGAAAGTTAACCAGGTGTCTTAGCTAGTTGTCTCTTTCTGAGGCTTGTGCCTCAGACCCAATGGAAAGGTATCGTCCTAGCGCGGGCAAATGGGTTTAGTGTAAATGGGCAAAATGGGTTGAAGAAGGGTCTCGACCCGAAAAGTCACCCATAGCTTCTCTCCAGGGATGCTGCCTGTCCCACTGAGTTACTCCGGGACTGGCCGAAGGTCTTGTTCCTGTGCTTTTTGAATCTGTAACCCTGCGACATTGTTGATTAGTCTGTGGTGACCCACTAGGCCACTTAGTTGCACATGGATGCTCTCTCTCTACTTAATAACTCAGTGAATGCACCTTGACCTCCTAGACTGCACCAGTTTAAGAAGAGAACTCGATCACACTTCCTTGGAATCAACTTCTTCTTCTGTCACATGTCTTTTAGACCTGCAGCTCCGTTGAGGCGAGCCGGGCCAACGTGTCATCGTCCAGCTCAATCAGACCTCGTTCACCATTCATTGGAATCAACAAAGAATAGGCAATGATTCCCGCTTGCCGGTGGTACCCGGAACATGACTTCCTGTGGCTGAACAGCAACTCCTCTCAAGAGTAAAGCAAACTAGAATGGCTACAACCAGTCATATAGATGGGGAGATCAGAAACACAAACAAATCAAACACCCCTGTGGGAGATAGATCATCCCTTCAATTCTTTGCCCCAGTCAATGACTTTTATTTTGGTATTTCTCATACTTGTTTTTTTAAACTTTCCACAGGCAGGTCGGTGTGCTGGTGTTTCTTGTTGTCAAACAGTGTGTTTTCCCCGTACACCACAGACTTTACTTGTTGCTGGTCTTATCTCAGGCAAACACAGAACACCGATAGGTTGCTAATGGATCACAAACAGTGAACGAGAATGAAACTTCTGTACTTGGCTCAGTGTTTGGCTAATCACAGCACATGTCCTTTAGGATTTGACCACTATGACGATGCTTGTGTTTCCTTTCTTCCTCCCCATTTACTGAAACCCTGAAGTCTTTTATGTCGGGACGTATCCGCTACCTGATATACGTGCGAGATTTCACAGTGGCAGCAGCCCTTCCAAAGGTGGTGGTGTGCCTGGGGAACGATCATCGTTCAGCATTCACTTATGATGTTTCCCTGTGATGTTTACCCTACACTAAAGGCAGCCACAGATACAAAGAATAAATCCTTGTTTATTCAGTTTAATAAAACGAAAACATTAAATGATCACAGTGTTTTGAATTATTGAAGAGTTCTGCTTCAAGAATATGAATATGAATGAAGGGCAGGAACAGATTCCTCCCACCTCCCCCCTCACCCCTACTGAAAGACTGCTCCATTTGCTCCATCATTCAACCAAAGCACAATGAGCCAAGTGTAACCTTAGTTCTATGCCATTGCCTCCCCCTAGTACTTCTTCATCTAGACAAAGAGCTGAGTGGAGATAGATAGTGTAAGGAGGTGAGAGAGATGGGGTGAAACAAGGTGGGTGCAGGTGAGAGGAGTTGATTGTTAGATGGCAGTGTAGATCATATCTATGACAATATCCTTCATGTAGAGCAGAGGGCAGTATTGATAGCAACAGTGCCGGCCCATATTGGAAGTAATTGTTGACTTTAGAAAAGGGGAGACGGGAGACCACGTGCCAATATTCATTGATGGGTTTCAGACATGGAGGGAGTTGGCTGTTTCAAATTCCTGGATGTTAACATTTTTGGATGATATGTCCTGGTCCCAGCACACAGATGTAATCACAAAGAGAATGTACCAGCAACTCCACATTCATAGAGGTTTAAAGAAATTTAGTATGTCACTGGATATTCCAACCAACCTCTACAGGTGCACTGTAGAAAGTATCCTGACCGTTGCATCACGGCCTGGTACAACAATTTCAACGCACACGAATGCAAGAGGCTGCAGAGAGTGATGGACTCGGCCCAGTCCATCACCATTGGAAGTATCTACATTTGCGCTGCCTCAAGGAGGTGGCATCTGTCATCAAGGACCCTCACTATCCAGCCTCTACTCTCTTCCCACTGCTACTGTTGGGCAGGAGATAGAGAAGCTTGAATTTGCATTCCATGAAGTTTAGGAACATGTGCTTCCCTACAACCAGTGGCGGACTGGGTCTAAAAATATTGGTTGCCAGGAGACAAAGGGGGCCCCACCCACAACTACAATGCTATCATTTAACAGGGGCCCACTTGCCATCACTTGCTATCACTTCATCAGGGGCCCACTTGCCATCGGGCAAGCTGACACCCTGGCCAGTCCGCCACTGCCTACAACTATTGGGTATCTGAACCAACCTGCTCAACCTAATCCAATTTTTTCCCAGATCTTCAGTTTCCTCCCACACTCCAAAGACGTACAGGTATGTAGGTTAATTGGCTTGGTAATGCAAAAATTGTCCCTAGTGGATTAATGTGTGGGGATCGCTTGTCGGCGTGGACCCGATGGGCCGAAAGGGCCTGTTTCTGCTCCCAACTCTAAACTAAACTTTAAAAAAAACTAAACCTCAGCAATGGAGCACAACGCTGTTCCATTCTGTTTGTAGTTTGTTTGTTTGTTTGTCTTTTTGCTCAAAGTCCGCGAGCATTGCCACTTTTCATTTCACTGCACATCTCGTATGTGTATGTGACGAATAAACTTGACTTGACTTGACAATGGACCACCTCCTGCACTACCACAAGCGTGAATTTCTCATTGCACCAATATGTTATTTTTGAACATGTTATATCTTTTCACTGTGTTGTATGATTTATGTATGGTCTATTTATAATTTATGTTCTTGTGTGTTGTCTGAGTCTCTGCACCCGTGCCTCTGCAGCAAGGTTTTCATTGGACCTATACCACCGTGTTCTTGTGCACATGATAATAAACCCGAGACAGTCACAAAATGCTGGAGTTAAGCACCTGTCCTACTTTCCCGAGTTAATCACGAATTTGTACTCACGGTTTGTATTCGCTAGAATTTAGAAGATTGAGGGGGGATCTTATAGAAACTTACAAAATTCTTAAGGGGTTGGACAGGCTAGATGCAGGAAGATTGTTCCCGATGTTGGGGAAGTCCAGAACAAGGGGTCACAGTTTAAGGATAAGGGGGAAATCTTTTAGGACCGAGATGAGAAAAACATTTTTCACACAGAGAGTGGTGAATCTCTGGAATTCTCTCCCGCAGAAGGTAGTTGAGGCCAGTTCATTGGCTATATTTAAGAGGGAGTTGGATGTGGCCCTTGTGGCTAAAGGGATCAGGGGGTATGGAGAGAAGGCAGGTACAGGATACTGAGTTGGATGATCAGCCATAATCATATCGAATGGCTGTTTGCAGGCTCGAAGGGCCGAATGGTCTACTCCTGCACCTATTTTCTATGTCTATGTTTCTATGAATTCTCTCGAATTTTCCCCTTGATTCAAACTCGGAGAATTATGGTAATAGCCAGCCGTAGGTACTCAGGGCTATTTTTTTTACTTGTGGACATTTTTCAACATGTTGAAAAAATGTCCCGACTTACCTGATGCCCCGAGTACCTACGGCTGGCATTACGAGCAGCTGCGAAACATCTACGGACGTCTAAGGCCTCCTATGGACTCGCTACAGACATTCTCCGAGTTTGAAGCAAGGGGAAAACTCGGGGGAATTCGTGAGTAACTCGGGGAAAGTGGAACAGGGGCTTTACTCAGCTGAACAGGCAGCATCACTGGAGAGAAGGAATGGGTGACGTTTCGGGTCCGAGACTCTTCTTCAGCTTGACCCGACTTAACTGACCTTACACGAGCCAGAGCACGTTTGCTGCCAGCACATTGCAAGAAATCGAAGGAACTAGACAGGCAAATAAAACCCTTTTCGAGCTGCTCCCTCGTATCCTTGGACAGTAATGACACCTCGTGGTGTGTATTCAGATAGAAACCCTGATTTGACCCTAACCTTAGTTTCAGATCTTGCATTTTGTCCGTTTGAGTGCAGTAAGCAGTAGAAACCGGAGGGAGTATGGTATGCAACTTCACCAGTCCTGCGAAGTTTAGGTTGAACAAGCTCTGCATTATTTCTCATCATATTTTGGAAAAAACAGTGTGTTGGATTTAAGTCCGATGCAACTTAATCAAAGGGCTTGATTCTCTTTCAAGCATGGTCTGTTTTTTTTTTCCAGTCTTCTAAATCCAGTTTGGCTTTCGTCTTCCTTTCCTCTGCATAATATTTTGGCATTCCCATTTTTGGGCAGGCTATGCAGTGCTTTGCATTCGTCAGGCCATCCTTTGTAGCTCTGTGTGCCAGAACTTTGTAAGTTTGTGTATTTAGGGATGCATTTTGCATATTACAGGATTCGAAGAACGACTCTTACTCTACAGATCTTTTAGACAACCGTCCAGTTGAATTTACTGTGTTTATTCATGTAAAATTTATTGTTAAGCATTATGATAACAAAATCTAAACAGGATCAGATGAATTAAGTTGTCATGTTCAAGAAGAGTACCTGTTGTTTGCATAATTTAAACTGCTATATTTGACATGAGTAACGTGCACTAAAATAACACAGTAATTTGTCATGTATGTGTTGAAAGTCGTTAATTTTCTCTGCCGACCCAGTCAAGGTGCATATTGGCCCAGCATCTTTCTGAAACAGAAGAGAGAATGCTAGCAGCTGTGGCACAAATTGGTTGCATTCCCACCCTGGAGTTGAGAGGTTCTGGGGTTCAAGTCCCAGAGCATCAACTTGGAGTCATAATCATACAGCACAGAAACAGGCCCTTCGGCCCAACTTGTTTATGCTGACCAAGATGCCCCATCTAAGCCCCATTTGCTCGTGTTGGGGACATATCCATCTAATCCTTTCCTATCCATCTACCTGTTCAAGTGTCTTATAAATGTCATCACATATCTGCCTCAACTACCTCTTCTGGCAAATCATTCCATATACCCACCAACCTCTGTGTGAAGAAGTTGCATCTCAGGTTTGTATTAAATCTTGTCCCTCTCACATTTAAACATATGTCCTCTTGTTTTTGATTGCACTTCCTTGGGCTAAAGACTCTGTGCACTGTAAAATATTCTGAAATGTATAAGACTCGGTGCAATATGCATGTATACCATTTTTGGTTAATATTTATATATTTTCAACATTTCCCCCAAAAACAACAAATTACTTGCTGATTGTCATTTCTTGAATCTTTCTCTATGCAAGTTGGTTGCTGCATTCCCATAATTTTAACATTAGCAATAACTCAAAGATACTTTATTGGCTGTAAACCATTTTGGAATGTACTGAGAGGGAAATCGGAATGACAATACACAATAGATAATAGACAATAGATGCAGGAGTAGGCCATTCTGCCCTTCGAGCCAGCACCGCCATTCAATATGATCATGGCTGATCATCCCCAATCAGTACCCCGTTCCTGCCTTCTCCCCATATCCCCTGACTCCACTATTTTTAAGAGCCCTATCTAGCTCTCTCTTGAAAGCATCCAGAGAACATGCCTCCACCGCCCTCTGAGGCAGAGAATTCCACAGACTCACCACTCTCTGTGAGAAAAGGTGTTTCCTCATCTCCGTTCTAAATGGCTTTCTCCTTTTTCTTAAACTGTAGCCCCTGGTTCTGGACTCACCCAACATGTTTCCTGCCTCTAGCGTGTCCAAGCCCTTAACAATCTTATATGTTTCAAATGACCATGTTAACCCAAGCCTGCTTTTTCATGTTAAGTGCCACTTTTGATAAATCTAAAGAAAACATGATTTTTATTTATGGAATGTGATCCTTGTTGGCTCAATTGACATATACTGTGATTGCCTCATTGCCAGAACCTGTGTCACTTCTTTATATCATTAACATAAATGCACCCTCAAAATTAAAGGGAATCCTTTATTATTGAATTATTATTGCAATATTATTGAATTTGTGAACAATGTTTATGGTACAGATCCATGGCTAAGGATGATAGAGTTGTTGCCTTGCAGAGCCAGAGACCCAGGTTCGATCCTGCCTACAGGTGCTGTCTGCACTGAGTTTGTACATTCTCCCTATTTTCACGTAGGTTTTCTCTGGGTGCTCCGGTTTCCTCCCACACTCCAAAGACGTACCGGTTTGTAGGTTGAAGGTGGGCACAAAATGCTGGAGTAACTCAGCGGGTGAGGCAGCATCTCTGGAGAGAAGGAATGGGCGATGTTTTGAGTTGAGACCCTTCTTCAGTCTGAAGAAGGGTCTCGACCCGAAACGTCGCCCATTCCTTCTCTCCAGAGATGCTGCCTCATCTTCTTCAGTCTGAAGAAGGGTCTCGACCCGAAACATCGCCATTCCTTCTCTCCAGAGATCCTGCCTCATCCACTGAGTTGCTCCAGCATTTTGTTTCTACCTTCGATTTAAAGCAGCATCTGCAGTTCTTTCTTACACAGGTTTGTAGGTTAATTGGCTTCTGTAAATGGTAAACTGTCCATAGTGTGTAGGATAGTGCTAGTGTACAGGGATTGCTAGTTGGCGTGGACTCGGTGGGCCGAAGGGCCTGTTTCCATGCTATGACTCTAAAATCTAAAGTTTTTTTACTTGAATATTTGCTCTGACCTGAATCAATGTTTTTGATGATCATTTCCTTGTTTAACATGCTGGTTGTCACACTCCATAAAGAAAAGTCCATTCACAAATTGCTTTCCATGATGTGTATATGCTTTGTCCTTGGTTCTAGTCCCTGAACAGGGTGATCGTCTACTTCACCACAACCAGCAGACGATTCTCCTACTTGGCTAGCAAAATGAAAGCAGATCTTTTCTAAAGTATTCTTTGCAACCACCATATTTATACCAATCCTTTTTTTCTTCTAGGAGACCCCAAATCTCTTGCTCCTGCAGGACTCCAAAAGACCACCTCCTGCGTTAGTCTTCAGCTGTCAAGTTGGAGTTGGCCGGACAAATTTAGCAATGATCCTGGGAATTCTCGTGCTGTATCACAGGACAGGCTTTCCTGAAAAGCTGGGGTGAGTAGGCATGTCCAGGAGTATTCGCAACTATTTAAAAACTGTAAATATAGATAAGCTATCTCTTGTCATAAGAATTCCAAAATGGTTGATGTTTCTAGGGAACTTCCCTTTAGGTTCATAACTTGATGTTTGAACTGTTACTGGAATCTCCTTATGAAATTTGACTCTCGCCAACTATATTCAGCTTGACTTAGTTGGGATAACCTTTGGGCATAAAGGTTGTTGTTCAATTTCTCACGGAGGAAATTCAGTACATTATCTCACCTGACATTCTTGTCCTACATGGAGATTGGTGCAGTGCCTGAGGTACTGTGTGTCAGATGAGATCTTAAAATGAGATTTCATTCTTTCACTCGGGTGCAGATTAAAGATTCCCTGTCCATGTTTGAAATGTAGAGTAGAGGGTAGTTAATGCTGTTCCCTCACAACTTTGATGACCTGGGTTCAACTCTGACCCCGGGTGCTGACCGTGTGGTGTTTGCATGTTCTCTCTGTGAACGTGTGGGTGTCTGGGTGCTCCAATTTCTTCCAACTTCCCAAAAATTTGCTGTTGGGTCAATTGTCAACTTTGAATTACTGCATAAATGGGAAAATAAATCAAAGGAGTGTTGCTAGACATATGTTAGAAAAGTATTAATCGTAGGGGTAGAGCAGAGGATGTAGAGAGGAACAGGACTGATGGAATTGGTTGACGAGGAGACTGCATGAATGGTTGGGCCGAATGGTCTCTTTCTCAGTTGTTACAATATAAATTTAACAGCCAATATTCCATTCATAACCCAACCTGGTCATCCATCCCATTTCTCTAAGTGGAATCTATGTTTTTGTTGACATAGTTTGTACTTCTGGAATAATTGATTGATTATAAATCATATGGATGAAAGGATGTCTATCTCTCTTTCTTTACTTTCTTTATTTCTATATTTCCTTAAAGCTTAAAAAATGAAGGGGTACAATAAATGTAATAAGATATAAGTGGCTTGTACTACTGTAACTTACTGTAATTCTAATAAATAAAAATATTAAAAAAAAAACAAAAAACGAAAGGATGTTCTCAGAAACTGTATGTCTGCAAGCTTTTCTTTCTTAAATCAACCCCTTTGTTCTCTGTAGAGCTGACCAGAACGGCAGTGTTAAAAAGAGGGAGCCATTGCGGGTTATACAAAACTTTGCCAAAGCCCTACCTAAAGGGCAACAAATTGTGGAAGAGGTCAGTGCTACTTTTGCTGTTTGAAGATGTAATCGTGATTTTCTAAGAAGTTGAGTTCCCCTAATGAGAACGTTAGCAGAGTTCATTAGCTGCAAATATGTAATTCTGATTCTCAGCCCTTTTATCCTTGCATTTAAAACCCTACAAGGTCTTGCACCTCCATTTCTGTGATTTCTTCCATGTATGGTCCATTCATCTTATTGAACACTGACTTCCCCTGCTCTTCCCACCACTTTAGTCACCACCTCCTAGTCTGAAGAAGGGCCTCAACCCAAAACGTCACCTATTCCTTTTCTCCAGAGATACTCCCTGACCCGCTGAGATACTCCAGCTTTTTGTGTCTATCTCCTTCTTTATCTTGGGCGAGCTCACGGAATTGGCCTAGTTTCTCACCGCTTCTCAGGAGCGTGGAATGACTCTGTATTAGAATGGCAGAATTTAGAATATAACTTCGAAATAGGCCCTTAGCCCAACTCGGCCATACCGACTAATATGCCAATTTAAACCACCACATTTGCCCATTTCCATCGAAATCTTTCCAATCTGTGTTGTTGCCCAAATGACTTTTATATATTGTAATAATTATACCCACCTCAAAAACTTCATCTGAATCTCGTGTAATTCATATTTCAAGTAAGCTATGGGTTTTATTTTCCCTTTGATCCTCTGCCATTCATTTGGAATTTATGGAAAAAGGATTACTGCTGCATATGATTACTTTTGCATTTGTCTCTGAATTATGGAGCTGTGAATTTAGTAAATTTTATATAGCTGCTTAATCCTAGGTTGATAAATATTTCCACCTCTCTCAGAAAGACGTTGTTCAGCCCATGCCAAATATTGGCCCTTTCAAAGACCCATTCTTCATAATTTCCTGTGCTTTCCATACAATTGTGATGTTTTTTCAAACATTTATATCATTCGCATTTGTAAATTACTTTTGAAAAAAGATACTCGGTAAGTTTCTTATAAACATAATTCTTCTTGCCTTCTTACTAGGTTTTTTTGTTGCTGATTTCAACCATATAACAATTACAGCACTGAAACAGACCATCTCGGACCTTCTAGTCCATGCCGAACACTTATTCTCACCTAGTCAACAGTTCTTTCAATCTGTTTTCTCCCGTGACTGACCCTGCTCCCTGCGTAACCAACTCTCATTTATTTTGTGATATCCTTTTGTAACAATTCCACTAAGTTTGCTGGTACACCTTCCCCACTCGCAACAAGGGCAGAGTCCCCATTGTCCTCACCT
The DNA here is from genome assembly GCF_010909765.2 of Amblyraja radiata. Classification (NCBI taxonomy): domain Eukaryota; kingdom Metazoa; phylum Chordata; class Chondrichthyes; order Rajiformes; family Rajidae; genus Amblyraja; species Amblyraja radiata. Next base: position 13,478,240 of record NC_045992.1, on the reverse strand, counting down.
TCCCCCCCACTTGTAACAAGGGCAGAGTCCTCCTTGTCCTCACCTTCCACCCTACCAGCTGTCACATACAACAAATAATCCTCCGACATTTTTGCCACCTCCAACGTGATCCCACCACTTAAACCCTCCCTCCACTAAGTTTGCGGGTGCGTTCTCCAAACTTCGAAGCAAACTTTGCCATCTAACTGTTCTGTTCCTACCGTATCGCTGGAATAAATCTCCAATACAATGTGCCACATTTGATATCGGATATAAGGGGCATAAATAGTCGTTGATGGCTTAGTACATGAGATATCATTGTTGTAATATGCCGTGGGAATTCAGGTGCTCCACAGAGTTCATATCTCTGTTATTGCTTGATACATTGGAGTAAATGCTGAGGTTATCTCCAAAGTTCTCTGATTACCATCAGCACATGCTTAGATGTTTGGTGAGTGTAGCCAAGGTCATACTAGATGTTCCGATTTGCTACTCAGGTGTGCTCATTCAGATTGATAAAACAGTACAGCACAGGTACAGACCCTACGGGTCACAATGTTCGTGCCAAACCTGATGCCAAGTTAAATTCATTTCCTCAGCCCTTACATGAGGGCGGTCAAGGTGGCGCAGCGGTAGAGTTGCTGCCTTACAGCGAACGCAGTGCCGGAGACCCGGGTTCAATCCTGACTACGGGTGCTGTCTGTATGGAGTTTCTACATTATCCACGTGACCTGCGTGGGTTTCCTCCGAGAACTCCGGTTTCCTCTCACACTCCAAAGACGTACAGGTTTGTAGGTTAATTGGCTTAGTAAATGTAAAAGGTGTCCCTAGTGAGTGTAGGATGGTGTTAATGTGCGGGGATCGCTGGTCGACGTGGACTCGGTGGGCCGAAGGGCCTGTTTCCATGCTGAATCTCTAAACTAAACTAAATTAATCTTCTTTACAATTTGCCCCTCTTAGCATAAAGATATGCCCTCCAGTCTTTGACATTTCCTTTGGAAAAAGGTTCTGACAGTGAACCACCCTGTCTATACCTCTCATAGAGGATTTAATCAAATGCCTTACTAAAATCCACATAGACAACAACCACTGTCCTGCCTTCAGAGGTCACTTTTTGAACTTATTTTAGCAAGGTCAGCAGAGATGACAAACATACCTGTGCAACTTGCTTACATCTGATGTGTTTCCTTCAATCAGGTGGATTCAGCCATCGTACACTGTTCCGAAATGCACGACATTAAAGAAACAATCTATGAATACAAGCAGAAGTTGGAGGCCATTGGGGAGACTTGCCAGGTCCAGGTAAGTCAGATCCTGGGGAAATGCAAGTTTTGAGGACAAAGGAACACAGTGTAAAAGGCAGTAAAGCAACGGAAGTGATTTGTCACTTCCATGAAGTGAGGCATTTAAGCAGCTCTTAATAATGCAGAGCATGGCAGTGGGTCAGTAATGTGGACCAGGAGTTTGGAGATGGATGATCATGGATATTGCACATTTAAAGTGAAATTTGAATCTCTGGAGGGTGATGAATGGAAACCAAATCAGATAAACTTTTGATTATTGCTTGAAATCAGGTGCAGAATTATGGTAGGTTGACAGTCTGACTGTCCTCCTTTTAAAATGTCATCTTTATATGCCTCATCATCTTCCCCGAGCTTACGATGATCCATAACATTTTCCATGACCTTCGTCCCCTTTGCTATCCCATTTTCACACCTCACCCTTCCATATCTCTGTGCCTCCTTCTCTCCTGACTCTCAGTCTGAAGATGTCTCAACCTGAAATGTCATCCATTCCTTCTCTCCAGAGATGTTGCCTGACTCACTCCAGCATTTTGTGTCTATCTCCAGAACTATGGAGTACAGTGCCATTGTGTTAGAGACTTCACTTTCTAGATTGATATAGAAGGGAAGTATCAGGGATATTTGCAATGGCAGAACCAAGCACAAGAAAATTCCAGACCATTTCTAGAGCAAGGAAGAAGCCTGGGAGTAAGAAAGGTTTAAAAAGGTTTGAGAGCGTGACTGAAATTATTCAATAATTGGTTCTATTCCAAGAAAAGTGAACTGTCTAAATCTGATACTGCGTTTTAATGTACGTGGATTTAAGTGAAAGAGATTTGATCGCAGATTTGGTCACATACAAAATTGCACAAAACCTCAGGATAGATTTATGTTAAGATGTGATCTAGAGATATATATTGTTATAATGCAATTAGATTGGCAGTAAAGCTATTTACATGGTGGTGTGTAGGAAAGAACTGCAGATGTAGGTTTAAATAGAAGATAGACACAAAATGCTGAAATCGACCATTTCTTCTCTCCAGAGATACTGCCTGTCCCGCTGAGTTACTCCAGCATTTTGTGTCTATTCACATGGCGGTTTACTCGGAGTTATAAATGGATGACAGATTTACTTTTTCAGTGCAGAGCTAGATACAATAGGAGTAGATAGATGTATTTGGACTGATGCCAAGCATTTAAATATCCTATTTTAGTGGTCTGAGAAACGACTACTGGAGTTTCCAACAGATCTTTATTCAAAAGTTCGATATCCAGCATACAGGCTTTTCAGACACGTCTGCCCACAACGGTGGTCAGCGCTGAACTAACGCGCGCAAAGGAAAAACCGCGCGAAAACAACAGCCCCTCCCGAGTCACGTGACCGCGGCTTCCGAACGCCGGGTTCGATATCTGCGTGCGCTAGCAGGCGCCGCTACACTATGTATAGTGCAGCAAACTATTGGAACCTGGGATCCTGTACACAAGGCTTTCATGTTAAATGAAAACACGTACTCTTTCATATAAAATAGCCACCTCATTAAAGTCAACCTATGGATTAATGCATTCTCGTCCACTGGCTGTTCCTACTGACCAATTGAGTGTTTGGTAGAATTGCACATTAATACTTGACTTCCTTTGTATCTTTTTTTGAAGCCAGAAGATATAAAATTGGATGTTTTGGATTAATAAAGAATTGATTTACTGGTATGGATATGTTTTACTGGTGTACAACTGCCCTGCGTAGAATAATTTCTAGTAATGAATTACAAAAGAATTCTTTCTCAACTTGAAATGTGGTATTTCACAAGGAGGAGTCAAAGTGAGTGGAATTTTGAAAATGTGGTTGGCTGTAAAGTGGTTAATGGAATGGAAATATCAGGTTATTCACTATGTGAAATATTATGGGCTGTGTGGCAGGCGTATTCTATGCCAACAGTTTCATTGCATGATACTGAAGGGAATAAAAACAACATTTTAGTGCAAATGAAATAGTTTCTTTGAAGGCCTCATGTAATTAGACATGCTTAATGTTGTTGGGGATTTTGAGAATTATAAGGAAGATGAGTAGGTTATAGTGTTCAAAAAGGAACTGCAGATGCTGGAATATCGAAGGTACACAAAATTGCTGGGGAAACTCAGCGGGTGCAGCAGCATCTATGGAGCGAAGGAAATAGGTGACGTTTCGGGCCGAAACCCTTCTTCAGACTGGTGGGGGGGGGGGGGAGAAGGAAGGAAAAGGGGAGGAGGAGGAGGAGCCCGAGGGCGGGCGGATGGGAGGGTGGGAGGAGACAGCTAGAGGGTTGAGGAAGGGGAGGAGACAGCAAGGGCTAGCAAAATTGGGAGAATTCAATGTTAATGCCATCCGGACGCAAGGTCCCCAGACGGAATATGAGGTGCTGTTCCTCCAATTTCCGCTGTTGCTCACTCTGGCAATGGAGGAGACCCAGGACAGAGAGGTCGGATTGGGAATGGGAGGGGGAGTTGAAGTGCTGAGCCACCGGGAGTTCAGGTAGGTTATTGCGGACTGAGCGGAGGTGTTCGGCGAAACGATCGCCCAACCTACGCTTGGTCTCCCCGATGTAAATCAGCTGACATCTAGAGCAGCGGATGCAGTAGATGAGTTTGGAGGAGATACAGGTGAACCTTTGTCGCACCTGGAACGACTGCTTGGGTCCTTGAATGGAGTCGAGGGGGGAGGTGAAGGGACAGGTGTTGCATTTCTTGCGGTTGCAACGGAAAGTGCCCGGGGAGGGGGTGGTGCGGGAGGGAAGGGAAGAATTGACGAGGGAGTTGCGGAGGGAGTGGTCTTTGCGGAAGGCAGACATGGGGGGAGATGGGAAGATGTGGCGAGTGGTGAGGTCACGTTGGAGGTGGCGGAAATGGCGGAGGATTATGTGTTGTATTTGCCGGCTGGTGGGGTGAAAGTTGAGGACCAGAGGGACTCTGCCCTTGTTGCGAGTGCGGGGATGGGGAGAGAGAGCAGTGTTACGGGGTATGGATGAGACCCTGAGAACCTATGAGTAGGTTATAGTTTGGTTGTCCCTGGAACTCGCATGCTGGGGAGCATGATGGGAAAATGGCCAGTATAAAATGTAGTTAAAATCAAAGATCCTATAGCAGAGCAAGATAGACCACTCCTGCTAAATGCAATGGACTGACGTGTAGTACGCAACAGAACGGAACGTGGGCCTTTTTTGCATCCATTTCCGTAACCGGACCCGACCCAACTCGCAACGTAATCAACGTTGCGGGGGAACAGTTTGTGTTAATAAATTAAAATTCTGAAAATGAGGAGAAGATTTTTTTCAAATAACTGTTATTTTTACGAGGATGTTTCCGTAACCGGCTTCCGTCTCCGCACTAGTATCTTTGCTCCGCTATGGGATCTTTGGTGCGGAGATGGAAGCCGGTTACGGAAATGGGGCCGAAAATTGGGCATGAATCTGCCCATGACCGTACTACGTCTTTTTCGTCGAGTGATCTATCTTGCTCGCTATAGGATCTTTGGTTAAAATAGCTAAAGCTGAAACATTCATAAGAAGCAGGCTTTCTTATCTATGGGGGGGGGGGAGGATCTGTTGTTCTGTCTAGGTCCTTACCTGTTGCAATCCTGAAATTACAGCTGCTCTTTGTCACAGAGTTTAGCAGGCAAGTCTCCCAAAGGTTAACAAATTACATCTTTTACAAGGGGACTCCATATGGCGAGTAGGATCTGGACATTTATGGTATCTACATGTTGGATATATGGGAGGATTTACAGCACAACAAAGTTAACTCTGGCGAAAGACGAAGATGAAAGGTTACAGAGACATTGAATGATGATGGTTTATTTCAACTCCACAAGTAACCATTGTGTCATGAGGATATAAAAATCCTAGTTACTGTAGCTTTATTGAAGCAGTTCAAGCTTGCTCGTACTGTTTCCCGATGTACTTTGCTAAGACCTTTATTAAACCGACTTGTTCGAGAGACTCGCCACTGATCTATGAGCTGTTTTATTTTGTGTCTGTGCCTATCCGAGTAGTCAGATATAGGGCACGGATATAGTAAGAGAATTCCCTCCTACACTTACTACTCGGAATCAGTGACCCCCACGGTCTGGTCAATGTGCCATTCCCTCAGTATTAAACCATGTTACATGCAGCAGCCTTCCCTGAAAGCTACATTGTCAACACTGCCTCACATCGGTGTTGTGTGGGAAGTGGATCAGCAGATCAGAATGTGCTTATGATCCGCTGCTCCGTGACCTGCTCCACACCTGGAATAAAGTGCGTTTTATCTGGAGTGTGATGTACATGTCTCCTGTCAGTTCTTTTTCACTTAAGCATGCACTATATTGAGAAAGATAATTGAGATGATTTATGCAACCATGCAGCATAACACAGAGCATTCAGCCTGCTGTGTGTGCTGGCCCTTTGATCTCTGAGCTTATCGAATTATTTCCACCACATTATAAAGGAAAATATCTAAGGCAGACAAAAAATGCCAGAGAAAGGTCTCGACCCGAAACATCGCCAATTCCTACTCTCCATAAATGCTGCCTCACCCTCTGAGTTTCTCCAGCATTTTTTGTCTACCTTCGATTTTTCCAGCATCTGCAGTTCTTTCTTAAACAAAGAAAATATCTAGATCATAACAAGCTGTGGTGCAAAATAATAGTCATCTCATTGCACCTCTTGTTTTTTTGCCCATTACCTAAACTGATGTACTTTGTTTTCTGACCCTCTGATTCTTGATTAGTACGGGTGTCAGAGTTTATGGGGAGAAGGCAGGCGAATGGGGTTAAGAGGGGAAGATTGAATGGCAGAGCAGACTTGATGGGCCAAACGGTCTAATTCTACACCAATCCCTTATGACCTCTGACACCTAACACTGTTATGTCTGAGATCCGCTCCATAGCTAACTATGTAAACTTTTTCATGACCATTATGCTTGCATTCTTGTCTGACCTTCCTCTCATGACCTCTGAAGAGCTACAAACATGATTGCCTTTATTTTTATTTCTTGTGATTTTAGGGAAATGGCACCAAGGAATACTTTCTGCAGCGAGTACTACAGAGCACAGAGTGTTATTTCTACCTTGTCATTTTTAACTACTATCTTCATGAACAGGTACGTGCCTTGGACATGTTTCATTATTTCCGAGTTGTATTTCGCACAGTAAAACGTCCAGTATATTGAGCGAAACATCAAGTGCTGGAGGGACTCTGCGGGCCAGGCAACATCTGAGAAGTGAATGGGAAGACGGCATTTCATCCCGACCTGAAACAGTCTGTACATTTCCTCCACAGATGTTGCGTGACCCACTGAGTTCTTCCAGCATTTTGTGTTGGTTCAAGACTCCAGGATTTGCAGTTTCTTGTGTCTTCATGTTCAATTTCAAGTTACATTTATACAGGGACCGCCACACATGCACCAATTAGTACAGTGAGATTTGAGTTGTCATACAGCCATACGAATAAAACGAACACAATACACAATAGAGTTTAACATGAACATCCCCCGCAACGGAATCAATGTTCCCACTGTGAGGGAACGCAATAAAGTTCAGTCATCTTCCTCACTGTTCACCCATGGTCAGGGCACACACAGTGTATTGTCAGCTTCAACACTGACATAATTCTGTTGTTAAGTTATAACTCCAGATTGTAATGAGCTTCATCCAGCTGTGAGTGGAAACATAGAAACATAGAAAATAGGTGCAGGAGTAGGCCATTCGGCCCTTTGAGCCTGCACCGCCATTCAATATGATCATGGCTGATCATCCAACTCAGTATCCTGTACATGCCTTCTCTCCATACCCCCTGATCCCTTTAGCCGCAAGGGCCACATCTAACTCCCTCTTAAATATAGCCAATGAACTGGCCTCAACTACCTTCTGTGGCAGAGAATTCCAGAGATTCACCACTCTCTGTGTGAAAAATGTTTCCCTCATCTTGGTCCTAAAAGATTTCCCCCTTATCCTTAAACTGTGACCCCTTGTTCTGGACTTCCCCAACATCGGGAACAATCTTCCTGCATCTAGCCTGTCCAACCCCTTAAGAATTTTGTAAGTTTCTATAAGATCCCCTCTCAATCTTCTAAATTCTAGCGTGTACAAGCCGAGTCTATCCAGTCTTTCTTCATATGAAAGTCCTGACATCCCAGGAATCAGTCTGGTGAACCTTCTCTGTACTCCCTCTATGGCAAGAATGTCTTTCCTCAGATTAGGAGACCAAAACTGTACGCAATACTCCAGGTGTGGTCTCACCAAGACCCTGTACAACTGCAGTAGAACCTCCCTGCTCCTATACTCAAATCCTTTTGCTATGAATGCTAACATGCCATTCGCCTTCTTCACTGCCTGCTGCACCTGCATGCCTACTTTCAATGACCGGTGTACCATGACACCCAGGTCTCGTTGCATCTCCCCTTTTCCTAATCGGCCTAATCATGAGCCAGTGAAGCATTTATTGTAGCGATTGGGATTGAATAGTGTTGTATCTTTCTGATGGATTAAAGGGGGAGAAAACTGGTAAAGAGAGGCGAGTGGAGCGGGTAGGGCAGTAAGCGGCCCCATCACTTACCCTCTATTCCATCAGTCTTGACATAAAGAGCAAGGTTAAGTCAAAATACAGGCAGAATGTTACAAATGTGAGTTTTACTCATCAATCAGGGCTTCTCTATTTGGTAAAATCCACAAATGCAAGGAAACTGCTTCCCTCGTGTTGAATGAAGCAAAATTAAATTTGAGGCCTTCACCCATTCCCACAAAGCCATCTAAACCACCTTGGGCTAACGGCTAGTTAATAAGTTTTGGAATAAACTCTGTGAGATAATAAACAGATCAATAGCATTTGAAGAGTTGCGAGTTTGGAGATTCTGCCCTGTGATCTATTGCCAACAACTAATGCGTGTGTTACCTTCCAGTATCCTTTGGCCTTTTCACTTAACTTCAGTAAGTGGACGTGCAGACACCCCTGGATGTTCAGGCTCTTGGCTGGCATGGATGTGTCTGAGCTTACAGCACCTTGTGACTTGATAACAAAAGGCATCAGACTGTTGGTAAGTTTGAAGCTGAACATTGTGCCTAATGACTGGCAGAGCACCCATATTGTCATCAGCTTTGAGCAAATGCTCCAATCTAACCACGCCCTCTGTTCAGGAATTCCCTTCCTAAATCTCTCAGTTCCACCCCTCCCTTTCCTCCTCTAATTTGTAATCCCTTTCATGATCAAACTAGGTCAGACATTCTGGCTCATTTTATTTGATAGCATCCTGCGAAGGGTCTTGCAATGATTGACTATATTAAAGGTGTTACATAAATGGATCGTATTGGTGTGCATTTTATTTGATTCCAGAGATTTTCCACAACAGGCCACAAAATAAATCTCCATCTTTTATTTGAGGGGCATTGTGTCAGGAATGTCTATGATTTTTGTTTTGGAGGATACTATGTGAACTCTGCTTTGTCTTTCGTACGATCCAGACATTGTCGTCTTTCTATCTCCATCTAGACTATACTGAACTATTACTAGGCCATTAGCCTGATACTGAACTTCTTTCCCATGGCTACAGGCATCTTGCTGCTTACACTGCAATAAGTTAACTTAGCTCCTTCCTGGAACGGCACTGCTCTCATGAACTTTCATTGTCACCTTTAGTTTAGTTTAGAGACACAGTGCGGAAACAGGCCCTTTGGCCCACCAAGTCCGCGCCGACCAGCAATCCCCGCACATTAACACTTTCCGACGGTCACGGGGAGAATGTACAAACTCCGTACAGACAGCAACCCGGGTCTCTGGCGCTGAAAGCACTGTAAGGCAGCAACTCTACCGCTGGGCCACCGTGCCACCCCAAATGTTACAATGACAGGAAGATAATGTCACTATAGAGTACAAACATTTAACTACACCCTGCCACCTCCTCAAAATAAGCGGTTAAGTTAGTCTACACAAACTTCCCTTAACAGTTCCGTGTCCTTGGTCAAGTTGTGCTTGTCTAAATGAATGTTTTCTCCATCTCTCTCAATTAATTCCTTTCAATTGATCACCACCGAATGACCACTTAAACTAACAATTCTGTAGCAGTTTATATCTTCCTGCTAACAAATAGTGTGTTGGCAACCCTGTAATCCTCTGGCACTTCTCCAGCAATCAGAGGGGATTGAAACATGATTGTCAAACCCTTTGCAGTTTCCGCCTTTTGCTGCTTTGAACAGCCCAGAGTACACTTGTGGGCCTGGCAATTTATCCACTTTGAAAGATGCGAGACCCCTTCATGTTTCTTCCTCTACGTTTATTTGTTCAATATCCCACACTCTACCTCTTGAACCATAATATTGTCATCTTGTGGAAACTTCTGCGAGGTACTCATGGTGCTGTGCCCAGAACATCTGCCTCCATGCACCTTCCATTTTCCAGTCTCTGAGGCCCGTTCCTCTTGTTCTTTGGTGTAATTTACAAAAACATCCAATGGACTCTCTTGTATTCTAATGTGACTGTGCTGCAGCGGTATTTATCAAAATAAGCATGTAGGTGAGGTTGGTTTATTTTAATAAAGTTACTGTATAAATGCTATAGGTAGACAAAATGCTGGAGAAACTCAGCGGGTGAGGCAGCATCTATGGAGCGAAGGAAAAAGGCAACGTTTCGGGTCCAAACCCTTCAGATTGTTGTGAGGGTGGGGAAGAAGAAAGGAAGATGTGGAGCCAGTGGGCTGAGGGAGAGCTGAGAAGGGGAGGAGATGAGATGAGGGGAGGATGAGAGGGTATCTCATTGAAACATAAGATTGTTAAGGGCTTGGACACGCTAGAGGCAGGAAACATGTTCCTGATTTTGGGGGAGACCAGAACCAGGGGTCACAGATTAAGAATAAGGAGTAAGCCACTTAGAACGGAGATGAGGCAACACTTTTTCTCACAGAGAGTTGTGAGTGTGGAATTCTCTGCCTCAGAGGGCGGTGGAGGCAGGTTCTCTGGATGCTTTCAAGAGAGAGCTAGATAGGGCTCTTAAAAATAGCGGAGTCAGGGGATATGGGGAGAAGGCAAGAACGGGTACTGATTGGGGATGATCAGTCATGATCACATTGAATGGTGGTGCTGGCTCAAAGGGCCGAATGGCCTACTCTTGCACCTATAGTCTATTGTCTATTGAGATAGTAGGGACTACCTGAAATTGGAGAAGTCGATGTTCATACTGCTGGGGTGTAAACTGCCCAAGCAAAATATGAAGTGCTGCTCCTCCAATTTACGGTGGTCCTCACTCTGGCCATGGAGGAGGCCCAGGACAGAAAGGTCGGATTCGGAATGTGAGGGGGAGTTGAAGTGTATAAATGTTGTTACTGTTAATGGCATAAGACGTGGGAATGGAGGGGAACGTTAGAAAATCTGTAAGGTTACAGAGCTGTCTGATTGCTGTTCAATAATGACATGTTCTTTCTTTTAGCAGAGTGCAAGCGAAGCTCCAGATGTTCTCAGCACCGCGAGAGAAATGAAAGTGGCCAATTTTAGAAGGGTTCCAAAGATGCCAATCTATGGCATGGCACAGCCCAGTTTAGAGGTAAAGTTCTTCCTGTATCTTACTGCAACGTGGTGGAGAGTGTTATAACACAATGGTCTTTCCTCCTAAAGGGCCTGTCCCACTTTCACGACCTCTGCCGAGTTTGCCCTTGACTAGTACTCGCAGCATGGTCATAGGAGGTTGTAGGTAGGTCGTAGGTAGGTCGTGATGCTAGTCGTAGTACTCGTGGCATCAAGTAGGTCAGGGCGTTGTTCTAGCCTGATGTAAAATGTCCACAGGTAACAAAGGTTGTGAATTAGGTCGTGAAAGTGAGACAGGCCCTTTACCACAGGATTTTAGCTCACATTAGAACAAAGAACAGCACTGGAACAGGCACCGCAACACGCAATGTCAGTGCCGAACATGATTCCAAGATAAACTAAACTCCTCTGCCTGCACATGATCCATATCCTTCCATTCTCTGCACATCTACAGTGGCTTGCAAAAGTATTCATACCCCTTGAACTTTTCCACATTTTGTCACGTTACAACCACAAACGTAAATGTATTTTATTGGGATTTTATGTGATAGACCAACACAAAGTGGTGCATAATTGTGAAGTGGAAGGAAAATGATACATGGTTTTCAAATATTTTTCCAAATAAAAAACTGAAAAGTGCGGCGTGCAAAAGTGTTCAGCCCCCTTTACTCTGATACCCCTAAATAAAATCCAGTGCAACCAATTGCCTTCAGAAGTCACCTAATTAGTAATTAGAGTCCACTTGTGTGTAATCTAATCTCAGTATAAATACAGCTGTTCTGTGAAGGCCTCAGAGGTTTGTTAGAGAACATTAGTGAACAAACAGCATCATGAAGCCCAAGGAACACACCAGACAGGTTAGGGATAAAGTTGTGGAGAAGTTTAAAGCAGGGTTAGGCTATAAAAAAATATCCCAAGCTTTGAACATCTCACGGAGCACTGTTCAATCCATCATCCGAAAATGGAAAGAGTATGGCACAACTGCTAACCTACCAAGACATGGCCGTCCACCTAAACTGACAGGCCGGGCAAGGAGAGCATTGATCAGAGAAGCAGCCAAGAGGCCCATGGTAACTCTGGAGGAGCTGCAGAGATCCACAGCTCAGGTGGAGAATCTGTCCACAGGCCAACTATTAGTCGTGCACTCCACAAATCGGGCCTTTATGGAAGAGTGTCAAGAAGAAAGCCATTGTTGAAAAAAAGCCATAATAAGTTCCGTTTGCAGTTTGCCACAAGCCATGTGGGGGACACAGCAAACATGTGGAGGAAGGTGCTCTGGTCAGATGAGACCAAAATTGAAGTTTTTGGCCTAAATGCAAAACGCTATGTGTGGCGGAAAACTAACACTGCACATCACCCTGAACACACCATCCCCACTGTGAAACATGGTGGTGGCAGCATCATGCTGTGGGGATGCTTTTCTTCAGCAGGGACAGGGAAGCTGGTCAGAGTTGATGGGAAGATGGATGGAGCCAAATACAGGGCAATCTTGGAAGAATACCTGTTAGAGTCTGCAAAAGACTTGAGACTGGGGCGGAGGTTCATCTTCCAGCAGGACAACGACCCTAAACATATAGCCAGAGCTACAATGGAATGGTTTAGATCAATGCATATTCATGTGTTAGAATGGCCCAGTCAGTCCAGACCTAAATCCAATTGAGAATCTCTGGCAAGACTTGAAAATTGCTGTTCACAGATGCTCTCCATCCAATCTGACTGAGCTTGAGCTATTTTGCAAAGAAGAATGGGCATAAATTTCAGTCTCTAGATGTGCAAAGCTGGTAGAGACATACCCCAAAAGACTTGCAGCTGTAATTGCAGCGAAAGGTGGTTCTACAAAGTATTGACTCAGGGGAGCTGAATACTTTTGCACGCCACACTTCTCAGTTTTTTATTTGTAAAAAAATGTGAAAACCATGTATCATTTCCCTTCCACTTCACAATTATGCGCCACTTTGTGTTGGTCTACCACATAAAATCCCAATAAAATACATTTACGTTTGTGGTTGTAACGTGACAAAATGTGGAAAAGTTCAAGGGGTATGAATACTTTTGCAAGCCACTGTATGCGCCTATCTAAAATACTCTTAAATGCTCTGACCATATTTGCCTCTAGAGTGATCCAAGCAGTCACCATTCTCTGTATAATAAAATAAACTTGCCCTGCACATCTCCTTTTAACTTTGCCCATCTCACCTTAAGGTTATGCCTAAAGTCCACTTGTTGCCTTTCCCACCCTGGGTAAAAGGTTCTGACTGTCTCTCGTATCTCTGCCTCACGTTATATCATAAACTTCTATCAGGTCTCCCCTCAGCCTCTGATGCTCCAGAGAAAACAATCCAAGTTTGATTATGACATTGTCTTCATTTTGCTTTTCTCTTCATTTCTACTTCTCTCTGTCCTATTTGCTTTTTCTTCCTACTTCTTCCACTGAATGTCTTAATCTATTTTATTACCTTGGCGGTAGTTTGTCTTATGGATCCAGGCCCTTAAGTGTCACAGCAAACACTTATTTTTAATGGTATTAATACACCATTTAAAGGCTCTCTGCAAATCCTGCATAACGATGTCAGGCAAGTCAAAATTGGAATTGTATCATCATCATTCACCTAAAAAGAAAAAAAAAGAAATTTTGGTAATTGGGTTGTTAAAATATCAGATGAGAATGTGAGGGACACAGAACCTGTGCTTGCTAGCACATGGGAATTAGGTTATTTTAAAATGTCATTTTGAAAGGGCAGATGTACTGCAGGCTGATATCTCCAAGATCTGGGAACACAGAATTGAGAGACAACTTGGTCTCATTACACTGCCATAAAATCGCATTAGGCTTGGCTAAAATTCACTATTTACAAGGGCCAGTCTGAAGAAGGGTCCCATCACAAAACATTGCTTGTCCACGTTCTCCAGAGATGCTGCCTGACCCGCTGAGTTACTTCAGTGCTTTGGGCTAGCTTGGATAGAGTGGATGTGGAAAGGATGTTTCCACCGATGGGAAAGTCTAGGACTAGAGGGCACAGCCTCAGAATTAAAGGCTGTTCCTTTAGGAAGACGAGGAGCAATTTTGTTAGTCAGAGGGTGGTGAATCTGCGGAATTCTTTGCCACAGAAGGCTGTGGAGGGCATCAATGGATATTTTTAAGGCAGAGATAGATAGATTCTTGATTAGTATGCATGTCAAGGGTTATGAAGAGAAGGCAGGAGAATGAGTTTAGCAGGGAGAGATAGATCAGCCATGATTGAATGTTGGGGTAGAGACTTGATGGGCCAAATGGCCTAATTCTGCTAATGTCTCTTATGACCTTGTGTCTTTTTTTATAAACTAGTATCTACAGTTCATTGTGTCTACCTTTCATAATTTACACATTTGATGCTAAAAGTGTTGGAAAAACTGGCAAAATAAAACTCTATGAGGGGAATAAAGCAATGTTTCAAATGAACAATACCATTTGAACTGTCAGCCGCTTAATGAATATCTGGTGTAAAATCAATATTTTATTCAACCACATTTAATGTGGATGAAGAAATGAACAGAAATTCAAAACTGTTGTTTAACATTTTGAAAATTTGACCTGGGAGATTAAAAGTCAGGACCATAATCAGCAACTCTTAGTTTTTTGTTTTAGAAAAATATCGCAGAAACAGGCCCTTCGGCCCAATGAGACTACACCAACCAGTGATCCCCATACACTAACACTACCCCACACACATAGGGACAATTTTACATTGATACCAAGCCAATTAAACCTACAAACCCGTACGTCTTTGGAGTGTGGGAGGAAACTGAAGATCTCGGAGAAACCCCACGCAGGTCACGGGGAGAACGTACGAACTCTGTAGAGATAAGCACCTGTAGTCAGGATCAAACCCGGTTCTCTGGCGCTGTAAGGCAGCAGCTCTACCGCTGCACCACCGTGCCGCCCATTTTAAGTGTGATTCTCTCACTGATGGTTGAATCAAATGAGACCTGTCGGTATCACCAACTTGAATCATTTCCTACTGACAGGCATGTGGCTTGGTCCTGAGTTACCTGACGGAGAGCAAGAGGAACTACACCAACATTCTTTGGATGACTTTGCGAGACGAAGTGGTGCTGGAAGGGAACGGCCAAATGTACACTCCCCGAGAACCATCCTGCTTCGAACGGCCAATCCGTGTACCTACAGAGTCACCAGAGCAATTGGAGGTGAGTAATCTTTGCAAGGTTTGCTTGAAATTAATAACATCAAGCATTCAAAATTGGGAAAACATAGAACAGGTGATGGATGGTTGGCGTGGACTCGGTGGGCTAAAGGGTCCGTTTCCATCTGTATCTTTCAATTAAGCATCTGCAGATATGGTTGTTACCCCTATTATCTAAATACATATTGTCTCCATGAAAACAGATGTGCAGATTTAATATAAAACATGAAAGACAAGCACTTGCTTTATATACCACTTTTCTCAGCTTCAGGAGATAAAAAAAACTTAATAATCAATAAATTGCTTTTGAAGTCACCATTGAAAAATAGTTATAAAATGAACTGAAGTTACTTTAGACCAGTGGTTCTCAACCTTTTTTCAGTGATGTACCCCCTGTGAAATATTTTTTCAGCCAAGTACCCCCTAACCAGCGCAAAAATATAGGCCTACATATATGTAGGCCTATATTTTAAAATCTCACGTACCCCCTGGAGTGCCTTCATGTACCCCCAGGGGTACGCGTACCCCCATTTGAGAACCACTGCTTTAGACAATAGACAATAGTCAATAGGTGCAGTAGGCCATTCGACCCTTCGAGCCAGCACCGCCATTCAATGTAATCATGGCTGATCATCCCCAATCAGTACCCCATTTCTGGCTTCTCCCCATATCCCCTGACTCCGCTATCTTTAAGAGCCCTATCTAGCTCTCTCTTGAAAGCATCCAGAGAACCTGCCTCCACCGCCCTCTGAGGCAGAGAATTCCACAGACTCACCACTCTCTGTGAGAAAAATGGTTTTGTTGTCTCCATTCTAAATGGCTTACTCCTTATTCTTAAACTGTGGCCCCTGGTTCTGGGCTCCCCCAACATCGGGAACATGTTTTCTGCCTCTAGCATGTCCAAGCCCTTGACAATCCTATATGTTTCAATGAGTTTCCCTCTCATCCATCTAAACTCCAGAGTGTACAAGCCCAGCTGCTCCATTCTCTCAGCATATGACAGTCCCCCCGCATCCCGGGAATTAACCTTGTAACCTTTCTGACACCTACTTCCACTACCAAGAAGGACAAGCCCAGAGGTGCATGTGAACACTGCCCCCAAAGAAAATAGAAACATAGATAATAGGTGCAGGAGGAGGCCATTTGGCCCTTCGAGCCTGCACCCAACAGGATCGTTTCACTGAACACCTTCACTCAGTCTGCCTGAACCTACCTGACCTCCCGGTTGCTAAACACTTTATTTCTCCTTCCCATTCACACACTGGCCTTTCTGTCTTAGGCCTCCTCCATTGTCAGAGTGAGGCTAAATGCAAATTGGAGGAACAGCACCTCATATTTCGCTTGGGCATCTTGCAGCCCAGTGGTATGAATATTAATTTCTCTAACTTCAAGTAACCCTGGCATTCCCTTTCTCTCTCCCTCTCCCACCCAAGTTGCACCAGCTTCTCGTTTTTCACCCAACAAACAGCTAACAATGGCCTGTTTCCTTTATCATTGTTACCTTTGTGCATCTTTCATTCATTGTTCTATATCTCTCTACATCATCGTCTATATCTCTTGATTTCCTTTTCCCTGACTAGTCTGAAGAAGGGTCTCGACCCGAAACGTCACCCATTCCTTCTCTCCAGAGATGCTGCCTGTCCCGCTGAGTTACTCCGGCTTTTTGTGTCTATCTTAGGTTTATCGCCAAGTCGTACACTGTCCTGACTTGGAAATATATTGCTGGTCTTTCTTCCTCACTGTATCTTACCCCCGGGACTCCCCGTCCACAAGCACTGCATCACACTGGCAACAGTGACTCGAGAGGTGAACTCACCACCACACCCACAGGGCAGTCCGGGATGGGTAGCAAACGCTTATGGGACGACAGATGGCACAATGGGCTAAGTGTTCGGCTGGCAACCGGAAGGTAGCCGGTTCGAATCCCGCTTGGAGTGCATACTGTCGTTGTGTCCTTGGGCAAGACACTTCACCCACCTTTGCCTGTGTGTGAATGTGTGTGAGTGATTGGTGGTGGTCGGAGGGGCCGTAGGCGCAGATTGGCAGCCACGCTTCCGTCAGTCTGCCCCAGGGCAGCTGTGGCTACAGAAGTAGCTTACCACCACCGAGTGTGACTGAGGAGTGAATGAATAATGCGATGTAAAGCGCCTTGAGTATTAGAAAGGCGCTATATAAATCCCATCAATTATTATTATTATTATTATTATTATTATTATTATTATTATTATTATTATTATTATTATTATTATTATTATTATTATTATTATTATCTTGCCAGCAATGTCCATGCTACAAAATGTGAAAGAAGCCACTAATTTGTGTTTGGGATGAGCAGAAGCCATCGCAGTTTGTCTCTTTGATGGGGGTAAAGCCATCTTAAAGGTTCCCACCAAACGAAAAGCAGATGAATATAATTCTGGGTTTTGTTAATTGCACGGTTTTATTTTTCTCGAAGGAACTAGAGAGCAGCCTTAAAAATGAGATCCTGGCATCGCAGAAGTTGCTTGAAGTGCGCGCTGGCCGGGAGAAGCAGATGAAACTGTTTAAAAGCTGCCTCACCATGCAGGAGATATTCAACCAGCTGAAAGGTTCCCATCCAGGCCTGGTTTACAGACGTATCCCCATCCTGGACTGCGGCGCTCCGAGTGAAACGGTAATTGTAACGGGATATTATAGTTGAGAGAGAACTACAGAAAGTGTCTCTTTGGTGGAGTAAAGCCAGAGGCAGTGGATGTTTGTTCTGATGCCACAGTGCCCTACATGGTGGCATTTAACTCTCCCCTCCCTGCAGTCTGAACCTACAGAGTTATTGCTTCATGTTGATGCCCAGCTTACCATTTAGCATCTAACTCTTATGTCTAGCTGTGGTGCAGCAGGTAGAGCTGCTGCCTCACAGCGCCAGAGATCCAGGCTCAATCCTGACCTTGGGTGCTGTCTGTGTGGAGTTTGCACGTTCTCCCTGTGGCCACGTGGGTTTCCACTTGGCGCTCTGATTTCCTCCCACATCCCAAAGACGTGCGGGTTTATAAGTTAATTGACCTCTGTAAATTGTCCATAGCATGTAGGGTGTGGATGGGAAAATGGGAAAACCTGGAACCCAGAGCACCGGATCATCCAATGTGCTTAATTGATTATAAGTTGCGTACAGTAGGCAATATGTGTTGTGACGTTTGGCGTTTTAATCTATGACTTTACTGGAGAACAATTGGGGAAAATCCAGTTGTTCTCCTGGAACAGTAAAATATCGCGAGTGGCTATCTCAGCTTAGAACGGTAGAAGCCCAACTAACTGCCCAGTAGCGTACATGTTATCACCCAGTAATTAGATAATAACTGGTAGAGACGTGGCCATGAACATCCTTGCCTTGCATCTTTTGTCCTTTACTCTGGCTTCCACGTTGCCGTGGGGAACGGACCATTTTCGCCCTCTGCATCAATGATCCAACCAGTCGATGGATACCTGTTTACACCCAGACAGGGGCAGTGGACTTGCCTTACATTTGTGTGTGGGTGTTTTGACATGCATATGTTTATTTCTGAAGCAGACACAAATGAAACAGTTTGGTCCTATTAGATCTCAACGTGTGAAATGGTTTTGGTTAAACCACTGCTGATCATAGTGATGCCACGTGCACCCATCCCCTTCAATTTTGTGCCCACTTTTAATCATCTCAGGAGGCATTGAGGCTCAGCAGGTACTATTGCGCCCTCTAGCGATCTAGGTTCGATCTTGATATGAGGAGCTGTGTAGAGTTTCCACAGTCTCCATTTCCCTGGGTGCTCTGGTTTCCTCCCATAGCCCAGAGATATGCTTGGACAGTTAATTAACCACTGTAAATGACCCCCTAGTGTAGTAGATGAATGTGAGGTGTGGGGAAGTCAAACCAGGACAGGACCTTCACAGTGAATGGCAGGATTCTGGGCAGTGTTGCAGAGCAGATTGATGTCATATAACAGGTACATAGTTCCTTGAAAGTGGCACTGCAGGTAGAAAGAGTGGTCATGAAGACCTTTGGTACATTGGCCTCCATCGTCAGTGTATTAAGTGTAGAGGTTGGGATGTTACAGCTGTACAAGGCGCTGGTGAGGCTACGGGTGGAGTATTGTGTTCAGTTTTGGACACCCTGCTATAGGAAAAATATTGTTAAGCTGCAGAGAATATCTACAAGGATGTTGCCAGGACTTGAGGGCCTGAGTTATAGGGAGAGGTTGGGCAGGCTAGGACTTTATTCTTTGGAGCGTAGCAGGATGAGAGGTGATCTTATAGAGGTGTGTAAGATCAGGGTGGGAATAGATAGGTAGATGCAAATATTTTTTTTTACCCAGAGTTGGGGAATCAAGAACTGGAAGGCATTGGCTTAAGGTGAGAGTTCAAGTTCAAGTTCAAGTTCAAGTGAGTTTATTGTCATGTGTCCCTGTATAGGACAATGATATTCTTGCTTTGCTTAAGCACACAGAATAAAGTAGGCATTTACTACAAAACAGATAAATGTGTCCATATACCATGATATAAATATATACACACATGAATAAATAAACTGATAAAGTGCAACTAGCAGAAAGTGGTTATTAATAATCAGAGTTTTGTCCGAGCCAGGTTTAATAGCCTGATGGCTGTGGGGAAGTAGCTATTCCTGAACCTGGTTGTTGCAGTCTTCAGGCTCCTGTACCTTCTACCTGAAAGTTAGCAGGGAGATGAGTGTGTGGCCAGGATGGTGTGGGTCTTTGATGATACTGCCAGCCTTTTTGAGGCAGCGACTGCGATAAATCCCCTCGATGGAAGGAAGGTCAGAGCCGATGATGGACTGGGCAGAGTTTACTACTTTTGTAGTCTTTTCCTCTCCAGCGCACTCAAATTGCCGAACCAAGCCACGATGCAACGGTCAGCATGCTCTCTACTATGCACCTGTAGAAGTTAGAGAGAGTCTTCCTTGACAAACTGACTCTCCGTAATCTTCTCAGGAAGTAGAGGCGCTGATGAGCTTTTTTGATAATTGCGTGGGGGACTATTTAATAGGAATTGAATGGGTAACTTTCACACAGAGGGGGGCGTGTATGTAGAATGTGTTGCTAGAGGACGTAGTTAAGATGGAAACTATAACAACATTTAAAGGACATTTGGACATGTACATGATAGACAGGGAGGACGAGTGTAGATGGGGCACCTTAGTTGCTGGGGACAAGCTGGGTGGAAGAGCCTGTTTCTGTGCTGAATATCTCTATGACTAACAATCAAAAGAGAGATGATGAGCATGTATGAAACAATACTTTGCAGAACTACAGGGAAATAAGAAGCAAAGTTTGACCCATGGGGTCCTTCTCTGTCTTTAAGTAACCACATTGCATAGATACTATCAGAAGAGATACTTGTATTATAACACACCTTTCAAGACACTAGAACACCACAAATATTTTACAACCAATCAAGTAAAATGTAATCACTGGTCTAATGTGGGAATGGATCCCTTGGAGTATTTGAATTGTTCATCCAGAGAGAGCCAACCGTCACAAATACACCCCCCAAACATTACAAAACACATTTTACACCCCCTCCTACCTCATCTATTGCATCCGCGGCTCTAGATGTCAGCTGATCTACATTGGTGAGACCAAGCGTAGGCTTGGCGCTCGCTTCGCCGAACACCTCCGCTCGGCTCGCAATAACCAACCTGATCTCCCGGTGGCTCAGCACTTCAACTTCCCCTCCCATTCCGAATCTGACCTTTCTGTCCTGGGCCTCCTCCATGGCCAGAGTGAGGACCACTGGAAATTGGAGGAGCAGCACCTCATATTTCGCTTGGGCAGTTTATACCCCAGCGGCATGAACATTGACTTCTCCAATTTCAGGTAGCCCTCACTGTCTCCTCCCTTTCTCAGCTCTCCCTCAGCCCCCTGGCTCCTCGTCTTCCTTTCTCCTTCCGTTCCCCCTCACCCCACATCAGTCTGAAGAAGGGTTTTGGCCTGAAATGTTGCCTATTTCCATCGCTCCATAGATGCTGCCGCACCCGCTGAGTTTCTCCAGCATTTTTTACTACCGATTTTCCAGCATTTGCAGTTCCTTCTTAAACACTTTAAATCAAGCCTATTTGTTTAGTTTAGTTTAGAGATACAGCGCGGAAACAGGCCCTTCAGCCCACTGAGTCCGCACTTTCCAGCGATCCCAGCACATTAACACTATCTACACACACTAGGGACAATTTACAATTTTACCAAGCCAATTAGCCTAAAAACCTGTATGCCTTTGGAGTGTGGGAGGAAACCGGAGAAAACGTCACTGGGGGAATGTGCAAACTCTGTCCCGACAGCACCCTTAGTCAGAACCGAACCCGGGCCTCTAGCGCTGTAAGGCAGCAACTCTACCGCTACGCCACCATTTGTATTCAAGCAAGTAGGCAATCACCAACTGTAGGCAAGCAAATCTTCTCACCCCGCTGGCAATTGTTTTTATTCACTGGCTATGCTTGAACTGTTGTGAAGGATAGATCTTGCCGGCATTATTTTGGAAACGTGACACATTTGCCCTTTTGCTCGGCCAAGCCAGAATGACTAATGACTACAAACTTGTAATATCACCAGGTGACATTCACCAGGTGTGAATACCTGAGAAAGAAAACCAACTGCAGCTCTCAGAGTAAATCTGTTCAAATTATTTCACAGCTGCAGTTACCCAACCAACCCTACAATTTCCCTTCCTTTAACTCTGTGTGTTCCATTTCCGGATCTAATTTGACATCGCCTATCCCACACTTCATCTTTTTTACAATGCTAAGTGCACACTGACCATCCTTATCTAAGTGACAATCTTCACAGGGATATGCAGGTTATTGAAGAAACGAGGAACTGCAGAAGATGTTTTGCAAGGGAAGATTCTATGTTGGAATAGCTCAGCAGGTCAGGCAGCATCTGAAAATAATATGGATAGGTGACATTTTGGGCCGATTCTCCTCTTCAGTCCGAAGAAGGATATTGACCCAAAACTTCACCTATCTATGTCCTCCTCAAATGCTGCCTGACCCACTGAGCGACTCCAGCACAGTTTTTTCAGCAGATTATTAAACTTGTCTTCACCTGATACTCGGGATCCTCCTGCACATCCCAAAATGGCCAGATGTTGGACACAGCATGACATTTCAATGCAAGAAAGGATAATAATTGACAGAAGCTTTTGTAAGATAAACATTGAGAACTTCTGTCTGGATTCATATGATGTTTCTCATTAATCACGGAATTTTTGATTTCTCACAAGGACTTTGATAAGTTGATGGAAGCCGTAAAAATGGTTTTGACCGAGGATTCACGTTCAGCGGTTGTCATTAACTGCCACAGTGGAAAAGGAAGGACAACAACGGCCATGGTGATCTCTGTGCTCATTTTCTGGCACATCAAGGTTGGTGATTGTACAATGGTCACCAGGTCATTGATGACTGTGTGATGTGAAAGTGGGAGAAGGTAGAACTAGTGTGAACTGGTGATCAATGGCGGGCATGGACGCGGTGGACTGAAGGGCCTGATACCATCCTGTATCTTTCAATCGATCAATAGCGGCATTAAAAAGAGTGCTTGATGAGTAACTTAAAGGAAATAATTCCAGGGCTCGGAGGTTAGACGAGCTGATTGCTCGTACATAGAGCTAGCACAGAGTCAGAGGGATAACTGGCCTCCTGATCACTCTGTGACCATGGTGTGACCGGAAGGTAGCCGGTTCGAATCCCGCTTGGAGTGCATACTGTCGTTGTGTCCTTGGGCAAGACACTTCACCCACCTTTGCCTGTGTGTGAATGTGTGTGAATGTGTGTGAGTGATTGGTGGTGGTCGGAGGGGCCGTAGGCGCAGATTGGCAGCCACGCTTCCGTCAGTCTGCCCCAGGGCAGCTGTGGCTACAGAAGTAGCTTACCACCACCGAGTGTGACTGAGGAGTGAATGAATAATGCGATGTAAAGCACCTTGAGTATTAGAAAGGTGCTATATAAATCCCATCCATTATTATTATTATTTGTGAAATTTTCCACGAATGATCCATAGCTGTCATTTCCTGAGACTCTCAATGCTGCCACGTAACTTTCAGCAATCTGATTCGCTCCACATGTATCAAGAAATGATGAATGCAGTGGCTATAGGACTGGACAACATCACAGCTCTACAGATTCCCCCCCACCCCCCCCCCCCCACCCCGTGCCTTTAGCCATGATGTCCTGCCATCGCCAGTTTCCTGGTATCTACCGAACGTTGTTTGATATGTTGTGTTCTGCCTTTTGCCGTGAGACGTGGGATGGGTCTGCAGGCAAATGTTGAGATCCCCAGGGCCTGCATCACTCTGCTGATCTGGTGACTCTGCCCTGCTGCACATAACCCAGGGCAGAGCAGTCTGACCTGTTGCCTGTCAGCTGTGATTGTGTGAGTAGGATGTTATCAGGTCATTGACTCACTAGTCTGTAGAACAGCTCTTTCAATCTGGACGGCAGTCCCCAGACGTTTGTGAAGAGGGACTTTAAGTGACTTTGCTCTGCCTGAATTTGGCATCTGGTCTGTCAATTTGCTTTTTGCTTTTTTCTATTTTAATGTAGTGGTTTAATGCAACCTGGCGCTTGCCAGACCTATTCAGAAGAAGAAAAAAAAAATGTCTGAAGAATGGTCCTGATCTGAAACATCACCTATCCATGTTCTCCAGGGATGCTGATTGACCTGCTGAATTACTCAAGCACTTTTTTTGTAAACGGGCACCTGCGATTCCTTGTTTCTCTTTTCACTAGAGTTAAGTTTTGACTGTGTTGTCCACAGTAAGACCGTTACAAGTGACTCGCCTTCTCTCTCCAAGGCGTTCCCAGCATATACAAGGCACATCAAAAGTTGATGCAATATTTTCAATTTTTCCAAGAAATTCAACACCAGCCGGGACAAAGAAGGTCTTCACTGCAACCGTTCACCATGGCTCCTACAACTCCTGATTCTGTAACCTCCATAACCAGAGAATTCAAGACAGCAGCCACTGGGGACACCACTTACAGTCCGCTCCATGTTGCATGCCACCCTCATTTGGAAATGTATCACCATTCATTCCTTGCCCGTGGGTCCCAATCCTGGCGTTCCTACCCGACAGCACTGTGCAAATACCTTTGCTAATGCTGGAATTTATTGGGAACATCCTGGGAATGAATATAAAAAGGGAAAGGCAGCTCTTGGGATTGCTGTCTAATGTCTAGACAGTGGGTGAAGGCTAGGGTTGGTGTGTGCAGCTGTCTTTGGTCAAATAACTGGATAACCGAAGAAAAATGTTTCCCTTGTGAGCCAAGGGGGATAATAGCATTTTGAAATTGCACGCCAACTTGACTGTACTTGAAGTTCTACAACCTTGGGTCCTGTGGGCTGGGATGTTTTAAGGACATCTCTCCCTTACACACTTTTCCATTGTTCAACACTGATTTAAGCAGCAAACTAACCACCTGCTCCTGTTCTTATTTCAGGGTATTCCCGAAAACAGTGAGGATGAACTTGTGAGTGTACCCGATGCCAAATACACAAAGGGAGAATTTGAGGTTTGTGAAAATCACCTCGTCAGCTAGACATGATCTCAGAGATCACTCGAGGCTCTGTGCACAGTTACTATTCACAAACTTACCATCCATAATATTCACAATGTCTACCACTGTATTTCCTAAGTAGACACAAAATGCTGGAGTAACTCAGCGGGACAGGCAGCATCTCTGGGGAGAAGGAATGGATGATGTTTCAGGTCGAGACCCTTCTTCAGACTTCTCCAGAGATGCTGCTTGTCCCGCTGATTTACTCCGGCATTTTGTGTCTATCGTCGATTTAAACCAACATCTGCAGTTCTTTCCTACACCACTGAATTTCCTTATGTTCTTCCAATCTCCCTTCTGTGGAAGAATATAATGAATGAATGAATATGTTTATTGGCCAAGTATTCACATACAAGGAATTTGCCTTGGTGCTCCACCCGCAAGTGACAACATGACATACAGGGACAGTTAGGAATGACACATAAAACATTAAACATTAATAATAAAACATTATCGATTAAACATGTGAATTAAATAAAATACCAGAGCAAAAGGAGGCTACAGATTTTTGATTATTGAGTACATGATCACAATGAATGGCGGCGCTGGCTCGAAGGGCCGAATGGCCTCCTCCTGCAGCTATTTTCTATGTTTCTATGTTTCTATGAGTAGAGCTACTACTACTGGAAAAAAGCTGTTTTTATGTCTGGCTGTAGCAGCTTTGACAGTCCGGAGTCGCCTTCCAGAGGGAAGTGATTCAAAGAGTTTGTGGCCAGGGTGAGAAGGGTCAGAGATGATCTTACCCGCTCGCTTCCTGGCCCTTGCAGTGTACAGTTCGTCAATGGAGGGAAGGTTGCAGCCAATAACCTTCTCAGCTGATCGGACGATTCGCTGCGGACTATAGAAGTGGTAGTTACGACTTAAAAAATAGGTTGTCACCCATTTAACAAAGAGATGAGGTCATTTCTTTTCTCAGATGTCAGGAATCTTTGTAATTCTCCCCAACAATGGGCAAATGCATGCCAGATGCAGTATAATGTGGATAAATGTGAGGTTATCCACTTTAGTGGCAAGAACAGGAAAGTAGGCTATTATCTGAATGGTGGCCGATTAGAAAAAGGGGAAATGCAACGAGACCTGGGTGTCATGGTACACCAGTCATTGAAAGTAGGCATGCAGGTGCAGCAGGCAGTGAAGAAAGCGAATGGTATGTTGGCATTCATAGCAAAATGATTTGAGTATAGGAGCAGGGAGGTTCTACTGCAGTTGTACAGGGCCTTGGTGAGACCACACCTGGGGTATTGCGTATAGTTTTGGTCTCCTAATCTGAGGAAAGACATTCTTGCCATAGAGGGAGTACAGAGAAGGTTCATCAGACTGATTCCTGGGATGGCAGGACTTTCATATGAAGAAAGACTGGATAGACTCGGCATATACTCGCTAGAATTTAGAAGATTGAGGGGGATCTTATAGAAACTTACAAAATTCTTAAGGGGTTGGACAGGCTAGATGCAGGAAGATTGTTCCCGATGTTGGGGAAGTCCAGAACAAGGGGTCACAGTTTAAGGATAAGGGGAAGTCTTTTAGGACCGAGATGAGAAAAGAAATTCACTCAGAGAGTGGTGAGTCTGTGGAATTTTCTGCCACAGAAAGTAGTTGAGGCCAGTTCATTGGCTATATTTAAGAGGGAGTTAGATGTGGCCCTTGTGGCTAAAGGGATCAGGGGGTATGGAGAGAAGGCAGGTACAGGATACTGAGTTGGATGATCAACTATGATCATATTGAATGGCGGTGCAGGCTTGAAGGGCCGAATGGCCTACTCCTGCACCTATTTTCTATGTTTCTACTCCAAAGATGTACAGGTTTGTAAATTAATTGGCTTTGGTATAAATGTAGTCCCTAGTGTGTGTAGGATAGTGTTAATATGCGGGGATATCTGGTCAGTGCGGACTCGATGGGCCGAAGGGCCTGTTTCCGCGCCGTATCTCCAAACTAAATCAGACATGCGGATTTTAACGTTAATTTTGAACCTCTGCTTACACAGGTTGTGATGGAAATCGTTCGACTCCTACCCGAAGGGCATAAGATGAAGCGGGAAGTGGACCTGGCGCTGGATGCTGTGAACGAGACCATGACCCCCATGCATTACCACCTGAGAGAGATCATCATCTGCACTTACAGGCAGGTGGGTCACCGTCCCTGCAGCCAGGTGAACCGCCTGGTGATCGGAGAAATCTGATCTTGGGTGGGATGAGAACAGCTATTGCAAGTACATGTGGTTGAGCAGTGGCCGACAGCTCAATCGGTGTGTTCCCTGGAACCAGTGTTAGATGGGGCAACACTGAGTAGGGTTGTTGCAGCAAAGGGTGAAGTCTCCCTCCATAGACGCTGCCCGGCCCGGCTGAGTTCCTGCAGGTGTGCTGCAAATGGCAAGTCAAATTTCACTACTCCAATTGGCGTATGTGATAATAAATGTCCTTTGTCCTTGTCCTCTTAATGTTTTGCTCAACATTCCAGCATCTTGCGTCTTAATTGCAGCATTATTTGTGAAGGACTCTGTGGCTGACAGTACGGGGAACATGATGAGCCAATGATTCGTTTTCGCTCTGCAGTTGTCAAGGGACGAGTTATGTTTGAGAGATCGATTTTTAGGGTCGAGTGCATAAAACTTGCGCTTTAAGTGTGAATTTCTCGGCAAGTGTTGTTACTGGATTTCACCGTTAGGTGGTGCACTCGCTCTGTTTTGTAGACCAGCTGCCGGAGAGTAACTAGGGGGGAGTGACAATGTGATCTGTATATTCTTGCCTTTACCTGGTTATTTATTCCCTGTAAGCAACCCCAGCAAAAGATGAAGCTGCACTTGTTTCTTTCCAAAACATAATTGACAAAAAGACTGCGGTTTTGCGACTAAATATTTGCATCCCGTTTGGAGAGTTGGTGTGTTTGTCGCATGCAGAAAGTGACTTGAAAGGTGAGCTGGGGAACGAGTGCTGAAACGGCAGACACAAGTCGGGGAAGCGATCGGCGTGATAGAATACA
This sequence comes from Amblyraja radiata, assembly GCF_010909765.2. Taxonomy (NCBI): domain Eukaryota; kingdom Metazoa; phylum Chordata; class Chondrichthyes; order Rajiformes; family Rajidae; genus Amblyraja; species Amblyraja radiata. The sequence continues at coordinate 13,450,721 of NC_045992.1, read as the reverse complement.
GAAGGTGAATGGGTCCGTGGGGTAGGAACACCGAGGGAGAGGTGGAATGGTTGTAAGAGTGGAACTGCGGAATTATTTGCCACAGAAGGCTGGGGATGCCAAGTCAGTGGATATTTTTTACGGCGGAGATGGATAGATTCTTGATTAGTACAGGTATGTGTCAGAGGTTATGGGAGAAGGCAGGAGAGTGTGGTTAAGAGGGAGCGATAGATCAGCCACGATTGAATGGCAGAGTAGACTTGATGGGCCGGATGGCCTAATTCTACTCCTATTTCTTATGACCTTGGAGGGCCTGCTTTAACCCTGACCTCCAGTGCTGTCTGTGTAGAGTTTGCATGTCGTCCTTATAGCGACTTGCGTGCGCTCCAGATTCCTCCTCCTTGCCAAACACATGCAAGTTGCAAAGATAGTGACTATCCCGCAGAATGTGGCGAGAGTTGGTAGTACAAGATAAACACAAGAGTTAAAGAAGACTCGAGTGAGTATCTTATTGTCACATGTACTGCATTGAAACAATGACATTCGCACTCCCAGCAGCGGCACAACGGGTCTGTAAAGTAGTACTCATTATTGACGGTAATATGGTGCAAAGAACACAATGAAGCTCATAGTAAACCCAGGGAGTTCGGAGTTTAGTTGGAGTTTGTAGTGTTCAATTGACCGATGGTTGTTGGGAAGAAGCCGTTCCTGAACCTGAACATTGGAACTTTCAAACTCCTATACCACCTCCTTCACAGCAGAAATGCAATGAGAATGTGGTGTTGTGGTGTGGGTCCTTGAAGATGCTGACTGCCTGTTTGAGACATTGCCTCTTATAGATTCCTTCAATGATGGGGAAATCAGTATCCGTGATGGAACGGGCAGTGTTCACTACTTTGTGTCATCTCCTTTGTTCCTGGGCATTCGAGTTGCCAATCCTAGCCGTGATGCAAAATGGAATAGTGTAGGATTGAAGGACAACACATACTCGATGGGCTGAAGGGCCTGTTTACTTGGGGTCTAGAACAAACAGTGATTAGGTATGTTAATGGGCACAGAGACCAAGAGCAAAGCAAGCTTTTCATGAATCTGAATTCCTTCCCAATTGTCTATAGATTTTCATAAATAGCTCTGTGAGTGTGCATATGACCTGCCATTGAGAAACATCCAACCAGTGCGTCTGGGTCTCAACTCTTGAGCTCGGTTCAGTTCAATTTAGTTTATTGTCATGAGGTACAGTGAAAAGCTTTTGTTGCGTGCTAACCAGTCAGCGGGAAGAGAATACATGGTTGCAATCGAGCCATTTGCAGTGTATAGATACATGATAAGGGAACAACGTTTAGTGCAAGGTAAAGCCAGTGAAGTCTAATTAAAGATAGTCCGATGGTCACCAATGAGGTAGATGGTAGTCCAGCACTGCTCTCTAGTTGTGGTGGGACGATTCGCATGATACATATGTGGTGCAATGAGCAGGGAAGGAAAAGTACTAATGAGTATTTTAAGTTGCGAAGATGGCAAACTGTGCTGGACAAATAAAGCAAGAGTTGAAGCAGCAGTTGGAGCTGTTTTAACAGAAGCATGTTTTCTTAGACCGGCTGCAATACAGTCATTAAACTCCCTTTGACTAGTAATTGCCCTCCATCTTTGTTTATTCAAGTGCTATCTGAACATCTGTGTCCCTGGAAATTATCTCATGGGGTGAAGATGAACTCCAAATTTGCCACAGGCTACTTTTACTGGCTTTCTGATGTTTGGTTGGGCTGCACACTGTTTGCACTGTTGGGCGGAGGGGTGAAGTTACACAGTCCACATGCTGTGAACAAAAATATTGATCGTGGCATGTACGTTTGATGGAGTTGAATGCATCCATTGGCATGTCAGAGCAGATGAAGAAGTGCAATTGTTATTGTTCTGGACCGTATCTTATAACAGACCCGACACCGGTTCTGAGCCAGGAAGTGGAGGTCTGAGCATGGTGACGCAACAGTAGTGTTGCTGCCTTACAGCGCTGGAGACCTGGGTTCGATTCCGACCATGGGTGCAGTCTGTACGGAGAATGTACGTTCTCCCCGTGACCACGTGGGTTTTCTCCGAGATCTTCGGTTTCCTCCCACACTCCAAAGACATACAGGTTTGTAGGCTAATTGGCTTGGTATGAATGTAAATTGTCCCTAGTGTGTGAGGGAGAGTGTTAATGTGTGTGGACTTCCTTGTCGGTGTGGACTCGATGGGTCGAGGGGCCTGTTTCTATGCTGTATCTCTAAACTAAACTAAACTACAGCCTGGAGTTCATCATGAAATTAAAGGAAAGATAAGTTTACACTGAAGATAGACACAAGAAGCTCGAGTAACTCAGCGGAACAGGCAGCATCTCTGGAGAGAAGGAATGGGTGACATTTTGGGTCGAGACTTCTTCAGTGACATTGGTCAGGGTGAAGAGGAGTTTGAAGATGATGCCAGATGTGGAAAGTCTAAACTAAGAGGGAAGATTGGATAGATTGAGGCTATTTATTTAAACAAAATTGGAACAGAATTACTTGTGGGGAAACTTACTGGATCTGCATTAATTGAAGCGCCTTTCTAAAGCAAACAGGACGCACCTATTCTGCATGGTGTAGATATTTAAAGCCCAGAACCATTAATTTAAAATAAGGAGCAGAGAGATGAGAACTGTTTTCACCCAGAGAATGCTAGGTCAGTGGTGGAAGCAGAAACCCTGGGCATGATCAAACAGCATTCAATTTCCTTCGCTCCATAGATGCTGCTGCACCCGCTGAGTTTCTCCAGCATTTTTATGTACCTTCGATTTTCCAGCATCTGCAGTTCCTTCTTAAGCATTCAATTGTGTGCTTGAAGGGTTCTGTCCTGCAGGGGTATGCACCCAGTCTGGAAGGTGGGATTAGGTAGTATCTTTTTTTTTTCTACTAACAGAACACGATGGGCCATTTGGCCACTTCAGATTTTCTCTGTCAGTTTCTTCCATGAAGCTGCATTTATCAGTGAGCGTCAGGGCCTGTGGGTTGGATGACACCTGGTTTGGCTGTTATGAGCGTACAGCATGGAAACAGGCCCTTCGGCCCAACTTGCCCATGCTGGCCTAGATGCCCCATTCACACTAGTCTCACCTGTCTACATTTGACTACTATCCGTATATCTGTCCAAATGTCTTTTGGACTTTTCACTTTTTGGCATGATGGCAAATCATCTTCTTCTTATTGAGTCCACACACAAGATTAGAGGTTGTTCAGCCAGAGCTGAACAAACTTCTCGGCATCTGCATACAATGGTGTCTGTCTTGGGCTTCTTGTGCGTGGTGGTGGAAAGATTGGTGGAAACGGGGATGCGAAGTGAACACTCTTTCCTTGACCCCATGGCAAATCATGAATTACAGGTAGTAAATTATACATTAAATTTCCTTCCCCCTCACTTAAAGTTGGTATTCAGTATTGAACACAGTGCAAAGAAGTTGAGAGACAGAGACCAATAGAAATAAAATAGCTGGAAGATTTATTTTATTTGCTGTTATGAGGCAATTTGGTGTATTGTTTTAAACTTGCGCTTGGATTCCTTTCATATTAACCTTTCTGTAATAATGAAGTGGTTCCTGGAATTCCAAAATTGCCGTTCAAATTTGACCACACACCTAAAAGAACAAAGGCTTTTCATTACATCATGTTTTCTGCATCCTTGGTCATTATAAAAGACTTCACAGCTCATGAGTTACTTCTGAGTTGTGGTCAATGCCCAATATGAAGATTTAGTAACATGGTTCATTTGTATTGTTTCCTTAATGGAGTGAAACGTCCTTGGAGCTTTACAGAACACAATCAGTCTCGCTATGTACAAGAGCAGTAGAGGTGGACACGAGCCTGGACTGAAAGGTAGACTTGAGAGAAAGGTAAAGAGAGTGAACTTAAGCCCTGGGCTTGCTCCACCATTTAGTACAATCATAGTTGATCTTTAAAGAAAAAAATATATTACAATGATACTTGCCTCCCTTAACATCCTATTTCATCATCGACTCAGTATTGTTAAGATGGCCAACAAGAAACACACTATATTTGTTAATGGGATTAATTATTTTTCTGGCAGAGTTCTGTTGGTAAGAACTCCCTTTACCATCTTCAAATTGTATAACTTGCATGGGGACCCCTCTGTGCTTGCAGGGGTGTTTCTTTACACTTTACTGCAATGGGATTTGAATGCACCATCTCTGAATCCCACTTGGTTACTGCAAGAATGCACGGTGTAAATTGAAACAATCATTAAGTGAGGAACTGGCATTAATGTTCTCCCTCCCAAACTGTGTCTTAAGTTTGCAACTCCAAGCCCCACTCCAGCAACAGTATTAGAATTTGTTGTTTCCAAGTTCCCCTGCATCAGGAACGTTTTCAAGTTCCTCAAGACCAAATGGAGATGGCCAATAAATGCTGGCTTTCCCAGTTCTGCCCGTTTCAAGACAATTTTATTGTTCCAAAATCTGAACACATCATCTGGACAAATATTTAAAGACTGCTGGTAACTCTATTACAATGGCACCTTCAACCATGGCAAAGAGGGGGCGGCAAGAGTTGGCAAGTGGTGGGTGAATATGGTCGAGGAGGAGTTGATTAGCAGAGAAGTCAGATTGTGGAGGGATTGTTGGACGGAGCGCTTGGCTGGGAGGGGAATAAGTGGGGAACACGGGATTCTGGAATGTGACAGGAAAGGAAGGTAAACAATGGAACGCATGGGGAGACAGACGGGAGGGGAGGGGAATCCAGTGAGATCAGTGTGGAGTAAGGGTGAAACAGGGAGATAGAGGCATGGGTGGGAAGAAGGGTGTGTGTTTGAGAGGACCAGGTAAGATAAGAGAAAGGGGCTGAAGGGTGCGGGTTACCTACAGTTGGAGATTAAAATGTTCTTGCCGTTGGGTTGTAGACTACCCAGGAGGATTAATAGTCTCTCACACGCTCCCTTCTTTCTACTGTACTCCCAAGCCCCATCATACTATTTCATCCCCTTTAAGTCCTTTCCCTCATCTTCCCCCCCCTCCCCCACTACTGCTTGCTCTCCCTTCCCTCTGCCACTACCACCACCACCATACCTCTTTCAGTACCATTCTTCACCTTCTTTTCCCATCAGAGTCCACAATCTCCAGCCTTTTTCTCTCCACTAATCGTTTCCCAGTCTGTGTCACTCTTTCTATCCTTCTCTCCGCACATGCCTGCTATCTGTAAAACAATCCTTTCTCACCCGTGTATCCCTATCGCTTACCAACTCTTGCCCACCCTCCCCACCACTTTACGCTGACTACTACCCCTCTTTCAGCCGAGAAGGGGTCTCAACACAAAAGGTCCATTTCCTTCCGCAGATGCTGCCTGACCTGCAGAGTTATTCCAGCTGCTCCCAGTTTCTGGCTAGATCCCTTGTATAGCAAGTAGGAATCTGCTTGGTACAGATGCATCTGAAGTCTCTTGTGCCAAGGTTAAAACGTCATCTGACTGCCTTCTTGGTGGAATGAAATGTCCCAGTCCATTACTCTGAATAACAGCAAGGAAACTTTGTCCCATGTCCTTGCCAATATTTATCATTCAACCCACACCACATAAACAGATTGTCCCACAATCAGACATCACGGAATATCGGCTGCCTGATGTGATTTATTTTGCAACAGCCCTTTTGCGCTTCACTGGCACAGAAATGTCGGACCTCACTTAATGCAATATAAACCTTTGGTGGCTGTAAGCATTTACTGGAATTCAAAACCACACTAATCACAAAAACGGTTGTTTCTAGGAAAGGATATTCCAATAACTGTTTAAAAAAACTATAGAATTCCAGCTGTGTTAAGACTAGTCTTAACTGTAAAGCTGGAGGCTACAATGCAGAAAATGCAGTAGTGTAATAAAAATATTGTCCAAATATCCAAGGGTGCTCCCATTTGTAGGTATTTCCTTGTAAAACCAAACCCATTGGTACCTGTGGATTTATCGTTGGTTGGACGGTGCTGCCTGTTCCGTTGAGTTACTCCAGCATTATTGTAGCATCAGGACTCCCCATTCAGTTTAGTGTCACATGTACCAAGGTACAGTGAAAAGCTTTTGTTATTCTGTCTTCAAAGTCCACTCCATTGACTTCTGTGCAATGATATCGTACTTTATTGACTATAGATTAATTTCTAGGCATATATATATGCTAGATAGATAGATAGATAGATAGATAGATAGATAGATAGATAGATAGATAGATAGATAGATAGATAGATAGATAGATAGATAGATAGATAGATAGATAGATAGATAGATAGATAGATAGATAGATAGATAGATAGATAGATAACATATGCAAGGAAGGGTGCTGTTCTGCCCATTGTGAAGATATTGGGCATAAGTGGTCTTCAGGTTTATCCATGCCCAGTTATTGTCAGAAGTTTTGTAACTGATGGAAGGTAGACACAAAATGCTGGAGTAACTCAGCGGGCCAGCGAGCATCGCTGGAGGGAAGGAATGGTCGAGACCCTTCTTCAGATTGTAAGTGATGGATATTGAAATGGACATCCACGTATTTTGTAAACATAGAAAATAGGTGCAGGAGTAGGCCATTCGGCCCTTCGAGCCTGCACCGCCATTCAATATGATCATGACTGATCATCCAACTCAGTATCCTGTACCTGCTTTCTCTCCATACCCCCTGATCCCTTTAGCCACAAGGGCCACATCTAACTCCCTCTTAAATGTGGCAATCATTTCTGCCTGGACCACCCTCTCAGGATGTGAGCATGAGACCTTCATGACCAATGAGGGAAATGTTTGTCCTCGCCTTCCCTCTAATCTTCCTTCCAATTAACTTAAATGCTCCCATGGTTACTGTCCTCTCAAAGAAATATTGCAGTACATAAGAAGATAATGCGACTTATCGTTAGTATTGATTTCTATTTAGGAGGATAGCTCACTCCTGTTCACACTTTCCCGACCTCCCATGATTTAATACAGCTTGACCCCAGGTTTTGTAACTCAAACCATTCGCAAGTTGGAAATGTGGCCATGAAGAAGGTTCCTGTGAGGCAGATGATGCCTTTGACCCAAAGCCACTCTCCCCTTCCCCACTCTCCCCATCCACTTATATCCCCCTCTGTGGCTTTTCATTTCATTCATCTTCCCTCCTTATTTGTCTTCCTTTTGTCTCCTTACTATTTCTCCATCCATCTGCCATCCCAATCCCCCCCCCGACCATATTTGCATTGATCCTTGTTAGGATTTGTCCCACCCCTATCTCTCATTTCCCGCTTTCCACTATAAATCAGTCTGAAGAAGGATCCCAATCCAAAACGTCATCTGTCCATTCCCTCCGCAGATGTTGCACGAACCACTGAGTTCCTCTAGTCTTCTGTGGTTTGCTCAACACCCAGCATCTGCAATTCCTTGGGTTTCCTGGTAGCACCCTTGTTTAATTATGCACCTACTCCAGCGCTATTGCAACCTCCTCGTGTCTTAGATTGGCATTTGGCAATGCGCACACTCCAAGTTTTGTCATGCGATGCCCTACCTTCCACCAGAACCTGCTCCTTGGTTCTTGGTTTCTTGGTCCTCCAAAATATTCCAAATGGAATTTAAACTGGAGGTGGTCCTACACTAGATACACCCACCTTCTCAGCACTGCATCTTCTGTGACCAGTTGGGAGACTCTTGGCTGCAATGAGACAACTTTGATTCCCAACGTCAGTACTGGAAAGAAAAACTAATGATCGAATATGTGCAAAAGTGCACTGGAGCGCGATCATTCATCCCTGACCTGCTGCTGTGTTGGTAATTCTACTCACGTCATAGATTTTGTGGAACTCGTTACTGAAAGTATTTGGTGAGGGACTACAATTTGATGGGAGTGAGCCTGTGGGGATTTGGAAGAAAAATATAAATCACGGCCAGACACCGTTGAAGTCACTTCCGCCTCGTGCACTGCTGCAGATGTGCGTCTGGAAAAGCAGACTCCTGAAGTGATTGGCACTTATCCAACTTTTGTTGCATTGCTGAATACAAATATCACACACCCAACAGCTGGTTCTATCTTGTTTTTTTTTTTTTAATTTAAGAATTTTATTAACTGCAGCCAAAGATTTAACTGCTTAGGTTTACAGCAGTGCTATGATTAGCTGCTGGCTCTGGTATACGTTGATTAAGTTGTATGACTGGAACTCGGATTTTGAAATCACTGTTGTTTGCATCCCATTGTGGGCAAGGGAACATTAAGAAAAAAACCACTAAAGGTATTTACTGCACAATGTATGTAAATCAACATTGTCCATAAATTGCAGATAATCTGTTATGCAGAACATTAACAGTACAGGAACAGGCCCTTCGTCCCACATTGTCCATGCCATCCATCATGCTGTTAAACTAATCTCCTCCACCTGAATGTTATCCATAGCCCTCCATTCCCTGCATGTCCATGTGTCTCTCTCAAAAATTCTTAAATGCCGCTATCTGCCTCAGTGGGCGGTGGAGGCAGGTTCTCTGGATGCTTTCAAGGGAGAGCTAGATAGGGCTCTTAAAAATAGTGGAGTCTGGGGATATGGGGAGAAGACAGGAACGGGGTACTCATTGGGGATGATCAGCCATGATCACATTGAATGGTGGTGGCTCGGAGGGCCGAATGGCCTACTCCTGCACCTATTTTCTATTGTCTATTATCTATCGTATCTGTCTCCACCATCACCCCTGGTGCCACGTTGCAGGCAACCACCATTCACTGTGCAAAACAATATCCAGCCCCATAGTCCAAAGGATAATAAGGATTCAGAGAGCCTAGTTGACTCCCAGATTTCCACACAATCTATAATGTTGGCCTGTGAGGGCAGGTGGCGTCTCATTGTAATCTTGCGTCTGGGAATAACTGGGAAGGGCAGTGTTGGTTCTGCACGGACTCATCCATCCCTGTCATGGACAAATCTCTCTGCTGCAAACTGGAGCTGCAAAGCCTTGAGCACTGGAGAGCTGTTCAACCACGGGGAACACTGGAGCTGAATTGGGTCTGAATTCCCCACCCGCTCAGAGTCATGTATTCCAGCATGGGTGGGTGGGATGCAATTAGTAATGGGATCCTCTCTGACTGTCACAGCGGTCAGAGACCAGGAGAAGGCAGACGTTCACTTTCATCCACCAAGCCGACAGGATCGCAATGGTTGCCCACCTTTCTTCCTCATGGTGCCCAGTTTGAACCTGTGAGGCCCAGGATATGTGGGGAGAAAGGAGTAATAGCCCTGTCCCACGGTACAAGTTCATTCCAAGAGCTCTCCCGAGTTTAAAAAAAATCAAACTCGTGGTAAGCACGGAGAATGAACGTAGCGGGTACGTCGGAGGCCGGGGACGTCTCTTAGCGGCTCGTAACGCTAACGGCAGGTACTCGGGAAGACTCGCTAACGGCAGGTACTCGGGAAGACTCATGTAGATTTTTCAACATGTTGAAAATTGTCCACGAGAGCCCCGAGTACCGACGAGTGGCCATTACCGTAAATCTCCGATTTTAAATCAGGGCAAACTCGGGAGAGCTCTTGGAATTAACTCGTACCGTGGGACAGGGCTTTAACACCTTCAGGTTGATTATCCTTTGAACGCTTCAGGGTGATCATCCTTTACTGTGCGTCTGCTGCAAGAAATACACCTAAGCTTTTCTGGAATTCTCAGCTTTTGTTTCAGACTTGCAGTGTCTGGAATGTTTTACCCTTAAACCTACTTGCTGTTAATCTTCACCATTTCTTTCAGTTTTGGAAGGTAAGATTTGCTGGATGCCCTTCACTCACTGCAGAGTTGTCACCAGGTAGATTTTAATGGTGTCAGTGCAAGGGATGAAGGGTGGACAGACTGGACACATGTTGGATCTATATATCCAGGGCCACTTCGGTAGCCAAGTGACCCATCCAGATTTACATCTAAAATGAAAGCAGAGCTGAGGCACAGCGGCACAGAAGAGAGTTCTATTGCCTCAGTGTCAGAGACCCAGTTTCACCCTTGACTTTGAGTGCTGCCTGCATGGAGTTTGCTCGCTCTCCCTGTGACCTCTAGGTTCTCTGGTGTCCCAGTGGTTGAGAGAGGTGGTGAAGGCTTGTTAATAGAAGCTCGTGAGACTTTGCTTTCCTAATAAGTAAAAATGTTTGTAGACTCTCTTTTACCATACAGTATTACCGTACAGTATTTCCATCTGTGGTTCTGTGTTGGATTTTACTTGGGTAATGGTTTACTGTTAGCAAAAGTACTGAGTGTGTGTGTCTGTGTGTGTCTCTCTGTCTGTCTGTCTGTGTGTCTGTCTGTGTGTCTGTCTGTGTGTCTGTCTGTGTGTCTGTCTGTGTCTCTGTCTGTGTCTCTGTCTGTCTGTGTCTCTGTCTGTGTCTCTGTCTGTGTCTCTGCCTGTCTGTGTCTCTGTGCCTCTGTCTGTGTCTCTGTCTGTGTCTGTGCCTCTGTCTGTGTGTCTGTGTCTCTGTCTGTGTGTCTGTGTCTCTGTCTGTGTGTCTGTGTCTCTGTCTGTTGCTCTGTGTGTCTGTCTGTGTCTCTGTCTGTGTCTCTGTCTGTCTGTCTGTGTCTCTGTGCCTCTGTGTGTCTGTGCCTCTGTCTGTGTGTCTGTGCCTCTGTCTGTGTGTCTGTGCCTCTGTCTGTGTGTCTGTCTCTGTCTGTGTGTCTGTCTGTGTGTCTGTCTGCCTGCCTCTCTGCCTCTCTGCCTCTTAATCTTGTGGTGCGTGCTTCCAAGCTTTACCTTCTGCCCTAGATTAGTGGGAATAAGAGGTAAAGACTGGGGTGAAAAGGCTCCTTGATCATGTTGGCTGTTTTGTCGAGGCATCGCGAGTGTAGATTGAGTTGAACGGTGGGGAGGCTGGTTTGTGTGACAGACTGGGCGACATCTATAACTCTGCAACTTGTGGTTTTGGGCAGAGCTGTGGCCAAATCAGGCTGTGGCATCCCAATAGAATGTTTTCTGTATTACACCTGTAGAAGACATTTGGTAATATTCCTATGAAGATAAAGACGCTGTATAAATGCAATTATATTTGTCTTTGAAACTGTGTGCACTGAGAAAGAAACGCAATATAGAGCTAGGATGATTAGGTGGCAGGTGACGTGCCCAATGACCTCTGCAACTTGATGTTATATATTAGCTACTGGACCTGGGGACCCTGTGGAGAGCCAATGTATTACCTTGGGGTGGCACAGTAGTACAACTGTCGAGCTGCGACCTCACAGCTCTGGCAGCCTGGGTTTAATCCTGACCATTTATTTTTTAATTTTTTTATGAAACTACTTTTATTCAAAAAATAAAATAAACATAGAGTATTAACACAATCAAAGACTGCCTATGTTGACAGTTTACAAACAAACGATCATCAAATTAATATAACGTCAACTTTATCAACAAAACACTCGACCTCCAACAGCAACCAGCATTCATGGAAGGCCTCCAAAGTCCCCATGGACACCGCGTGTTCCCTCTCCAGGGACAGGCGGGCACGGACGTAGACCCGGGAAAAAGCTCAAGCAATTTAAAAAACACTTAAACAAAATTATCAAATTAAAATATTAACATTTTTATCGATAATATATTCAACCTTCTGTGGTGACCAGCGTGCACAGAAGGTCTCCACAGTCCGCATGGACACCGTGTGTTCCTTTTCTAGGGACACGCGAGCTCGGACGTAACCCCGGAAAAGGGGCAGGTAGCTGACCGCTGTGCGGCCATCGACTGCCCGCTGCCTGGACCCGCGAACGGCCATCTTGGCCAGGCCCAGGAGCAGACCGACAGGGAGACCCACTCCTCCCTCCCATCCATCCCCCCTCTGTACCGGGTGCCCATAAATTAATAGCGTTGGACTAAAATGTAGCCAAAATTTGAGGAGCAGCCCTTTCAGATATTCGAACAGTGGCTGCAACCTCTCACACTCTATGTACACATGGAACACGGTCTCTTCCTCACCGCAGAAATGACAAGCAGGGGAGGAGTCCGTGAACCGGCTCAAATACCTATTACAGGCCACGGCTTTGTGCAACACTCTCCACCCCAGGTCCCCGATGTAAAGGAGGAGGACTCCCTCGTAGAGAGACCTCCACTGGGGACCGCTCCCCTCGTCAGGTGGTAACACGGACCGCCAGGGTCTGGACGGAAGACGAGGAAGTGGAGAGTGTGCAAGAGCACCCTGTACAATACGCGCCTCTCCGCGTCACAGAACGGCACGCTGGGCATCTCTGAAAGGCGGCTCATGTTGCATAGGGCCGGCTCTCGGGGAGGGACCCGGGCCGTGGGCCCTACGAACAATTCTGACAGCGGGGGTAAGCTCGTCCGGAATCGCTCCATGCACACGCCTCTCCTCAACACCCACCATCACAGCCACGACACCCCCCTCCCCCTGAGGAGCAGGGCCCTGGCTGAAGGTGACCAAATCCCTGGCCTTCAGGAGGTCACGGTAAAAGCCAGGCAACTCCCGCCTATCCCGCCTAGCGCGTCGACTCATGCCCGCTACTGGGAACTGTCGGTGTGGAATTTGCACATTCTCCCTGTAACTTTTTTTTTTTCCCCGGTTGCTCCGATTTCCTCCCATGGATGGTTATTTGTCTCTGGAAATGTAAATCGCTCCCGATGTTGTGTGGGTTGTACAATTGTAAGGTGTAAGGAATAAGGGAAAGGTTACAGGGAAAACTGCGGAGGGAATGGCATTATTTATGATCTGTCAGAGATTGATGGGCCGATTGGCCATCTTCTACAGCATATGGGTTTGAAGCAGAGAGACGGGTTGACTGTAGAGATCGGAGTAGAGACCTGAGAGCCAGACTTGAGCCACATCAGGATTTTCCAATGAAGATAGCCATAAAATGCTGGAGTAACTCACCGGGACAGGCAGCATCTCTGGAGAGAAGGAATGGGATTTTCTAACGGTTGAGATAAGAGGAGCTGTGGGCCGATGGAACTTGGGACCAGGAGGGAACATCAATCTTTGTCATGTGTACTTTTCCCAAAGTGGCCCCATTCCCTCTTGAATTGTGCATTAATTTCCACCAACCCTGAAACCTGAGGTACTTTCAAAGTGATCTGGTAGCTGATTAGACTGAGAACTGTCTCCTTGCGTTCAGTTGCAGTAGCTGATTAATCTATAGTTCCCTTCAGAACTCGGTGATTGTGGGAACAGCTCTGGGGGGAATTTCAGGGTAAGCCAGGAAATGTCAAAACTTATTTGATACCTCAGATTACTTGAAGGATGAAAGCCAGAGTTTCTTGAGGAAGGTGGTGAGGTAAAGAAATAAAATATAATTGAACTCGGGATAAATTGTTCCCTTACCCCTCCCCCTCTTACTGTGTCTGCCCATGAAAGTTTCCCCTTGCCTTTGATTTTTAGTTAAGAACAAAGTTCCTTCCTCTGTGGTGCTCCTAATTTGATGACTGTGTGTTTCTGCAGGTCAGTCATTCCCATATGTGGCCCTTCACCCTCTTCAGTGAATTACCTCAACCCTGAACAACATTAAGGGGATTCTGAAATACAATGGAGCTATTTTCTGCAGACCTTTAGATCCTTGGGATGATAAAATACTTTCCCTTCCCATCAAGAGTTACTATTTTCAGAAAGCGTGGCAGTTAGCTGTTAAAACTGGCACCGTCTCAGCAAAGTTTCCTGCTTTTAACGCGACTCGTAGAGCTGTAATTCACAGAACTGCTAGACGTGTTCTGTATCCTTTGTCGCAAGAGTGCAGATAATTCCCCGCTCTGGGATTTCTTTGCATTAGAACACGGCTGGTTTTTGAGCTGGCTTTCGGGTTCCGCACATTACTTTAGGAAAAAATGAAGAGTTGACAAGAAATGTGGTCACATTCCTTCCAGCGTTACGTGTCTTGAAAATGGATTTCCCCCAGAGTGAAACGCAATCGCAACAATCTCTGGGTCGCTTGCCATCTTTCGCGGAATGTGAATGGGAACTTTGCAGAGTAAGTCGTGTTTAGGCGGGCGACCCTCTTCTGGCACTGCTTGTGCACTGAGTAATGAATTCTTCGTAACAGATTGCTTTCAGCGTTGCTCAGTGAAAGTCAGCGTAACCAAGGACGAGTCGCATCCTGGCCCTCTTCTCCCCTCCCCCATCGGGCGTGCAAAGTGTGAAAACGCACACATCTAGATTCAGGGAAAGTTTCTTCCCAGCTGTTATCAGGCAACCGAACCAGCCTACCGCAAGCAAAGATCTACTTTGAACTACTATCTACCTCATCGGTACTGGCTTTACCTTGTACTAAACGTTATACCCTTATCATGTATTGGTAATAATAATAATAATAATAAATTTTATTTATGGGCACCTTTCAAGAGTCTCAAGGACACCTTACAAAAATTGAGCATGTAGAGGAAAAACATGTAAGGGGAATGAAATAAATAGTAGAGACATGACTAGTACACAAAGTAAAGACAGAATTCAATACAAAACACAGTATGAGGCAATTAATGCACAGATGAAAAGGGACGGGGACGTGGGGCTAAGGATAGGCAGAGGTGAAGAGATGGGTCTTGAGGCGGGACTGGAAGATGGTGAGGGACACGGAATTGCGGATCAGTTGGGGGAGGGAGTTCCAGAGCCTGGGAGCTGCCCTGGAGAAGGCTCTGTCCCCAAAACTGCGGAGGTTGGACTTGTGGATGGAGAGGAGACCGGCTGATGTGGATCTGAGGGACCGTGAGGGTTGGTAGGGGGAGAGGAGGTCAATGAGATATGGGGGGGCCAGATGGTGGAGGGCTTTGTAGGTGAGGACCAGGATTTTGTAGGTGATCCGGTGGGAGATGGGAAGCCAGTGAAGTGGTACACTGCAAACGGCTCGATTGTAATCATGTATTGTCTTTCTGCCGACTGGTTAGCACGCAACAAAAGCTTTCCGCTGTACTTCGGTACATGTGACAAGAAACTAAAACCAAATGAAATAAAGTAAATATTTTGTCTGCTCCACTTCAAAATCTCCTCAAGGGATACCTAAATAAAAGTAATTCTCCTCCTCTCTCCGGGAGTTCTGTGAGACCCTCACTCACTGCTCCCCCTCTGTGATTCCTGCTATTCCCCCCTCTCCGATCTCTGGCCTTTGTTCCATCCATCTGCCCATCAATTATCCCCCCCCCACTTCTCGCCTACATCCACATCCACATTACCTGCCGCTCTGTTCTGTCTCTCTATCGTTCTGGCATTCTTCTCCTGTGCCTCTTCCCCCACAATCAGTATGAAGAAGGGTCTTGACCCAAAATGTCACCTGTCTATGTGCTCCTGGGCCACTGCCTAACCCGCTGAGTTACTCCAGCACTTTGTGTCCTTTTACTGTAATGCTGTTGGTCTCACATTTACAAGGACACTTTCACTCTGACTGCATATTCTGAAGTTTGTACACGAGGGGTTAACTGATCGTGGTAAACTCTGCTCATAATAACCATTAAGGCTCCTTCTATTGCTTTGAGCACTTGGAAACTACATGTAATGGGTGTCTGTACTAGACTGCAGTTGCTGGAACATGGCTAAATGCATTAGAGGGGTCACAGGCATGCAGGGTGTAGAAGTCTAATTCGGTGAGACCAAGCGTAGGCTTGGCGATCGTTTCGCCGAACACCTCCGCTCGATCCGTATTAACCAACCTGATCTCCCGGTGGCTCAGCACTTCAACTCCCCCTCCCATTCCGAATCCAACCTTTCTGTCCTGGGCCTCCTCCATGGCCAGAGTGAGTAGTACCTCACATTCTGCTTGGGCAGTCTGCACCCCAGTGGCTTGAACATTGACTTCTCCAATTTCCGATAGCCCTTGCTGTCTCCTCCCCTTCCCAGCTCTCCCTCAGCCCTCTGGCTCCTCCTCTTCCTTTCACCTCCCCCCCCCCCCCCACCCTGCATCAGTCTGAAGAAGGGTTTTGGCCCGAAACGTTGCCTATTTCCTTCGCTCCATAGATTCTGCCACACCCGCTGAGTTTCTCCAGCGCTTTTGTCTACTGTCGATTTTCCAGCATCTGCAGTTTCTCCTTGAACATGGTGTAGAAGTGTTCACTTGTTCCCAGGTAGTTAACCAGGAAAAACAGATATGGGCATCACATTACACGATTGACCGATGTCCTCGGTATACGCTGGCCAATTGCTTTCACGGTTCTGTAGTTTTCATGCAACCTGCTCAATGTATTGATTGCGATGTGCATCGTTGCTAACTGCATTGTTCAATGCAGCCATAAGCAGGGCATTCTGAATCTGAACTTGTCAGCATTAATCACAACAAATCCAAAGTAGTTGCAGGGAGTTGGTTTGTAACTGGGGTAGATGCTGGCTGTTACACAGAAAGGGGGTTTGACTTGGGGAAGCAGTAGCAGATATCAGGGGACGGTAAAGAGTAGGGTCTAAGCATTTTGGGAATTGGGTGGAGGTGAATGAAGATAAGAAGGTCAGTTTCATGAAATGGATGCTGTTTCAACCAGTGAATTAATCATTTCCAGTCACTTGTGGAAATGTCACATGTAAAATATGATAGCAAATCAGCAAAGAAGCTTTGGAATGAAATGCATTGAATTCAAGATTCAAGAGAGTTTATCGTCATGTGTCCCTGATAGGACAATGAAATAGTTGCTTTGTTTCAGCACAACAGAATATAGCAGGCATGAATAAATACAGAACAGAACAGATCAGTGTGACCATATACCAATGAATATATATATATATACACACATAAATAAACAGATAAAGTGCAATGGGCTATTTAACGCTCAGAGCTTTGTTTGAGTTGAGTTTAAAAGCCTGATGGCTGTGGGGAAGTAGCTATTCCTGAACCTGGATGTTGCAGATTTCAGGCTCCTGTATCTTCTATCTGAAGGCAGTGGGGAGATGAGTGAGTGGCCAGGATGGTGTGGGTCTTTGATGATGCTGGCAGCCTTTTTGAGGCAACAACTGCAATAGATCCCCTCGATGGTGGGGAGGTCAGAGTTTAATCTTCGTTTAACCCAAAACTTGACAGAGGAGAGATACAGAAAATGATCAAGAGCGTGTTTGTACCAATTTAAATGGGCAAAGTGAGATCCTTTGTCCCATGTAATAGTGACTGCCATTCTCACGTAATTTCCTAATTAGAAACTATATTGAACTTCAGAACATAGGTGTTCAGTAAATGCAACTTTAGTACATGCAACAAATTTTGTTTTCATGGAAAATTGACTGAAGATAAGACTTTGCCTTCCATCACAGTGAGGAGGAGATTCACTGTGATGGATGTTTGTGTAAATTGTGTGTGTCTTGGTTCTTTTTCTTGTGTGTATGACTGCAGAAACCAAATTTTGTTTGAACCTCAATGAGGTTCAAATGACAACAAATAAATTGTATCAATTGTATTGTATCATTGAATAGAGCTGTCAGATCTGAAGTCATCCAGGAAGCATATATTTAACATAATGGAGGAATTAGAAGGAAGATGTAGAAGATTATTTTCAGCAGGAAAAGCCAGGAATCTGGAACTGGCTCAAAGAATATTTAGTGGAGGCGGAAACCTCAAAACGTTCAAGCATTTCAAAGAGCTGTGTCCATCTCTGGATCATGTGCCTGAAGGTGAGATGAGGGAACCCTCTTCTTTCTGATACTGATCTAATACATGGAATAACCTTTATTTCAGTGTTGCTGAATCTGTGGAATAATATGTTTAAGAAGGAACTGCAGATGCTGGAAAATCGAAGGTAGACAAAAATGCTGGAGAAACCCAGCGGGTGCAGCAGCATCTATGGAGCGAAGGAAATAGGCAACGTTTCGGGCCCGAAACGTTGCCTATTTCCTTCGCTCCATAGATGCTGCCACACCGCTGAGTTTCTCCAGCATATTTGTCTACCTGTGGAATAATATGCATAGTTTACTTATGAACTGACTGGCCTTGGTGAAAGAAAATAAAGTTACCCGAATAACAGTCTCGAGTCCAACCGAGTTTGCTCTTTGTCCTTGATGGCTTTTCCCTGGTCCAAGGCCTCCGACCATTGTTGATCACATTCTTATTATTAATTCTACACACATGTTGCCAATGAAACAGCAGGAGTGTTGTGAATTTGCTGCCAGCTTTCCGACCAGTTTCTTCCATTTCTCAGAATGTGGGAAGGGAAGTTTTTTTAGCCGTCCCCCAGGGAGATCGGTCGATGAGAACATGATATCCGTCTCGGGGGGTAGGTCACCAGGGAATCCCAGGTCATCTCCAAGGAAGGCTGAGACATGGAACTGCACGGATAGCTTTGGAGATTCCAGTGGGGTAATGTCGAGCGTTTACTTCAGAGCCGATTCACTGACCTCAAATAACACTGACGGGTTGTTGAGCTAATGAGGACAAATTTACTTTGAGCCAAGACTTGTGTATTAAAAGTTTAGAGCAATTCAAACTTCCAGGCTCTAATGAGGAAAAAAACAATTCTATTATGTTTAAGTATTTGGTTTTGGCAAATGGTGTGAAAGCACCGAAGGGCCAACACAAAAAAAAAATGGGATATCACGGTTTCAAAGCTCATGCTCTAGGCAGTACTTGTTCTTGCCCTAATATGTACTGTTGAGGTGTGGACTATCTGTAGCTGGCATCTTAAAGCAGTGGAGAGGTACCTTTGAGCTCGCTCCACGATATCCCCAAACTCCAACTGAAGAATAAATACACCAATGTCCTCTGCCTGGCTGGCACTGCTTGTCCAAGGGAGATGTATAACTCTCCCTACTGACTTTTGGGAAACCTTGAGCTATCTTTGTCAACCTTGAATCCCCTTATTGGGAGAATTAGGAAGCCAGAGAAAGTAGTGGAAGAGGTGCACCATCTCTTGTACAATCTACATGCCCAGTCGAGTACTTCCTGCTTCACCTATGGCAGAGTCTGCTCATTTCAAGTGGGGCTACACAGGATTCGGAACCTTATTCTTAGTAGTGCAGATAAACAAGTATGCAGACGATTTTAAACCGACAATAGGAGCCGAATTAGGACATTTGGTCCATCAAGTCTGCTGCACCATTCAATCATACGGGGTAATGATTGGGGATGATCAGCCATGATCACATTGAATGGCGGTGCTGGCTTGAAAGGCCAAATGGCCTACTCCTGCACCTATTGTCTATTGCTGACCCATATTTCCCCCTCAACCCCATTCTACTATCTTCTCCCCGTGACCTTTGCCGCCTTTACTAATCCAGAATCTATTCATATCCACTTTAAAAATCCCCAATGACTTGTCCTTCACCGCCATCTATGACAATGAATTCCACAGATCGATCACCCTCTGGCTAAATAAATTTGTCTTCATCTCCATTCTAAAAGTATGTCCTTTTATTCTGAAACTGTGCCCTCTGGTCCTAGACTTCCCCACTACTGGAAACATCCCCTCTGCACCTACTGTACCTTGTGGTTAAACATTTGCAGGAAAGTTTTAGACAAGAAGATTCAGATTGTCAGACTAACTAGGTGGAAAGTGGCAAATGGAATGTTAATGAAACTAATGCATTGGAGGAAATGGGTTATGTGAAGGGAGTATAAAATAGATGGGAGGTTGTTGAGAGATGGAGAATGAATAGGAATTGAATTTGGAGAATTAGTAGGAATTTATTTCACTTGCACTTTATGTGCAATGTGACGAATTAAACTGATTATGATTGATTGAGTGCATGTCCGCAGACCCTTAAAGATCCACAGGTCCAAAAACGGATGAAAAATACACAGATTTTCCATTATTAGTTTCATTATTAGTAGGCATTAAATATAGAGCCAAAATATTATACTGAAACTGTGCACGTTAATTAAGCTACAAGGTGTGAGATGCACACAGTTCTGGTCATCACATGACAGGAAAAATGTGATTCAACTCGAGATAATGTTATTGGCAATGAACAATTTTATGTAGAAAGAAACATAAGATAAGGTCTGCAGAAGGGTCTCGACCTGAAACGTCACCTATTCCTTCGCTCCATAGATGCCGCCTCACCCGCTGAGTTTCTCCATCATTTTTGTCCACCATGAGATAAGGAAGGGTCGTTTGCTTTGAAACAATTAAAATGAGGAATGAGGTGCTAAAATTATGAAGAGCCTTGACATAGTAAGGAGGAAAGAAATCTCCCACAGGAAGTGGGAAGAACTAGGAGTCATTATTGGTTGTAGGATTAGAAGATAGGTGAAAAACATTGTCTCCCACCCCCTGGCCCCCAAGAGTATTTTGGCAGAAACAACTATCAGTATTAAAACGTATTTGGGTGTTGACTTGAAGAGCGGTGATCTACAGACTTGGTGGCATTACGATGGCAAGCTTTCTATGACCTGAAACAATTGTGATGGGCCGAATGGCCTCCTGTGCTGTGAGTTATCTGTGATCCTATAATCATTATAGTTTCATGAGTCATTCAGAATGGAAACGGGGGCCCTCAGCCCACCAAGTTTAAATTGACTCCCAACAGAACCCGACAGTCATCTCACTTTGTTCTCCCAATATTCCCACCAACTCCTTCCTGATTCTACCATTCACCCACATACTGCAGACAATTTATAGCTAATACATTTACCAGCCCACACAACTTTATGTTGGAGTTTATCCAGGCAATCACAATGAGAATGTGCAAAGTCTTTATAGACTGTATTCAAGGTCAGGATTGAACCTAGATCATTCGAGATGTAACGCGATAGCACTAATAGCTGCGCCTTTGCCATGATCATAGTTTTCAGGAAATTATCAGTCTTTGAATAAGGCGAGAATGAATGAACATCGTAATACTTCAGAGGATCTCTGATTTTGGAAAAGGTGAACCCTGCCTAACACACAGTGAGTTGTTTTGATGGAGGATGTCTCGAGATATTACTTACATGGACCTCCATAGGATATTTGATATAATCCCCCATAAAAGATTTAATTCAATCTATAGCTCATGAAATTGGAGGTAAATCATTGACCCAGCTGGGATATTGACTGAATTCCAGGAGCCAGCGAAGGAATAAATGTACAATTACCAATCAGAATGTCTGGTAAAGTCTAATAAAAAAATTCTATACTGGATTTACAAAATATTCACTCTATTTAATGATGACTCAACTGATATTGAAACGGGTTATACAATGGCATAAATATGATGATATTATATAAAGTACAAAGGGAAACATTTAACTACAGAGATATTATTAAGTTAATTAGTAAAGTAGGAAATTGCAAGATTGAGTCGTAAAAATAAGTAATGGAAAGAGACTTGACAGTCCTTGTAAACTGATGATTAAAATCTCAAACAGAAAAAATAATGGCAGTCTCAAACATCCCGGTTTTCAATTCTGCTTGCAAGTCCTCGGTGAAGTTTAAACTTTAATGAACAATGTCAATGTATTTATATTGAATGTAGAGCGTCCATTCTAGCAGTTCCACTGGAGGTGTTGATCTGAAAGTAAATTGGAAATCGATCTCTCACTAATTTTGTACGACTTGGGAAAATGACTTCTGATCCAGGTAGCCTTTCTGTCCAAGGTCTCCTCCATTGTCAGTGTGAGGCTAAACACAAATTGGAGGAACAGCATCTCATATTTCGCTTGGGCAGCTTACAGCCCAGTGGTATGAATATTGATTTCTCTCACTTCAGGTAGCCCCGGCATTCCCTCTCCCTCTATCCCACCCCCACCCAAGTCGCACTAGCCTCTCATTTTCTCCCCACGAACAGCTAACAATGGCCTGTTTCCTTTATCGTCATTACTTTTTTGCATATCTTTCATTCATTGTTCTTTATCTGTCCACGTCGCTGTCAATATCTCCCATTTCCCTTATTCCCTAACCAGTCTGAAGAAGGGTCTCGACCCAAAACATCAGCCATTCCTTCTCTCCAGAGATGCTGCCTGTCCCGCTGAGTTACTCCAGCTTTTTGTGTCTATCTTCGGTTTAAACCAGCAGTTGCAGTTCCTTCTTACACATTTCTTCTGATCCACATCCTGACCCCTTGAATATTTTACCAGCGGTGGCTCATTGTTCAGTGAGTTTCCGTAACCATCACATTTCCTGTCTCCTCTGTCTAGCTGCCTTCATGTTTAATGTTTGATGTTGTTAATGACCCAGTCCAGCCTACTCCTGGGATCTCCACTGTGCTAGTGAAGGTTACTTAATTTCTCTGCATCCTCCTTAAAATAGAGGTCCAGTTTAAGCAAATGCCTCAATATTCTATTGAGTGGATTGACCACATGTAGATCAACATTTTCACCATTGGTTTAGTTTGCAAAATCTTGGAGGAGTTTCACAAGAGTCTAGCAGAGCTTGCAGTTAGGGCTCCAATACCAATATATATCTGGCTGTAGCCTTTTGAGTTCTTCCTTGCTTGATGAAGGTTCTGAAATATCTCCTGGCTCACTACCACCTCTCTGGCTTGTTTGCAGGTTCTATGTGGTTGCTCTGTATCAAACACATTATGATCTAAAAACAATGATTCTTCTTGACTCCATAATTTCTGATTGCTCCACGATTCAAATGAATTAAATGGGCATCTAACAAAATGTAGAACGATCCACATTTCAGGCAAAAAAATACAGATTGATTTAGGGGCAATCTTGATACTTTCACGAGGAAGGATATGTTGGTGTTGACATGAAGGATATGTAAGGTGAAGGGAGGTAAGGAGGATAGACACAGAATGGTGAGTTTTTTCACTATGAATTCCATATAAAGCATTTGAGGAATCAGACACGGATGATAGCTCTAAAGGATACAGTATATTTTTGTGGTTTAGTTTTCATTTAGCTGGAGGCTGTCAAGTGTTTATTTAGTCTACTGTGTGCCTTGGGTTTAGAATTGCTTATACTTTGAACATTCTTTTATAGTTAAATGCATTAGATTGTGATGGGACATGCTCTAAATATGCAAAATATTCATGGAAATGAGATTAACGCAACCACAATGAGATTGGTTAAGTCTAGAGGAGTTATTAGAGGCTAGCAGAATGATTTAATAAGATGAGATAGTGTTGAATTAGTTGATTCAATAGAGTAGTTCTGCTTGTGTTGGTGATTTAGCTATTGTATTACAATAATTGATGCAGCGAATTTAGCATAGAGCATTCTATTTTCAGTTTAAAAACTAATATGGATGGCAATAATCCAACATGTTTAATCAGTAGAGCCAGGATTTGCCATAAATGCCATGTGCCTTTTCATGCCTTTTTTGGTGATTTCACCAGGATAATGCCTTTTTCACGATCGAGTGACCAAATCAACCTTTTTTTGCTGTTTTGCTAAAAAGTCGTGCTATTTTCTCTATTTGTACTGCGATTACAATGACGTTTTCTATGTTAACACGTTAATATTAATGTTATTATTAACATGTTAAGCACAGACGTAGCTTGTTTCCAAATGTCGATCGCCTAGTTTCCAATATCAACAAAATCTTCCTCAAAGTACTGACTCGTGTGCAGTTGTTCAAGAAATGGCATCCGAGATTCTGCTACATCCTCAGCCCGGTTTGACTAGGTGGGGCACATGGCTCTCTGCTGCATTCTACTATGCTGCACATTTTAAAAAGATAAAATAAATCATCAACTGTTTTGAAGAAGAAGAATCTGCTGCAGCCAGGATCGTCAGTGAAATAATGCAGAAAAAGTCCCTCCACCGCGATCTTGTGTTTATTGATTCCAATTTTGCAAACTTCCCACAAGCTATTACTTCCCTTGAGAAACGCGGCGAAACATTAGTGAATAACTTGCAGGTTTTCAACAAAGCAACTGACGATATTCGTAAAGTTCTTGGCGATGTAGGTAAAGACATACAAGGAAAATGTGAGAGAGTGATTTTAGCTAACAAAGATCTTGTAGAAATACAAAACATAGCTAAAGTTCTCAAAGGTAGTTGTAATGCACAAGATATCGACATGAATATAAAGTTGGTAGCTTGTTTCGGGTATGCACCAGTGACCTCAGCAGGGGTAGAAAGACGTTTTTCACAACTGAAGCATATTCTGTCTGACAGGCAGCATAGTTTAACACCAGATAATTGAAAAAAAAGCTAGTAATTATGTACAACCAGGCAACTTTGGTCATTTAATGTAGTATACCTTTATATTATTTTTAACCATATTTTGGTGGTGGAAATAAATGCCGTTTTATGCTTTTATTTTGTCAATAAATGCCTTTTTGTAATTTTATTATGGTTTTTGCCTGCCTATTTCGGAGTTTTTTAGTGCCTAAACATCCTGGCTCTTAATTAGTATGGATCATAAATGCCAGCTTGGGAAAATTGATCACTCTGCAGAGACCTGCTGTCTGTCTGTCAGTAGGAGACATCCACAGCCTAATGAAAGCTTGACTTTGTCCTCTGTTTGACACTGTGCTGGGCATATTTCCACAGCAATATCCTCATGTGAACGCAAATCATGTGATGCCAGTGGCCTGTTTCACTCTGCGTTAAATATGATTTGTACTAAAACCATATTTTGCGGTACAACAAAGTGCTGTGGATGTTGGGAATCGATGGAAACTTTCATGATGGAGAATATGTTTTGGGGCGCATCTGAGCAAATAGAGCAAAGGTGGGTAAATGGAATTATTAGATGGGCCAGCAATGATTTAATTGAAGATAAAACACTTAGCAAATTGAGTAACTCCCATTGCTATTTTCCTACTTGGAAGGAGGCAATTTACATCCAAGATTTGTTTGATTATATATTAAAATAACTGCATTGTAAACTGGTTCTAAATCTTTTTCAGCTGGTTAGTTTTGTACACACAGACTTTCTGTAATATTGACTTGCGTGTTGGAACGTTTTGAAACTAAATACTATACTTTCAACCAACAGCCATCATTACTGCAGAATGAATTAAAACGTGAAGTGGTTTTTTAATATTTAGTGGCGCCTTGCTTTATTGTTAATATAAATTTTATTTTTCTAAATGACTCGGTATATTTACAAGATAAAGCCCGCTCTTTTTTTGATGTTGTGGGAAGCTGGCTCGTTGCGAATTCTAATCAACTTCATTATGCAGCCAAAGTATTCTGTCTCTTTTCATATAATGTTCTTGGAGGAATGTGAAAATGTTTTTTGCTTGTTCTTACTTTTAACCATATAACATATAACCATATAACAATTACAGCACGGAAACAGGCCATCTCGGCCCTTCTAGTCCGTGCCGAACACTTACTCTCACCTAGTCCCATCTACCTGCACTCAGACCATAACCCTCCATTCCTTTCCCGTCCATATACCTGTCCAGTTTATTTTTAAATGATAAAATCGAACCTGCCTCCACCACTTCCACTGGAAGTTCATTCCACACAGCTACCACTCTCTGAGTAAAGAAGATCCCCCTCATGCTACCCCTAAACTTTTGTCCCTTAATTCTCAAATCATGTCCTCTTGTTTGAATCTTCCCTACTCTCAATGGAAAAAGCTTATCCACGTCAACTCTGCCTATCCCTCTCATAATTTTAAAGACCTCTAACAAGTCCCCCCTTAACCTTCTGCGCTCCAAAGAATAAAGACCTAACTTGTTCAACCTTTCTCTGTAACTTAGGTGCTGAAACCCTGGCAACATTTTAGTAAATCTCCTCTGTACTCTCTCTATTTTGTTGACATCTTTCCTATAATTTGGCGACCATTCATTGATTAATTATTTATTCCAAGGAGAATAACAGAAAGGATCAGATTTTATTGCCATTCTGAATTTCAATAAACGACTGAATCTCGGTGGAGGAAAGATGTTCTGCACAATGTCCATTCATTTCCTGGACTTGTGGAATTAGCCTAAGTGACCCAAGACCAGCAAAGATGATTTACTAGTTTCCACAGTGGTGGGTTGGTGCTATAAACTGATCATTTTTAGATCAGTACCTGGGCCAAAAACATCAAGAGTTTCTGAGAATATCTTATCACTTTAATTAAGAGAACCCTTTCTCTTAACGAATGACTTCCTCCCCATCAATACGAGTGACATAAATGGCATTGATTGTTGATTGTGCTGTAGGGTATCTGGAAATTAAAGATCAGATGATGGAGACAGGAGCAGGGACACGGGCACTCACATGTGATGTCCAATATATGTGACTTAATTGACAGTAGGCTTTTCTATTGTTTAATTGAAAAGTTGTGAACAATTCTGCGAGGGTGGTGAATCTGTGGAATTCATTGCCACACGGCTGTGGAGGCCAAGTCAATGGATATTTTTAAGGCAGGGATAGATAGTTACTTGATTATTACAGGCGTCGGGGTTATGGAGAGAAGGCGGTTAGGAGGGAGAGATAGCTCAGCCATGATTGAATTGCGGAATAGACTTGATGGGCCGAATGGCCTGATTCTACTCCTATCACTTATGAACTTATGACGTAATTAATCTATAAGTTATTAAAAATCTGCAATCTATCATAATCTATCACAAATAATTAAGTTCTTAGATTTGGTTCCTTGGCAATGTCTACACGGCTAATTAATCACAGTCATTTTTTTTTAAAAAGGAACTGTATCTTAGTATTTGATCCGGTTGTGCTGTATAGTGAGTGGAATTATGCCAGCCAACCTTTACCAGCAATAGGTTTTAACCTCTCTGCCTGGGGCAGAATGCTTTAGGGGGTAAGACAATGCACTGAAAGATTTATTTACCAATTTCACCTTATCTAAATAGTGCTTAAAACCTAGAGGATTGAAATGGAATTTGTGCATTCAGGCTGGGATACAACTATAAATGGACACACAAGAGCCGACATCAACATTTCCTTTAGCTTAATTGCATCAGTTGTATCCAAATTGATGGGGAAACACCAGAGAGTTTTACCAGAGTGTTGTGTGGTACAAGCAATGTGGCAATGTGCTTTTGTAACATCTGGAGCCTGATGGAAGAACAACATAGATGCCCCTCTATATTCAAACCATCATCTTAAAACCAGGCACTTCTTATAGCCATGCAAAATGTTAGGCTCTGCCCGCCTGATAACTGGGACGCTTCTCTCCCATTTATTCCATTCCAGCTACTTAGAATTCAGCTACAGTTCAACTCGACAAAATAATGCTGCCAAAAAAAGTGAGGTTTATTGAATTCCTTGATTGCTGTGGAGCACTGAATACGATTAAATCAACAAACTTTCTCTTGCCTTTTTAAAAAAAAATTCATTCCATGTTCCTTTACTTAGCTAAATGACACCATGGAGACTACAATAGTGTTTGGATAATTGAGAGCTAAAACAGTTGAAGTCTGTAATGAAAGTTAATGAGTGTGCATGGCTCAAGCAACGGGGGTGTGTATGTGAGCACAAGGAACTGCAGATGTCGGTTTAAAAAAAAAAAACGTATGTGGTCTGGTGAGAGATCTGCCAGGGAGATCTGCTCTCTAGGGAGACTAGAGAGCAGGAGTCAGAACATAAGCCCTTGTCCTCAAGTGGCACACAGCATTTTATTGACTGCACTTATGGCCAGAAACTACATAGATAGAGCAGATGAAGTGGTTGGCAAAGGAAATGTGGTTGCAGAGTTATGAGAATAGGAGGGTTGTGGACAGGGGTCATGCTGTTCTATCAGATCTAAAAGAGGGTAAAGGCAGAGATGGATTGCTTGGACTGAATGTTATGTTATTATAACGATGGACTAAATATTACAAAATATTGGTGAATATGGGGGCGGAGTTGGATTCATGGGAGGTGGTCTCGGAGGGGGGGATGCTCCTAGAACTGCGGAACATGGACAATACAGCTCACCCCTCCAGGACACACTTGTCAACCTGAGGAGTACCTTCAGCAACAGACTGGTTCCACCAAGGTGTAGGGCAGCACGCCACAGGAGATCCTTCTTCCCTATGGCTATCAAACTATACAGCCCCTTCCCCTTCTGTCGTGGGGTAGACTGACTCCCCCCCCCCCCCCCCCCCCCCCCCCCCAATCTTTGCACATCCCCAATCCTTTTCACTCGTCACTTTAATTTCATATTTCATTTAATGTATCTTGTTTTATGACTTGTCAGATCAATTTCCCTCCTGGGATAAATAAAATTGTATTGTATCATAACTGAACAGTTAGCTACATTTGTAGTAGCCTGTTGTCACCCCAGTCCATGGAAAATTCCGGGGCTCATTTCAGAACCAGATGTTGGCTTTATTAAAAAAAAAGTGGTAAATATGTTTTTTTTTTTAAACTTGCAGTTATGTGCCTCCTCATGAAATCCATAGATCTCCTGGTGTTTTATAAATGATGTGTTATTGAAGAAATACAAACATTGTTGTAAGCATAAATGTGGTTTAAAAAAAATTGAAGGCCAGTCAATAACCTAAACATTCTGCTGTGAAAGACAATGATTGGGTGTTATATGGTGTGAAGTCATTTTCACCAAGATTGTGGACTTTACATGAGTGTGGTCGGATGCTTCTTTAGCATGGAACGTGAGCCTGGACTCCAGTTTTGTTGATTTTGTTCCCCTCACCCCCCCCCTGTCGTGCATTGTAAATGGCAAGGGACACTTGGAACCAGACCAGTACCTCATATGAGGTCTGCCTACATAGGTGGCACACTGTTGGGAAGCCACCTTAACCTCACATTCATGTACCCTGTTGCTCTGGTCCTTTCCCATTGCTTCCACCTGTTGTGACTCCCAACACTCCATCTCCAAATTGATCGCGAACCAAACACTTGCTCCCTCCAATTGCTCGCCCTTCCCTCACCGCATTATGGTCGATGTTAGAGTTGTCGGGTAATAGTCACTGAAACTGATCACTTTACTTAAGGGCAGGAACGATGGAGGTTTCCTTGAATCCAACGGGGACAGGAGACTGGAACACCATAGGTGTTTGTCATGTATATCTATGGGGTACTGTACTCATGTTGATGCCTCGCATGGAAGCTGGGAGGACAGCAATTAGTTTGTGTCAAAAGTCAATGAGAGTCAGTAGGATATGTGACTTTGGAAGTGGTGAACAGTGCCCACCCAGTATATTAGTCATTTAGTCATGTGGTCAACAGCTCATTTCTATCCTGGTATCTTTTACAGTGCTGATAACAGTGTGATCATGTGTCCCATTATCCTGAGTGGGGTCTGCACCTGGACATGCTAACTGACCGAGTTTACACTTGGGAATGTTATCAAAAATTATTTCAACAATCCAAGATTCATAACAGTTTGGGGATAATTAAAGCAGTTAATGTGTGCATTTTTTTTCTCTCTTGCTTCCAACCCAACACTTTTTTCTGGGTAGACACAAAACGCTTGAGTAACTCAGCGGGACAGGCAGCATCTCTGGAGAGAAGGAATGGGTGACGTTTCGGGTTGAGAAGAAGGGTCTCGACCTGAAACATCACGCATTCCTTGTCTCCAGAGATGCTGCCTGTCCCGCTGAGTTACTCCAGCTTTTTGTGTCTACCTTCGGTTTAAACCAGCATCTGCAGTTCCTTCTAACACACCTCTTTCTGGGTCTTGACACAAAACAACGACCATTCCTTTCCTTCCATAAATGCTGCTTGACCTGCTGAGTTCATCCAACAATTAGTTTTTGCTCCAGGTTGCAACATCTGGCGTTTCTTGTGCCCCACTTGCTTTCAAGGGAAGATTTCCCATATAATTAATAACCAAGATTACGGGACAGAAGTTATGATGTCAGCCTTGATGGCGCTGACGCATGCAATTAGAGTTGAAAGTACAGTTGATCTGTTTTCTCGTCAGTGCACTCCAGAGTATTGAGATCATTTAATGGTACATTAAGATTGCGCAATTTAGCATATGGTGGAAATGATATCATTTATTCATAAACTAAGAGAGGTGGTTAGTACAGCATTGTAACTGGTACAGAATTACACTGAGGGAAAAAAGGCCTCCCACGCTTTGAGTTTAGGTTTAGCTTTACCGATGTACAGTGAGAATCTCATACACTCCACCAACTAGAAGGAAAAAGCATCAGCTGCTCTGGGGAAAATCCATCACTTCTAATTGTCAAAACATATCTGTATCTAAATAAATGTATAGAATAAAGTCCGGAGAAGTAAGGCATTCATAAATGGAAGGCTGGTCTGTGGGGTGGTACTCTACAGCTTGTATGCAACTAATTCCTCGATAAACTTCAGTGATTACATAAACCACTTGGTTAAAACCATCTTGACCAAGACTCCATGTTGGTGAGGTTGTAGTTTTCTGAAATCTATTCTGCTCCATGCACAGCATTGAAAGAATACAAACATTACAAAGTTATTCCACAGATAGTCTAAAAATTCCCCACAGGGACTGACTACTTAATTGCAGTGGGAGCAGGAGACGGTTACTATTACTGCATATAATGTCCTGGTTGACAGCCACATCGGCAGACGATCACTTCAGAGCCAATGTTCATCCCAATGGGAGATGTGTTTTATTTCATAAGCCAAATATATGAGAACTGACGTGACTCCAGTGAGCAAAATGCACGTGACGGAGCCAAGATCCTTTCCATTTCATAGCTGGACTCATCCACTACGGAAGCTGGTCTCCATAGGTGTTGTAGTTGAGCCAAAAAGACTCAACAAAGGCATTTACATAATATTGCAGTCACAACTAAACACTATACACGAGTGGACCAACTACATAATAACATGTAAACTCTAAACATAAACATGCATTTGACCAAGAGTCCAGTGACCCGGATTTGTCCTTTTTTTACATATAAAGGAAAGTGCTCAACTGGAACCGAGGCCCTAGCGGTAGAAGATTGATTGCAATGCCCCTGTCCCACTTAGGAAACCTGAACGGAAACCTCTGGAGACTTTGCTCCCCACCCAAGGTTTCCGTGCGATTCCCGGAGGTTGCAGGTGGTTGCCGGAGGTTGCAGGTAGTGGAAGCAGGTAGGGAGACTGACAAAAACCTCCGGGAACCGCACGGAAACCTTGGGTGGGGCGCAAAGTCTCCAGAGGTTTCCGTTCAGGTTTCCTAAGTGGGACAGGGGCATAAGGAAATGGTGAGTGGTGTGTGATCCTATCAAGGCTTAGGGCTGGTGATCAGAGTATCAGGACTAGCTAGTGGGGTGAGATGGTCGATATGTATCAGCAATCAGAGGACCTCGAGTGGAGATAAGAATATCGCCAATCAGACATTTGATACCACGGGTGGAATGGTAATGCAAAAGTGGAAATCAGGGAATTGGGCCAGGGAGGAGGGAGGAGGGTGAAGTTCAGTATTGGGAATTGTAAGAACATTTGAAAAAATTCAGCCTTGTTGAATTAATTGCAACTAAGTTGTAAAACGGTGTGCTAAATCTTAATTACTGCTGAATACCTCTAGTGGCCTGTCCCACTTTCTGGAGTTATTCACAAATTCTCTTGAGTTATTCACGAATTCTCCCGAGTTTTCAAACTCGCAGGATGTTCGTAACGAGTCTGTAGGAGTCCGTGGATATATCGTAGCGGCTCGTGATGCCAGCCGTAGGTACTCGGGGCATCAGGTAAGTTTTTTCGGCCTGATGAAAAATGTCCACGAGTAAAAAAAAATAGTCCCGAGTACCTACGGCTGACATAACGAGCCGCTACGATATATCCACGGACTCCTGCGGCCTCGTTACGAACATTCTGCGAGTTTGAAGACTTGGGAGAATTCGTGAATAACTCGGGAAAGTGGGACAGGCCATTAACTCTGCAAACAATACTAAGTTTGGAATGAAATTTGTTCAAGAAGGAACTGCAGATGCTGGAAAAATCGAAGGTAGACAAAAATGCCGGAGAAGCTCAGCGGGTGCGGCAGCATCTATGGAGCGAAGGAAATAGGCAACGTTTCGGCCCGAAACGTTGCCTATTTCCATCGCTCCATAGATGCTGCCGCACCCGCTGAGTTTCTCCAGCACTTTTGTCTACCTTGGACTGTAATTTCCTCAGTATTATTCCAAATTTTTATTTTGATGTATTTACACGATAATTAATCCACTATGTGATGGAGCCTTAATTTAAATAGAATGGAATATCATCCCTGATTTTAAATGTATGTTTTGATCATTTTTTAAAAAATTACCAGTTTTGATCTGATATTTCAACATAATTGTTCAGTTTTTCAACTTGAAACAGAATTAGTTTACATTAAATGATTTCACTATGGTAGTTCTTTGCTTGTGGATGAATTACTACTTATAAAATCCCTTCTCTCTCTGTAACCTGGGTATGGAAAACAATTAGGTGGTAAGTTATAGTGGCCTTGTCACCCACAACTCCCAAATTCTAATAAATAACACCATGCTCTTTGGCAACAGTGTTTGGTTTTTGTTTCACATAAATTTGCAGGAAACCAATATAACCCACTCCCACTTCAGCTAGACTGTGGTGCATTTATACTCCGGCAATGTCTTAAAAATACTACTTTACAAAATCATTGAAACAGTTCCTGTTTAAAAAAAAAAAAGAACCCTGTGAGGTTAAATTGTGGCTTCATGTCGTTCAATCTAAGAGGATTTTCAGTCTGAAAACAATTGTACCCTTTTAGAACGCAGAGCCACTTATTCTTTTATCAAGTTATTTTTCACAACCTCCTGGGTTGTCTTGTATATCGTTATGTGTGTGTGAGGTGGAGTCGGTATATAAGCCCTGGTATGAATGAGAACATTTTTGTCAATGAATTGAAGGGTGAGACCAACAGAACCATTCTAAACTCATTCACAAGCAAAATATGATGGATAATCTAAATTAAAAACAGATAATCCCAGAAACAAGTAGCAGGCCAGGTAGCATCTGAAGTGGAGTTAGCAATTCAATTTGAAGACCATTCATTAGAAGTGAAAAAAAGTTATGTTGCAGAGGTTCACCGTGGGATGAAAGGGAGTTCTACTATTTTACCAATGCAACTGAACGTTGCATTTATCATCAAATGTTACCACTTCTGAAGAGGAAAGGATTTGAAAGGGAGTGGCACAATAAACCCCCTGCAACACAGAGCCAGAGATCTGGGTTCAGCTTGGACCTAGTGTGCTGGGTGAAATTTGCTATGACCACTTGGGTTTTCGCCGGCTGCTGTGATTTCCTCCTGCATTCCAAAGGTGTGCAGGTTGGTGCATTAATGGCCACTGTAAATTGCTCCTGGTGCATGTCTGAATAGTAGAATCTGGCGGGAAGGGGGAGTCTATAACAATGTGGGAAATATAAAAGTGGGATTAATAGATTCAGGAACAATTTATTCCCTGTTGATATCAAACTACATAACTCTTCTAAGATAATGGTGTAGCCTCGATCTCCCTGACTATCCCATTGTGGCCCTTGCACCTACTTTTTTTTTATCAGTATATTCTCTGTAACTAACACTGTAATGTTGTAACACTATTCTGCGTGTTTCACTTTCTCTTTCCCGATGTACTTGTGCATGATTTAACTGGATAGCATGTAAGCCTTTTCATTGTATCTTGGTACATTGGCCAATAATAGACCAATCCAATAGTGTAGTGTAAATGGGTGGTTGATGATATTGTCTCAATGACTCTAAAACAGTGAAAAACTATTAGCTAAATGGATGTCAATCACGCTCTTCAACAGTCATGCATTGCTAGGTACATCTGTACTTGTTGTCCAAGTTCCTCTGCAGTGCTCCAAAATTATATCATCCACAGTGACCCTGGGACAGAAATCATGTCAGGTCACAGCATGATTCATGCCATAAGGTTCCAGGGCAAATTTTCCAAATGAAGCCAGATGACATGAAAGTTGCAGCAATTCCCTGTAATAGATTTATTTTCAATTGCATAAATGTGGGGAAACAAAGAGCAGCATGCAGATGAATTTCATATGGCCCAAAGAGATCACCTCCCAGTGTTCTCAGCGAGAGGATAGTGGGCTCGTTTCTTCAATCATTTCTCATAAGACAACCCCTCCATTGCTGGGAATTAATCCAGTGAACCTTTTCTACACTGCAAGGGAAGTGTTTCCTACATCATGACCACCTTGTTCAATAAGTCAGATGTCACACAACAAAAAGCTCCTTCAATGCGCTGTGGAGTTGCACAAAGACAGACACGTTGGTCGCCATGATCAGCCCAGAGGGCCGCCGAGACAGGCCTGCGGCTGACCACGCGTGGTGGCAAGGCCTGGTTCAGCGTCGCGAAGAAGGACCCGGTGGGCTGCTGCCTGCAAGGGAATCTCGGAAGATGTTGAGCTCAGCCCGTGAACCAGAGAGTCGAGGAGGGAGCTGCTGTCGATGACGGACACGAGGAGTGGGCTTGTAGGAGAGGGACTGGGGTATTGCCTGCCGGTCGGTGCGGGCGTTGCCCCCGTGACACAAAGTCGGGCGGGTGAGGAGAGGGATGTATGTTTGCGGGCTGAGCCGGTCGAGGGCGATGATGGATGTCCTGCAGCAGCTTGGGGCTTATCTGGATCAGGGGCGCTCCAGTACATCGAGCAGGTGGACCAGACTGTGGACTTTTTCCATTAGTAGATGGCACCTAAATATGGTGACTGTGCATGTGTGAGCAATGCAAAAAGAATTTCACTGTGCAGTGCATTCGGGACAATAAAGAACCATTAAACCACTGAATTCAATGATTAGCTCATAATGCTCAATACTTCCTCTTGCCACCATCATTCCACCCCCACTGCCCCATCTATCAACCTTAGACCTGGCATCCCAGAGGCATGCACTCAGCTATGAAAATCTTCTATGCCCTGTTATTAGTGCCCACTGCAATGACTGTCAGCTGTTTCTGTTCTCTAAAAGGTCCAGGCAAATCCATTTTATCACTCTCAGTTCTAAATATTGACTGGCATAGTGGAAACTCATTGGTCTTTTTGTCGAATATTGTTCTGGATATTTTTATATTCCCTGGAGAGGGCAGATGAAGTCTTGATTTAGTTTCACATCTGAAGGACAAGATGCCTGACAGTGCAGCCCCTCCACACTTCACTGGAATGCCAAGCTGAATTATGAGGCCAAATTTCTTGAAAGCTCCCACTGAGTCACGGCCAACATTGTGAGCTGTTTCTTTTCCTGATGGCCATTCTTGTATGTGTTTAGTAATATTATTATTATTATTATTATTATTATTAAACTTTTATTTCGGACTCAAGGTCCAGACAAGGGACAACATTACATAAAATACATTGCATATAAAACACCATAAAATGCAAATAAAAGCTTAGTATATTACTTATGAAAGCATCATAAATTATATATTAAAAAAACACAATACATGATTTTAAATCCAGAATAAAAAAGAAAGATAATTTCCCTACAACGACAGTGTCTCTACAACTGGGATTTGCAGCGTGTAGTGCTTAATACATGTATATATTAGCACAATGAAGAAAGACAGACAGTACATTGTAAATTTGGGGGTGGGGGGGTACAGTGGTGAAGTAGAGTTATTGAAGGCTTGTGTAATGTGAGAAGGGGAACATTATAAAATCACCATTGCAGTTTTGCAAAATATGAAACTTATTTAGTCTAAGCAAACTCCCCAGCTGCCACTGTACAACATCACTTAACAAAGCCTATCAGTATGCCGAGCTTTCTTGCCACAATTAGCAACTGGAGGAGAACAGCTGATTCCAGTTGCCGCAGACTGATATCTTGGGAAGTCTCCGGTGATACATGAAACAGACGTGGGTTTGAGTCACTGGAAAAATGATCAGCGATTTGTTTTCTTGAGAATTGTTGGCCGTAATTCAATGAACCACAAAACTTAGCTTGAAGAGAAGCAACACTTCATCAGAATCCAGTTTGACACACAGTGCTGAGCCAGCGTTAAGTTGTTTTTGAAGATAGCTTGACTGGCGTTATGTATTAAACCCATTAAAAATGCTACTGGAATGTAACAGAAATGTGAGCTGGCAGATTTCACTGTATTTAGCGGTTTTGAGACCATACTGTAAATTTCAAACCCATATTTTTTATACTGAAAGATATTGAATATAAAGGACTTTTTTTTCAATAATTGCTGCCAATTTTATCACTGTAAAGCTTGTAAGGAATTCTTAGCAATGGAGGTCCCTAGCAACCTGGAATGCTACACATATGTGTGTACAAACTCAGGCAGGTATTTAAATAAACTTGCATAGCCTTTCTTTAGAAACAGTTTGAGCGAGGGAGGTCTGGGCTCGGCACGTTTTCAGCAGTAACCAAAGAAAGCTGAGATCTATTTATGAAAACCTATTTTTAAATATCACTAGTACTGCTCTAGCAAGAAAAAATTGTACTTTAAGTCTAGTCAGTGTAAAAACAAATATTGTGCTAACAGTGTACTAATTGCAATGGTCATGGAGGTTCCCAAAGCTAGTATAAGACTATCAAAAATATCATGGTTGTACTGTTCTTTTGTACTTTCATAGGGAAATGGTGTACCTGTATCTTCAAGAGAAATATTTAGTATCCTTGTGTTTCCTTTGCCATGGTTTTAAGAATGCTGGTGTTTATGAGCAAAGTTGCAGGTGATTTGTAGGGC
This sequence comes from Amblyraja radiata, assembly GCF_010909765.2. NCBI lineage: Eukaryota > Metazoa > Chordata > Chondrichthyes > Rajiformes > Rajidae > Amblyraja > Amblyraja radiata. Next base: position 13,414,462 of record NC_045992.1, on the reverse strand, counting down.
TGGAATTACGAGAAAATCCCCGTGTGAATTTGTTTCAGGAATGTCAGGTTTTCTTTTCCTTGTGTTTTATGCATCGTTAAAATGTCTTCTCAGATTTCTTGGGGTTGGGGCAATTGAAAGTGCAGCAGACAGGATTAGTAAAGATGATTTCTGTTAGAATTTTGGGTTGAAATGCCCAAACCAAAGCTAGTTTCTGATGACATCTGCACCGGTTCTATGAGTTTACCCTGTGTGAGTTTTTTCACTATTTGTTGGATTTGTGTCTTGTGGGATGTAGGAGATGCTGGCAAGGCTGCAGTTCTTTTGTGCACTGCTGTTTGCCCCTGAGAAGGCAGTGGTGAGTGTTTTTTGTTTGAAACGTTGCATTCTTTCTGCTTAAGGTATTGACACAGTGCTGTTAGGAAACATGTTCCAGATTTTGATCCGGTAATAATGAGGGATCAGATGGTGTGTGACTTGGAGACTTGCAATAATCGGTGTTCTTGTGTGGATTCCTTGTCTTTTTCGGCATGTGTTTGGGTGGGGAACCTTTGCATTTCTGTAGCTTTCTATCTAGCCAGTATATGTTATAGTGCACTGGTGGTGAAGGAAATGAATGATAGAATCATAAAACACAGAGGCAGGCCTTTTGGCTGACATTATCCATGCCAACCAGTCCTATGAGGGTTTACAGGTACTGTGGAAGAAATAATCCATTTGAGTTGCAAGGTAGTGGGAGTAGACAGTGGACCTGTGCATTTAAAGCTAGTGTGGGAGACACTAGGATGCTGTCTGGATTTCAGTGGTAAGAAGAGATTAGGTACACTGGGTGTGTTTTACCTAGACCGGCGAAAGCTGTGAATCTTGGCTCAGTTATTTATGGTTGGGGCTTACTTCAATGTGGCTATTGATCTATCGGGACCAAACGTATTTGATGTCTAATTTTCACTTGTACTTGTATGTCTGAAGAGGAGAATAAATGGCGATGGACCTGAACATTTACTTTTTTGTTTGGTCTCACCTTTTATTGTCATCCCTGTATTCATATTGCTTTTCTTAAAACCAGCAATTAGCCTTGAAATGTTGTGCCTTTTGTGATCTAATTGTACTCTGACAGGCTTTCGATCTTACTTGGTTATCAGAGATCTCACGTTTTGTAATGACTTTAAGGAAACCTAGGAAGAACATTGAACTAATTTGGTATTAAAACCTGACCATTTGCTGACATACATTCCTGTGAGATTGGATAATCAGCAACAATCCAGGGGCACTGTCTGAAAATAGAAATAAGACCATAAGTAAGAGGAGTGGCAGTTAAGAAGGCACTGCTGGATTTTTACAGATTGGATTTATACTGGTGGCAAGGCGTTCTTCACATAATAATAATAATAATAATAATAATAATGGATGGGATTTATATAGCGCCTTTCTAATACTCAAGGCGCTTTACATCGCATTATTCATTCACTCCTCAGTCACACTCGGTGGTGGTAAGCTACTTCTGTAGCCACAGCCGCCCTGGGGCAGACTGACGGAAGCGTGGCTGCCAATCTGCGCCTACGGCCCCTCCGACCACCACCAATCACTCACACACATTCACACACATTCACACACAGGCAAAGGTGGGTGAAGTGTCTTGCCCAAGGACACAACGACAGTATGCACTCCAAGCGGGATTCGAACCGGCTACCTTCCGGTCGCCAGCCGAACACTTAGCCCATTGTGCCATCTGTCGTCCCAAACATAACACACAAGGTTCCTGAAAGACCCAGAGAAAAGTGGTTTATGTTAGCTTCTCTGGGATGTGTCGCTGATTAGTTTAGTTTATTGTTGTCACGTATACCAAGGTACAGTGAAAAGTTTTTGTTTCCTGCTATCCAGTCAAAGACATGCTATGTACATGATTTCAATCGAGCCGTCCACAGTACGCCGATAAAGGATAAAACATTTAGTATAAGATAAAGTCTGTCCGATATTCACTATTTTCTACTTGTTTTTTTACCTTTTCCTTCTAATGATAAGGGCATGTGATGCTCACTATTATTATTAGAATTTTTCTAGCACTGCGCTTAAGTACAATAGGAAAAACTGATTTATTGTTGTTCGTATGCAGATAATTCTCTCCAGGCAGCCAGTGAGCCCACAAGTTGAAGCCATTTTTTCTTTACATGGATTCAGGTTTTGAACTGCCTGGTTTCTTCCTCCTCATCACCTCCTCATCATTTCCTGCCTCAACACACCTATGCCCTGAATTATGGAGAGGAATATTGGTAAGACCCATAGGTGAAGATATTGGATCAGGAATAAAGTTGGCTCTCCTTTACTCCAAATCTCTTTGCCACTCAACAGCTGGTACTCAAGAGTATAGTTCGCACACTAAAAAAAAATGATAAGATCTCCCTGGTGGAATGTCTCAACAGAAGTAGCAACTTCAGGAGAAGTTGGCATGCAGAGGTGTATGAAAGGTTATAATGGAAAGTGTCCGAAAATGTAAGACTTTCTATGTAATTCAACTAATCAATGAAGTCAACTGAAATCATTTAACAGATTAGTTAACAAATCAATTCACCTCATAAACCATGAACAGTTATGCTGTAGGGAATTTCTTCTTTGAAGGTTACACTGAATCAGTATCGTGGCAGTTTGCCAGTTAGTCAATTAAAATAATGAAAGCAGCCCTGTCTGTTTTTCAGGTACTAAATTATGCATCATTCTATTGAACGGAGACCTTGTGTTGTCCTTTTGGTTATTTTCATTATCTGTATTCACTTTCTTCTACTTAGTTTTATGTTTTTCTTCTAATGATAGAAGCACATGATACTCAAAATTATTAGAATTTTTCTAGCACTGTGCTTAAGTACAATAGGAAAAACGTATTTATCAATATATCCAGATATATTGAACAGTATTGCCTAGTTGCAGTGAAAATCACAGGACTGTGTTAATCCCAAATCCGTTATCCTGAGATATTGATAGTCTCGTGAAGCAGCCTAATCAGCTGCGATATGATTCACCAGCTTTAAACTCAATGTCACGACTGATGAAGGCAAGTAGACTGTATGCTTTCTTGACCACCATAACCCACTTGTGTTGATGCTTTCACCCCTCTTGCACCCTAAATTACATTAATGCTCCTAAGATTCTTGCCATTTACTTACCTTCCTCTTGCATTTGACCTCCCTAAAACACATCACCTCATACTCCAATACACCTGGACGATTTCCGACACTTCCCTACCATTCCTTGACCTCACCATCTCCATCGCAGGGGACAGACTCCTGACCGACATACATTACAAACCCACTGACTCACATGGCTATCTGGACTACACGTCTTCCCACCCTGCCCCCTGTAAAGACTCCATCCCCTACTCCCAATTCCTCCGCCTACGCCGCATCTGTTCCCAGGATGAGACATTTCATACCAGGGCATCGGAAATGTCCTCGTTCTTCAGGGAACGGGGATTCCCCTCCGCCACCATAGATGAGGCTCACACCAGGGTCTCATCCATACCCCGTAACACTGCTCTCTCTCCCCATCCCCGCACACGCAACAAGGGCAGAGTCCCTCTGGTCCTCACCTTTCACCCCACCAGCCGGCAAATACAACACATAATCCTCCGCCATTTCCGCCACCTCCAACGTGACCCCACCACTCGCCACATCTTCCCATCTCCCCCCATGTCTGCCTTCCGCAAAGACCGCTCCCTCCGCAACTCCCTCGTCAATTCTTCCCTTCCCTCCCGCACCACCCCCTCCCCGGGCACTTTCCGTTGCAACCGCAAGAAATGCAACACCTGTCCCTTCACCTCCCCCCTCGACTCCATTCAAGGTCCCAAGCAGTCGTTCCAGGTGCGACAAAGGTTCACCTGTATCTCCTCCAACCTCATCTACTGCATCCGCTGCTCTAGATGTCAGCTGATTTACATCGGTGAGACCAAGCGTAAGTTGGGCGACCGTTTCGCCGAACACCTCCGCTCAGTCCGCAATAACCTACCTGACCTCCCGGTGGCTCAGCACTTCAACTCCCCCTCCCATTCCCAATCCGACCTCTCTGTCCTGGGTCTCCTCCATTGCCAGAGTGAGCAACAGCGGAAATTGGAGGAACAGCACCTCATATTCCGTCTGGGGTCCTTGCGTCCTTATGGCATCAACATTGAATTCTCCCAATTTGGCTAGCCCGTGCTGTCTCCTCCCCTTCCTTCACCCTCTAGCTGTCTCCTCCCACCCTCCCATCCGCCCGCCCTCGGGCTCCTCCTCCTCCTCCCTTTTTCCTTGTCTGGATTAAACTACATCTGCCATTTCTCCAGCCACAGATCCAACTGATCTATACCCTGCAATTTTCTTTGACTATCCACAACCTCATTATTTAGAACTTCATAACGTTTTGTTTCATCAGATTTGACCGTAAGACCACCTACATTTTCATCGGAGTCACTTATATGTAGAGGTCCCAGCACTGATCCTTGCCGAACACTATTGGTCACAGATGTCCAGTCAGTGAAGGTTTTCCCACAATGCTGATAGGTTGGGACCTCCTGAAATTAGACCCAGTGATGCTGAAGAATATAGTTGATATATTTGATTTGTCAGCAGAGCAAATATTTTGCCATTTAAAGGGGGGATCCTCAGTTGATGGTGTTCCCAAGCATCTCCTGCCTTTGTACTTGGTTTGGGTGACACGGTGGCACAGTGGTAGAGTTGCTGCCTTACAGCGCTTGCAGCGCCAGTGACCCGGGTTCGATCCCGACTACGGGTGCTGTCTGTACGGAGTTTGTACGTTCTCCCCGTCACCGCATGGGTTTCCCCCGAGATCTTCGGTTTCCTCCCACACTCCAAAGACGTACAGGATTGTAGGTTAATTGGCTTGTTATAAGTGTAAATTGTTAATGTGCAAGGGTCGGTGTGCCGAAGGGCCTCTTTCCGTGCTGTATGTCTAAAATAAAAAATAATAAACTAACTGCAGATCATTTTATAGATGGTGGTCACTATGATAGTGGGGAGAATACATTTTAAGAGTAGTGGATGAAGAAGAAACTCATTACCAGCATATTAGCCTAATTTGGATTTAATTGATACCAGTGAGAAAATGTTTTGGTTCCTAACCTGGTGTGGAGAAAATTGACCGAACAGTGACAAATCTAACAAATGTTAGATCGATACAAATGCTGGAGTAACTCAGCGGGACAGGGAGCATTTCTGGAGAGAAGGAATGGACGTTTTGGTCTATCTTTGGTTTAAACCAGCATCTGCAGTTCCCACACATTTAACAAATGTTAGATGCTATCTGTGAGATGAATCTTTTATTTCCACAGCACAAAATCATTATTTATGCTTTCAACAGTAAATTTAAACAAATTAATTTTCCCTAAGAAAAATAACAAAGAATAAGGTGAAAGCCATTTAGAACAGAGATGAGGAAGAACTTTTTCACACAGAGGGTTGTGAATCTGTGGAATTCTCTGCCTCAGAAGGCAGTGGAGGCCAATTCTCTGGATGCTTTCAAGAGAGAGTTGGATAGAGCTCTTGAAGATAGCAGAGTCAGGGGATATGGGGAAAAGGCAGGAACTGGTGTGGATGACAGCCATGATCACAGTGAATGGCAGTGCTGGCTCGAAGGGCCGAATGGCCTACTCTTGCAGCTATTGTCTGTTATGTCATACTGATTGCACTTGTGAATGTTTGTATTACTGCTTTGTTTTGATGAAAATTATCATTCTTGTTTTTGACTTGTTCTGTACAAAAGCATCCTGATCTGGAACCAAAATGGAGTTGAGTGACTCTAGCTTGCTCTGGCCAAGTCTGTCAGGGGGTAAGAGAACTCAGCATATGGTCTGGATTTGGATAACAAGCAAGGCCAACTCCATGCAAAGCAATGGTGAGCCTGGTTTTACAAGAACTGTCAAGTAGAATCCTGGGCCTATCACTCAAAAGCACCACCACTTGTATGCCTGGTGCTGCTGACGAAAATTAGTGCTGAAAGACATGCAAAGCTGCAGCGATGTGATTTAATCCATGCAGTCTATGATATTTGGCATCTTAAATGATACATTTACTGTAGCTAGGGATGAAAGGATTGCAAGCAACATATTGTATAGAGACTACTGTGTATATTTTTTGAGCGCGGATTGAAAAGTTTAATATAAACAAAGTTCTGTTTTGGAAACTTAAGGCTGTTTTTTAAATTATTTAAGCTTTTTTCCAGTTACGGTTCCTGCTGACTATACCAGTATTTATTGTCCATCACCAATTGCCCTAAGCAGCTGGCGCTGGGCTACCATTTTGAACCATTGTCATTCTTTGGGTGAAAGTGCACCTATAAAGTTGTTGGGTACGGTGTTTCCAGATTTAGACCGAGCACCAATGAAGTAACAACAAAGTGTTTGAGTCAATGTTGTATGCAGTGGCGGACTGGGTCTAAAAATAGTGGTTGCCAGGAGACAAAGGGGGCCCCACCCACAACTACAATGCTATCATTTAACAGGGGCCCATTTGCCATCACTTGCTGTCACTTTATCAAGGGCCCACTTGCCATCGGGCAAGCTGACACCCTGGCCAGTCCGCCACTGGTTGTATATCTTATTGGGGAATCTGCAACTGGTGCTGTTCCCTTGCACCTCCTGCTCTCGGATTGCTTGCTGGTGCAGGTTGTTGGAGAAGCCTAGCTGAGTAAGTACGGTGACTTTACTAGATGCTGTGAATTGCTGAGGTGGAGGGAATGAAAGTTTAACTTGTTAGATGGGGTATCAAATCAAGTGGGCTGCTTGCTTCTGGAGAGTGTTGAGCTGCTTTGTTGTATTTTGTTTTGCTGTATTGTTGATGCTTCTATCATCCAGTGAAGTAGAAAGGATTCCATTGCACTTCTGATTTTGCACTTGTAGATACCAGTAACATTTTTGCATTCCTGATGAATCATTTAGTTCCATATATCCAACTCAGCATATATTTAAGCTTTTGGTTGTTATTTTTGGACATTGTTGACCTTCAGGATGTATTTGTGGAACACCATTAGCCCTAGCTATACATTCCCGCTGTTCAATATGAGTGTATCGGTGATCAATGGTATTATTCATGTTGGATAATTATGGATGTAATAAATATGAAAATATGATCTCTAAATTTCTCCCCACAGATCAGGAATTAACCAGATTGTGCCCAGATCCCTCTCTCTGTCTCTCTCTCACACACACACACACACACACACACACACACACACACACACACACACACACACACACACACACACACACACACACACACACACACACACACACACACACACACACACACACACACACACACACACACACACACACACACACATACACTCACTCTCCCTCTCCACACTGTTTTAATGCTGCATTAATCAACATGGTGTAAATCTAAAAACATTCAAGCAGTAAATACCATTCAGGACAAAGCAACTACAGTCATCATCTTAAACATTCACTTCCTGAACGACCACATGCGATGGATGCAAAATGCACTGAGGCCACTCATTCAGGCTGTAGCAATACTACTTAAATTTCTGACATCTGCTGCTGAGACGTACAAGGGCAGTAGACCAGTTGTTTGCAAAGACCTACAATTTATCAGGATGAAGTGGTGAAGAAGGCAACAATGTCACTAATTTGCTCTGATCTTAATGTTTTATGTGTCATTCCTAACTGTCACTGCATGTTATGTTGTCACTTGCGGGTGGAGCACCAAGGCAAATTCCTTGTATGTGAATACTTGGCCAATAAACTTATTCAAAAATTTCAAATTCTTAAACTTAATCAATGGTTTATCACTTAAACTGAATCTCATACCCTTTATATCAATGCAGATGAGCAGAAATAAAGCAAGGTGAATTTATGAATTGATTGAGGAACAATTTTAACTCGGAGCTGAAATTAGGTTTGTTGATAGAAACAAAGAACTGCAGATGCTGGTTTATACCAAAGTTAGACACAAAGTGCTGGAGTAACTCAGCGTGCCAGGCAGCATCTCTGGAGGTAAAGAATTGGTGACATTTGGGCCAGAGCCCTTTTTCAGACCTCTGACGTCTGAAGAAAGGCCCCGACCCAAAACATTGCCTATCTTTTGTCTCCAGAGATGCTGCCTGACCTGCTGAGTTGCTCCAGCACTGTGGCTATATTAGATTTGTTGATGTTGATTCCACCAGGGAACAGACGAGGTGATCAGAGGACAAGACTTATTAGATTTTTAACACAGTACTCCTTCTTTAAATTCATTTCATGGGAAGTAGGTTTAAGAAAGAACTGCAGATGATGGAAAAATCGAAGTTAGACCAAAATGCTGGAGAAACTCAGCGGGTGAGGCAGCATCTATGGAGCGATGGAATAGGTGACGTTTCAGGTCGACCCTTCTTCAGACTGATGTGGGGGGGAGGGGGAGGGTAAGAAAGGTGCGACCATTGTGGCCAGAATAATTGCCTGTCAATGGTTGTCCTTGAAAAGGCAGTGGTTGGCAATAGAAGTTTTGAGGATGTAACAAAGAGCTTCACCAGTCACTATGATTCCCAGGGCTGCAATGCAGAGACCCGTAGAGAGTTATTGCAATGCATTTCGTAAATAGTACATATTACAATCAGATGACGATAATCACATTTGGCTTTTAGGTCAGGAGTTTGACCTGCTGAAGAGAGTGGTTATTTTAATTTTTTTGGAATGTCTGTCAAAATCACCAATGGCAATTTGATTTTTGTTTGGATATATTCGTTCCAAGAATTCAAATATGTTGGGTAGTATATGATTATTAACAGCTGTGTGCATGTTATTTTGTGTATCTTCATGCTAATGTTTTTGAGTTATTGACAATACCTGAAAAAGTAGGTCTGATTTAAAAAAGATAGCGTTGCCTTACTTTCAATAAAATCTTTCAGTTGCCCATTTCATTCCAGAAATGTGTTCCTTGAACAAAGGAATTTGACAAAATTGCAATGTAGGTACAGGTATTGCTTGACAGAGGGAATGTACAATGGCAGATATTGTACTATGTACAACGGCTGTCTGACCCACTGAGTTACTCCAGCATTTTGTGTCTATCTTCGCCATATATAACATTCAGTGCCAGTCTTAAGATGGGTGCAGTTTTGTGGTAACTCTCGTGTCTGTGTTTGTCTTTAGGGATGCTCAACTCTTGTACGCTTACTTAGTGCATGTTCTAATCATGATTTTCTTATCCTCCTTGGAGTAGTGCCAGAGGAGTGGTGGACTGCTAATATTATGTTGGAAAGGGAGGAACAGAAAAACAAAGTAATTACAGGACAGTCAGTTGGTGGTCAACAAAATGATTGGAATCTATTCTGAGGGACTGTTCATTAAGAAAAGCACAAATGAATGAAGGACAGCCTGCATGGACTTGTTAAGTAAAGCTTTGTTGGACTAACGATATAAGTTTTGAGGATGTGACAAAGAGGATCAACAGCCACAATGACTCCAAGAGGTGCAATGAAGACACACCAATTGTGTAGGAACTGCAGGTACTTTCTAGGTGGTAGAAATCACAGGTCTCTGAGGCATTGTTAAAGAAACCTGAGAGATTAGTTGCAATATATTTTGTATGTAGTACATATTACAGCATGATGACAAAGGAGTGAATGATTAAGGTGGGATGATTGGGAAGCTAATGCTATTAGCAAGAAACGGAGAATGAGGAAAGAACTGCAGATGCTGGATTAAATCGAAGATAGACACAAAATGTTGGAGTAACTCAGCGGGACAGGCAGCATGTTGTTTAAGAAGGAACTGCAGATGTTGGAAAATCGAAGGTACACAAAAAAGCTGGAGAAACTCAGCGGGTGCAGCAGCATCTATGGGGTGAAGGAAAAAGGCAACGTTTCGGGCCGAAACCCTTCTTCAGACTAGTCTCATTGTTTGCCTGGCGTTAGCTAATTATGTTTCTGTTGGGGGAGAAATTTCATATAATCCGTTGAATTTTTTAGATGGAAGGAGGAGTTAGGCTTTTGGACATGGTTTAAACTATAGAATTTATCTGAGAGGTCATTGTACCAATAATTGGCAATCTCCTGTTGCATTCCACCAAAAGGACTGTCAAATCTGGAGCCCTCGGATATCAGGGTTCAAGGAGTGCAAAAAACGGGGAAGCTTCTGTTAGACACAACTTGACACTGAATAACATTTAGAACAATGTAAGAAGTGTACGTGTAAATTAGGAACGCTAAGAGAGGCCATGAAAAAATATTGGCAGGTAAAATCAAAGGAAGTCCAAAGATGTCTTATAAATATATAAGGAACAAGAGATTAACCATGGAAACTGTTGGGAATGGAGAAGGTTGCTTATATGTGGAGCTGGTGGATGTGGGTAGGGTTCTCAATGAATACTTTGTAGTCTGCACAAAAGAAGGGGAATATGCCAACGTTAGAGTTAAGGCGTTCTTTATGAAAGAGTGTGATATATTGGGTGGGATTGGAAAAAAAGTAAAGGGTAAAATAAAAGCATCTTTGAAACTATATAAAGCATCGGACCTGGATCAAGTATTTCCCAAGCTGTTAAAATAAAAAAAGAGAGGTATTTGCTGGGCATTGGGCCTTCATTTCCCAAATCTCAGGCTCCATAAGTGGCACTGGAGGACTGTTAATATTGGTTATATAGGCAGGAATAAGTAAACTGAGTCATTTATAGGCCTGTCTGTTGAACTTCAATGGTGGGGAAATTATTGGGATCATTTTTGAGAGAAAGTATAGACGTTATTTAGAATGGCACAAATTAATCTAGAACAAACAAATTAATTTGTTAAGGGATGTTCATTCCTGACTAGATTGGATTTATCGTGAAGGTATCATGATGGCTTAAGAGGAGAGTATGCTTGTAGTAGTCTGTGGATTTTAACAAGGCTTATGACAAAGACTGGTCCAAACATTATAAGAGCCCATGGGATCTTAAGGAGAGTGGTAAATTGGAACCTAAACTCTCTTGGCAGGACATTGCAAAAAATGAATACACTGGCAGAAAGCTGGGGTTAGGAAGGAGAGATAGATCAACCATGATTGAGTGGCGGAATAGACTTGATGGGCTGAATGGCCTAATTCTACTCCTGTCCCTTATGGCGTACAAAAGCTCAGCAGGCCAGGCAGCATCTGTGGAAGGAGAATTGGAATTAATTTTTCAGGGAGATGACCTTTCACCAGATATCTGCACAGGTTCCGAATCGTTCCAGCCTCTTTGTATTTCAGATTTTCAGCATCTGCTTCACTTTTGCTCTTTGATCAATGATTGTTGTGTATTTTTACACCTACTGAAGAAATAGTTTGTGTGTAAAAATTATTGTTTTCATGTTTCAATTGTAAGAATTTTGCTGTCACTTACGATTACTGCAAGAATCTTTTGAAAGAAGGTTTCACGAGGAGTGTGTAGAACTATTATTCCCATATATTAAGTGTCGGACGGGATATGGCAGTACTGTGTTACATGCATCCAGTCAAAAGGCTGATACACTGTGAAAAGGACTAGTGGACCTGCCAAAAGGGCTAAACTCTGAGTTTCATTAATGTACATAAGCCATCAATGAATGCCTTAGCATGCCCAAACAGTCTGTCTGCAGCTGTGGCCTGGCAATTCAAGAGATTTTAACTGAGATGTGGTTGAGGCCCAGAGTTTACTGTGTAATCATCTTTTCCCTTTTTCAAAGAATCGAGTTTCCCAGGGCAAATGCTGGAATGCATGACTCAGGAATATGTCTTGAATGGAGGGTGGAATGGGGGATGGTGTAACCAAGAAAATGTTGTGTTGTACATTTGTTAAATGAAATAATTCTTCAACAAGTTCCAGGGCAAGTTACAAAATTGCAGTGTTACAAATTCAAATATCATCCTTTAGTTTAATACATACTTTCTGTTCTACTGAAACATCATTCTGAATGTAGTTTCTTTTGGTTGTTGCAGATAAAAACAGCTAAATCGGAAAAAGAAGTACAATTGCTGCAACTACGAAGCCTGCAGTACCTTGAACGATATATTTACCTCATTCTCTTCAATACCTACTTACATCTTGAAAAGAAAGACACCTGGCAAAGACCTTTCAGCATTTGGATGCATGAGGTACATTTAATATTTAATACCTTCCCTCCATAGATGCTGCCTCACCCGCTGAGTTATCCCAGCATTTTTTGTCTATCTTTAATATTGTGAATTTTAATCCATTCATTTTTAATAAGTAATAATCTTGGAATGTCAACAGCTGAGCAATGCATCCATTGTGGTTGTCTGTTAAGGTGCACTTCAAGAGGTCTACTTCAGTGAAGTATAAAAACGAGTTTTAAATTATTACTGTTCTAATAAGTTTGCTTTAACATGCAATTTTACTGTAATTGGACCATGCCTGGAGGTGCTAACATAAAAATACATGCAGGTTTGGAACTTAAAAATAGTGCTTAGATACTGTTTGCTTGGAGTAGTGTGTGTGTGTGTGTGTGTGGAAGTCTCAAAAGAATTGCACAAACATGCACAAACATATAGTTTTGCAATTAAGCAACAATAAGAATCTCAGATTAAAAGGAAAGAAATGCAATTTGTCAAATTGAACAGGTTTGTGACTTAAAAACCATAAACAAGACATTCCATTTATATAGCATCTTGTGCAATGTCAGAACATTACAACAAATAGTACCGTGAATCAGCTGTAGCAACATGGGTTCAATCTTGACTTCTGCTGCTGTTGTGTGTAAGTAGGCGCTACAGATCCTGGTTTAAACCGAAGATAGGCACAAAATGCTAGAGTAACTCAGCGGGACAGGCAGCATCTCTGGAGAGGTGGAAGGATGACGTCTGAAGAAGGATCTCGGTCCGAGTCTCATTCTGTCTTCAGTCTGAAGAAGGGGTTCGACCCGAAACGTCACCCATTCTTTCTCTTTTAGTTTGTATCCATATTTGTACTTCCACTTTTCTCTGAAATGTAGGCCATCAGTCTTTAGGGATTAATCTGCCTTGAATCCCAAGAATTTCCCAACCACATTTTCCTACTGATGCTGATTTCCTTAATGTGTCCCTCTCATTGGACCCTAGAGGAACACCAGTGTAAGATATCCAAGTTTGCTGGTGACTCAGATAGATGAAAGGGTATACTGAGATGGGGACTTTCGATAGGAATCAAATGGCAGACGTCTCTAAATGGTGAGGGATTGAAAATGAGTAGGAAGGAACTGCAGATGCTGGTTTAAACCAAAGATAGGCACAAGAAGCTGGAGTAACTCAACGGGACAGGCAACATCCCTGGAGAAAAGAAAAAGGTGATGTTTCAAGTCGAGATCCTTCTTCTAATGTCTGAAGCAGGGCCTCGACCTGAAACGTCACCTATTTCTTTTCTCCAGAGATGCTGCCTGACCTGCTGAGTTACTCCAGATTTTTGTGTCTATCTTCAATTGAAAATGAGTGTCACACAGAAGTATCTCAATGTTTTCTGCAAGAAAGTTTGGTGGAGCAAAGCCCTGGGGAGCAAATTTAAGCATCTCTGGCATAGCAGGCTTTTGATTCAACCATTTCTGTAAGGGCAGTAACAGTTTGAATTGGGTGTCAGACAAGCAATAGGGATGGAATGGAAGTGGGAAGAGGAATGCTGTCCTCCAGATAGAGGAAAGAAGTTTTCCCCAGAGCCAGTGCTACCTTTCTGGCCTGGTACACCTGCATTTCCAATGGTTTGTTGAAGGACATATTGCTGGATGTCTGTGAGACCATGCAAGTGCTCAGCAGACTGTAATCCACAGAAAGTTTGACGTACAAAGAGGCAATTGGGCCGTGCCAGATGAAAAATCGCTACCAGGCTCACTTCCAGCACAGGCTTTGTATTCCTGAGGTCTTCAAGTTCACTTTGTTAAACATGACGAGAATTTCTTCCACTCTCACCCTGCCAGGCAGTGAGTTCCAGACTCCTACTACCCACAGTGGAAACAAAAAATCTCCATCGTCCTTACATTCCTTCCAACAATTACTCCGAATCTCTGATCCCTGGATTTTGCGCCTCTGTTAATGGAATTGTCCTTGCTATTTACTCTCTCGAACCCTCATCATTTTTAGAAGCAATTGAATCGAATTTCCATTCTGTAACTAATGTTGGGGAAAAATAAATGGCTCACCACGGTGAGGTCGACAACATGAGCCCCAAAATATTAATAATACCTTCACAATGTTTTATTCCCTGGTTTATCTCATCTGAAACCTCAATAAGCAGGAATTTAAACTGCCAATGCTGCCCACTTTACATCAGGTTCAGTATAACAGTCTCAGTTTCAGGTTTAACAGTGAGACTGTGTGGCTGAGAAAGCTTCTAATATCATGAAATGGTGCATCACAGTTTGGAGCCAGTTACCTGCTGGAAAGCAAAGGGTTTTTTTTTTACGATGGCTGGTGGAAAGCTGACTCCTCCATATTGGATTTCTAGTAAGCTTGCTAATGCATTTAATTGAAGATAGACACAAAATGCTGGAGTAACTCAGCGGGACAGGCAGCATCTCTGGAGAGGAGGAATGAGTGATGTTTCAATAGATAATAGACAATAGGTGCAGGAGTAGGCCATTTGGCCCTTCGAGCCAGCACCACCATTTAATGTGATCATGGCTGATCATCCCCATTCAGTACCCCGTTCCTGCCTTCTCCCCATATCCCCTGACGGGTCGAGACTCTTATTCAGACTGATGTCAGGGGAGATGGAGATACATAGATAGGAAGGCTAGGTGTGAAAACAGGACAAAGGGGACGGTGATCAAGGAAAATGTAGAATAGATCATTGTTGGCTGGGAGAAGCTAACAACAAAGCAAAAGAGAAAATGTAGTCGGAGACAGTCAGACTGGTCGGCGAACTGGGAAGATGGAGAGAGAGGGAATGCAAGGGTTGCTTGAAGTTAGAGACGTCAATGTTCAAACCATGCATAACAATGCATTGAATTGTATGTACTGATGTAACCTCTGTAGGTCTGCCCTGTGGAAGTGCACATCTATCTTCTGTACCGCAGAATTATTTGCAGTCTTCACCTCAGGCGAACCACTAAGACTGTATGCTTGCTTTAAAATCAGAAGACTGTAGTTTGAAGTGGTGGATGAGATAGTGTTGAGGTGCGAAGGCACGTTCATATTCAATTATTTCATCCCCAACTCCCGACTGCAGTCTCAATAGCAGGCATCTCAATGATCGGCAGTGCCAACTCTGTCACTGGAGCATGCAGATCGATGTGTTTTCCTCCATTTCGGTGGTGCTGTGTCTGTGTGCCACTCTGATCTGCAAGTGAGGGAAATGTTGCAATGAGCATCATGCCACAAATGGGTGATGTTTGTCATGCTTGAATAGCTAGTAGATTCTGAAAACAAATACATCTGAGGATTGAAGCAGAACCAAGTTCTCGTAGAGGATATTGTTGTTTAACAAGCAATAATACATTGTGAAAACTGCATGTGAACTGTATGGCAGGCGCAGTAGTTGGTAGGATATTAGGGCAAGATGGTTTTACTGACTGACTGTTCATGTTAGCTGAAATGTTTATGCCACTAATATATAGCTTTTCATGTGTTATTGAGTATAGCTTTAAGAAATAAATATAATATATAATATTCAAAAGCAAAATAGATTGATTAAAATAACCACACTCAGAAGGTATTTAATTGAAGTAGGAATTTGTAAACTTAGTTAATATATGATCAAGAGAACTGTATTATCAACTGCAGAAAGCTAAAATTGTTATAAATGATTGAGAGATATTTTAGCTGCAGCTTTACTCTGTAGCACTGTTGCATTATTTGAAAAATTAAACTGGAATTTACAAGTTAATTTCACTTTTTGGTCACTGCCTATTTTGAATGTTAAATAATGAAGTCTGTTTCAGTTTTTGTTGTTACATAAAACAGCAGACTGTAAAGCAGTAGACTTCATTATACATTAATTTTAAATTACTACGCGGTTGTTATTCCTCACCAGATGCCCTAACTAGGCATTAATAGTTTTTGTCAATTGAACATATTTATTAAGTGAGAAACTTAATTCTCCCTTTATTAAAATTATTTATTTGTAAGAGCAGTCATGCAAACATCTATCAAGACGTGTGGATTTTCGTTTACCACTTAGATTCATATTCAAGAGGGTTCAAGTTCATCTCAAAACTTGAACCCTCTTGAATATGAATCTAAGTAGTAAACCAAAGTTATTTTGAGACCCTTCGAAAGGTCTCGACCCGAAATGTCACATATTCCTTTACTCCATAGATGCTGCCTCACCCGCTGAGTTTCTCCAGCATTTTTGTCTACCTTCGATTTTTCCAGCATCTGCAGTTCTTTCTTAAACAAAACAGTTTATTTGTTTGTTTGTGGGATGTGCACATTGCTGCAAATGACAGTCCTCTCCATCTTTAGTTACCCCTGAACTAAGGTGGATATCAAAAACTAACTACATTGACAGTCATATATAGACCTAACTGATAAGTAGGGAAGACATTCTTGCAGAAAGATATTCATAAGGCAGATGTATTTTTACAACAGTACTCATTGTTACTGTTATTAGCTTTAATTATTCATATTTCCATAATCTAGATTCTATGGTAGGATTCAAATCTGAGTCCCTGGATCGATGATCCAGAACTCTTGACTGTTATTCCAGTAACTTTAACTACTCTGTGCCCTTTAGCAAGGCCTTCTAAGTTTATAGTAATCTTATTTTATGTTTTAATTGAGCAATTACATGTATGTGATGTTAATTCTCCTCAGTCTTAAATGTATTTGTTTTGGAGCTGCATTGCATGGGCACTGGATGAAGCCTGGGAAACTGCTCAGAATAATGTGGAGCATGCAGAACTAGTTAGGAAAATGGGCAACTTTAATATTAGAACTGATTAGATATTTGTCTATTGAATTATATAAAGAGAGTAACGTTCCCACTGATCTAAAGATAATGAAAGTAAAAAGAAAAAGGGTAATGCCCATTCAGCACACGGGCATTACAATTTTCAGCTATGGTACTTCAGATGCCTTAATTGACCCAGATGTGCAGAGGAGAGTGTGTAAGAAGGAACTGCAATAGACAATAGGTGCAGGAGCAGGCCATTCGGCCCTTCGAGCCAGCATCGCCATCCAATGTGATCATGGCTGATCATCCCCAATCACTACCCCGTTCCTGCCTTCTCCCCATATCCCCTGACTCTGCTATCTTTAAAAGCCCTATCTAGCTCTCACTTGAAAGTATCCAGAGAACCGGCCTCCACCTCCCTCCCTCTGAGGCAGAGAATTCCACAGACTCACAACTCTCTGTGAGAAAATGTGTTTCCTCGTCTCCGTTCTAAATAGCTTACCGATTATTAAACTGTGGCCCCTGGTTCTGGACTCCCCCAACATCAGGAACATGTTTCCTGCTTTTAGCATGTCCAAACCCTTAACAATCTTATATGTTTCAATAAGAAGCCCTCTCATCCTTCTAAACTCCAGAGTGCACAAGCCCAGCCGCACCATTCTTTCAGCATATCACAGTCCCGTCATCCCGGGAATTAACCTTGTAAACCTACGCTGCACGCCCTGAATAGCAAGAATGTCCTTCCTCAAATTAAGGGACAAAAACTGCACATGACTGCAGATGCTGGTTTAAACCAAAGATAGACCTAAAAAGCTGGAGTAACTCAGCAGGACAGGCAGCATCTCTGGAGAGAAGGAATGGGTGACGTTTTGGGTCAAGACCCTTCTTCAGAGGTATTGTATTGTATTGTATTCAAATTTATTGTCATTGTCTCAGTTAGAGACAACAAAATGAATTTCCCTTACAGGCAGTATCATAAAAATAAAAATAAATAAATAATAATAAATAATAAAACATATTAAAAATAAAATAGAATTTTTAAAAAAGCACAAACACTGAAAGTCCACGACACAACATAACACAGTGGCACCAAGGTGAGGAAGGCACCATAGTCCAGCCAGCCTCCCCTCCGTTCTTCCCAGATGTTCACTCGTGGTCGAGGCCTTCCTAGCACCCGCAGTCGCCGCCCCGGGTGGCCCGATGTTCAGGCCCTCACGCCGGGCTGGTGGAACGCCGGCGCCGAACCCCGACGGTGAACATCCTCCTCCTCAGCGGCCCGGACCTCTGATCTTCAATGCACATTCTCCGGAATTTACCTAGGCCCAATATGACATTTGAGTGGGAGTAGTTAATGGGGATAGTTTAATCTGGTGCTGGTTATTGTTTAATGATTTCACATGGGTAGTTAAGCTCAGGAAAGGTGAAGAACTTCCATGGTCCAACTTGAACCACTTGTCTCACACTGTGTACAATCTCTATTACTCTCATCCAACAGCAATCTCTATTACTCAAGCACGTGACCAACATTAATTTTCTCCACTACACACAAACACATCACTACTGTGAAGTTCTCGTGCACGTTTCTCAGCATACACTATTATCACAGATTCAATGATAGCAACCATAATTCCCAGAATCATTGCAAAGCATTCATTCACACACTTCCTTTTCTCTTGTAGAAGTGAATCAACATTGTCATCAGCTGGAGTAGTCTAGCACCCGACACCGTACTCAACAGACAGACTACATATTTATTATTAGAGTAGTGGTCTCAAAGTCTACTGCTGTGCCACTGCGCTCCAGGTGATATTGCAGGCTTGGTTCCAGCATAGTCTAAACAAACAATCCAATAGACATGGTGAGAGCCAACGATCTTGACACTATTGGCACGTATAACCAAGTGAGGCCGGTCATCCCAGTCCTGCATAACCTCAGGACCATAGAATTATTTAAAATTAATCGAATTTACCTGGTTCCTTTGAGCAAAAATGCATACATGTAAACTACAAATAAATGACAATGAAAATGATCAGAAAAGGCTCATTTTAAAGTGGAAAATTAAAAAAATGACAGGTGCTTATGCAGCAGTTTAAAGAGGTTTCATCATAGGCCTGGTCTACATAGTATCATGTACACAGATCAAAAAATAATCCAGAAGTATCAATAACATTCTCCAGGGGAATTATTTTTGAAGTACTCTCATTGTCATAGGCAACATCTTGCTGAATTGAGTGAGAATGCAAATTATTTTAAAACATTTCACCAAACGACTGATAAGTAACATTTTTAAATGGATAGATATCTAATGATATTCTGATCTGAAAAACTGGACTTTTTTTCACTAAATGTTAAGCATTTGTTTTTATTTCTGTACAATAATATTACGGCCCCAGGGAATATATATATATGCCCCACAGTTTATACAAAATCAACTGTAGTGCTGTACAGCTGAGTATATGTTTGTATTAATCTGCAGTGCCTTGTTTACTCCAAGTAATGCCTGTCTGATGACAATCTTGTCAATTCATGGCATTTTGATTGCGTTACTCTAAATGGTGCCTTGTTACCATAAATCTCCTGTTCTATGGAGCCTTACTTTCTTTAACAACGAGGAAACAAACGTTCCACAAATAATCGCACTGTGTCATCGGATCTGGTGATTTCTAAAGACTGAAGGGTTTTAAAAAAACCCATTTTCAGACCAATTCATGGGTCAACAACAATGCTTCACTTTAAATAGGGAAGGGCAAGGCCCTTTATCACTTGAGGGGGTGAGGTCATGGTAAGGAAGTGAAGGGCACAACAATCAATCAGTTAGTAACGGTTATGAAAGAAGCCTG
Source organism: Amblyraja radiata (assembly GCF_010909765.2). NCBI lineage: Eukaryota > Metazoa > Chordata > Chondrichthyes > Rajiformes > Rajidae > Amblyraja > Amblyraja radiata. The sequence goes on along the minus strand of NC_045992.1, from coordinate 13,394,856 downwards.
TCGGTCGGTACACAGCGCAAGCAGAGTTATTCTCTCATGGTTTACAAAAGCTTTCAATCTTCACAGAAGCAGACTCTGTTCAGAGTATTGTGTAGGAAAGAACTGCAGATGCCGGTTTACACTGAAGATAAGCACAACATGCTGGAGTAATTCAGCAGGGCAGGCAGCATCTCTGGATAGAAGGATTGGGTGATGTTTCGGGTCGAGACTCTTCTTCAGACTGAAGAAGTCTGAACTAAGACTGAAGAAGTCTACTCCAGCATTTTGTGTCGATCTGTTCAGAGCAACTTTTTCACATTATTTTTAAAGTAATAATATTATCCCCGCCCTCCTTAGATTTGAGATTGTTTTTCTCTCTGTATCTGAACCGTACAAAACACTTATTTTTAAGAATTCTTAAATAATATTTTATTTCGATATAATATCTCAAGGGTCAGATTCAAGGAGTAAACCACATTGCATTTAGCAATCTGATGCATTTTTTATGGATGGTTCTCATTATTTAAACTGATGTTAACTCTGAATTTATTCCACATTCAAACTAGCGTAACACACATTACCACAGATTATACCAGACCAATGTGCATAATGAATTTTGGAGTTGTTGAACAATTAATAGTAATTGTATCTGGTACAAAAGAAACAAACAATAATGCAGAAATCTGCACACTGGTATCTGAAATAATGGCAATTTAATTAAAATTGAGGTGCCTACTGCAGTTTATGTAATGACAGTCCAATGTACTCGGTCACTGCCTGTAATATTATTGCACAGTACTTGTTAATGATGGAATTGGAATTGTCCTCAGGCCTGATCTTGGCCTTCCCATTAGACCAGTACAAAACCGTCCAGTGAAAGCTAAATCTGTGCTACTGTTTAATTTTATGCAGCTGTCTTATTAAATGTCCTTAGGTTTGCACATTCAAACATACAATCATAAAGAAAGAATTCAGAATCATCATCATTTAACACACTCAATTCAGATTTTGTTCAACCACTCTTCAAACCACCACTGGCCTGCCTAATCATGCAGTCAGTCTACTGTGAGAGGTAAAAGATGAGACAATTTAGGAATAGGTTTGCAACTCCTTGAGGCAAGCAAACCACAAATCCTTTAAATCCTCATCTAAACTAAAACCTCTGGCCTACTGAGCATTCACTAATTTCCTCAAGTCTGCATTATACATTCCTTCCTACCAACTTTAAAAACTTATCTCAACCACATCTTGGCTTCTCTAACCAAATTCATCTTTTCAAACATAAATGTTTCGTTTAGCATTATGATTCAACTTTTCACTTTATTAAAGTGATTTTATTAAATATAAATCTCTTGGCTCTTTATAGATAAAAAATAAATTGATCAATGCAACAGAGTTCATACATAGGGCAAAAGTAAAAAAAGATAAATGGGTGTTTATGAAAGCTGAGAAGCCAGTCCCAGGCCAATATTGGTCGTCATACACAAATGTTAATGATACCTTCCTCTTGTTATCTGACCAGACCAAAGACAATTATTTGGAGGCATCATTATTTAAAGACTAGTAATCAAGTTCAGAGCTCTACATTTGACCAGGAAGACTCCCAATCTACAAAACAATTCTATGATGGACACCCTCAGGCAGGATAGCATTAGTTCTGTTATCTGCAAGCCTGACAGCCACTTTCTTTCAGATATTCATTACAGGTAGCAATAGTTTAGCAAATATGTTCCTGGAAGCAACAACTGTGAAAGTGCCCTGGAGACAGCAGCAGGGGGAACGAGATTCCAACATCAACAACCTCCTTGTGAATACATTTCCCATTTCAGTCCTCAACTTACAACCATTTATTTTGAGACTGTGACCCCTAGTTCTAGATTCCTTAGCCTGGGCGAAAACATCCTCTTCATGTTTGCTTTGTCAAGCCTTCCAAGAAGAAATTAGCTTACTCAGGTTTGACCCGATTTCACAAAACTAAGGTTTGGAGTTGATGGTGAGAGTTTCCAAGGCCACTCTTTCTTGGCAGTATATCACTCTGTCACCACCTTTTTGTGCATTTGACATACTGATGGGGATAGAATACATCGGATCATTGACTGAGAGAGATGATTTTAGTCCCTATGATGCTTGGACATGGCGGTCCTGACGAGCTCTTGCTCCCCAGTTCTGGAATATCTTTGTGAAGTGTCATCCCTACTACCTGTCGCTGGATTTCACTTTGGCTATCCTGATTGCAGTCTACATCCCATCCCAGGCCAATGCTATGCTTCCACTTGAGGAACTACACATTGTCACCAAACAAAGTACCCTGAGGCCTTGTTCATAATTGCTGGGGACTTCAACCGGGCCAACCTAAAGAGTGTGTGCCAAAATACTATCAGCAAGTCTCCTGCCCGACCAAAAACCTAAACACCTTAATCCACTGCTAGACAACTGTCAAAAGTGCATACCTCTCCATTTCCAGACTGCCCTTTGGTAAATCTGTTCACCTGGCTGTGCTTCTACTCAATACTTTCAAGCAGAAACTGATGCAGGAGGATCCAGTACAGAAAGTCATACGGTGCTAGTTGGAGGAAGCAGATGGCAGTCGGTGGACTGAATGACTATATATATTCTCCAACCAGGAACCATGAATGAACTGCAAGGTCCACTCCCCGGTGACATCAAAGTATTCAGCATTCAAGTCAAATGATTCCAAATGGTACGAGAAATCTATGTACGACCATTGAGAAATGATGGTGGATTACATGCCCCATCAGCATCGATGGTGCAGATGTGGAAATGGTTGAGAGCTTCCAATTCATTGGCGTTAATATTACCAATGATATGTCGAGAACCAATTAATGCAACAGCCAAGATATCACAACAATGCTTCTACATCCAGAGGAGACTGGGGACATTAGGTTCATCTCCAGTGACTCTTATGAATTCATGTAGATGCACCAATGCAAGTATACTGTTGGGTTGCATCAAAGCTTGGCTTGGGAACAGCTCTGCCCAAGACTACACATAATTCCAGAGATTTGTAGATGTAGCCAGTCCATCACACAGACAAGACTTCCCACCATTGACTCCATCTACACTTCACACTGCCTCAGAAAAGCAGTCAACATAAACAAAGTCTTGTCCCACTTCAGTCATTCCTCCTCCTCCTCCCTACTCCCATCAAGCAGAAGGTACAGGAGCTTGAAAGTGCACATCACCAGACGCTGGAACAGTTTCTTCCCCTGGATTATCAGGCTTCTGAATGGTCCTTCCATAAGTTAGGTGATGTTCAATTCACCCCTACCTCATTGAGGGCAATGGACTTTCTCCAAGGAACTGATGCGCTACAATGCTGAGAACTATAGTCTGTATACTCTGTATCTCCCCTTTTACTAAATCTCTTGATGCCAAGTTCGAACTGATTGTATCTATGTACGATATATCTGATCTGTTTGGATTTCATGCAAAACAAATGTTTTCCCCGAGGGTGAATACCAACTGTTCACTCAATACATGTAACAATAATAAACCTAAACCCTCTCTCTTTCTTAAATATATTTAAGGACTTGGTCTTCAAAACCTGCTGTGGTAGAATCTCATGTTCACCAATCGCAGTGAAGAATATCTTATTGCAATCCTAAATGTCTTTCCCAATATCCTGAAACTGTGACCCTTGGTCCTAGGAATACTGCCCGCCACCCACATCCGTACAGTTTAAGTTCATCAGAATTTTGTATCTATCAATGAAATCGCCCCTCATTCATCTTAGCTTTTAACAGACCTGATTAACTCAATCTCTTCTCACACAGGTTTGTACTTTCCCTATAACAAGTTAATTGCCCGACCACTTGGATTTATCAAGCGCTCCTTTTCATTTCACATTTCCTTGATTTTCAATTGATTTATTTGAAATTACTTGTTTTTCACTTGATTGTGCCTATATCTGGTATAGACCCTACTCTATCTATGGTACATCTGATCTGTTTCTCTAGCACGCAAAACAAAGCTTTTCACCGTAACTTGGAACACATGACGATAATAAACCTAACGGGCCTGTCCCACTTTCACGACGTAATTCACGACCTTTACCGAGTTTTCCCTTGACTCATACTCGCAGCATGGTCGTCACGAGGTCGTATGTAGGTCGTGATTCTACCGTAGGTACATAGAAACATAGAAATTAGGTGCAGGAGTAGGCCATTCAGCCCTTCGAGCCTGCACCGCCATTCAATATGATCATGGCTGATCATCCAACTCAGTATCCCATACCTGCCTTCTCTCCATACCCTCTGATCCCCTTAGCCACAAGGGCCACATCTAACTCCCTCTTAAATATAGCCAATGAACTGGCCTCGACTACCCTCTGTGGCAAAGAGTTCCAGAGATTCACCACTCTCTGTGTGAAAAAAGTTCTTCTCATCTCGGTTTTAAAGGATTTCCCCCTTATCCTTAAGCTGTGACCCCTTGTCCTGGACTTCCCCAACATCGGGAGCAATCTTCCTGCATCTAGCCTGTCCAACCCCTTAAGAATTTTGTAAGTTTCTATAAGATCCCCTCTCAATCTCCTAAATTCTAGAGAGTATAAACCAAGTCTATCCAGTCTTTCTTCATAAGACAGTCCTGACATCCCAGGAATCAGTCTGGTGAACCTTCTCTGCACTCCCTCTATGGCAATAATGTCCTTCCTCAGATTTGGAGACCAAAACTGTACGCAATACTCCAGGTGTGGTCTCATCAAGACCCTGTACAACTGCAGTAGAACCTCCCTGCTCCTATACTCAAATCCTTTTGCTATGAATTCGTGGCATCGTGGTACTCGTGGCATCATGTAGGTCGGGGCGTTTTTCTAGCCTGATGAAAAATGTCCATGAGTAAAAAAGGTCATGAATTAGGTTGTGAAAGTGGGACAGGCCCTTAAGCCTAATATAATGTTGCCTGATTAGCTTGTAGGACAGCTCTCCTAATTTTCTAACTATTCTTCAGATGTTAATGAAGAAGACTTTTACAGGGTTGTGCTAGGGTGGGTACAGAATGATGCATCTCATTTAATTCTGAGTTTTTCTTAATTACAACCACTAGGATGTTTGGGAGGGAAATTTAAAGTCAACCACATTGCTGTGGGCTTGATTTAATACAGAGGCCCAGATGTGGATGCTGGATCTCTTCCCTAAAAAGCATCAGTTAAATGAGTTGAGATTTTACAACTACACACAGTTTCAAGGTAATCCTGACTGATACTAGTTGTTTTATTCAAGGTAGACAAAAATGCTGGAGAAACTCAGCAGGTGAGGCAGCATCTATGGAGCGAAGGAAATAGGCAATGTTTCGGGTCAAGACCCTTCTTCAGACTTATGTGAGGGTGGGGGAGGCTGGGAAGAAGAAAGGAAGAGGTGGAGCCAGTGGGCTGAGGGAGAGCTAGGAAGGGGAGGATAAATTAAGGACTACCTGAAATTAGACAAGTCAATGTTCATACCGCTGGGGAGTAAACTGCCCAAGCGAAATATGAGGTGCTGCTCCTCCAATTTACGGTGGGCCTCACTCTGGCCATGGAGGAGGCCCAGGACAGAAAGGTCAGATTCGGAATGGGAGGGAGAGTTGAAGTGCTGAGCCACCGGGAGATCAGGTTGGTTATTGCGAACCGAGCGGAGGTGTTCGGCGAAGCGATTGCCAAGCCTACGCTTGGTCTCACCGATGTAGAGTAGCTGACACCTAGAGCAGCAAATGCAATAGATGAGGTTGGAGGAGGTGCAGGTGAACCTCTGCCGCACCTGGAAAGACTGCTTGGGTCCTTGAATGGAGTCAAGGTGGGAGGTAAAGCAACAAGTGTAGCATTTCCTGCGGTTGCAAGAGAAAGTGCCAGGGGAGGGGGTGGTTTGGGTGGGAAGGGATGAATTGGCCAGGAGAGGGGATGGTTTTATTCATTTTATTAATTAACAAATTAAATTCCCTAGCTACCCTAGTAGGATGGAACACATACACACGTCTGAATCATTCCAATAGCAATAATTCAAATGGTTGATTATTCAACCACATACAGTGTAGGATTCCTTGCCTTTTTTTGTGATTGCATGAATAATATGGGATTATTGTGATTTACATTTATTCGCACTACTAAGGAATTTTACTTTTTGAGATGGATATTTCCTTCACAATCAGTCAATTGTTTCCATATCCCGTTCTCCTGTCACACCCTACAAATAATCGCTTGAGGTTATAAACATTTTGAAATTATTTTTCATTGGCATTATCAACAAAGAATACAAAAGAAACTGCAAATGCCAGAAATTATGAAATAAAACCTGAAAAGGCTGGACGTGTTCAGTGGTTCAGGCCAGCATCTGTGGAGGGACGGAGCTAACATTTTAGATGAAAGACCTTTTGTTAGAACAGAATCATTCGCATTATCGAGATCTTTATCTCATCGAACTAAAACATTAATTCTGTTTCTCCCTCCACAGATGCTGCCAAACTGCTGTATATTTTAAAGCATCATTATATTTTAAAGCATATATATTTTAACATCATTAAAGTGTCCAAGTATTATTCAGTATTGTGAAACATTTTTAAATGGAGGTACATGAGCCAGTTTATTATGTAAAAGAAAACCTATGTGTATTTGTTTTGATTGATATACTTAAAATATTTAAAAATAAGATATTCTATAAATTTATATTTAAATGCATTTAAAAGTACTACTTGGTTTTATTGATGCAATTATTTGGCATCTTTTGGAATTTTTTTGCAAGAAAACATAAATCAGAGTAAATGGATGTTAACCAATAGATACCAAATTCAAATCATCAGAAAACTAGCGAAACCTGCCAATTATTGTTTCAACAAACAAACCTCTTAACAAGACATCTCCACGATTTATCAAATTCCGATTGTCTAAATATTTCATAGCTCACTGCAGGTGGATATCTTTGTCCATTTCAGAAAGATGGACAAGATGCTTGAGAGTGCAATTCTAAAAATCTCTCCACACATATTACAGTAGCATTACTTTTAACTTTCCATTACCTCCAGGTAAATAGGAGAAAAAAATACTTATCTAATATGTAAAATAATCATATTTCTATTATATAAAACAGGCCACCTGACACTGATGTCCAAGACGCCAAATGGTATTGTTGTTCCCAATTAAGATAGTTAAGATATTAATTTTCTTCTACAATCAGAGTGACCGAATGCTTATTGTTTTTAAAACTTTAATACTGATATCCATTATTTCAAATTTAATTCAAGGCAGGAAATGATGTTAAATTGCAAAAATAATAAACATGGGAAGTAAGAATAGTTTCAGTATATTAATTATAGGTCTCAGATGATACTGACTCCAATGAACCTGTTAAGTGAACAGCACATTCATTTGCAAATTCAGTCCAATATATCAAGCATGTTAACATTACTTCAATAATCAGTAAAGTAACTGTTTTAAGATATGTTCAGAAATTTCAATCCTGAGTTTAGACAACATGTTACAAAATGAAACAAAGTGCAAAAGGATTATGAAGGAGTTCCTGGCATGCAGGGTGTTTTAACTGCTCCAATCCCATGATCTGTACAGCATATGATGAGCACACATCAAAGTACTGTGGGAAACATCCATTTTCTGCATCTCCAGTAGCCCTGATAATTTGTATTGGCTTGTTTGATCTACCGAATGGCATATAAAAGCGACATCTGCCAAGTTCAGTCACAATCATTACTAATGAATGTACTAAATTTACTTAAAGGGTTCATTGGAATCAGTATCATCTGAGACCTGTAATTAATATAATGAAACTATTCTTGCTTCCCTCTGATTTTCTTTTGTAATTTTGCTCCATTTTTTACCATTAATTACATTTGAAGTAATGGATCCCTGTATTAACAGTTTTTAAACTAAGCATTTGGCCACTCTGGTTGTAGAATAAAATTAATATCATCATTATCTTAATTGGGAACATCAATACAACTTGGCTTTTTGGACACCAGTGTCAGGTGGTCTGTTTTACATTATAGCAATTTAACTCTTTCACATATTAGCTAGGTATTTTTCTCTTCTACAATTATCTGGTGCTAACAGAAAGTTAAAGGTAATGCTGCTGCAATATGTGTGGAGAGATTTTAAGAGTAGCACTCTCAAGCATCTTGTCCATCTTTCTGAAATGGTCAAGGTTATCCCTTTGTAGTGAGCTATGAAGTATCTAGACAAAAGGCATCTAGACAAAAGTCACAGAGCTGTCTTGTTAAGAGTTGTGTTTAAACTAGAATTGGCAATAATCATTTTCTGCTAGTTTACTATTTGAATTTGGCAACAATTGGTTAACAGTTAGAGGCACTGTCTTAGTTATTTTCGGTAAGAAAATATGACTACTGGTTAAATTTTTCTATGACAGCTGGTGGTAATTTAAAAAACAAGCAAGGCATTGAAAATCAGTTTTGAAATAACAATATTTAATATTTGATCCAAACTAATGGTACAAAAAAGTATCTTGTTCTTGCCAGAAAAACAAAACTGGCCTGTTCAGAGCTTTTCTTAGCTGGTATGATCTCTGAATACAAAACATACACAAATTGGCTTCCTCCATCAGAGATCCAATAGAAAAATGAGTGCATAACTGTGTTGAAGGATGTTTTGAGGTTGTTGTTGCATAACATAATGCATTAGATTTAGATCTACTTTACATATCACTATTGGATAATTGCCGTGAAAGTGCTTCATACTGACGCTCAGTGCTAAAAGTAGTAAAAATGTACAGTCTTCAGCATTAAGGACCTGTCCCACGAGCATACGACAAGCGAGTGGTCGCTTGAGCCGTATGGCCTCACGGGGTTGGTCCCACTTTGATCGCCGGAGCCATATGGAGTTGTGCGGAGCTGGTCCCGACATCGCGCGGGGCTCCGAAAAACTGACACTGTCCAAAAATTCCGCGTGGCAACGGCCTGCCGGCCCGCAGCCGCATTGAGGCCGTACGCACCGCCTCGACGGGCGTGCGCAGCGTCAACGCCGTACGCAGCGTTTTGACGCCGTACGCAGCGTCTTGACGGCGTACGCCTAGTGCGAACTTCCCGCGGACTTCGCTCGAACTTCACGTCAACTCGTACGGGATCACTCGACATCTGCGCGGCCCCCGCTTCCGGTTTGGTCGTGCTCGCCGCATGCAGACGCATGCTGGTCGGACAGGCCCTGTACGGGGATCACTCGACCTCCGCGCGGCCCCCGCTTCCGGTTTGGTTGCGCATGCCGCATGCAGTCGCATGCTCGTGGGACAGGCCCTTTAGTATGCTTAATCCCAATCATCAAAATAATTATCACAATCTATGTTCCACAGCAACAATTGAATAAAACCAGAGTAATTCTCTTGGCAACTTGACGAATATTTACCCCCACATCAATGATAAAAACAAAATTGCTGTTGGCAAATTAGCAACAATGTCTCATATAGTCCCTTTCATATTTCAAACCATTTTCTGAATTGTAATGTGGGCAATGACAACAAATTTGTACCCAGCAAGTTCTCATAAACAACAATGTTTTCCAAGGGATAATGATGTTGACTGAGAGATAAATATTGATTTGGAAATCAGGGATAACTCACACTTTAAAATAGTGCCATGGATTTTCAATATTCACCTTATATGCACAATGACATATCTGATAGTTTTCAGAGACATATTTATTACACTGGACCTGAAGCTTAGATTTTTATGCCTAATGGGTCTGTCCCATTTAGGCTATTTTTTTAGGCGACTAGGCTGTCGCCACATGGTTGCCGGGGTGTCGCCTGTATGGTCGTGAGTCGTCTCCTCAGTCGCCCAAAGAATCGTAGCATCTTTCTGATCGCTGCTGGATTTTCGACATGTTGAAACATTTTCAGGGACAGTCGGCAACAGCAGGTTTGACACCAATGGGTGTAGCTTAACTTTTCCTGACGTAAGTGCTGTCATAGGTTGTTGCCAGGTGACGTAGGTTGTTGCCGGTGCTGACTTGTTTTTTTTGTTGTTAAAGTGATGATTGTCCCAAACGTAACTTTAACCATTGAAGCTTTTGATTAAATGTGGTAACCTACTTCATATGATAAAGATTTTGAACATGATCAGGACAAAATGTGCAGCAAAGTCATTAATTTGCCAGCTGGTGCCTGCTGGAACCAAGACTGAAACATTTGCACCCCCATTCAGTCAGATGTGTTTAGTGCATTAATCCCACTTGCATGTTACCTAATATCCAGTGCATCAGAGGTCGGACTTTATCCAATTGATTTACTTAACATAATATCAAGAAATAGCTGAGAGCTCGGCATACAGCAAAGGATAAGGGACCACACACCATCTTGGCAATGGTACCGATGGCTTGTGATCTATCACCAGTCAGGCCTTTATCCAAGTTGCTCCAGTACTGTTACAATACTGACATTTACCCAACTATATTGAAAGCTTCCTGTTCATTACAAATCCAATCCAGCTCATTACCACCCAATCTACTCGGTCACAGTCAAAATTAAGGAAGATATTTTCATAGTGCCATCAACTGGCACAATCTCTCCAATAACATATCAATAGGAGTTTAGGTCTTACCAGTACCTCTCTTCTCAAGACTTCATTACAGTTTGGTCCAAAGATGGATAAAAAAGCTGAATTACAGCGCTGATGTGAAAATGACTACCCATGATATCAATGCAGCAAGTACCATGCCAAGAAACCCTGGTGAAACCCGTTAATGGATTGAGGATAAAATACTCCAAAGGAGTACACCCTTTTAGAGTATTGTATCATCGAACACCATTGCTTGCCTGTTCCCCTTCAGATGATGCCTGTTCATCATCCGATTTGGAAATATATTGCACTTCCTTCACTGTCATAGGGTCTGGATTCCGCATGAAATATTTGGGGAATCCATCAAAAGACTCCAGTGTTCCCTAAAAGTGGTTCATCTCAACCTGCGTAGAGGCCAGCAATGAATACTGGCCTCTAAGTTCCAATATCTGCTTATTTCACGCTTTTTCAATTTATTCTTAAATATTAACACTGTCTACTTCAATCGCTAAACCTGACAGAATTTCAGAACCTAGTGCAAGGTTTCTCTCTCCACTTCTAAATCTCTTGTGTCTATTTGATTCCCTCTCCAATAGACACCCATCTAGATTCCTCAATCATTTAAAACAATATGCATTTACCTACTTTGTCTCAATTAATTTTATTATGTCAGCTGCAATCTTTGTTTTTAAAAAGGAATAAATCTACATTTTATTTTTTTTAAACCAGGCAGTAATGAATGTGTGTCAGACCCTTTATCAATTACCTCAATCCTTTCAGAAGTATAGACTCCCTGGAATCTCAAGTTATATAGGCGCATTATTAATGTGTCACCTTAAATCCTATGATAAAATTGGGAATTCCATTTGGCTTTAATAGTCTTCAATGTTCTGTTAATCCCAACATATAACTCCACTGCTCTTCAACGTGGAACCTTTTGCTGCTTAACACTTTTGTCAATGACTAGTATTTAAATCAGTATTTAGGCACACACACATTCTACCACCACCATGATTAAGAATTATACACCAGGAGTGTATAATTCTGCCCGTGACTGAATATCCATTTAAACAAAAACTGCTGGAAAACCAAGAGTACCTTTATGAACCTATCGTGCATGTCCCATGTGATTTTCCATCATTGATGGTAAGTTACATTAATTTTGAAAGTCAGAAATTTTTGATGGCACTTAGTTGGATTCCACACAGACAGTTGTTGCAGGCAAAGGACAGTGCTAGGAATGCAAATTATGGAAAATTATTATGGCAGTGGACCTGAACTGATTGGTGTTGGGCTTTAAGCCAATGCTGGTACGTCTTACTGAGATTCAGTAACTAGTTCAGTAAGGTTGGCTGATGTGCAAAAGATGTCAGATTGTTTAACTTGTCTGCCTCTTGACAATATTCCAAAGATAATGAGCAGAAAAGCAGAGAAAATAAGTGAATTCACTATTTTTGAATTTATATATCAATATATAGATTTTATTTTTTCATCACAATAAAAAATCTGCAACATAGATTTAGTTGTGAGAGTTGGAATAAGTTATGGTGTCCAAATTCTAGGCATGAGCTTACCTTGCAAGTAAGTACAGAAATAGAAACAGCTTCCAATGGATGATAGGAGGCAATCCAATCACTATATTTCTGCTCATTCAGTCTGAATAATGCTGACAGATGGATATGATCAGGTTACCTGAAAACCTATCCCCATGACTCTCAATCCTCAACGCTAGATATGGTGCCCGAAACTAAAATATAAAATTGTTCAGTGACATTCCAATAAGCTGGGCAAAAATGACCTGGTGACCACATTGCTATAATTGGCTTGGTCTGAAGTGACAATGATACTCTTTAAATAGATCTGCCTCGAAATCCATCTGCATTGTTTTTCCAGTGTTAACAGTATTAGCAGCTCTTAGTTTAGTTTAGAGATACAGTGCGGAAACAGGCCCTTCGGCCCACCGAGTCCATGCCAATCAGCGATTCCTGCTCACTAATGCAATCCTACACACACTAGGGACAATTTACAATTATACAAAGCCAGTTAACATCCAAACCTGTACGTCTTTGGAGTGTGGGAGGAAACCGGAGATCCCGCCGAAAACTCACACAGGTGACAGGGAGAATGTACAAACTCTGTACAGACAGCACCTGTAGACAGGATCGAACCCGGGTCTCTGGCACTGTACGTAGAAAATCTACCACTGGGCCACCCTTCCACCCTTACATGGTATTGTAAAATACCTCTTGAATGTTTTTTAACTCAAAACAAAATTAGATTAGCGCCACTTCCAAAACAATGCTATGTGCCCCCTCGTATAACAATACTACTTAGAACAGAGAGCGTTCTCTGATTTCCAGAAGCCACCCATAGAATCACACCAATAGACAAAGATTTTTAACTTTTGTTGTTCAGTTTTATTTAATTCTCTAATGCAGCAGAGAGCAATTGTAGCATCCCTCAAGAGAGACTTTCGGCAAGAATCCTGGCAACATTACTGAGAATGTGAATTTGACTTAGACACCAAATAAAGACAGAAAATACTGGATACGCTCAACAAGTCAGGCCACATTTGTATGAAGAGAAATAACATTTTCAGCTCTAGGATCCCACATTGGAAAATAAACACTATGAAACATAACACTTAAAACATTAACTCAGTTTATTTTCCCACATATGTAACTAACCTGATGAGTATTTCCAGCATGTAGTGTTTTTATTTTAGGTTTCCACCAAATGCAATTTTTTCCCCAAATGCAGATACCCATCTGACTATATATTTGTGGTTCTCAAAGGCCTCTATCATTAATACTTTCTTGATAATGGATTCCAATGGAGAGTTCACTGTAACTTTGTTGACCCACTTGCCTGTGGGTAGGATATGAATGTTTCTGTGAACAGGCAAACTGGGTTCTAAAAGTATTGGGAGGGTGAGGGGAGTCAGGGGGGGGGGGGGGGGGAGTAACAAATTCCTGAGGTGAGGACGTTCCAATTATGCAATTCTTTTCAGTGATTCCTAATTTGGCATGACGGTAAATGGCAACACTGATATTGTGCACCATAAATCGATCACATCCAATTTATAGGTTAAATTTTACTTTGGTCCTCCTTTGCTTCTTTCTAAATTTTACCCAATCATCTGACCTCATGGTAATCTTTGCAAGATTGTGTGCCTTTTTATTCAATTTGATGCCATTTCTTAGATCGCCAAATATTTGTATTTGTTTTTAACAGAACATATTCTTGTAAAATAATCACTATATATGTCCTTAAACACAAGCTGTTGCGTAACTGCTGTTTTTCTGATATATTGGTTTCAATCTACTCTAGCCAGCTCTTTCTTCATTGCTAATACAGATGCATGATTCTTATTTTCAAATTGAATTTAAAATCCATTTGGGTGGGTCCTCTGATAACTGGCTAAACTCATAGTTGGGAGTGCACAATTTATTTCAGCTATATCCAGAGTCTAAGGAAATATAGCCACCAGTTGTTCAGAAGATCTGCACCTTGCAAGCGTTTCTGCGCAAGAGAATGGCTCACCCCTGAATGGCCTTGATAGCAGGTGAAACCCTGTCACTCGAGTCACTAATATAAATGGCCAGAAGAGGCCAGGCAGCTTCTGGGAATGATTTACACGGGAGAACAATAAAAAAAACTCTCTTGCACTCTAACTGTTAAATGAGCCATTTTAATATTCATACAATTACTATTTCCATCTGATATTCTGGACAAAATGTTCTTTGTTCATCTTTAAACAATCAAATGCAGATTCTGCCCTAAGTGAAATTTCTATTTTTGATCACAACATTACTTCTAAAATTTACATTTCACTAAAACACTGAGAGAACATCAGCTGGTCCTAAGCATTTGTCAGTAGCCCGGAGATTCCAGAGCCAAGGACAGCAGCCAGATTACAGTGCAGGGGAACATTAAGACCATTTCCTCCTGCTGCACCAGTTTAGCCTTCTTGGCAAGTAACTCTTGAGCTCACACCAATCTTTTCTTACATCTTGTCCAAGAGGCAATGGTGCAAGGATTATTGTCTTTCTTGCTACTGGCCAGATGGCATGTATTTGCCTGCCACCATTCAGCAGTATAATTATACAAGGTTGGAGTTGCCTTGATCTCTGATAACTAGTGAAATGCTGTAAGGATTGCTGCTGGGGTCTCAGTTGGTCACAATCTATATTCATGATTTGGATCAGGAGACCAAGGGTGATAAATCTAAAGATAGACACAAGATGCTGGAGTAACTCAGCGCGTCACGCAGCATCTCTGGAGAAAAGGAATAGGTGACGTTTTGGGTCGAGACCCTTCTTCAGACATCCTTTTCTCCAAGGATGCTGCCTGACCCGCGGAGTTACTCCAGCTTCTGTGCCTAGTTCTGGTTTAAACCAGCATCTGCAGTTCCCTCCTACTCATTTTCAATCTCTCTCCATTTAGAAAATGGATAAGCAATGTTTTGGGATGGTACCGTTCAGGCTGATTGCGGGGGGGGGGGGGGGGGGGGGGGGGATTTAACATTTTACTAGTTTTTGATATTTTTTAACTGGAAGGGTGAGTCCACATGCTGTTACCATAAGCAGTGAAAGTATTAATAAATATGGAAAACATGATTTAGATTGAAACATTCATATTATATTCCTTGTTTTCTATGTACCTTTTTGCATTGCTGTGATAATTTAAAAAAAATGTTTTTGATAGTCTCAAAGGATCAATTACTTTAATGCCTCTCTGGTTGATTAAGGTGGGTAAAAAAAAGAATTAGATACTTTGATAGATAATGTAAAGAGGAATTCCAAGAGCTTCTACAAGTATATTAAAAGCAATAGGGTAATTACCAACCCGAACAAGTCCGTGATTTGCATTTTGCGAAGCTAAAGCAGGGCAGGATGTATTTGGAGGACTGAGTACCCAAAGTACTGTATGGTTCTGGTCACCCTGCTATAGGAATGAAATTATTAAAGTTATAATGGTGCAAAAATACAGTAACGGCAGAACCCTGGAGAATGTTGTAGAGTGGAGACCCGTCGGGGTACAATACATGGTTCAATGAAAATGGCAACGTAGATAGAGAGGCTGCCTTTATTGGTTAGGGCATTGAGTACAAGAGTTGAGACATCATGTTACAACTGTACATGTGGTTGGCAAGACCACACGTGGCGTATGGCGTGCCGTTGTGGTCACCTTGTTTTGGAAAGATGTCATTAAGCAAGAAGTTGTGCAGAGAAGAGGCACAATGATGATACCACGACTGGATGATTTGAGCTATAAAGAGACTAGATCGGCAGGGAGTTTTGAGGGTTAGCCTGTTGTGGTATACAAAATCATGAGGGGCTGGATAAGATGAATGGTCATGGTTATTTTCCCAATTTTATGGAGACTGCATAAAGGGAGAGTGCATAGATTTATGGTGAGGAGGGCAACTTTTTCACAGAGGGTGGTGGGTAGATGGACAAACTGTCACAGGAAGTGGTAGAGGCAGGGACAGTTAATGCTTTAAAGATAATTGGGCAGATACATGGATAGAAAATAGTTTAGAGATACATGGCCAAATGCAGACAAATAAGACTAGCTCAGGTAGGCAACTTGGTCATTATGGGCAAGTTGGGCCAGTTGTCATGCTGTACATGTCTATGACTAAGTTTCATTAAAAAAATAAATGCCATATAAGTATTGCTTCAGCTAACGGGTTATCTAATCAGTGAGATTTAAGGCTTCAAAATTAACTTTAGCCTCCACTGTCAGTTTCAATGTAACTGCGCAGAAACAAGGATTTATTTTAAATAACTGATTTCCAATTACTTTATATTGTCAGACCAATTGAATTTATCTTTTGTCTTGTCCCCCCCCCTCTATCCCGTAGAATGGTTACACAATTTACGCAACTTTTCTATCTCCGAGCTTAACAATTCGCAACTCTTTATCCTATTTAGTCTTTTCATCTCTGGTCTTTGTCCAACAATCGGCCTATCAAAAAATATACCTTTCACCTTGCATTCACCTATGACTTGCCATGTTGTCCTGCCCCTCTTTACCAGCTTCTTTTCTGCTGCAATCAGTCAGAAGTAGGGTCCTGACCAGAAAAGTCACTTATCCACGTTTTCCAGAGATGCTGCCTGATCCGCCGGGTTACTCCAGCATTTTGTGTCTAAGTTTGGCTCTTTTGTGGGCTATCATTTTATGTATATCTATTGCTCATTGTTTTATTTCCCTCCAGCAGAACACTTTTAATTCTAACAAGTGGTTGGTCAATTTAAACCATAATATTACTGTACAACAAATTAAACGTTGCAGTGGTCCTGAACTTAGAATCTGAACTTAGAATCCTAGAATTTTGATGGTAAATCATTATCTTCATATCTATTTTTCTAGGTTGCCGCGAAAGCAGGTGTTTATGAGATTCTGAATCGCTTGGGATTCCGTGAATTGGACGAGCCTGAAAACATGCCACTTTCAAGACTATGCTACCGTTGGTTGCAACAAAGCACAAATACACTTCCATTCCGAGGAGAGTTTATTTAGTTTGCGGACCAATAATTTACCAGTTGTACACATTTACTTTCCCAAGGCTTTAGAAGTGCTTGATTTATCCTAACCAAATAATGCTGAATAAGGTGGCAAATGGGCTGTGGAGGGAAGCAGTAAGTGTGATTAATTCTGAGACTTTTGTAACAAAGAGCCAACACAGAGTAATGTTTTATGTTAAAAGATCAAGTTGTCATCAAGAAATTTACAACACGAAACTCAGAGACTTCTTCAACCAAAACAAAAACAGGGCTTGAATCACTCTCGTTAAGACATACTGTTACTTCATCCTTGGCAATGGTCAATTTATTCATTCTCTAACCATAATAAGGTAATTTTGTCAGGCTTTCATAGGTGAATATTACTAAACTGGTATCCTAATTAGAGGTAGCGTTAAAATATTCAACCACAGGGCAAATATGGAATATCATTAAATAATGCCACTGAAAACAGCATATTCTGAAAGTCGAATCCATCATTCCATTGTTTCAATTTTTATCACGGATCCACCCATGCATCCTTTATTTTACAGGACTGCAATGCACACATATTGTAAACCAAGCTAACTTTCTGATACATATCACGTATATTGTAGGAAAGAACTGTAGATGCTGGTTTAAAGCGAAGGTAGACACAACTCAGCGGGACAGGCAGCATCTCTGGAGAGAAGGAATGGGTGACGTTTCGGATCGAGACCCTTCATCAGACTTCAGCCTGAGTTACTCCAGCATTTTGTGTCTACCTTCACGTATATTGTAGCTTGGATTTTCAGATCCAAACACTGCTGTGTATTAAATGCGGTACATTAAAATCCTCTGGATACGTTGTACTTACTTAGCACAAGATATAACAGAAACTAAATGCATTGCTGAACTTTCTTAATTGGATTCCAGTTGCAATTTCTTTCTCTCTAATGAACTTTATTGAATTGCAGGTTGGTTTGGTACATTGGCAGTTTTATGCCAGTGCCGTTGAATGCAAGAGAGTTATCAAAATCAGTTATTTTCTGGTCCAAAGCTGATCTGCTTATCTCTGTTCTGCATTGTAAATAGGGATAGATTTTGGCTTTAAACAAGTATATACTTTAATCAAAATTCTTACAATTATTATAAAAATGTGTTAAAATGTAATTGCATCTAAACAATTATTCATTTTTTCAAATGTGTTCACCCAAGTATCCTTTTAAGGACATGCACCTGCTTAATCAAACAGTGAATAAGAATACTTTTGTCGCAGTAGAATTGTAAATACAGTAATTACTTTTTCTAAACTTAAGAGAGTTTATGTATTTAAAACATTATCATGAATAATCTTAATAGCAATAGGTGCATTGGAATTTACTCCTTTATTGTTTTTTCTACCCCACAACCACTTTCCTCTATGTATAGAATCTACCTGCTTTGGTATTATCTTTATTTGTTATTTCAGCTATTTTATCAAACTAAATGCAGAAAATTGTATTGTTTTCCAATGCAGGAAAAAATAACATTACAACTGCAATTTATTTGAACTACAGTATGAAACCAAAATGAGTATCAAATCTGAGATCTGGAATCGTCTCTAAAATTTATTCTTAATGCTGGTTTTGTGGTTTTTGTCTTTTCATATTTTGCAAGAATTTGGCTACCTTTTCCACCTAACGGTTCTTGTTAGTTGTCTGTCAGTGCTACTCAGGCAGACTTTAATGGAATAAAAAAAGTGAATGCTTTTCAATATCAATTAAAAGACCATGATTGTGGGATCATTATTTCCATACGTATGCAGCAGTCATCACAGCAGCTCGAGTTCTGCCAAATAACATACCTTTCCTTTCCAGCTGGAGAGGGATCAGTGCTGAATCTTGCCATGGGCTATTGGTTTAGTTGGAAATTGAATGGAAGCACCAAGACTCTGCTGGGAATGGGAAGCAGATGTATGAGGGAGAAGAAATAAATGTTGAGGCCTGAATACATACATTCGGGATTAAAGAACTCAAAAATACACACTGCACCCTTTTTTGCTGAACTAGATGGTATGATACTGCATGTTCGATAATTTGTCACCAAGACTGTTCATCTCCATTGGCTCCCAAACTAGCATAAGGGACGTTGGACTTGCATTTTCTTTAATGCTGATTTACCTTTTAAGTTAGAGACAATGACTGCCACATTTTTACCAGCATTCTAAATTTCAATACTGTTTTAGTGAGATTCAGGAGTAGCTTTGATGCTGGCTTTATAAATGTGGTTTATATGCAGATGTTCCCAATCATGTCATCCATGGAAATGTTAAACCAATCTGAAAAGCAGCAAATATCATCCAGATCAGCAGCAACACAATATTTTTGTTCGTTTCATTATCCTGTTACAAAATGACAAACTGTGATACGTGTTGTAGTGTTTACAATTTTGTTCTGATTGCAGATTAACTATTTAAAGGGTCATAGCAAAATAGTTTTCAGATTTGTAGGGTTTTTGCATTTAATACTGCCACAATTCTTCAATTAACCATCATCCACCTCTTGGCAGGAAACTTCTAAGTTATGTTGCACAACTAAGTTGAGATGGTCAAGAGTCTTATGTGTTGTGATACATTGGTCAAAATCATATGTTTGTTATTTTAAATCCGAAAACTAGAGCCAGTCAACAGTTGAATTGAAGAGAAGCTGCAAAGATAGCTCATACTGAAGACAAGCACATTTTAAGAGAAACAAAGGTAGACAAAAGTGCTGGAGAAACTCAGCGGGTGCAGCAGCATCTATGGAGCGAAGGAAATAGGCAACGTTTCGGCCCGAAACCATTCTTCAGACTGAATCCGAGTCTGAAGAAGGGTTTCGGCCCGAAACGTTGCCTATTTCCTTCGCTCCATAGATGCTGCTGCACCCGCTGAGTTTCTCCAGCACTTTTGTCTACCTTCGATTTTCCAGCATCTGCAGTTCCTTCTTTAAGAGAAACAAATGTCATTGTCATATTATGTTATATTTTGCGATGTGCTGATAACATGGAAATGTGGGAAATATGTTTTATATTCAGCTCTAGTTACAATGTCTAGGAGTGGTAATCAGACATCGGGCTTGAATATCATAATTCAAGTTATTTTAATCACAGTCCGCCAAAATGTGAGAAGGCCGTGGGCAAAAGTTCTAATCAAGAGACTTGAGTGCATAATCCCAGTTGACACACAAATGCACTCTCGAGGAGGATCTGCAGTGGCAATGATGGTATTTTTACATGCCACATTAAGTTGTGGTCTCATCTACTCTTGGTAATGAAAAATATTTTATTTCAGGACGACCAGGGGTTTCAATTAATGTTCCAACTCTGCAAGCCCTCCTAAAACTGATCATCTTATCACATTTTCTGGAGTCACACCATGCTCAAACTGGCTATTGCATTTCTTCTCTTAGAATAATTACTGCTCTTTAAACATACTTATTGGCTGTATTTTGGGACATCTAGATGTCATAATGCAGGAGTTTTTCAATGCAGTTGTAATTTTTAAATTCAGTTGTCTAGCTCAGACTACCCACATGGAATAACTAACATGAAGATGAATTTAATGAAACCATTTTAGACCTGTTTAAGTTTGGTACCTCTTAACCATAAGTCTATTGACGGAAGCACAAAGGAAAATGAAATATATTTAACATATGCAGTTTGGTGTAGTTTAACATGTATAATGGTTTTACTATTTGTTTGCTCAATTTGTCAGATAAATCCATGCTGCCAAATGTGACTCAGTGCAATATACATTTTTGCCTGGTATGCTCACTTGAAAATCAGAAAATAAATTTTACACATCAAAAGAAAATCGTGTATTTTTTTTTAATGACCGATGACTTATCTAAAATCACATCTTAATAACACAAATTACTTCAAAGTTAACATGTATATAAAAGGACTGATACTTTATTTTTATGAATGCTTTTGAAGCATCTTTTGTCTTTACCGAGTTAGAAACAAATACTATTTTAATGAAGAAGAAATACAAAGTTTATTATTCTGCAGGATTTTAATGCCAAATTGGCAGAATGGGGCTGCAACATCTTTTGTAGTTTTACATTTAAACATTGTACATTTTATTTTGCAGAGATTAACTTGTAAGTTTTATGAGTTTTTAAGTTGAAATTTCTTTAAGTTTTATGAATCATACAATCCTTAATTGTGTAGTGCCAGAAAGTAAATTATTAAATATTTTGCAACAAATCTCCTTGAATGTGTCTTCATTTAAAGGACCATAGCAGGTACAATGTCAATCCATTTTTTGCAGATTACGTACATAAGCATTTGTTCTGGGTATTCAGCAAATGCCAAGGAGCTCAAAAGGAATTGTTTGAGTTAACTCGAGAGTACTTAATGCTTTGGAAATAACCTCCAGAGGACGTCTGAGCTGCCTAGCTTTGCATGGTTAGTCAAATTATGGTTTCAATGGTATACCAATGGAGCCTATAACAAAATGGAAATTATGGTTGTAGAATCCCAAACAATAGTTGTTTCCTAGATCTGAGAGTTGTAATTTACATCAGACACTCTAGAAAATAACCATTATCAAGGCAATAATATCTCATGTTACAAGCTGATCATCCGCTGCTGAAACTGCGTCAGGCTAAACAGAAAGTGCCTGATCAAATTTCCAGAGCAGCAACAGGTGACCATGGAATAGCCAAAATTGCATTGTACTCAAGGTTAAAATAATTTTTTTAATCATTTTTCAAACAAGAACATGTGTATATTCATACTGAGGACAAACCTTACCGTTAAAATTTGACAATTACAAGTGTTAAGGATTATGAAAATAGGATATAGCTATATTATTTATATATGCTAGCAGAATCAAGAAAGGAAGGTACAGCTTGTTTTGGTCTATTTGTTCCTCCAAATCACTTTCATTAATTTTTCAGACCCTAAACATTATGATTTACTTTTCAATAGTTCAACGGACTTTTTTGACCCAAATTTAGAAAAATTTAGAAAGAGACAGGAAATAAAAGAAAGGAGCTACTCGTGTAGGCGATCAAACCAATTCCATTGTTCTATCAGGTGATGACCAAATTCCATACATCTGTTTTTCCCTCATTAACGAACGGATTAACAAAATCTAACCAATCTTCGATTCACAATTGCATCAAGTACTATCTGTAAAGCACATTTAAAACTTATATTACATTGTGTTTAAGACTGTTTCCAAAAGTCAATCCCAGAGCAAGTGTCTTAAATTGTGAAATTAAGTTTCCTATTCTGGCCACTTTAGCCGACTGAACATAAGTATTTCACAATCAGCCATTAAATCTTTCCAATGCGGCATCATAAGCAGCAAATTAAGTATAATGACTTGAAAGAATTATCAGTATTTCACCTCAATGAGTTGAATGTGGAAGGAGAACACACAGATTCTATTATGGCATTGGGAGGGAAAAGAGCATGAATGTAAAAAAATAAAAAAATATACATGGTGAAGAGGAATCCTTGGCATTTGCATGAAAAATTACTTTCTTAAAATAGATGCAATGGAGAAAATTTGAAAATAGTATGGGGTCTAGGCAGGAAACTGGGTGAGAAAGTATGTATAGTCATGTTGTGGGAGTTGATGGGCTTGATGTGAATGTTACCGACAAGTCCTTTCATTTCATTAGCTGGTCCCTCAGGTTCATTGAAGTCTTGTTTCCACTCAGATTCTGTGCATTCTAAGAGGTTACCTATAATGCTAAAAGTCTTTGATTCATTCAACGAGGAAGGACCCGGGAGAACTACTCAAATTCTGCTCCCGACAAAAATAAATCTCCATCTTCTGTTAATGTAAGCCATGATGTTATCCATTGGGTCAATCTCAGTCTCGTCCCTCATTTCAAGTAATGGTGTGTCCGTGGCCCTCGATATTTTCAATCTTTCTTGCTGCAATGCCACACTTTAACTCCAACAGGTTTCCCACTCAGTTGGAACTAATCCACAAAATCAATAAGACTGCTGTGGACATACCACTTCCTAGCACCATGAACAACTACTTCCATAATGTTCTGGATTGTTCAGGGTGGTACATTCAATATGGAAAAGTTTCTACATTGAAAGATGCCAGTGTTTGACCATACTGGAACTGTTCAGCTCTAGGTATAGCCAATTTTGTGGCACGGGTCCTCAGTATAACAACCAAAATTATGTCTGGTCCAAGCAATGCTGAACTATCCAGTGCTGATGGCTTTTTATTGATGTGACATTGAGTCACTGATGATCGATCAGTCAAAGAGTAAATGAAGTATAATAATAATAAATTTTATTTATGGGCGCCTTTCAAGAGTCTCAAGGACACCTTACAAAAATTTAGCAAGTAGAGGAAAAACATGTAAGCGGAATTAAATAAATAGTAGAGACATGACTAGTACACAAATTAAAGACAGAATTCAATTCAAAACACAATATGAGGCAATTCAAGCACAGATGAAAAGGGAGGGGGACGTGGGGCTTGAGGCGGGACTGGAAGATGGTGAGGGACACGGAATTGCGGATCAGGTGGGGGAGGGAGTTCCAGAGCCTGGGAGCTGCCCTGGAGAAGGCTCTGTCCCCAAAACTGCGGATCTTAACCACGTCTTAGAAACATAGAAAATAGGTGCAGGAGTAGGTCATTCAGCCCTTCGAGCCTGCACCGCCATTCAATATGATCATGGCTGATCATCCAACTCGGTATCCTGTACCTGCCTTCTCTCCATACCCCCTGATCCCTTTAGCCACAAGGGCCACATCTAACTCCCTCTTAAATATAGCCAATGAACTGGCCTCAGTTTTCTAATCTCACTTCTCCCTCAATCCATTTTGACAAGTTACATGAAATTTATTTATCTCTACTCTTATTAAATGTATGTCCCTCTTTCAATTCAAGACTCAAGGACAGGACATTGCACATCGGAGGGAGTAAGAATGTGTAAATGAAGAAACAGTTACTTATTCTTAAACTATGAGGGTGATGGTGATGGTGAAGGAGCTTGTCAGAGGGTATTTGGATACAATAGCTCTAATTGTGAGGACACTGACATCTTTGATGAGCTCGACCACAAAGGCCAGACCAGTCATGAAGCATAATGGAGGCTGCAATAGACTCATCCACAATAGCCATAGAACTCATCATATGCTCTTTTCTGACTACTACTGGTATTAATTTCCTGAAATTTGAAATATTCTATTTCCCCAGCAGTAATCCCCATGACTTTGCTCAGCAAAACTATTTTTGAAAGATCACAATATCTCAAAATAAAGGTAATGCCAGATTTCTAAAATAACATCTAAATTATTAAATGATGCTATTCTGATGCTTTAATTGGTATCAGTTTGTTATTGAGTGGCCTAATAGGAATTTGTTAAATATTTAATACACAAATCTGGCATTTTGTCCAGAATAAACCTTGAATCTTCCAGAAATAAATGAAAGACAATTTTGAAAAGTAGACATGGTTTACAAGGACTTTAGTAAAGCTTCTGACAAGGTTGACTGGTCCAGAAAGTTGAGATACAATGAATCCGAGGTGTGTTGGCAAACTAGACCCAAATTTGTCTTGGTGGTAGAAGGCAGAAGGTAATAATGGATGGGTGCTTTACTGACTGTAAATTTGAAACAAGTGGTGTACCACAGGATCGCTGCCAGGACCCTTTTTGCTTATAATATAAAAATGACTTGGATGATAATATAAATCTTGTGATGATAAGATTGCAGATGATACGAAAATTCCTGAGGTTGTAAATAGGAAAGAAGGCTGTTGTCCGATACAGTGGGATATAGATAAACTCAAAGCTAGGCACATGGAATTTAATCCAGACAAATATGATGGGAAGTAAATTGCAGGTACTTTTGGAGCATTCTCGTACAGAGAATGTCCAGTGCATGTGCATAGCTCTGTTAACCTGTTCAGTACCACCCCCGTGTTTACTCGGGTGATGGCCAATAGTGAAAAACAAAGCTTGGCAGTGAACAGGTTAGTTACTACAGGGAAATTAAGGCATTTGCTTTCATTGGTCAGGGCACCGAGTATAAGAGTCGGGACCTCATGTTGCAGCTGTACAAAACTTTGGTTAGACCACACTTGGAGTATCATGTCCAGTTCTGGTCACCACATTACAGGAACGATAGAGTAGCAAAAGAATGCAGAAGAGATTTACCAGGATATAGCGTGGAATAGAGGGCTGTAGTTAGAGGGATAGGCTGGGTTTATTCTCTATGGAATATTCAAGGTCAAAAACAAGGGAGCAAAGGAGATCTGAGAAGGTAGGTTTTTCCATACAGAGGGTGGTGAACATCTGTGCAAGATTCTTAGGTTTATGGCTCAGAATAATTCGAAGTGGAGAGAGCACATTTAGAATGGCATCAAGAACCTCAGATTTATGTACTAGGCACATGCAGAGACAGTACATATACCTACTAAAGTGTGAATGTTAATACCTACGCGGCCAAATCTTGTTATTGCCGCTAGAGCAAGATTTTGCTCTGAATAGTCTGTGTGATAGCTGTCGTGCCATAGCCACAGCATGTTAAAATAAACCACGCACAGGCAGCTTCTACTCAACTGTATGAAGTTTGGGACCTGGAATACAAGGATCCTTGCAAACAAACCCACAGTGACAGGCCTAATCATCACTTTGCCATGATTGCCTGGGAACTCAGCCACTAAAAGACTCTCTGGTTGTGCAATGGTGAGTAGTTTATTCGTTGGGTGTAATAAAAAAGTTCAAGAATTTGCTCAAATTGTGTGCAATAAAAAGAAACAACATCCCTATTGATCCCTGGGACTCTGGCCCATGAACATTGATGGGACGACAGATGGCACAATGGGCTAAGTGTTCGGCTGGCAACCGGAAGGTAGCCGGTTCGAATCCCGCTTGGAGTGCATACTGTCGTTGTGTCCTTGGGCAAGACACTTCACCCACCTTTGCCTGTGTGTGAATGTGTGTGAATGTGTGTGAGTGATTGGTGGTGGTCGGAGGGGCCGTAGGCGCAGATTGGCAGCCACGCTTCCGTCAGTCTGCCCCAGGGCAGCTGTGGCTACAGAAGTAGCTTACCACCACCGAGTGTGACTGAGGAGTTAATGAATAATGCGATGTAAAGCGCCTTGAGTATTAGAAAGACGCTATATAAAATCCCATCCATTATTGATAGTGGAAAAAGGCATTCATAATTGGCTCAAAAATCTTGATTCTATGCTTTGGGGGCACACCAAGGCCCTGGCAAACAATAGAACATTCCAAAGACTACCCATCCACATCGTTGCAGTCACCACTTTCCACATGGACGAGTGCATGTTTTGCACTGGCTTCATCTGAGAACCTACATAACTGAATGGAAACCATCCTTAACCCTGGAACTACCAAAGATTTGTTTCATTCCCAAACATTTCTACCGCCAAGTACTGCACTCCAGCTTAGTCAGGAAGACATACGATTTGGTTATGTGGGCAATCACTGGAGCACTGGAATATTGACCTCAACTCAATGGTGCTCTTCAGTAAGGGTACTCCTGACATTCCAAGAGGCTGCAAATGTTGTGTAAGCCATCGATAACCTCACTTCTCAATTTGTCAATCTTTGATTACCCCAAGTCAACAACATCTCATCTGATCACTTTTTAGTAACAATGAATGAAATAAGGCTTGAACAATGAACACTGCCTGAAATTAATAATTTATTCAATCTTAACAGCTCCAACCTGAAACAGTGACTTCTCATCCCACAGATGCAGCCTGACTTGCTGAGTATTTTTGGCATTTTTTATTTTTGATTCACCAGCCTCAAATGATATTTGCAGTTCTCCAGGATCCATGGGATCCCAATAGCCTATGGTTACTTTAGACATTACTTTAGAGATACAACACCGGCCAGTAGTCACCTCGTATATTATCACTATCCAACACGCTAGGGACAATTTATCATTTTGTCAAAGCCAATTAACCTACAAACCAGTACGTCTTTGGGGTGTGGGAGGTAACCAGAGCACCCAGAGAAAACACACACGGTCACAGGGAAAAAATACAAATTCTGTACAGACAGCACCCGTAGTCATGATCGAAGTTTAAATTCAATTTGGAATATTTTTGGAGGACCAGGAAACCAAGAACCCGGGCCTCTGGTGCTGGCAGGAAGCAACTCTGCCACAGTGCCGTTACCTGACAAATCAAATCCTCCTTTGTCAGTGATTGTTGTAAACTGGGTAAAATAATGAACTGCATCCTCATGTTCTTTGTTGAAGTTTTAATGTCCTCCTTAAATAGCACTTTCATGTGCTTATGAAACTTGAATACAATGTATATATATTGTACACCAAAAACAATACTGACACCTTTGGTGTTAATTGGGACGACAGATGGCACAATGGGCTAAGTGTTCGGCTGGCGACCGGAAGGTAGCCGGTTCGAATCCCGCTTGGAGTGCATACTGTCGTTGTGTCCTTGGGCAAGACACTTCACCCACCTTTGCCTATGTGTGAATGTGTGTGAGTGATTGGTGGTGGTCGGAGGGGCCGTAGGCGCAGATTAGCAGCCACGCTTCCGTCAGTCTGCCCCAGGGCAGCTGTGGCTACAGAGGTAGCTCACCACCACCGAGTGTGACTGAGGAATGTATGAATAATGCGATGTAAAGCGCCTTGAGTATTCTAGAAAGGCGCTATATAAATCCCATCCATTATTATTATTAATTGTTATTTTCTTTGGAATGGTGGCCAATTTAAGTTCATCACAAACCAGCACCAAAAACCTATTGGGGAAATTGGTCAGTTTAATTTCACTGTGCAATAAGGTATACTTGAGTGAAAATAAGTTCTTCCTGGCAGAAGTTGACTTTGCTTTTTACTTGGAAATCAAACAATTACAACAACTGTAGTGGAATTTCACCCCTTGGTGTTGCTGGCACAATATCCATATGGGTCTTTCTTTTAAAACTGCAAGTACTTATTTGAACGTGTTTATCCAGAGAGCAAGTGCGGCTTCAGTGCTGTTAAATCAACAACCAACATAGATTTGCAAGAAGAGTCAGTTGTATGCCTTTCAATCTGACAAATGCTTTTGATTGACCTAGTCAGCAAATAAAAGTATTTTCCAATTATTTATGTGATTTACCTGCCGTATCTTCCCAACTTCCACTATTCAGTATTTTGTTAGTGGGTTTAAAAACTTGGTTTTGGGTATTTTAAAAGGCTGCAACTTCGAAAATAAAGGTGGAAATGCGACGGGAAGATATTTATGGCGACCATGGGAAAAACGTGAGTATGATATGTGAAAATGGGAAAGCTATGGCCTAGCGTTAGGAAGAAGATAGGAATTAACCAGATTTTAACCAGATTGACACACACATACGGAGATGGCCACACATAGAGATCGTGGGCACAAACACAAACAATAGGAAGACTTGGGGTGTTGTTAGAGATGGGGTGTTGTTAGAGCAAGACCCAGTGCAAACAAAGTTTTGTAGAATCACATGTCAAGCTGTATTTTTTAATAATATTTGAAAAATATTCAGTTTGGGTAGAACATGGAAAGGTGTTATTAGCACAATCAACACACTTGTGATTATGTTATCAGTATCCCAGAAACTGAAATGGAATGGAGCTAGGTGGCATTATGGACATTGAAATAGTTGACTTAAGTAGTGGAACAGCAATATGGTTAAAACATAACCCTCTGCTAACACAATGCAAAAATTGCAAATGATCTGACCCAGCTTGGGTTAATTTTCTGGAATGGTTAGAGATTCAAGCTAGTGGAGGTCTAATACAATGGTTTCAAGTCTTCCCATATTGCTTGGATATGTTACTTACATGTTATTGTATTTTATTAGATATTGTGTTATCTATCTTCTATCTATCTATCTATCTATTCTATTATTATATAAAACTCTGTGGCTGCCGCCTGCCGTCCGGCTGCCTTTTGATTCGTTCCATCGTGTGATGTCACAATGCCCAATACTCGCAGATGTCCAATCGGAATGCCCAATGCTCGCAGATGTCCAATCGGAATGGATCCATTTACATGTACGGCTGCCGGCTGCCTTTCTTCCTTTGATTCCTTGCCACGCCGAATCCAGACGCACAATCGCCAAGATCTTTTCCATTTCGGTAGAGATTTCACTTTTCTTTCTAAGTATCCACTCCTCATTACATTTCATCGTGTTTATGCACACCTTTTTAATCAAATCCTTCTCCCCCCCCCCACATTTCAAAAATAAACTGGCTTCTCACCCATAGAAGCAGCCATTTCGGTAGACATTTCACTTTTCATTCCAACTATCCACTCCTCATTAGATTTCGTTATGTTTATGTCCACATTTTTCATTAAATCCTTCTCCCCCCCTCCCACTCACTCATTTTGTCGCCTCCTGCTGGCCAGCGACCATAACGGCTGCTGGCGCCCGCGTCTCGCCTCAAAGACGCCATTTAAAACCAGCCGCACTGCTTATTCCTGAGCCGCTTGAATTGGAGGACCACGTCTCCCGTGGGGGCTACGGGTAGGGAACGGCTGCGTTGGGGGAGCAGACCCCTTGGTCTAGTTAATATATAAAACTGTGTGCCTGCCGCCCGGCTGCCTTTCTGCCTTTTGATTCGTTCCATCGTGTTATGTCACAATGCCCAATGCTCGCAGATGTCCAATCGGAATGGATCCATTTACATGGACGGCTGCCGGCTGCATTTCTTCCTTTGATTCCTTGCAACTCCGAAACCAGATGCAGAATCGGCGACATCTTTTCCATTTCGGTAGAGATTTCACTTTTCTTTCTAAGTATCCGCTCCTCATTACATTTCGTCGTGTTTAAGTACACGTTTTTAATCAAATCATTCTCCCTCCGCCCCCCCCCCCCCCCCCCCCCCCAGTATTTCAAAAATAAACTGGCTTGTCACACATAGAAGCAGCCCCAGCCCCTGGTGAACGTTCCATCGTGTGATGTCACAATGCCTGATGCTCACAGATGTCCAATCGGAATGGATTCATTTACATATGCCTTTGCAGGAGCCCCAGCCCATGGTGAACGTTCCATTGTGTGATGTCACAATGCCCAATGTTCACATATGTCCAATCGGAATAGATTCATTTACATATGCCTTTGCAGGAGCCCCAGCACATGGTGAACGTTCCATCGTGTGATGTCACAATGCCCAATGCTCAAAGACATTCTTGCCATAGAGGGAGTACAGAGAAGGTTCACCAGACTGATTTCTGGGATGTCAGGACTTTCATATGAAGAAAGAATGGATAGACTCGGCTTGTACACGCTAGAATTTAGAAGATTGAGGGCGGATCTTATAGAAACGTACAAAATTCTTAAGGGGTTGGACAGGCTAGATGCAGGAAGATTGTTTCAGATGTTGAGGAAGTCATGAACAAGGGGTCACAGTTTAAAGATAAGGGGGAAATCCTTTAGGACAGAGATGAGAAAAACATTTTTCACACAGAGAGTGGTGAATCTCTGGAATTCTCTGCCACAGAAAGTAGTTGAGGCCAGTTCATTGGCTATATTTAAGAGGGACTTAGATGTGGCCCTTGTGGCTAAAGGGATCAGGGGGTATGGAGAGAAGGCAGGTACAGGATACTGAGTTGGATGATCAGCCATGATCATATTGAATGGTGGTGCAGGCTCGAAGGGCCGAATGGCCTACTCCTGCACTTGATTTCTATGTTTCCCTCTCCTCACCCCTCTCCCTCTCCCACCCATCCCTCTCTCCCCCACCCCCTTCCCTCTCTACCCCACCCCCTTCCCTCTCTCCATCCGCCCCCTTCTTCCTACCCCTCTGTCCCTCTTCCATCACTCCCCCTACCCCTCTCCTCCTCCCTACCCACTCTTCCACCTCTCCCCCCTTCCCCTCCACTCTCCCTCCCCACTCTTTCCCCTCTCTCCCCCCACCCCTCTCCCCCTCCCTCCCCCCCTCCCTCCCCATCCCCTCCTCCCCCACATCTCTCTCCCCATCCCCCTCTCTCACCCCCTACCCCGCTCTCCTTTCCCTCCCAAATCTGTTCCGTTTCCTCCTCCTCCTCTCCCCTCCCTCCCCTCTTCTCACCCCCCCTCCCTCCACCTGTGTGTTTGGGGGGTGGTTAATGTGAGTGTGATGCCGCAGCCCCCCCGCCCCCACCCCCCCCCCCGCAAACGCCATTGGGGAAACAGACCCAACGGGTCTGCACTTGGTCTAGTAACTTCTAAAAACATGGAATAGAGCAAGAGTTGGGATGAACTGGACCCGTGAAAAATGACATCATGCTTTTGAATGAATTTGCTGAAAAGTAACCTGTAAATGAGAAAATAAAGGGGTCAAGTACAAATCGTCAGGTAACTGTGAAAGCATGGTAACAGTGACCTTTTATATTTGATTCTCTGGCTTTTTTATGATGTAGCAGAGCTGACAGAAAACATGCTCATTTAATTAAAACATAAAAATACAAGTTCAAAGACAGTAATAAAAAAATGGTTTAATTTAAAAACAAACCCTAGCACCAAACTTTTTAGATATAGTTATTACATCAAATAACTCATCTTTGTAACATAATAAATCTAGAGGTTCCTTGTATAATGTTGGAAATGAGATCGGGAAGAGCATTTCAGGTAGGTAGTTTATGGTAAAGAAATTGGCATCATCTTTGTATTTTTTTAATAATATTTGAAAAATATTCAGTTTCAGCAATGGAAAACAGAACCCTATCATTGTTTTTGTAGCTTAGCTGAAGCCAGGATTGGATAATTAAACTAGCTGTCTGCCAAAGATATTTAAACAAGTTAAATGTGAGGTGGTCCACATGACATGCCAAGATCAAAGGGCCGACTATAAATATAAGACATTGATGTGGGAATAAATGTATGGAAGAAAGGAGAGCACTGTATAAAGGGCAAGTAGAAATGACACAATATTAGTGGGCAGAAATCAGTGTTGAGGCTTGGACAGGAAAATTATAAAGGAAGGCTATTCCCTCTGGAATTTATCAACCTCTGTCAATAGCTGATTAGAACATTAACAAACTACTTTATTCAGAGTAAGTACATAACATATTGGAAAGACTCTGTGGGTCAGGTAACATCTGGATAAAGAAAAACAGAGTAAATGGAGCATTGTGGGCTCCGCCTTTCCTTGATCACTGTTGTGTTTTGAACATCTTTCATTAATTTGTACTATTTACCTTCTATATCTTTCGTTTCCCTTTCCCCTGACTCTCAGTCTGAAGAAGGGTCACAACCCAAAACGTCACCTATTCCTTTACATTGAGATGGTATATTGATTTACAAGAACATTGCCAATGCTGGAAATGTTTTACTGAGCATTAGGTGCATTCAGCCCTTTGAGTTTATGCTAACTGTCTGACTAACCCCATCGCTCTCATTCTACCGTTTATTTCTTATATCGATTCTCTCACCCATGGCCAATAACACTGCCTCGATCATCCAGAACTTACACAAGGACTAATTTCCAGTTAGCAATTAATATATTGGAATGGCAGGGGCCCGGGGGGGGGGGGGTAAAGTAATCGAGGTTGAGCTTCTTCTTCTTTATTATGGAGTGCACAGCCTAACTTGTTCTATTTGATCTTATTTGTTTGTGCACACCAGGATGATTGCATTAGTCGAAACAGGGCGGACCACGTGAAGGTTGCAATCTCCCACCCCAGATATCTGTAGCTACTCTTAGTTCATACATTCACAAAACCTGCTTAGGCCTCATTGAAACATACCAAATACTGAAAGGCTTGGATAAAGTGGATGTGGAGAGGATGTTTCCACTAGTGGGAGAGTCTAGGACTAAAGGTCATAGCCTCAGAATTAAAGGACGTTCCTTTAGGAAGGAGATGAGAAGGAACTTCTTTAGTCAGAGGGTGGTGCATCTGTGGAATTCTTTGCCACAGAAGGCTGTGGAGGCCGTCAATTATATTTTTAAGGCAGAGATAGATTCTTGATTATTACAGGTGTCAGGAGTTATGGGAAGAAGGCAGGAGAATGGGGTACACACATACGTATATACATACACATGCATACACACATATATACCCGCTGCACCCGCTGAGTTTCCCCAGCAATTTTGTGTACCTTCGATATTCCAGCATCTGCAGTTCCCTTTTGTACACACATATATACATGCGCATATTATATACATATGCATATATATACATGCATATATACATACACACGCATGCATATATACACATGCATGAGTAGATGCACACATGCATATACACACACACATGATTTTGTGTCTATTATACATACAAATATATATATACACGCACACACGTATACATATACACATTATTATTTATATTATTCAGTACATTTTGGATTTTAAAAGTCCCAAAGAAATATGAAAGAAGCCGCGGTTGTACTGACCTTCCATTTGTGACAACGCGATGCGCGGTAGATATTCAAATGCTAACGGGCGCCGCATTGGGGGGGGCGTGGTCGGCGACGGAGGGCGTGGTCGCGACGGGGGGGGGGCGTGGTCGGCGACGGGCGGCGACGGGCGGCGACGGAGGGCGTGGTCGGCGACGGGGGGGGGCGTGGTCGGCGACGGAGGGCGTGGTCGGCAATGGGGGGGCGGGGCGAGGTTGTGCGGCTGCGCCACGGAGCGCGGCCATCCCCAGACCCAGCGCGAGCGAGCGAGGCGGCGAGACAGCGCATGTGCCAAGCGGCCCGAAGGGGAAGGGTTGGAGCTGGCGCCACGTTTGCCGGTTCAGTCAGAGCTCGAGACAGAGCGAGCTTCAGTATAAAATGTGTAGGAAGGGACTACAGATGCCGGGTTTAAACCGAGGGTAGACACAAAAAGCTGGAGTAACAGCGGGTCAGGCAGCATCTCTGGAGAAAAGGAACATGCGACGTTTCTGGTCGAGACCCTTCCTCAGACTGAGAGCCAGGGGAGAGGGAAACGAGAGATAAAGACGAGAGAGAGATGGTACAAATGAATGACGGATATGCAAAAAAAAGTGACGACCATGGAAACTCCATTGCTGAGTGTGGGCTGCAGCTTGTTGTGTCTATCGAGCTTCAGTATAACCTCACACACACACACACACAATTGTGAAAACGGAAGCGTTCTGGATATAGGTGACAAATGAGGCAAAGTAGGAAGCAAGATCATGGAAATGAGGCAACTTTTTGGACTGGGCTCTCTGGAAAAATAGAAAGTTGCCTTACACCACAGGAATGTGTGGAACTGTTAACCATCAGATACAAATGCGGTCGTTATTGGATGTTCGGGCATATTGTAGAGATTATTATTGGTTGTGCGCAGTCTTGGCTGGGTACGGCGCATTTAACGGGCAGACATTCATCACTTTTCACCAAAGGAAGTTCCTAGCGATATATTTTAATACGAAGTTAGACAGTTCAACAACATTTAGTTACTCCAGCTTTTTGCGTTTATCATCACTTATGAATATGTGTCCCAACAATTGGTACAATTAACGAATGCAGTAATTCATTAGTTACTGAATAATTCGTTGATTACTGCGTTCATTAATTATACCAGTTATATAGGATGCGTTTTCGTAACGGGTATTGAAGTGCATAACTTGCATTAAACATTTGATACAATTCACAAATGCGGTAATTCAAGTCTGAAGAAGGGTCTCGACCCGAAACATCGCCCATTCCTTCTCCCCAGCGATGCTGCCTGTCCCGCTGAGTTACTCCAGCATTTTTTAGTCTTATCTTCGCGGTAATTCATTTATTGCTGCATTCGGCAATTGTGCCGGCTAATTGCTGAATGACTGCATTCAGTAATTGTACCAGTTGTACAATCGAGGGTGGGAAAAGTGAGCAAACAATGAAAAGGGGGCGGGGAAATAACACCAAAAAATGTAGAATTGATTGCTTTTTGTAGAGGAAGGAAGAAGATAGTTGGACCAGTTAAACTCAGGTGAGTTGCTGTGGGTCTGATGGTTCTCATTCATATTCTCCAGCAGTGGCCCTGTGTAATCTGTGTACTTGACGCGTGATCTGTCAATCACCCAAGCGTCACTGCATTTCCAGGAGCCGATGGTTCAACAACTCCTGCCTCCAAGGGCTGTGATAAAAGGGATCGCTGCCCCCAAACTAAAGAACAGTTCATCGAAGGCCAAAAATAGTGGATCGGCTGTATGCCGTCTGTCAGTCGGAACAGAGGGTGGGAGAAAACGAGCGAACAATACCTTTTGCATTGCAATTCCACCGCACATGAAGTAGAATCAGGGTTTGCGTGGAGCTTTTTTTTTCCAGATGTGTTGGCTTCCAAGCTAGAAAGACGCTATGGGATATATTTATTTATTGATTTCTTTCATTCCGATCATATTAAAAAGCAAACTTCATGCATCCCGAACCGAAGGTAAATATTTACAAAAATATCCCTTTTTGTGAACAACGTGTATTAGGTTTAAACATGTAAACCAAAACACTCCCAGTAAATAATGTTTTATCCAGAAGGCAATGGCAATCCTCTGAATGTAATTTAATGGCATAAATTCAGAGCGAACTGCATGGAAATGCTATTTTGCAGCAAAAAGATACGCAGAAACTCGATACAGGTTCGGAAGTAGCAACTGTGTTTTTTCCCCCCACAGATGTGCTTTTCGAGAGGTTTACGGATTATGGGCTGATAGTACCGTTTAGTACCGATGACCGGGGTCAGTACATTTCGCACATTGTATCGACGGTGTACGGCCAGCTTCGGTCTGGGCGGCGCGTTGCACGGAGCAGCCCACAACAGAGCGGAGACCGGGAACTGTACTTTAACGTCACCATTTTCGGGAAAGAATTGCATTTACGCTTGAAACACAACAGCAAGCTGGTTGCTCCCGGTGCAACGGTGGAATGGCAGGAGGATTTTGGGACCGTAGCTACCGAACCAATCCATGGAGACTGCGTGTTTTCCGGGGATATTACTGATATGCCAGGAGCAACCGTGGCTCTAAGCAATTGCGATGGATTGGTGAGTGCGGAAAAATAGCTATACTAACTACTGTAATTAACACAATGTTGGCGAGGGGAGTGTGATGATTATTAGTGAGATGACCAATGGAACCCATTTGGGAAGTTCCAGTAAACATCACAGTAACAGAAGTGTTGTACATTGTGTATGCAAACAAAGAATTTCCCTGTGCCTAGCACATGTGACAAAGTATTCCGATTCCTATCCCTATCCTCCACTATCCTTCCCACCCTTGAATATATCAGCCAATCGCATACAAAAGCAACGTGAAAGTTTTTTTGTTGTTCACTTGGTACATTCGCTTATTTTTGCAATGATAAAGTAAATAGGCTCACTTTCAATAGACTCTCAAACGGGTATGTTTAAACAATGTTAATTAATTTGTTACTTTGTGTTGTATACGGTATGTCGGGCTACAGTAACACAATTCGCCGAATATCAGCATCCTACGCTACTAACACTAGCGTTCTTCCATGTTAAGGGTTTCAGTTTTTCCGCCCTTCCCTGTGTTGTTCTGATTGGTGAGATGTTAGGGTGGTTTGAGATAGTGACCTTTATCTCCTTTCCGGATTGGCTTCCACTTTATATGCAATTAGACCGAGGAAGAGCAAGATTATCGTTTTTGTTTTGGGGGAAAAAAATCTCCAGGATAATGACTCTTTTTGGAAAATGTTTTTTTGTCAACGACGTTTATTCTAAATGTTTTGGATCCATTATTGCGGTACCATGGATATTCCATTAACCAAATTCAGTGATAGACTCTAAGTACTGGAGTAACTCAGCGGGTCAGGCAGCATTTCTGGAGAGAAAAAAAAGATAGGTGATGACCGGGGCCCTTCTTCAGACTGGTTATCTTTGGTATAAATCAGCATTTGTAGTTCTTTGTTTCTGTCGTTAATTTTGTTGCGTCGCGAGTCCTATTGTCACCATATAACTGGGGTGACGGCTTGAAGGTTAGATGTTCTGGAAAATGACAAGGATGAAGCACAAATCCACGCGGATCTACGTCGAGCGTTTAGCTTGACACGATAATCTTGGGAACCTATCAACATTTGGTCTGCTTAACTGTTGCCCAACAATTACTCCTGCGCCGTGTTCCTGATTCCAACTACCCTGTGGATATAAATGTTATTCTTTAGATCTCCTCTAAACTACTTTTGAAAAACAACTGGTATGGCAAGGCGTCCTACAATGTACTCTGTGTCTGTCATAATTTTGGATTTAGGACTTAAATCAAAACTACACTTTGCGTTTTAACCACAGCTTGCAGGAAATCGTAAATTATGGTAATGGCAGGGTTGTGAAGGAAGCAGAAGCCTGGGAAAATGTCTGTTCTGAATAGCATAATCTGCTGTGTATCTTCAACCAAATGAGTTACCATTGTAAGGGCAACTGAATACTATGCATGCTTACTCCATATTGCCTTCTTTAGTATGGAAATACACGTTAAATTTGCTTTGTGTAATTAAAAATTGAATTCCAGCAAGATCTATATATTCCATTCAACTTAATTTTCATGCCTTATTTTTTATATTCTGTCTTTAATTTTGGAAGAATGTTTCCTAAATCAGATGTCAGTACAGACTTGTGAGATGGAAACAATCCCAAAATTAACATCGATATTTGAGTATACCTATGGGCTAGATAATTCTGAAGATTTACCAACATTGTGTAAAGAATTTTATTCTCACTTCAATTCACAACAGTCAGTTCTTTATCCTGAGGCTATGCTTCCTTGTTGTAGATTTTCCATCTAGAAGCAACAACCTCTTGACATTCACCATATCAAATCCTTTCACAACTTTCATATTTCAATGAACTAACAACTCATCCTTGGTGTATTTAATTCCATTTTACTTGAAGATAGACACAAAATGCTGGAATAACTCAGCGGGTCAGGCAGCATCTCTGGAGAGAAGGAATGGGTAACGTTTCAGGTCGAGACCCTTCTTCAGTTGACCGAAAACACCCGTTCCTTCTCTCCAGAGATGCTGCCTGACCCACTGAGTTGCTCCAGCATTTTGTGTCTACCTTCAATTTAAACCAGCATCTGCAGTTCTTCCCTATCCATTTTGCTTGAAATTGGTTTGTATGACAATCATAACATTCATAAAAACAACCTAGCTATTAAAACATATCTAATAGTAAAGGCAGAGGAATCTTCCACTTTTTTTGCAAAAGGCTAGTGTGCAGCAACACAAATAAGTAGGAAAACTAACAGTACAGTTTTGTTGCTAGAGGAAATCTATATAAAAATAAGGAGGCCATTGTTCAGTTCAACAGGGCATTGTTGAGCCCACATCTTTGATTCCATGTATACTATAAGTTATAGGAGCAGGATTAGACCATTCGGTCTATCAAGTCTGCTCCGCCATTCAATCATGACCGATCTAACGTTCCCTCTCAACCCCATTCTCCTGCCTTTGCCCCATAACCCCTGACACCCAACATTATTGGCCATCATATTTAAGAGAGGATATTAATGGATTGGAAATGGTTCAAAGAAAATTTGGAATGGATAGGTTGTCATTATGAGAGTATGCGGATTCAGGTGCTTCAATCCACAGTCCACATTGACAATCGATTGCCCATTTTTACACTAATCTCAGCATATATCATTCTCTACATATTCCCATGAACTTCCCTTCTTGCCTTAGCAAAAAGAGTTTTCGGGCAGGTATGCATTTATTGAAACCTCGGGTGACTTGATTGAAAGATGCATGAACCTGATGTGAGGACGATGTTTCCTTGTGGGAGATTCTAAAACGTGAGGTGACTATTTAAATATAAGTGTAATCAATTTTATACGGGGATGAAGCAGTTTTTTTTCCGGAGCTGAATCTTTGGAATTATTTCTCCTTCGCATGGTGGAAGCAAAGTTAGATAAATTCTTGATATGAATGGTGAAAGGTTAACTGGAATTGTGGTACAATTGCTACAGGAACCAAATGACTGACTTGCTCTGGCCCTTCTTGCAATAAAGGTCAACATACTCATTGACTTTCTAATTACTTGCTGCATCTCATTTTAACTTTCAGTCTTTTGTATAATAGCATCTTGGTCACATTAATGTTCATTTCTTGCGTCGGAAGGAACTGCAGATGCTGGTTTACACTGAAGACAGACACAAAATGCTGGAGTAAATCAGCAGGACAGGCAGCATCTCTGGAGAGAAGGAATGGGTGACATTTCTGGTCGAGACCCTTCTTCGGATAGCGTCGGGGTGAGGAAGTCTAGAGATATGGAGGGGTGAGGTGTGAAAACGACAGATCAAAGCAGACAATGATAAGGAAATGTTGAATCTGAATAATCTGAAGAAGGGTCTCGACCCGAAACGTCACCTATTCCTTCGCTCCAAGAAATTTGCAGATAATTTTATTTTGATTTTAATTCCGATATTCTTGTGTGCTTATACCTCTGAACTAAAGTATATACTCAATCCGTTCGGTCTCTCCTTGTGTGTTTGAACCCACTTTTCCAACAACAGATCAAGTTAAACTTGCTGCTGTTTCTTGGTTGCAGGTATTTCCTTATTTTCGCCTTCCATCACAGTGATGAATGTGGAGTGGCCACTGTGGTGGATGTTTATGTTAAAATGTATTTGCCGTGTTCTGTTGCTTTTTATTTGTATGACTGATTTGGCAAATTAAAATAAATTCCTCGTATGTTGCAATACATACTTGGCTAATAAAGTATTATTGTGTGTTTGTGTAGTTAGAGATCAGGCAAGTGGCAATCTTTTCAGAAGCTTATGTAATTGGAGCAAGGCATTTCCATATAAATCGTTGGCCTCTATTGTGCTACAATGAAACCAGCTGACCCTTGAGCTTGGAAATTGAGTTCGAGCTTGAGGGCTGAAAGCATCTTTGATGTACATGCTTCCCCAAGCCGCATGAAGTGTTCTGATGTTTCACAAGACTGATTATTGTAGACAATAGGTCTTAGCCACCCATCAATGATCTGAGAAGCCTTGTAATTTTTTTTTCCTCTGTTCTGTTTTTAATTGGGTTTATTGTACCTGATCATTCTGGACCTTGGATCATTGCCTAAACTCAATTCCACACCACTCCTCTGGACATAACTTCAGAAGTTGGGAGGGGGGCAACAAATTGACTCTGTACTTGTGAGGTAGCCTCTAGTTCTATGTCCTGATTTTTCTTCAATGAGAGCTCCTATTGTTGAGCCATTTAAGAATGTCAGATAGAAAAAGTAATTTCAGCTTTTATTTCAGAAAAGGAAACCATGTAGCAGTATAGAGTACTGAAAACAAATGAGGCTCTTCACAAATATAACCTGCTCTGTTTTACAATAAAATAGAGGGGAAGAAACCTGCTTGATAGGTATTTTTTGTTCTTTAAATATTTATCTTGTAATGTTCTTGTAGACATACAGTTGAGGTTGAATTTAATTTGCAAAGGGAAGTTTTCCTTCTCTACATTATTTGGAGGCTACCTTTCAAACACAGGGACATGAAAGCTAGTACTTTAAGTCTGGGGAGGAGTCTGAAATCAACAAGCCATCTGGCAACAATGGCAATTGAATGAATAACTTGTATGTTTCAGCTTGTAAGTTTCGGCTTGTAGGTTTCAACTTGTCAAAACAAACCAGTTTTATTTTTATTTGCTATTCTTACTGGGAGGTGATTGATTAGCTGCTTGTTATTCACAGCAACAGGTATCTAATGCAAAAGTTGAGGGCTGTGAATTTTCAAATAATGGAGACTTCTTTAGGAATCTAATCTCTTAATTAACTGGTGGAGTCATGATTATTGGGAAAATAGTGAAAATTTACCACTGCTGATTCAAAACATCAGAAGTGACAAATTGAATAATGTTATCTTGTTATTGATAAGAAGTTGCTAACCAATATTTAAATGTTATATTCACTAGGCTGGATTGATTCATGCAGATATTGGCGAGATTTTCATTGAGCCATTGGAGAAAGGCCAGAGGGCGCAGGAGGAGAAGGGTCGTGTTCATGTTGTGTATCGTAGATCATCTATCAAACAAACGGTATCAAAGGACCCCGATACTGAAGGTATTTAAAGGAGTATTGCTTGCAGAAAATTTCATGTCTTAAAGTCATGATTAAAAGTAAATATCTTATTTCATAAATCCTTGAAATCTGAATGCTAACTGAGCACAATATAAATGGATGTTTTATAAGATTAATGTTATTAAATATTTGTATTCTGCATTATTTGCTTGTTTTATCCATCTGCACAGTTATTGTGATAATCTGCCTTTTTAGTATTTTGTTTGAAGACCTGTAATTTCTCTTCTAATTTAATACCCCATCTAGTGTTGTTAAATGTCCAGAAAATCAACCATTTAAAAATTATGTGACGTTTAGCTAAAATAACTTGCTGATTTAATCTGCGTTAATCTATATTTCAATACAACATTTGTGGTATGCTGAGATCTTGGAGAGAACATCTGCTTTATTCATATTTGAATGAGGAAAGAAATTATAAGATGAGCTTTCTTGACTTTCACAAAGTCTCCTTTGCCTCCGAACCCCTTCTCATCTAATTGCACGTTAAATCAGTGCCTTAGGATATTTGTGTATATTAAAACCAAGTTGTACATTATAAGCTCGGGGAGAATAGTTGAGGCTGTTGTTCAGTGGAATTATAACACTCTGAATAGTGCGTATTGCTAAACCAGGTGTTTCTATAAACTACACATTAAAAGACATGTAGCACTTCATTACTCAAACTTAAAGCTATTTTCTTCAGATCAAACTCTGTTTGAAGCCCATGAAAGTATGATTGATTACACTAAGGACAATGTAGTTCTTGAGACTGTATGAGAAAAAATAGTCTTCAGTATGATTATTTATTGTCATGTACACCAGGGTGCGATGAAATTCCTAGTTCACATGAAGCTCACAGTGCAAACTGTGTACATAGTTGTTATAAATACAATGACCACTGCAAAAACGGCTGAATGCTGCAAGGATGTGGCACAAAATCAGAGGAGGGCAGAAGTACAAAACTGAATAACAGAATGAGGTTGAGTTAAGAATGGCAGCACCTCTGTGAATGGGGTGCAAAATAAGTGATTGGTTCAGAAGCCATGGGGAAGAAGCTGTTCTGAAGTCTGGATGTCCTTCCTGACTCTTCTCCCAAATAGTAGAAGAGAGAAACGGGAATAGCCAAGGTGCAATGATCCTTGACAATACCTCTAGCATTTCTGATGCAACACACCGTGAAGATAAACTGGATGGAAGGAAGCGATGATCATGTGATGCACTGGGCTGTGTTCAGCACACTATACAGGTTCAGCCTGTCAAATTGAATTGCCATTGGAAGCACAGTGTAAGAGTTGCTGCCTTATAACACTTGAGACCCTAGTTCTATCCTGACTATGGGTGCGATCTGTATGGAGTTTGCATGTTCTCCCTGTTATCCATGTGGGATTTTTCCAGGGGCTCCGGTTTCCTCCCACACTCCAAAGACGTACAGGTTTGTAGGTTAATTAATTTCTTTAAATTGTCCCTAGTGTGTAGGATAGTGCCAGTGTACGGGTGATTACTGGTGAGTGTGGACTTGGTGGGCCGAAAGGCCTGTTTCCATGCTGTATCTCTAAAATCTAAAAATATATAATTTCAGGGTACAAAATAATGACTATGACATTTACTCCACATATTGAGAGCATAGTTGTTGTGGAAAGGGGAGGCAATGAACTATTGCAGATTAACACTTTTCAATGGAAATGTAAAGACAAAGAACTGGAGTTGCTGGTTTAAAAATAAAGACCATTGGAGTGACTCAGTGCGTCTCTTAACAACATCCTTCCAGTAACTGCTATACTGTTCCAGCAACCCAGAGAGTTGTGAATTTGTGGAATCCTTTGCCTCAGAAGGCAGTGGAGGCCAATACAGATGGATGCATTCAAAAGAGATTAGATAGAGCTCTTAGGGTTGGAGGAATCAAGGGATATGGGGAGAAGGCAGGAACTGGGTACTGATTGTGGATGATCAGCCATGATCACATTGAATGGTAGTGCTGGCTCGAAGGGCCGAATGGCCTACTCCTGCCCCTATTTTCTATTTCTACCTTTCTAACATTGCGCCCAGAACTGAACACAATACTCTAAATATTACCTCACCAACATCTTGTATAACTGCAATATGACCTTCCAACATCAACACTTGTAAGAAGACCTAGTATTAAAAGCTATTATGGGGCCAGAAATGGAAGTAGTGTGGTTAATAGTTTATTGGGCATAGGGCCAAGGCAACAGAAAGTGGGCACGTGGGAAAACTTGTTGGTAAGGACTCCAAGGGAAAGTGAAAGATGCTTGAGAAAGATGTACCCAGAAACCTCACTTTCTTTAAAAAATATATATATAGAGCACAAAGGATAGAATGTCCTTAAGTCACCACAGGTTGTGTGAATATTAAATACATTATTGTATATTTGTAATCCCCACTATCCTCTTGTTAGATTGTTAATTTAATAGCGTTCTCCTAAGCACAGCTAAGAAGCAGTCACTCATAAAATTATCCATTTGCTATTTAAATTGTAGAAAACTATATAAATTGCCAAAATAGTCCATCAATCTACTCTGCTGTAGTGAAAAATGTATGCCAAGTTTTAGAACTTACTAGACCAAGTGGGACCTATTGGGTCCCATCCTCCAAGGCGGGGGGAGGGGGCGGCATCATAGGGGAGGACTGGTCCCCGAAAGCAATACACCACTTGCACTCCAGGCCTAGTTCCAGACCGAGGGACTGAAGAAGTATTTTGATCCAAAAGGTCACCTATCCATGTTTTCCAGAGATGTAGCCTGAGCCACTGAATGACTCCAGTGCTTTGTGTCCATTTACAGTATATATTAACCAGCATCTGCAATTCTTTGTTTCTACTAATACAGTAATAATCCCTTACTCGGTTAGAGTGGACGATCGACAATAATCAACACCATTTCCACCCACTCCTTCATCCGTTATAATGAGGGTTTACCATAGTTTACATACTGAATAGATGCCTGAAAACTAAACATATATTTGTTCAGTGCTATCAATGCAGTCAGATATCAAGAATGGAAAGTTGCTGTATGCAATTTTGTTGATTTTGATTATTAAAGAAAAATCCTATTCCATGCTGAAACACTT
This sequence comes from Amblyraja radiata, assembly GCF_010909765.2. Classification (NCBI taxonomy): domain Eukaryota; kingdom Metazoa; phylum Chordata; class Chondrichthyes; order Rajiformes; family Rajidae; genus Amblyraja; species Amblyraja radiata. The sequence continues at coordinate 13,350,843 of NC_045992.1, read as the reverse complement.
AGTTAATGAGTATTATGAATTATAGCCTACATAAAATAATATTGCTGTCTTTCAATGATTGCCATGTGTATGTGCAAAGGAAAAACACTCCTTTTGATTAACTGTGCCCGTATTGATCGTGTAAGACAAAAGACTGAGTGCAATAAACTAAAAAAAAAATCTATTAATGGATAAAACAATCAGTGTTCAGTATTCAAGAAACGGCTTAAATCAATGGTGCACAGTTGTTAGCTGCAGGCAGGGTAAGATTAACATTTCATATCATGAGGCGTTCTCGTGTTGTATTTTCAAAAATATCATCTGTTCAAATAATCTGGCCCAAAAATTAATCCCAAAATCAGAGATGGTGTAGCATTGTACATAAAGTATGAAAAAACTAATGGTAAGAGTAAAAGTTGGCTCAGAAAAGCGGGGTGAAGACGCAGTCTGGGTATAGCTACGATGCACCAATGGGTGAAAATGGGTGCTAGAGGACCTCTGAGTCAAGCAGCATCTGTGGAAGCAAAAGGTTGACACTCTACATTAGGACTTTATTTTCTGCACCCTGCCAGCTTAATGGTGTATTTTCTATTGGAAACTGCCCAATATTCCAAGTGCAGCCTCACCAACATCTTTTATAATTGCAACATAGTGGCCCGTTCATGAACAGAGCCCTGACTGATGTAGGCACTGTGCCACAAAAGCCTCCTTCAGCACCCTGTCTACCTTTGACGCCGTTTTCAGGGAAGTATGTACTTGCGCTCCTAAGCTTGTCTGTTCCATGACACTACCCAGGGGCCTATCGTTCACTGTGATCATCCTACCCTGGTTTGGGTATCCAAAATACAACACCTCAATTATGTGAATTGAATGCTGCTCTGTCATTCCTTGGCAAACTTGCAGAACTCGGGAAGATCATGTAATTTTTGACACCACCTTCAGTGTCTACAATACCTCCTATTTTAGTGTAATTTGCAAACTTACTAAATATGCCTTATACATTCCCATCCAAATAATTAACAAAGGCCGAACAACATTGGGCTCGGCTCCATTTCCTGTGGCACAGCATTATTCACAGGTCTCCAGTCTGAAAGGCAATATTTCTGTATCACCTTCTCCTATTATCAAGCTATATATCTAATTATTTATGTATTATTATCTGTATAACTAATTATTAATATTGATTCTTGTATATTTATTTGTTTTATTACATTAATGAACCTGAGCCTGTGACGCTGCAGCAAGCAAGAATTTCATTGTTTCATTCCTGATGAATAGAACAATTACACTCTCTTGACTCTTGGACGATGTGATTTGCTCCAACATTTAGTTTGATTGCGGCTGGTTTTCCCCTTTCTAATGCACCTTAAAGCTTTTTGTGTCAAAAATCTATCTGTCTCCTTCATAAATGTATTCAGTACATTTGTCTCCACATGTGGCAGAAACCTTGAATAAACTGCTCAACGAGAGTATTTGCCTGTTTGATTCATACAGTCAATATCCAGTATATACTCAATTACCTAATTCTGTGTGGATCCTCTGCAATCTAACCTTTTTGAGTAGGCTACCAAACAGGATGTACTTGAAGTTGGTCATGATTACAGCATCAATGAGGTCCTCTGGTATATATATCCGCTTGTTCTCCGAAGTAGGAAAAAGGTGCGGGTTCATGAGTGAAGCTCTTCTCCCCCAACTGTTAGAATTTTTTTGCAAGGATACCATCTGCTGTCGATACCATGTTCATTTTTGAGATGGCACATGGCTATTTTTGGTCACTTGCAGTAGTTGCAAAGCTGAGCCAGAGGGTTTGCTGTCGGCATGAGTCAGAATGAGATTTGATTAAAATCAGGGTCGTAGTTCCAAGTGTTTTATCAACGGGCACTTAACAAATCTTTCTCTCTTGTCCTATCATCTCGATGATCAGGGGGTTTTTGTTGAACCTCTCTGCCTTTAGCAGTCTAGAGAGCTGTTTCTTTCCCCTTGAGGCATGGGAATGAGAATCCGTATTGCATATATGATAAATTAGTTACTGCATCTCAAGGACTTTCTTATAAAACTAGCCTTTTGTTTTCTGGTAGGAAGACTGTTTCTCACAGTATTTTCTTGTGACAGTGGACATGTTTCTGCTACTGTGTTAAAGCCGTGCAGATGGATAATAACAGTGTGGATTAGGTGGTCGTTGAACAGTAATCAGTGCAGTCCTTGTCAGGGAATGTGGACATTCCTTCTGTCTTTAGATCTTAAAATGATGCATTCTAACAGATGCCAGTTATTGGATCAGGATGTTTCCATGACATCTTGTGTTTGTCTCGTTCTGGCAAAACAGGGGATTTGTTATGACAAGCTTTTTGTTTGCAAGAGGACTCCATTAGAGTTTGTTTTCCCTGCTGTTCCTTGTCAATCAAATACTGGCAGAGTATTGTGAAGTTTCCAACCCCAAAGGATCAGTTTATCTTCTTGGAATGCAGGCTAAGATTGGGGCATATACGCTTATGGCCATATCATGTTGGTTGAGTGAATCATTTAAAAAAAAAAAAGGAGCCGTATCAGCCATTTGGCTCATAGCATATGCAATCCTAAAGGAAGTTTATCAACGTTTTTGCTTCCACAGAATATTGAGGAAATTTGGCAGGTCGCTGAAAACTCTATCGGTCTTCAACAGGTGAACAGCAGAGGGAATACTGGCTGGTAGCATCGCGAACTGGTTTGGTTACTCAACCACCTAAAAACGAAGGAGGCTACATAAAATAAAGGACATTTCCCAGTCTAACACGGGTATTAACCTGCTCACTATCAAAAGGAAGTACAGGAAGCGCTGACTCAAAGACAGTTAATATCATCAAAGACCCACACCACCTTGACCATGCTCTCATCGGGTAGATGGTACAGGAACCGAAAAACATGACCTCCAGGTTCAAGAACAGCTTCTTCCCTATGATCACCAGGATCTTGAACCACACTGCAAAATCCAAAACCGGTTTATGTTTATTATTGTCGCATGTACTGAGGTACAATGCTTTGTTTTGCAATCTGTCCAATCAGATACTATACATCAATGCAATCAAGACAAACTCAAGTACAATAGAGCAAAGGAGAAGATACAGTGCAGAATATAGTTCTCAGCATTGTAGCACATCAGTTCCCGAGACAAAGTCCAATGTCCACAGATGGGATAGAGGTGAATCGGGCAGTATCCTAGCTTATGGATGGTAACCGAAGGAAAGAAGCTGTTCTTAAGAAACCACCTACTTCAGCAACAGTCTACTAGGGACTTGGTTTTGGTTGCTCTACATACTTTGCCTATTAGAAACAGAAAATAGGTGCAGAAGGAGGCCATTCGGCCCTTCGAGCCAACACCGCATTAAACTGCAGCAATCAAGAATTTAATTGTTCCGTCCCGATGCATATAATAATTAACCTCCTTTCACTCTTGGTCTTGACTTGATTTGCTCCAGCATTCAATAGACACTCAGTATCATTGTGGCTGTTTCTTAATTCTGATGCCATATTTCCCCTTTGTTCCGAATATCTGCCTATGTAAGTGTATCCAGAGAACTTCATAAACTGCTCAGTTTAAAAGTAGATTAAAATCTCCTATTATTAACACTGTACTCCCAAGCAGAACTGTGTTATTCTTCCCGGGTGGACAGGGGAAAAGATCCAAAGATCTTTTCAAAGCTTCTGTGAAATGTTTGCAGCAGCTTGTGGGAATTCCTGGCCCATGGCCACTCATAATGGAAGACAAGAATTCAACATGGTGTTGAGGACCTCAAATCCATTCATTGACAGCACCTAAACCCAAGAATCACACTACCTCCCGAACTAGCCTCTTAACTGCCTCATCATGCACTTCTTGCTTGACCAGAATATGGTCGAATCTGTGGGTCCAGCATTGGCCTATCGGCCAGCTCAGAATCATGGAAATGAAATGGATCAGGTTATCCTTGAGCCTAGGTCTAAGAATATAGCCCATATCTAACTGATGCCTTTGCATCTTTTCTGGCTGTTATCGTCATTTAACTTCAATAAAATAACCAATTTATAGCATTCAAACAAAATCAAGTCGGATGTACCCAATATGTTTTTCATTTCTACCATGTTCTTTACTCTCCCCCCGCCCACCAAACTATTCCTTAAATTTAACTTGACACTGCCTCTCCAGGGATGCTTTTCTAAGACCACTTTATTTCAGCATAAAAAGTGAAATCTCCTACTCCCAACCAAGCAAATACTGTAATAGCTGGTAAGGCTGAATTGAAGTTGACCATGAACACATTATTAATGCGTTGTGAACCTTGGCTACCTGGACACTTGTATCCTAGCTGCAAAAGAAAAACAATAGACGTATTTATCTTTAGTTTTTTTGCTAACTAAATGCATTTACTCTTGAGCATTTAAAAAAACACTGCAAACAATCATTGTTGTTTTAGGACCGGGAATCCATCAGTTTATGGTGTCTGGCGAAGAAATTCTTGGTAATTATTTCACAGGAGGGGAGTTTCACTATAAATCTTACAGAAAACAACAGTGAGAATCACTCTACTTTCTGCATGTATTCTGTCTTAGTGAAACCATCAAAGGTTTCAAAGGTCTTTTATTGTCACATGTACCAATCAAGGTACAGTGATATGTGAATTACTATACAGTTATAAAAAAAAGCAGCAAGACACACAACTACATAAAAGTTAACATAAACATCCACCACAGCGGATTCCCCACATTCCTCAATGTGATGGAAGGCAAAAAAGTCCAATCTTCTCCCTCTTTATTTCATGGTAATGAAAAACAAAATCTAGCTATTCAAAGAGAATAATCATAAGATGCTTTTAAACTTTGTAGTTTACAATGAATTTGGCCATTGCACATGGTTAATTTACAAAGTTTTGCGTTTAATTCAACGGCACTTATCACAGTCGATTACCATTTAATATGACATTGATTTGCAAATGCTTTGATCACTTAATTAGTAACCTCCAAACAAAACATTTGTTAAATACCGATTCATAAAACAAACCACAATACCAATCTGGGAACCTATCAGAATGTTTTAATATCAATAACCCACTTGCATTTACTGGAAATTTATGTCATTTACCAGAACCTTGCATAAAATAATGAGAATTTAATAATTTACATGTCCATTTATTTTAATATATAACTTCAATAATGTATTCCACCCTTCCTTCATGCGACTTATAGGTTATGACATGTGAACATATAACATAGAACAGTATAGTGCAGAAACAGGCCCTTCTGCTAACAATGTCCATGCCAAACATACTTCCAAGTTAAATTGCTGAGTGTGATTTGTGGGTGTTGCAGCATCATCAACCACATCAGATAAATGGAGGAAGATATCGCTCAGTCAAGCTCATGGTTGTGCCAGAGGTTCTGGGATAGATTCATGGAATAATGTAATTATATTATTGGTGAGGGAGGAGCCAAAATCTGCAACGTTCCATTCGCAGATCACACTTCAAATTAAGTGGGCTTGAGGAAGCTGCTGATTGGTCGAACGGACTAGAGGAAGCAGCTGATTGGCTTGTATCCCGGGTAAGGCTTTGTATTGTATCCAGGATAAGGGGGGGGGGGGGGGGAAGAATGAGGGCCAGGGCAGTTTACTGTTCTGGATGTCAGATGTGGGAGGTCATGGAGTCTGAGTGCCCTCCAGGCGTCCACATCTGCGCCAGGTGCGTCGAGATGGGGCTCCTAAGGGACCGTGTTAGGAACCTGGAGCAGCAGCTTGATGACCTCTGTCTGGTCAGGGAGAACGAGGAGGTCATAGAGAGGAGTTATAGGGAGGTGGTCACTCCAAGACCATGGGAGGCAGACAACTGGGTCACAGTTAGGAAGAGCAATGGGCAGTGGCAGGGACTAGTGAGTACCCCGGTGCCTGTACATCTTGAAAATAAGTACTCATGTTTGAGTACGGTTGGGGGAGACAGCCTACCTGGGGGTAGCGACAGTGGCCGGGCCTCCGGCACAAAGACCGGTCCTGTTGCTCAGAAGGGTGAGGAAAAGAAGAGGAGGACAATAGTAATAGGGGACTCTATAGTCAGGGGGTCGGATAGGCGATTCGGTGGCCGCAGACAGGAGACCCGGTTGGTAGTTTGCCTCCCTGGTGCCAGGGTCAGGGATGTGTCTGAACGTGTCCAAGATATCCTGAAATGGGAGGGAGAGGAGCCTGAGGTTGTGGTACATATAGGTACCAACGACATAGGTAGAAAAAGAGAAGAGGTCCTGAAAGGAGAATTTAGGGAGTTAGGAAGAGAGTTAAGGAGAAGGACCGCAAAGGTAACAATCTCAGGATTACTGCCTGTGCCACGCGACAGTGAGAGTAGGAATGGAGCGAGGTGGAGGATAAATGCGTGGCTGAGTGACTGGTGCAGTGGGTATGGATTCAAGTTTCTGGATCATTGGGACCTCTTTTGGGGAAGGTGCGACCTGTACAGAAAGGACGGGTTGCACTTGAACTCGAGGGGGACCAATATCCTGGCGGGGAGATTTGCAAAGGCTACTGGGGAGACTTTAAACTAGAACGGTTGGGGAGGGACTCAAATAGGGAAAGCTAGCAGTCAGTGTGTGAGGCAGGAGGCAGAGAAGGGTAGCACGCTGACCCAAAATGTAGGGGAGAAAGAAGAAAAAGACAATAAACAGAGAATAAGAGGGGGTGGGTTTCTTAAATGTGTATATTTTAATGCTAGGAGCATTGTAAGAAAGGTGGATGAACTTAGAGCCTGGATTGACACCTGGAAGTATGATGTTGTGGCGATCAGTGAAACATGGTTGCAGGAGGGCTGTGATTGGAAACTAAATATTCCAGGATTTCGTTGCTTCAGGTGTGATAGAATTGGAGGGGCAAGAGGTGGAGGTGTTGCATTGCTTGTCATGGAAGATATTACAGCAGTGCTTTGGCAGGATAGATTAGAGGGCTCGTCTAGGGAGGCTATTTGGGTGGAACTGAGAAATGGGAAAGGGGTAGCAACTCTTATAGGGGTGTATTATAGACCGCCAAATGGGGAGCGAGAATTGGAAGAACAAATATGTAAGGAGATCGCAGATATTAGTAGTAAGCACAAGGTAGTGATTGTGGGAGATTTCAATTTTCTACACATAGACTGGTAAACACATTCTGTAAATGGGCTGGATGGTTTGGAGTTTGTAAAATGTGTGCAGGATAGTTTTTTGCAGCAATACATAGAGGTACTTACTAGAGAAGGGGCGGTGCTGGACCTCCTGTTAGGAAATGAGACAGGTCAGGTGGCAGAGGTATGCGTTGGGGAACAGTTCGGGTCCAGAGATCACAATACCATTAGTTTCAATATAGTTATGGAGAGGGTCAGAACTGGACCTAGGGTTGAGATTTTTGATTGGAGAAAGGCTAACTTTGAGGAGATGCGAAAGGATTTAAAAGGAGTGAATTGGGACATTTTGTTTTATGGGAAAGATGTGGAAGAGAAATGGAGGACATTTAAAGGTGAAATTTTAAGAGTACAGAATCTTTATGTCCCTGTTCGGTTGAAAGGAAATAGTAAAAATTGGAAAGAGCCATGGTTTTCAAGGGAAATTGGACACTTGGTTCGGAAAAAGAGAGAGATCTACAATAATTATAGGCAGCATGGAGTAAATGAGGTGCTTGAGGAGTATAAAGAATGTAAAAAGAATCTAAAATGAAATTAGAAAAACTAAAAGAAGAAATGAGGTTGCTTTGGCAAGTAAGGTGAAAGTAAATCCAAAGGGTTTCTACAGCTATATTAATAGCAAAAGGATAACTAGGGATAAAATTGGTCCATTAGAGAGTCAGAGTGGACAGCTATCTGCAGAGCCAAAAGAGATGGGGGAGATATTGAACAATTTATTTTCTTCGGTATTCACCAAGGAGAAGGATATTGAATTATGTGAGGTAAGGGAAACAAGTAGAGTAGCTATGGAAACTATGAGATTCAAAGAAGAGGAAATACTGACACTTTTGAAAAATATAAAAGTGGATAAGTCTCCAGGTCCGGACAGGATATTCCCTAGGACATTGAGGGAAGTTAGTGTAGAAATAGCAGGGGCTATGACAGAAATATTTCAAATGTCATTAGAAACGGGAATAGTGCCGGAGGATTGGCGTACTGCGCATGTTGTTCCATTGTTTAAAAAGGGTTCTAAGCGTAAACCTAACAATTATAGACCTGTTAGTTTGACGTCAGTGGTGGGCAAATTAATGGAAAGGATACTTAGAGATAATATATATAAGCATCTGGATAAACAGGGTCTGATTAGGAACAGTCAACATGGATTTGTGCCTGGAAGGTCATGTTTGACTAATCTTCTTGAATTTTTTGAAGAGGTTACTTGGGAAATTGATGAGGGTAAAGCAGTGGATGTTGTATATATGGACTTCAATAAGGCCTTTGACAAGGTTCCTCATGGAAGGTTGGTTAAGAAGGTTCAATTGTTGGGTATTAATGGTGGAGTAGCAAGATGGATTCAACAGTGGCTGAATGGGAGATGCCAGAGAGTAATGGTGGATGGCTGTTTGTCAGGTTGGAGGCCAGTGACTAGTGGGGTGCCACAGGGATCTGTGTTGGGTCCACTGTTGTTTGTCATGTACATCAATGATCTGGATGATGGTGTGGTAAATTGGATTAGTAAGTATGCAGATGATACAAAGATAGGTGGTGTTGTGGATAATGAAGTAGATCTTCAAAGTCTACAGAGAGATTTATGCCAGTTGGAAGAGTGGGCTGAAAGATGGCAGATGGAGTTTAACGCTGATAAGTGTGAGGTGCTACATCTTGGCAGGACAAATCAAAATAGGACGTACATGGTAAATGGTAGGGAATTGAGGAATGCAGTTGAACAGAGGGATCTAGGAATAACTGCACAGTTCCCTGAAGGTGGAATCTCATGTAGGTGGTAAAGAAAGCTTTTGGTGTGCTGGCCTTTATAAATCAGAGCATTGAGTATAGACGTTGGGATGTAATGTTAAAATTGTACAAGGCATTGGTGAGGCCAATTCTGGAGTATGGTGTACAATTTTGGTTGCCTAATTATAGGAAGGACTAGACTAAGTGGGACCCGTTGGGTCCCAGCATCACACAGGAGGGCTGGTCATCCAACGCAATATTCCACCTCTCCACCAATTCTAATATTGGTGGCCAGTTGGGGGGGGGGGGGGCTTTCTGGAGCGCTAGTATGGGCGTTGTGGGCTGAAGGGACTGGTTTCCAGAGGGCTAGTATGCAAATTGCGCCAAATGGATTCTTGGGCTGGCGTCTCAGTCAATCAAGCCTGTTGTGCTGGCAACTCACTCACGGCTGGTGGGCTGGTAGTTGACTCACGGCTAATCCTTGAAATTCTATTTCAAACGGTATAAGGCCACCAAATTCAAGTGCAGTTTCTTACCACTTCTAGCAGGGTGCAAGGCCACCAAATTCAAGTGCAGTTTCATTCCATTTGAAGTAGGGTGCAAAGCCACTAAAGACAGCGAGTCGTGACCTCTCCCTCCTCCATCTTGTAGAGACTGAGCCACACCCACATTTCCGCGTTTTATAACCCCTCCCCCCCCCCACCGGAAAAGGTGTGGCTTTCATGGAGTGATTGACAGGAGAGAGATTCTCAACATTTAAAAAAAACCTAATAACACTTTTACTTTTCATTGATGGGAAGAATTCTCTGCACCTGCTCAGCGGAGGGGGACTGAGCAAGATGGCCAAAAATCACAGCCGTAAGTGGTAGCGTTTTATCTAAAATCAACATACAGTGCAAACAGGAAGTAAGTGCATTTACAGTAGTGCCTTTTAACTTCAAGCTAAAGCACACAAGCCGCCATTTGCAGTAAGTAGTGCCTTTCAACTTCATGCCACCATTTGCAGTAAGTGGTGCCTTTCAACTTCAAGCCAATGCACCCACGCCACCATTTGCAGTAAGTAATGCCTTTTAACTTCAAGCCAATGCACCCAAGCCACCATTTGCAGTAAGTAGTGCCTTTCAACTTCAAGCCACAATTTGCAGTAAGTAATGCCTTTCAACTTCAAGCCAATGCCCCCATTTGCAGTAAGTAATGCATTTTAACTTCAAGCCATTGCACCCAAGCCACCATCTGCAGTAAGTAGTGCCTTTCAACTTCAAGCCACACCCAAGCCACCATTTGCAGTAAGTAGTGCCTTTCAACTTCAAGCCACACCCAAGCCATCATTTGCAGTAAGTAGTGCCTTTCAACTTCAAGTCAAAGTAACTAAGCCACCATTTGCAGTAATTAGTGCCTTTCAACTTCAAGCCAAAGCAACCAAGCCACCATTCGCAGTAATAGTGCCTTTCAACTTCATGCCACCATTTGCAGTAAGTGGTGTCTTTCAACTTCAAGCCAAAGCTCCCAAGCCTCCATTTGCAGTAAGTAGTGCCTTTCAACTTCAAGTCAAAGCTCCCAAGCCACCATTTGCAGTAAGTAGTGCCTTTCAACTTCATGCCACCATTTGCAGTAAGTGGTGTCTTTCAACTTCAAGCCACACTCAAGCCATCATTTGCAGGAAGTAGTGCCTTTCAACTTCTGGAGGCGCTTTCTGGAGCGCTAGTATGAACCATTTTAGAACCAATAGACTTTTTTTTGCAAGCTTTAGAACCAATAGATATTTTTTTGCAAGCTTTAGAACCAATAGTCTTTTTTTGCAAGCTTTAGAACCAATAGACATTTTTTTACAAGCTTGAGAACCAATAGACATTTTTTTGCAAGCTTTAGAACCAATAGACGTTGTTTTGCAAGCTTTAGAACCAATAGACATTGTTTTGCAAGCTTTAGAACCAATAGACATTTTTTGCAAGCTTTAGAAGCAATAGATATTTTTTGCAAGCTTTAGAACCAATAGAGACAACTTTTGCAAGCTCTAGAACCAATAGACACTTTTTGCAAGCTTTAGAACCAATAGACATTTTTTTGCAAGCTTTAGAACCAATAGACATCTTTTGCAAGCTTTAGAACCAAGAGACACTTTTTGCAAGCTTTAGAACCAATAGATATTTTTTGCAAGCTTTAGAACCAATAGACATTTTTTGCAAGCTTTAGAACCAATAGAGACACTTTTTGCAAGCTTTAGAACCAATAGACACATTCTGCAAGCATTTTAGAACCACTAAGGGCACTTACATTTGAGTAGACATGTGTTCAGTGTTATTCACAGCTCAGAGAAACGTGGCCCTCTGCCTTCCTCCATCTTGAAGAGACTGTGTGGCACACCACTTCCTGGTTTTATGTCAAATCCCTCCCCCTTGCCGCCAGCGGGGGCAGCAGAGAGAATGGGGAATTTTGTAAAAACATTAATATCTCTGTCATTTTTAATCGACGGGAAAAATCCTCGGCACACATGCGGCGGAGGGGGGCTCTGAGCAAGGTGGCCAAAAATGACGGCCGTAGGTGGCGGCGTTCTCTCGGAAATCGCAGCACAGATGGCCAAAACCGGTCAAGAACAGACTTTTAGTAATATAGAAGATAGATGTCAACAAAATAGAGAGAGTACAGAGGAGATTAACTAGAATGTTGCCTGGGTTTCAGCAACTAAGTTACAGAGAAAGGTTGAACAAGTTAGGTCTTTATTCTTTGGAGCGCAGAAAGTTAAGGGGGGACTTGATAGAGGTCTTTAAAATGATGAGAGGGATAGACTGAGTTGACGTGGATAAGCTTTTCCCACTGAGAGTAGGGAAGATTCAAACAAGAGGACATGACTTGAGAATTAAGGGACAGAAGTTTAGGGGTAACATGAGGGGGAACTTCTTTACTCAGAGAGTGGTAGCTGTGTGGAATGAGCTTCCAGTGAAGGTGGTGGAGGCAGGTTCGATTTTATAATTTAAAAATAAATTGGATAGTTATATGGACGGGAAAGGAATGGAGGGTTATGGTCTGAGTGCAGGTAGATGGGACTAGGGGAGAATACGTGTTCGGCACGGACTAGAAGGGCCGAGATGGCCTGTTTCCGTGCTGTAATTGTTATATGGTTATATTAAGAGTGTTTAAGGAATTTAGAGAATGTAGATTGGCTATTTCATACTAGCCAATTATAGTGTTTGTTAGATAGAAGTTTGTTTTATAGAAGAAGTTGCTGCCCAGATAGGCAACGCAGCAGTATTCTCAGTTCTGGATGCCAAAAGCTCATTTTGGCAGATTCCACTGGATCCAGACTCGTCCAATCTTACTACGTTCGGCATCCGCTTTGGCTGATACAAATTTCTAAGAATCCCTTTGGCATCAATTCCGCCAGCGAAGTTTTCCAGCGCACTATGGAACAATTGTTTGCAGAGTACCCATGCGCTCTCATTGTTGATGATATTCTCGTCTACGGACGCGATCTGGCTGAACATGACGCCAATCTGAAGAAAGTACTTGACCGTGCCATAGACATTTATCTCAAACTCAATCCCTGAAGTGCAGGTTTCGAGTTCCAGAGGTTACTTCGGACATGTGTTCACAAGTGATGGTCTCAAACCAGACCTGTCAAAAACTTCAGCTGTCAACGAAATGTCTGCTCCTGCTGACGTTGTGAGCTTACAAAGGTTCCTCGGAATGGTCAACTACCTGGTAAGTTTATTCCCAACCTCAGCGACATATCTGCCCCCCCCTACGAGAACTGACACACATGGGCGTGGCATGGTCCTGGTACCCACAGCACCAAACAGCTTTTGACATTCTCAAATTGCAGCTGGCTAGCGCACCTACTCTCGCCTACTATGCTTTGGAATTACCAGTAAAGCTGCATCACCACCTCTCCGTGCACGGCTCTCCTGCACGTATCCAGTCCGACAACGGCAGACAGTTCACCAGCCAAGCTTTTAAAAACTTTGCACAATGATGGGACTTTCAACATATTACCAGCAGCCCCGAATTTCCACAGTCCAATAGACGCTGAACGCGCGGTCCGGAGTGCAAAACAACTCATGGAGCGGTCGTACCTTGCCAAATCAGATGTGTACCTGGACTTGCTCAACCCAAGGAATATTGCGCAGGATCCCATACTCGGTTCTCCAGCCCAACGACTGATATCTCGCCAAACCCATGCTCCTCTGCCCACAAGTTCATTCCCCAACTGCAGTTCAGAAGCAACTACAATCCAAACGTGAGACGCAGAAACGCTTCTTCGACAAGTCCAGCAAGCCACTTAAACCTCTCGCTCGTGGATAAGTGATCCGTCTCCAGACAAACAAGAACTATGCACGTCTGGGACACATCTACAACCCTGCCAACGTGCCGCGATCTTATCTGGTCGAAGCGGACAGAACCATCTAGATATGTAGATTTAATATATATGTGTTGTATCGTGATATGTGTTCAAGTCAACTCATTACAGAGAACAAATGAGCATATGGATTTGTGTCATAGATAAACCATAATCTTATTGAAATGAGGGAGCACCCGTCTGATGCTAAATAACCTTCTCTACCTATGTGGGCAGAATACAGAAGCATAATTGCGTGGTTGATTTTTGGTGTGGCCGATTTTTCTCTCTTTTAATATTTTTTTGGCTTTATGTAGTGAATCAGCTGGGTGCTGCCAAATCTACAGTAGCTTGGGCACTATTCATACTCTGCTCAGATATGTCCATAGCTTAATACAGACCTCCCTAAGATAGTGATAAATGTGTAATTGAAGAATGCCTTGCACCTTTGTCTTCAGTTCTCCAATGGTGTTTCCAAGAAAATATCCAATGCGAGCATTCTGGTTCTTCCCTCCACACAATCAGTCAGCGTGAATAGAACATGAAACTAACATTTATTTTCTTTTTGGATAATTAGGTACTTCTTTACTCTTTTGCTATCCTTCAGAAGTAATTTTGGTCTTGAAGGGAACATTGGAAACCGTTTTAGAGAATTTGTCAGGGAAGGCATGTATCAAGCCATTTTAACCTGGGGATAGAGGACAATTTTTGCAGAGAACAATTTATGTGCTGTAAATAAATACAGCACTTCTCATGGATCATTTAAGTGCACGTATTAAAGAAATTGCAATGAATCTGTCCTATTGAAACGATACCTTTTAATAGCATGAAATTATATTGCACATTAATTACTTAGACTCTCAATAAAGTGTATTTTCCTCCAAGAGTATGTAGAAATTACAGGATGATGGAACGCTGGTGATTTTGGGACACTTGGAATTCAGGAACTTTGGTGCATTGGTTATGATTCATTCACTTCTTACCACCTTGTGGTAATTAATTCACTAGGAATGCAACTGCTATATGCAGTGCCCACACGCATGCCTCAATTTATGTTTTGACCTTTATTAGATTTAAACTTCATAAAACAGGAGGAAAAAGAACAATCAATAATGAAAAATGTTCTGGCATTTTTGAACTACAACTTTTTAATGGTTTGTGGGATTAATAGCATTAGTATTGGAATAAATACATCGGTGTTAACATTTTTACGTATCAAAGTGCTCAGCATTGCTCCCTACAGCTGAAAATGAGTGCATTTGATATTGACCAAAGTTAAGAATTCTGCTTTAGAAGCAAGTTGAGTAACGGTAATTAAACAGTCAAAATTCATAGTTTATGTACACATGTGATGAGATTGGATCTAAAATATATTGCTTAACCTCCTCCTGGTTGCACAACAACCACCGTAGGCTGTTCTGATCTTCACAGAGCATCTGCTGTAAAAGCAGAATGAAAGGATCTTCTGGTTGTGCTGAGATGTACGGAAGTCATTATAGAACAGTGAGACAATGCCAAAAAAGTAGTGAATTACATAATGTTCGTTCCATTTGGTCATACAGCTCTAGAGATAGTTAACTGTTTAATCCATCAGCAGTATTTTTAGATTTTGTTTTAATTCTTTTATACCAAATTAATCCGTCAATGGGCCTTGTTGACTAGAAACATCAAGAGATATTGTGTCTTATTGTGGCGTTCCGTTTTTCTGGAAAACGGGCTGCATCGCGAGTTTCCATAAGATGAAGTCGCATCATCTGTGTATGCTGATTCTGAGGAAGGGTCCTGACTCGAAATGTTGCCTGTTCATTTCCCTCCACAAATCATGCTCCTCCCACTGAGTTCCTCCAGTAGTTTGCATTTTGCTCTTTATTCTCACAGCTGCAGATCCCGTTTTTCGTGTATTAGTTAACTACAAAAAAACAAAGTGCTAGGTTTTGCCCCATTCTTGCCTCTTTTTACCCAGCTTTCATCATTCTACTCCATCAGTATGAAGAAGGGATCCGACCTGAAAAGCTGTGTGTCCATTTCCCGGCACACGTTGCCTGACCCGCTAAGTTTCTCCAGCAACCAAATTTCGTTTGAACCTCTGGGTTCAAATGACAACAAATAAATTGTATTGTATTGTATTGTACTTTGTTTTATACTCAAGATTTCAGCTTCTCTAGTCTCTAGCGTCGCATCCATAATAGTCAGTTGCTGTTGCTTAATATTTGAGCAGAGGGGCATATTTTAAATTTCTAAAGTATGCAGGAGATCAGATGGAAAAATGGTGCTTATGTTAATAGCGAGAAGGTCAGATGAGGCTACAGAACGATATATTAATCAACTGGTAAGCTGAGTTGATAGATGGATCAAGTAGCAGAAAAATATACATTTACATAAACTTTGCATAAAAAGTGCAGCACAGAAACAGGACGTTCAGCCCAAAGATACTTTGGTTCAGCCTAAATAACCCATACCAGAGTTCATGCACCACATGAGCCTCAGCATAATCCTCAAATCGCGTTTATATTTATTTAGTTGCCTCAGTGCAGTAGTTTGTAGTTGACATGAAAATTGCTGATATGGTTGATAATGAGGCGAAAAATCTTAGGTTGCGGAATGATATTGATCAGCTGCTATATTGGGTGCAGCAATGGCAGGTGGAATTGAATCTTGATAAGTATGCTGTACTGCATTTTGGGAAATCAAATAAAGATCGGGCATACACTATGAATAGCAGAGTCCCGAGGAAATATTGAAGAACAGAGGGACCTTAGTGTTCATAGATCCGTAAAGGCCACAGCATAGGTTGATACGTTAGTGAAAAAGACATCTGGGATGCTGGCCTTCATTAGCCAGGGCATAGAATATAAAAGCATAGAGGTCATGGTATAAATTCATAAAACTTTAGGCTAAGCTGAAGCGTTACATGAATTTTTGACCACCATTTTATGGAAAGGATGCAAATGCTCTGGAGAAAATGCAGAGGAAATTTCCATGATGTTGCCTGAGATGGAATGAGAGAAGACCAGGCTGGGTTTATTTTTAATTGTAGTGGAGGAGGTTGAAGGGGAACCTAATAAAGGTGTACAAAATGAGGGGGTGTAGATAGGTGGGTTGTCTGAAACTTTTCCTCAATACAGAGCAGTCTAAAACCAGAAGGTATGGGTTTAAGGCAAGCTGTAAAATAATTTGGGGGAATCGGGAACATTATTTTTGCATAAAGAATGGTTTCAATCTGGTGCCCACTGCCTGAGAAGGTGGAGTGGCAGGTATTCTTGCAATTAAAAATATATATATCTAGGTGAAGATTTGAATCATAATGGCATGGAAGACCAGGGATCATTTGCTGGTAAATGGAATAAGTGTAGATGATTAATTGATGGTGAACATTTGGTGGTGAATTGATCGTGAGTAGTTGTCGACTCCCGTGACTTTTCACATGCACAATCAAAACTAAGTCTAGTCTTTGTCAAGTTGTAATTGCACCTACTTCCTAGCATGATTTTATAGTACTCGCCTGAGCAGTAACACGGAATTGTTCTACGTTATTTTTAGTTTGGATTTGAGAATGCATTTTGCATTATTGGAAATGGCTAAAAGCTACCATTTGTGTAGTATAAACATGACTTGCCATTTATTAATGACAATGTGAAACATGCCTTGTTGCAAGTTTAGATGGAGTGCTTAATTATCTGATGAGTTGTGAATGGATTAAACACTCGGCAATCATCTGTCTATACAAATTCCTGATATAATAGAGGGAAGGTCGTACCTGAATCTGCTGAACATGCTACTTATAGCGGTAATTCCCTGAGGCGGTGTCTATTTCTATAAAACTACAGTATTTGTGCTTGGTGTGACCCTAACCAGTGGAATTTTCCACTTGATTCCCACTATTTTTTATTGAGGCTCCCCATTTCCTAAAATGCAGCAATTATCTCAAGGGCAGTAACTCTCTAATTGTCTCCACAATGAAGTTGTTTTGTCCATGTCAACATTTTTGACCAAGGCAACAATGAGAACAAGCTAAATGGTCATTTTGAAACCCAAATTGAGTATTACTGAACAAGCTATTTCGACAAGTTAATGAAGAAGATCACCTTCGTTTTGGTTGACTTTTATCAATATATGTTGCTGAGGTTGAAGAGAACAGACCTATCAAATTTCATTCTAATTGTCCATTTTAGTGGTGGCCTCGTACAACTGAGTGGCTTGCCAAGCATTTTGGACAGCAGTCAAGAATTAAGCAGGTTAGGTGACCATGCCAGACTTGGGAGAATGGGTGATTTCATTCTCTGTAAAAGACATAAGTGAATTAGTGCGTTTGTGTCATTTGAGAGAGTGCTGATCAGGCTAATTTCACCTCCTAAAAATAGGTCTGTAGCACTGTAAATCATGACTAAATCAATTACTTTTGAAATGCAATGAGTATTTATTTCATGCTGTGGATATCAAGATCCTCTAGGTGGAAAAAATGCTTGCAAATCTCCCCTCTGATCCTACCAGATATTTTAAATGTCTGTCCAATGGCATTTGACCCTTCTAGGTGAAAAAGCCCTTCCCTTTTACTTTGTTTAGTCCTCTCATTCATTCGTCCAAGCAAGTTGCCCTCAACTTCTTTTCCAAACAAAATAACTCTGACTTATTCAGTCTTTCTCAATCTTGACATCATTCCCATCAATTTATTCTGCATCCTAACTGTTGTAATAGTATCTTTCCTCTATTGGAACCAGAGCTATAGAGTATTCTAGCTGTGAATTTACTCTTGTGAAAGTGTCCTTTCTTTGATGTAAAGGTCAGTTAATGTCTTCTCCGTTAGCACATTACAAGGATAACTGTTTTTAATGTCTCTGTAGGAAAAAATGTGCTAGTCATCTAATGGGCTAACCTATGCAGTCTGGATGATTGAACGTGATTCTGCATGTAGTGAAATTAAAATCATCTGTCCTGCGTGTTTATCTGACCATATTAATATTTTAAATAAGCAGCTGGGGCCATTTAATTGGTCTCAGGAGAAAGGTTTTGGCTGGATTCCCAGTAATGCGATGCCTCTGACTCGCCATCAAGTTTGAGGCAGGGTTGTGGCTTCCTATTAAATACCAAAAAGAAAGAAAACACCGGAATTGCTCAACACATCAAATGGCATCTGTGAAGATGATTAACATTTTAGGCCATGAGGTTTCATCCGAAACAGGCAAATTAGGACACAAGCAAATTTTAAATTGGAGAGAAGGTTGAGGGGTGGGGGTAAGAAAGGGAATGCAATGGTGTCACCAAGAGAGACTTTTACAAATGGTGGTACACTTTGCAGAGAGAAGGCAATGGAAGCATAGTGATTGCATTTAGTTTATGTGGAGGAAATGCTTGAGGATGGAAGGAGGAAAAAAAAGAACAACGCTGGAATTGTGAGAAACCGAGCATGGCAGTTGCTGGAAATTTGAAATAAAAATATCCAGCAGGACAGGCAGCATCTGCGGAGAGGGAAGAAGTATTATAGACCATTCATCAGTTGTAGCGATATACTTGTCAGAGGAAGAATCCAAACGTGTATGAGAAGAGGGTACACAAAAATGCTGGAGAAACTCAGCGGGTGCAACAGCATCTATAGAGCGAAGGAAATAGGCAACGTTTTGGGCCGAAACCCTTCTTCAGACTGAGATTGGGTTAACCAAGTCTGTATCCACAAAAATGATTCATATTTTGGATTGTGATAAAATATTTCTTCACTCAGAGATTGGTGAATATGAGATCCTCCCATGGAAGGCTTAGCACACAAAGTCATTGAATGTATTTAAGAAGGAGAGAAGGTTTAAACTCATAAATTCACATTATAGGAGTAGAATTCGGCCATTCATCCCATCGAGTCTACTCCACCGTTTAATCATGGCTGATCTCTGCCTCCAAATCCAATATTCCTGCTTTCTCTCCATAACACTTGACACCCATTCTAATAAAAAATGTGTCTATCTCTGCCTTAAAAATATCCACTGACTTGGCCTCCATAGCTTTCTGTGGCAATGAGTTCAACAGATTAACTACCCTCTGAGTGAAGTTCTCCCCTCAACCTTCTAAACTCCAGCGAGCAGAGGCCCTGTGCTGTCAAGCGCTCATCATATGCTAACCCACTCATTCCTGGAATCATTCTTGTAAATCTCCTCTGGGCCCTCTCCAGAGCCAGCACATACTTCCTCATATATGTGGCCCAAAATTGCTCACAATACTCCGAATGTGGCCTGACCAGCGCCTTGTGGAGCCCCAACTATCTCTGTGTTTGTCTTCCAGTCAACTTGATATAAATGCTAGCATTGAATTTGCCTTCCTTACTACAGATTCGACTTGCAAACTAACTTTTTGGGAGTCCTGCACCAGCCCTCTGATTTCTGGATTCTCCATCCATTTGGAAAAAAATCTACGCCGTTATTCTTATTACCAAAATGCACGACTTCACACTTTTCTATACTCAATTTCATCTGCCACTTCTCTGCCCACCCTCCCAACCAGGCCATGTCCTTCTGCAGAATCCTTGCTTCCTCTACACTGCCTGCCCTTCCGCTTACTTTAGCATCATCTGCAAACTTGGCCACAAAGCCTTCAAGTCCATTATCCAAATAATTTAAAAAAAAATTATTGATGTCACATGTACCAAGGTATAGTGAAATGTTTGTGTACCTTCTGCAGGACTGGAGTAGGAAGAACAAGGAATTACCGGAGTGGAACAAGTAATTGATGGTGTTAGCATTTTTTGGTGGGAATCTGGTCTGTGTGATGGACTTGGCTACATTCACAACTCTGCAATTTCTTGCGGTCTTGGGCAGAGCTATTCCTAAATCAACCCATGATTCAACCCTACAGTATGCTTTCTATGTTTATCATATTGGTTTGGGAATATAAAACAGGAATCTGATGTTGAGATAAATAATAAAGCTTCATTGAATGGCCCAGCAGTCTCAAAGGTCTACTTTTATTTTAGTTTCAAGACCAGGTGAAATGCAGGTGTCAGAAGAAGCAATTCTTAGAATTTGTACTGGATAGATCTCATTACGGGCAAGTGGGCAAGCATTGGGTGGTTCATGTGGGCAAGTATTTCTTAAATACAAAATATAAATAGCTTGGTATTGGATTTTTTAATGCATTTAATCTAAACATAGAAACATAGAAACATAGAAATTAGGTGCAGGAGTAGGCCATTCGGCCCTTCGAGCCTGCACCGCCATTCAATATGATCATGGCTGATCATCCAACTCAGTATCCCGTACCTGCCTTCTCTCCATACCCTCTGATCCCCTTAGCCACAAGGGCCACATCTAACTCCCTCTTAAATATAGCCAATGAACTGGCCTCGACTACCCTCTGTGGCAGAGAGTTCCAGAGATTCACCACTCTCTGTGTGAAAAAAGTTCTTCTCATCTCGGTTTTAAAGGATTTCCCCCTTATCCTTAAGCTGTGAACCCTTGTCCTGGACTTCCCCAACATCGGTAGCAATCTTCCTGCATCTAGCCTGTCCAACCCCTTAAGAATTTTGTAAGTTTCTATAAGATCCCCTCTCAATCTCCTAAATTCTAGAGAGTATAAACCAAGTCTATCCAGTCTTTCTTCATAAGACAGTCCTGACATCCCAGGAATCAGTCTGGTGAACCTTCTCTGCACTCCTTCTATGGCAATAATGTCCTTCCTCAGATTTGGAGACCAAAACTGTACGCAATACTCCAGGTGTGGTCTCACCAAGACCCTGTACAACTGCAGTAGAACCTCCCTGCTCCTATACTCAAATCCTTTTGCTATGAAAGCTAACATACCATTCGCTTTCTTCACTGCCTGCTGCACCTGCATGCCCATCATATTTAATTTTGAATTGGTACGAAGTAAACATCTGGCGATAACCAAGTTTTATAATCTGAATATGAAAGCCTCAATTGGATTATTGTGAATCTGGAATTCTGTTCACTGAACAAAGAAAAGATGTAGAATAAACAAAATGCTATGTTACCAATGTTGGTTAATATTACACAAATGTTGCCCTTTTTGGTGGACCAGTTATCTTTCTATTTTGAAGTAGAGTTCTGTTGAGCTATAAGGTTTAAACGTGAACCAAAGAGAGCCGATCCAAAATTAAGGAGCACCTATCTTTTCCATACCTGACCCAGCCATTCTGGCTGTACATAGTGTAACTCCAGTGGCGCAGTGGAAGAGTAGCTGCCTTACAGTACCAGAGACCCGGGTTTGATCCTGACTATGGGTACTGTCTGTACGGAGTTTGTGTGTTCACTTGGCTTGGTATAATTATGAATTGTCCCTAGTGTGTGTTAGACAGTGTGAATGTGCAGGGATTGCTGATCAGCGCGGACTCGGTGGGCCGATGGGCTGTTTCCACGCTGTATCACTAAACTAAATGACTATCTTAAACCAACTCTTGATCTCTTGGAGAATTGTTGTAGGCCTAAGCAAGTCATCTTGACGAAGGTAAAGTAGTGGGTAGACAAAAGTGCTGGAGAAACTCAGCGGGTGCAGCAGCACCTATGGAGCGAAGGAAATGGGCAACGTTTCGGGCCGAAACCCATCTTCAGACCGAAACGTTGCCTATTTCCTTCGCTCCATAGATGCTGCTGCAGTTTCTCCAGCACTTTTGTCTACCTTTGATTTTCCCGCATCTGCAGTTCCTTCTTAAACACAAGGTAAAGTAGTGGCTGGGCCAACACAATCTGATTGAACGCTACCTTTGGGTCCCATCTGGGTGAGGAAAATAATCAGGCTAAAATGTACAGCTTCATCAGCAAAGGTACATAGATTACAAAGATAAGTGTAAAAGATTAACATGCACCAATTTCTATGTTTTAATTATCCTATGTATAAATTAATATTATCCTATGTATAAATTGATATTAGATCCACACTTAGTTCCTGTCTTTAAAACATTTTTTTTCCCACGAAAACATATTTATATTAGAAGTAATCTTGCTCACTCTAATTGAGCCATTCTGCCAGAAACATTGTTGCAGCATGTCCGTTTGTTATTGTTAGTTTTGCTCAATACATTCTAATGTGGTTAGAAGCTGTGGTTTCGAAACAAATCATTTTTTAAATAACATTAATGGAATGAGAGTTTCATATTTAATTCCCTTGGAAGGTGTAGACTTTTTTTCCAATCCTTACAGTGCCCTCCATAGTGTTTGGGACAAAGACCCAATATTTATTTATTTGCCTCTGTACTCCACAATTTGAGATTTGTAATAGAAAAAAATCACACGTGGTTAAAGTGCACATTGTCAGATTTTAATAAAGGCCAATTTTTACACATTTTGGTTTCACCATGTAGAAATTACAGCAGTGTTTATACTTAGTCCCCCCCCCCCCCCATTTCAGGGCAGCATAATGTTTAGGACACAGCAATGTCATGTAAATGAAAGTAGTCATGTTTAGTATTTTGTTGCATATCCTTTGCATGCAATGACTGCTTGAAGTCTGTGATTTATAGACATCACAAAATGTGTAATATAGGCAAATAATTTGTACACAGAATGAACTCAATGGTTTAATTGCTGTTTCAGTAATGTTGGTTGACTGATAAATATAGGCCACTACCATGAGGCCTTTTGCATCCACATGAAATTTTACCTGCAAGATTACAAAACTTGCCTAACTTCGATACAAAAGGCTGAAGTAACTCAGTGGGTCAGACAGCATCTCTGGAGAAAAGGAATAGATGACGTTTTGTGTCGAGACCCTTCTTAAGTGTTAAGTATTAACCTAATTTATGTGCTGAAGTTCCTTGGCTGGAGCATAACACACATGGTCATATATTATGTCAATAAGAAAAGTCAACTCGGGTTTATAGCAGTTAGCTTTTTGTGAATTTTATCGTAAATCTTATGGTAAACTATTACCTCGTAGGGATTTGGTTTCGGTGTAATGCAAATGGTTTCACAACTCATTTTGAACCCAAATGATTTTTTTCTTTTCAAATTATTTGACACTGACAATTAACTTTTTTGAAAGACAGAAATATTTGAGCTTCAACGATTGAACTTGAAGCCCAGCTTTCAATTCCATAAATGCGAAGTTTAATATGAGCATTAACATGATTCTAATGAATTCTTCAGGAAATATGTTTATTTTTTGTACATGCCACCTAGATTTGAGGATTCTGTTGGTCTTGGCCTGTTACAGAAATCATAAGAATACATTTTGTTTGGACCATCTTTGCAGGTGAACATTGTTTAGAGAGTTAAATAAACCAAATATTCCAGTGACATTAAAAATAAATAGTAACCTAAATTATTAATGGATTGGTGATGCAGACTCCAATGCTCAATTCTCTGTGGCATGTTCTGGTTGTTTAAGTTTCAAGTAGGATGTATAGTCAGTGAGCTAGTCAAAACTCTGCCAGACCTGCAGAGTTTATCATTGGTTGACTAATCCTTTGGAGGTTGATTCATACAAGGTTTATTGTGTATGAAAGTCGTTGTTTACTGTTCACCACATTGTGCTTAAACACATTCACCGTGTTGAAGTCTATTCCGTGGAACAATATAATCTATAGTCATAGGTAGACACAAAATGCTGGAGTAACTCAGCGGGACAGGCAGCATCTCTGGAGAGAAGGAACGGGTGACATTTCGGGTCGAGACCCTTCTTCAGACTATGTATGATCTATTATAGTCTATTAATGAAAATGGGTGTGAGGGGTCGCTCCCTCCAACAAGCAATCAAGTCATTATCAAATTCTGCAGAAAAAAGCAGCAATTGGATTTGGATCAAAAGGAGAGACAACAATTGGGCTGCAAGATGAAGATAGGAGGGTATGGAACTGAGGGGGGTGTAACTGGGACGCCAGGTATCACTGTTGAGCCCTCTGGAGATGTTGCGGGCTTATTAATGAAACGTCAAAGAAGGAGGGTGCCCACCTGAAGACCCCGATGACGTACCTACCCTACCCTTCACCACTCCAATCCTACTGCAAATAGCAAGAGTGCCGACTTATTACAGGGATTGAAATATCAAGTCCTATTAGCTCTACTATGGTCATTATAGTCTTTAATACTTATTTGCTTTTGAGAGTATTGTTCAATTTCAAATTAAGTTTGCTTATGTACATCTTCATAATATATTCTTAGGAGCAAGTTGTTTAAAAGCCCTGCTGAATTTGAGCATATAATTTAATCATATTCTCATGGCTTAATAACATTCAAGATTGATTTGCATAAATATCGGAAAGGGAATGGACCAGGCACGATTTTAATTGAATAGTGAGACTAATGTTCCAGATGGCCACCCTTGCCATATTATTCCATGATTCTATCCAATTTATTTCTTAATCCTGGACATTTTACTCGCAATTAGTGTGGTAGTTTGTCACAAAAAGTATTTTTGGTTCTGTATTCTTGGAGGGTATCTGCCTCATGTTTTACTAATTTACCATATGAATGATTCACATTTCTATCTGTGCGAGTCAAGGGCTGAGGTCGAATGGAGTTAACATTTTATAAGGGCATGCTAATGCGAAAGATTGGATTTCAAGTTTATATTGACTCAACTAAATATTCGGATCTCAAGCACTGTTTATGGGTCCTGCTGTTCAGCATGGGTAACTATCATGGAGAAAATTGAAATATTGCATGCAAGCAAAATTGGAAAATAACAGCATTAGAATGAGAGCAGAGAAGTTCACATATGTTCCTGATAAACACAAAAAC
Source organism: Amblyraja radiata (assembly GCF_010909765.2). Taxonomy (NCBI): domain Eukaryota; kingdom Metazoa; phylum Chordata; class Chondrichthyes; order Rajiformes; family Rajidae; genus Amblyraja; species Amblyraja radiata. The sequence goes on along the minus strand of NC_045992.1, from coordinate 13,326,001 downwards.
AGTGGTCACTGTTATAGGATGGGGGGGAGAAATGCTGGTGGTATGCTATTAGTTATTGGGTAAAGAAAGTGTATGACTGCTAACACTGGCACATATTCTGGTGCTTGTACAATCCAATAGTTTGGTGTCATGTGAGCACATTGTTCCAAGTGGTAATTTAGAATAAACAGCTGCTGCAACGTTTTCTGAAACAATTTATTCTGAAATTATTAGAAATGCCATTTTTATGAAGACAACAGTCAATGGTATAAGGAATGCATTTTCATAACACTAAAGGTGTCTTATCATTGTAAATATCCATTTAATTTCCAGTCACCTCTGGCTGCTTTGTATGAAATATTCATTCTCCTAAAATCAGCTCAGTAAATTTTTCAGTGCATTGATTGAAGCCGAGTCCTTTTGGATAGCGTGCTAGATTAAATGTGTCAGTCATTGATATGCACAGTGCTCCAAAGCAGTTATTCAGAACAAAACATAGTTCAAAAGTATTAGAAACAAAATGCAAAGGGCAAAACAGAACAGTTCAAATCAGACAAGATGTGATGCAATGCATTCTGAAATCCATCCAGCTATTACAGCATGTGAAATTCATGGATTTACTTGTAGTGGCAAGAATTCAGTATTTTTCCAACAGAATAGTAAAATACACACTGTGAAAAGTGGCTGTATATAATTTTAAAGTTTTTTAATAAAAAAACAAATCTGATATTTATCCGACCACATTCATTAAGAGTTTTTAAAACGCCATCTTTCACATTTTAGTACTGAACTTTACATTAATGATAGAATCATTACAAAGTTTCCAGATGTTTATGTTATTGATATATTTGCTTGGATGTCCATTAAATGCTTAGAATAACTTACAGTGAATATCAGAATATGAAAGTTTTTCGTGACCCAGCTTGTTATTGATTTAATGGACTGTTATAATCTGATTCTTTTTTTTTGCGTGAGACCATAGCATTTACTGAACCTATTTTAGGAGAATGAGTGGTGATTTCCTTGAATCATTGAAAATTCTTACTGGGCTTGACATTGTAGATGGAACGTATATTTTCCTTGGCTTGCGTGTCTTGAACCAGGGCTCACAACCTTAAATTAAGTGGTGATTTAAGATCAAGTATAAACGTCTTTAGTCAGGTTAGCTAGTCTTTCAAATTCTCTACCCATGGAAAATGTGGAGGTTCAGTCTCTGAGTATTTAGTTTAGTTTAGAGATACAGCGCAGAAACAGGCCCTTCGGCCCAGCGAGTCCACGCCGACCAGCAATCTCCGCACACTTACACTATCCTGCACACACTCGGGACAATTTACAATTATACCAAGCCAATTAACCTACAAACCTGTATGTCTTTATAGTGTGGGAGGAAACTGGAGATCCCGGAGGAAACCTACGCAGGTTACGGGGTGAATGAACGAACTCCATACAGACAAGCAGCCATAGTCAGGATTGAACCTGGGTCTCTGACGCTCTAAGGCAGCAAATCTACTGCTGCACCTCCATGCTGCCCAAACATATTTAATTCAGATTTGTGGAGAAACTGGCACTGAGTTAAAGGATCTATTTGAATAACGGAACAAGAACAAGGTGCTGAATGGCCCTCTACTTCCATTTCTTTTGTTCTGAAATAACATTTTTTTGACATCCCTGAACCAAATACCTATAAAGGTTTCTCCAGAAAAATAGGATATAATTTTATAAATTGTATTATCAGGGTGTTGGAGGGAATTTTGTGTTATACTTGTACCCTGAATCTGGCTTTACTAGGAACCCGCTCAGATAGGAACAAACACAAAATAAAACATCTCAAAGATCAGTGGTGAATTTCTCGAACAAGTCAGTTTATTAAACTGGAAAAAATACTCTGAGAAAACCCAAAGTGTGGGTGGTGAGTGGGGGAACCTGGGCCCTGATAATTATTTGTTGAGTACAACAAATGGGACCCCATCAAGCGGCCACTAAGCACTGCACCCGAGCCTCGGGAGCAAGAGAACCAGGTACCTGAAGAACAGGAAGGGAGCATGGGGACCTAGACCCTGGAAGTGGACAGGGAGCATGGTGACCTAATGAGAAGGAAGGCAGCATAGGTACTGGGGTCCCAGAAAGTAGAAGACAAGGGCAGGAACAGGGGCTGTGTTGAGTAGAAATTGCCAACCTCGTCTAATGAGTCAGATGCCAAACCATCAGAATAGACAAGGGATGGATGCTACGATTTTATTCTTTCTCTGGTGGAAATAGCATTTAGCTTTTTCAGGAAAAAAAATAGCTTTCTCAGGATTCATGTGCAATGTTACACTGCTTCTGGGATATCACTTTAGTAATATCAAGTTTTATTTTTAATATTGCAGGATACATTTAAGAAGTCTCAAGGTTATCATCTATGATGCAGTTATGCTTTTCCTTGAAGCCACAGTAGGGAAAAGGCAAGTTTTACAGTTAACTTTGTGTCTCAATTTAGAATTACTGATGTAGAACTTCAGCGTTTTCTGCAGCATTTTTGGCAAAGCAAGTCAGAGCACTGATGGGTGAAAAGTTCAGTGCTAAATTCCTTTGATTCTGGGATAGCTAAAAATTAGCCTGAGGGATTTCCCCTTTTCTGAAATTCTGGAAATTGTTAAGAATCGCTGCTTCCACAGAGTTTTAGAAGACCCAGATTCATGGTTGTTCAAAGATTACCTGGCAGTATGAAAATGAAAGCCTATCTTGCAGCATTTGTGTATAAACCAGTTTCTTTAGCCTGAAAGTTTGTGAATCGATTGAATCGAGAGGTAGGGCGAGTTATTCCATGAAGATTATTAAGATAGACTGTTAAGTCAGGAGGATAGACAGATACAGGAATCACAAGCCCGTAATGCCCCTGTCCCACTTAGGAAACCTAAACGGAAACCTCTGGAGACTTTGCACCCCACCCAAGGTTTCCGTGCGGTTCCCGGAGATTGCAGGTCGTTGCCGGAGGTTGCAGGTAGTGGAAGCAGGTAGGGAGACTGACAAAAACCTCCGGGAACCGCACGGAAACCTTAGGTGGGGCGCAAAGTCTCCAGAGGAATCTTTCGCCATTAACATTTTTTGGATGTGTGTCATTGGGTTACAGACTTTATCTCTGTTGCATGGTAAATCATATCGGCTTATTCAGCATCAATGTATTTGAAAATACTTCTGCAAGTTACAGTATTTGAATCCATGAGATTTCATGAAATTGACTGTAGAGATGATGATATTTATTGCAAGTATAAATCAAAACTTTTTAAAAAGGTTTTGCTAGTGAATAACACTATAATAGTAGATGAGCTGCTCCTCCAACACCCAGAGAGTGCACAGGATACGTGAATATTGCAATGTTCAATTGTGTCCCACTGTCACTGACAGCATACCATCTGTCAAAACACAACTCACTTTTTCCATTTCAAACTCAAAACTTCAATTTTATTCCGGTAATTGATAAAACAAATGCGAATGAACCCGGAGATGTCTAGATTAACACATGATGAATGTTTGATGGATCTGGGCCTGTACTCACTGGAGTATAGGAGGGTGAGGGGGGGGAGGGGGGGTCTCATTGAAACTTACCGAATAATGGAAATGACTGGATAGAGTGGATGTGGAGAGGATGTTTCCATTAGTGGAGAGTCTCAGAGCAGAGGACACAGCCTTAGAATGAAAGGGCATACCTTTAGAAAGGAGATGAGCAGGAATTTCTTCAGTCAGAAGGTGGTGAATCTGTAGAATTCATTGCCACCAACTGCTGAGGAACGCAACTCTTTGGGTATTTTAAAATCAGAAATTGATAGGTTCTCGATTAGTAAGAGGGTCAAAGGTCAGAGACGAGGAAACACTTTTTCTCACAGAGAGTGGTGAGTCTGTGGAATTCTCTGCCTCAGAGGGTGGTGGAGGCAGGTTTCCTGGATGCTTTCAAAAGAGAGCTAGATAAGGCTCTTAAAAATAATGGAGTCGGGATATTGGGAGAAGGAAGGAACGACGTACTGATTGGGGATGATCAGCCATGATCACATTGAATGGCAGTGCTGGCTCGAAGGATCGAATGGCCTACTCCTGCACCTATTGTCTATTGTCTATTGTTATGGGGAGAAGGCAGAGAAATATGGTCAGAGGGAAAGAGATCATTCACGATTGAATGGTGGAACAGACTAATTCTGCTCCTATATCTTTGAACTTATGAACAAATCCTTGTGTATTCTTCCATGAGGTGAAACCATTCTGTTGATTCTTTGTAAGCTGTGACAATCTTTTTGTTTAGTGTTTAAAGCTTCAATTGAACACAGTGTTTTGCACGCAACTAATGAGCAGTTTTCTTCTAATCTATTTTGGCAAAAAATGAACTACATATTTAATGGAAGCAATCTGTAGCCCACCTCTGAGAGTTTCAGATTCTTTCTGCACATTTTGCAAGATTTTCTTCTCGCAGGCAACTGTTGTCTAACATTTTTACAGTTTATGTCTCTGTGCAGGTATATTGCAGGTTGATATGAGCCTGTTTGGTGTTACAATCTTTGTTAAAGCTGAATTATTTTTAGCACTGCAATTTTTCCATTACATATCAAACAATAATTCAGCCCTCTTTCTTTAACAAAGCAGCATTTTTCTGTGCAAATCTCTTGTTATTTCACAATTTCCCATCTATGTTTAGCTACTTTATCACCACCATGAGCTTTTTGCTTCATTTACTTCACCAGTTCTTGCACTCTTTTTCATAGTTCTTTTATTCCCATGGTCTTTACTGACCATGCTGCCTATGTGTTGCTCTCTTGTTTCTCTCCAGCTTGTAGAGTGCTCTTCACCCTTCTCTGGCTTTGGTGCTTGTGGTACCACTTTGTCATTTCCAGTACACCATCCAACATTGCCAACAACGTTGTTGTCTCCTGTAAACCTTTTAATACTCATTTGATCGAATAATGGTGCTCACCTGCGTGGAACACAACGTGGCACTGAGGTGGGATGGATGTAACCATTAGGGTCTCTGCTGTGTACATAGTCCATAAAATCAACAAGTTTACCGAAGGGATATATCGTATGACTAATTTGCGATAAATATCTGACGCAGATTACCGATATTCATAGATACGGGCTTTGTCTCTGATACTTACTAAGATCATTAAACATCCACTTTACTAAGCAGGTAAATAGCTGTTAAAAGGAACTTTGTAATTGAGAACAACTCATTGTTTTATCGAGTAACCGCTAAGTGCTTGGAGCGTATTCCCTCACTCTGTTATCGACAATAATGGACACCATTCTCTCCCCCCTCCCATCCCCCATCATGGTCCGTTATAACAAGAGTTATCTGTAATGAAAATTATTGCGTAATTTTGAATATGTTGAGCATATTACTCTTCATTATATGACGGTGCCCAATATGTGATCTTTCAGAAATCATTCCTTCACCTGTACCATTCTTGGAGTGAAGCAAAGAATATTTGGTTGTCTTTTAATTTGTTAGCTTCATGTATCCGGCAATTAAATAGGAAAATAAAATTTATTTCTAATGTTACCCGAAGGAAGTTCTATCTACAATTTAAGAGTTAAAATCCTTGCAAGGTATCTCTGGATGTTGCAGACTGACTGAGGCAGTGAACATTGTATGTGAAACAATTATGCTGAAGCTAAAAATGCTCATCAAATCAGGTAATATCGGTCAAGAGATAAATAACTTCCAGATGCAGGGGAATGGATGAGGGAGCGGTAGGTAGGTCAGTGATGGAGTGGGAGATTGGAGATATTAAATGAAGAAAAGTAAGCCAACAGAAGTCTCAAAGATATACAAATAATGAATAATTATCTGTAATTACCAAAGGAAATGGAATGGAAATTGTGCAAGGAATTCAAATTTCTGGAAATGTTTTTCATCCAAAGTCTGTTCAACTCAATGATTAGTCATGAGTGTCATCTTCAATGGAGATCAAATATAAATTGAGAAACCAGAACAAATAGCTGTTAACGGGTTCTGCCTGAGTATTTCCAGCATTTTTCCTTTTTTTCAAATGTGTGCCTTCTAAGTATTTTGCTTTCGTATCACATTGCCTCTTGGCATCAACATGTGTGAGATTATTTTAAAGGTGGATGATCAATCTATTTATCAAAATTTGCATGCATCAATGTTACGTTTACTGTCCTTCCCAGTCTTACAAATAAAGTAATGCTTGCTTTATTTATCCATTCTCATCAACAAAACTGCGTCTGGCCCTTCATTTACATAGTTAACTATATAACCATATAACAATTACAGCACGGAAACAGGCCATCTCGGCCTTCTAGTCCGTGTCGAACATGGGTGCAGACATCCATGTAACTCCTGGCCAGCTTGACCTGCACAGCTTTCTATGGCAGATATTCCGAGTGAGGAAGTTTCCTCTCATCTCAGAGCTAAATGCCCTACTCTATATCCTGGGACTGAGACACATCTGTTCCTCCGTCTGACCTGCAACGTCACCTATCCTAGTTCCCCAGAGATGCTGCCTGGCCTGTTGAGTTACTCCCACACTTTGTCCTTTTTTTTTGTAAACCAGCATCCACAGTTCCTTGTTTCTCCAGAAGCACCTTCCTTTTTAATCTATTCTTTCAGAATTTGGGTCTGTTTCAATACGATCTCCTCTCTGTTCTAGAACTAGTGAATACAGGCTAGTTGATCTAATCTTTCTTAATGACAGTTGCAACATCATTAAAAAAATACAGATACTATAAATCAGGCAAATGTCCCAGCAATTCATCTCATGAGTCGTTAGCACACCTCCTCTATGCAAATATATATTTTTGTGGGTAAGGAGACCAAAGCTACAGCAGTACTATCCAGTACAATTGTAGTTAGGCAACCCTTCCTTTGCACTCAAAACGTCTTGCAATGAAAAGCATGCTATTTTCCTCCTTTACAGCTTGCTTGACCTGTGCCTTTGATTCTGACTGGTGCACAAGGATATCTATATCCCCAGTCTGTCTCGTGAATATTATTCTGCCTTTCTGTCTTACAAAAATTAATAAGGAGCTTATGATTTCTGATCTCTTGGTCTGACTGGATGAGATGTCTAGCATTTCAATGTGCAGCGCATCTAACTTCTCATCTATGAACAGCTATCTTAGTCTGTATTAATCACCCAGCAACTATATAACCATATAACCATTACAGCACGGAAACAGGCCATCTCAGCCCTTCTAGTCCGTGCCGAACAATTACTCTCACCTAGTCCCATCTACCTGCACTCAGACCATAACCCTCCATTCCTTTCCCATCCATATATCTATCCAATTTATTTTTAAATGATAAAATCGAACCTGCCTCCACCACTTCCACTGGAAGCTCATTCCACACAGCTACCACTCTTTGAGTAAAGAAGTTTCCCCTCATGTTACCCCTAAACTTTTGTCCCTTAATTCTCAAATCATGTTCTCTTGTTTGAATCTTCCCTACTCTCAATGGAAAAAGCTTATGGAAAAAGTTCATGATGAATGTTTAGTTGCTTGGGCAAGAGTAATTGTAGGGCTACATGTTACTGATTATAAATGATAACATAAACATTATAATCCTAAACAGCATAATTCAATCATATAGAATATTTTTTATTAATAATCATTGTTTGGATTTGAATGTAAAGTAACTGTCTTTGAAATTCTGAAGTTTGGATTTAAATGAAATGCTGCTATATATTGCTGAGATGCGAGTAAACTGGGTAAAATGTTGCACTTTTTTAATACTGCTTATAAGATGTATTTTAATGTTTAAATATATCAATTAATTATTATAAAAGCAATGTTGATTTGTTTTTCTTTTGTCTTGCTAAATTTATTTCCCCAAAGCCTTGAAATTTGGTATTGGTGATCTTGCAAACTCTTTAGACATCATTGAGGAAAAACTAAATCATCCAGCACGAAAAAGAAGGCATGCAAAGAAAGATGACTACAACATTGAAGCTCTATTGGCAGTAGATGATTCAGTTGTTCGCTTCCATGGAAAACAGCATGTTCAGAACTATGTTCTGACCCTAATGAATATTGTAAGTGGCCTTATATACTATTTATTGTATTCTATTCTTCCTTCATTAGTAACAATTGAATTTTGTGTCACCCATAAATCTGTAATTTGAAGAGTTAGTGTACGTAACATTTATCATTTTCTGTATTCTCATGGAATCTGGAGTTGTATAGTGGGATGATATCATGAACTTTTGTGAATTTCCACTTTAGGCTCTTCTAGCACAGTCATTCATTAATGTAAATGGTATTGTACCTCCACAGTGAGAGCTGAGATAAAACAGCTGAACAGATTATGTGCATAGCTGTCCATTTCATTGAGTAATGTTGAGAACGATATGTTCAATTATATATTTTTATTTAAAATTACCAAGAAGTTCATCAAATATGCAAAGCACAAACATTTTCAACACATGCCTGCTGCTTGTAAAATTTGCAGCACAAGACATTAACACTAGTGAATCACGTTTGAACTTAAATAGGGTTTTCCTTCATACTTTGTGCCAATGTACCTTGCACAAAAGAAAACTGGTAACTCAGCGTGTTACTGGTAACTCAAGAAAGGCCAGGAGTCTTGAGGAAGCAAAATAGAATGTTAGCAGGATTGGGGCAAGGTTTGGATGCCAGCAAGTATTGTGAATCTGAGGCCTGCATTCACTAGGTGGCTAGGATTGTAAAGACTGCAAGCTTGGTGATTTGGCCGATAAGTGTGATATATATGGTAAAGGAAAGATACAGGACATCCTTGGGTAACAAACAAGTTCTGTTTTTCCATACAATTTTGTCCCATGTTAGAAAATAGAAGAATATAACTTGATATATTAACCATACCTCCATAGTATTGCAATGAATGTCACCAAAAGCACATTAGACTGATGTGAATCAATCTTCTGGCCCAGCCTGTCATGAGGAAATTTGTTAAATGATTTACTAAAGTCCATTTAGAATGTTTTCCATTTTGAAAACATCCACAGCATTTTCATTACCTCTTCAAGCGCACACATCAAATTTGTGAGAGAGTACCTCCTCCACAGAAAGCCATATTGACTGATTATGATCCAATTATGATGGTCTATTTATATATTTTAAAAACCCTCCTGGATGTAGTTAATAAATTCTGCCCCATCGAAGCTTCTGACACTAATTTTCGAATCAGCAGCAAGTCTGGATACATTACACAAGATCCCCTTATTCAAACCATTGATAAAATGTAATGTTGGCATCCAAGTATTGTTTCTATCTATATTTAGCACTATAGTATTGGACTTTTTGGCTGATTAGAAATATTGGAATTGCTATAGCTAATCACCAGTTGGTATCTGGGAAATTTGTGAAGTAAAATTAAGATTTGTATGTGCTCAAGCGAAAAACAGTTTAAAGCTAGATTACCTTCTGCTAGTTAGAGATAACTTGGATTATCTCTTGGGTTACTTTTCATAGAATTATGTTTGACTTTAGTTCATTTTTTCTTAAGGCATTCATTTTTTTTGGAAAAAATGGCCTGTCGGCAATAACCAGTTAATGTATATAATGCTTGAATCTTGAACTATAAGAAGTTTTTTGTTTCACTTTTTTTCTAATTATTCATAAAGTCTTTGCAAAATTACCAGTATCTCCTAAATATTGTCTCTCTGGCCTTTTCCTCGTCTGTTTTGCTCATTTTACCATAATGATCAATAAGCCTGTGTATGTGCCAGTAATATTGAGTTTTATTGTTCCACTATCATCAACTGGTGACAGAATACAACTGGATGATTGCTTGTTTAGTATGATTGGGAATGGACCAGATTTTTGTTTTGCCACTTCGAGTTCAAGATTGAAGACCTGCTGTCCAGTCACTACTTATAAACACTGCAGCTTAGTTTGTGTTCATTTTTTTCCTCTGAGTGCCACAATGTCTTTGTAATGTATGTTACTTGGGTGACCTGCTAAATTCTCAGCTTAGCTTCAAATCCTAAATTCTGTCCCATTTCCAGCTCTACAATATTTTCCTGCTGTTTCTGTTCCAATTTTAACCCGTGCCTATGGAAAATATGAAGTGTTAACGATTCCAAATATAGAATAATTTTATTATTGGATATTTTATGTGCCTTTCTTTACTCTGTTACATCAAATTTTCCAGTGAATGAGTCTCATGGTATGCTAAATTTTATATGTTTACTCATCCGTGAAGCACCTTGGAACTATTTACTGAAAATTGTTTATATGTGCTGAGATTGATGGGCAGTGGAGCCATTTGAGAATAATGCTGGATGGTGAAGTAAACTGGCCTGTATCACTGTTAACTTGTAAAATGCCTTACAAATACTAGATTAATCTCCTGATCTTTTAGTTTAGTGTTGTCGTTCACTAGGCCTGAAAAGTTTGTTCTTTAAAGTTAAAGTTATTCAGTGCACGAGAATGCACAAGAATATACAATTGTTGCAGTAATTTATGTTTTTAAAACTCTTTTTTCCATCTGCACCACTACACAATAAAATATTTTTCTTGAAGCTCCATCGAAAGATGGCAAGCATGGATGGAATCTCCTGAAATACACTAGTACGTCGAATTGGAGGGACCCAATTGAAGCATCTGATTTTTCAGTGGCAGCAATTAGCAAATAAATATTAATAGTAAAACAAATGCCCAGAATTTGACATGGTGAGATATCCAATTTCTCTTGCACTATCTTATTAAACCTTTTCTGTGCAGTTTTTTAAAAGTGTGATCTAATGTAGGTTAGCAAAGGAAATGGGGTCTGAAAAATTTGTTTTTAATCTCTTGGGTACAGTGTGCGTGGTGTGCTTTAAGATTGTGTTCCCTAGTAAATAATGTAATTAGGTTGCCTAGTGCAACAGTGCCCTGTTTACATTGCAGCATACTAAGTCATTAATGTGTTTAAAATTGCACAGCTGCTCTCATTTAACCTCACAGCTATGGACTTCACATCTAGCCCTTAAAGGGCCACTTGCAGAAATAAACCAGTGTTGTTCCAACTAATGTTTAAGAAGGAACTGCAGATGCTGGATTTGTCTACCTTGTTCCAACAAGGTGTGTTGCTTTCTCAAATATGGCTTCTGTAATCATGGGGGAAATAATAAAAGGTTTCAAAGGTGGCCTGTCTTAGAGCAGTGGAGAACGATGCCCACTGAAGGGATTGCATCTATTTCAGACATCCTCAGAGAACCTCCAATGCTATAATCAAGTGTTCCTGGTATTAGATACCTATATGAGCACTGCATGGAGTAAGCAATGAGGCTACATAGTACTGAGCAGGCACGGAAATGCCATCAAAACATGGGGGGGGGACACAATTTCTTGGCAGCCGCGCACATGCGCACACACACACACACACAAGCGCACACACGCTAGGCTTTGGCCGTGGGCCCTGTGGATGGTAACATCGGGAGCTGACCAGGTTGGTGACCGACTCCGAACTCTAGCAACAGCAGCTTCGTCCGCCCCGAATCGTGCGGCTTCAATCCGTTCGTTCACGGGGCTTTTCATTGGCCGGCGGGGGCTTCAACATCGGGAGCCTCAATCACCTCGATGCAGCAGTTTGATTTTAAGCTGCGACGGGCGCTGAAAGGCCCCGCGAATGGGCCGATTCAGCCCTTAGAAAGCATCTGATAAAGTCCGGATTACAAAACATGGGGGGATTGCCCCCCACCCCTCGAAGCATAGGGAGGACATGTCGTTGATTTCCAATACCAATACCATGATATTTAGCAAAATAATTTGCAATGGAAAGAGAATAATTTGAAGATGTCAGATAATAGCATAGATAACAGTAGGCAGGTGAATATTAAAATAAATGCCATATCCATTTTGTGTCAACAAAGAAAGAAATCGTCTAATTCAAGAATATTAAAGTATTTTAGGATTTTTGGAATCCATTCCAAAATTGTATTTTAACAAGAAGCCCCATTTAAATTAAAGGATTTAATGAAATGTCAAAATGTAAACTTATAATAGTGTGTTTTATTACTTTGGGGGATCAAGGAAAATATTACTAATAAGGTAAATTCTATACATGGCAGCTGTGTGAATGAGAATTAATGATGTAATAAACTATGAAAATAAAGTTGTGTGATTCATATAATAAAAATCTCAGAGATTATGTTACAGTCTGAAATACATTTGTAGACAGTACATTTGAGTAATTTTGCCACTTGAGTTAATTTTCATTTATGCTGCCACTGTTATACTTGGATGCTTGGATCACCAGTGAATGTGTTTTATTTTAAACTTTCATTATGGAAATAGCAGAATGCAGGTATGGAATGTATTTCTGAATAAATAAACGTGTTCAATGCACAGAACTTTAGTTAAAATCATACCTTTGGGCCCGAGATTATTGAGCATGCAGGGACAAAGAGGGATGGATTTGAGATTTGTGAAAAACACTTCACAAGGTATGAACATTGCTGACAATGATGCCTGCATTTGTTGGCCATCCTTAAATTACGTTAAAAGTCTTCTCGCTGCCCACAACACTGCCAATTTCCAAGTCATTAGTAAACTAAGTTTAGGGGTAGCTATGTAAACACGAGAAGGAATAGAGGGTTATGATGAAGCTTATGTGAGGTACAAACTCTGGTATGGGTCATTTTGGGCAAAGGGCTAGTTTCAGTGCTGTACATGATGTACAATTCTATTGTTAATGATTCTACTAAAATGGTGAAGAACAGAATCACATTGGTTTACCAACATTATTAATTGTACATTTTTCGGTGTACTGTTTGATAAGAGATTTCATTGATATTAATTATTTATAAATCTAATAACCAGTTACCAGTGTAGGTAAACGCATGTCTTATTTCATATGCAGAGTTTACTTTTCTCATTTCATTGCATTTGATGAAATCAAAAAGTATTGCTGTGGGATTAGAAACATTTTAAAGGTAGTTTGGTAGTTTATCAAACAAGTTTTGTTTTTTTTTTTGCTTATTTACTTCAGTTATGGTCAAGGTCTCTTCACATTTATACTGAATTGTATTTGTGTGTATTTTAAATACATTAAAAAAAAAAAAATGTCCTAATTGTCCAAAACAAAATCCACATTACAGCTCCAAAATGTAGCATGTGAAATGAAGGGATATAATTTATTGTAGTTTCACCTATCTGTTCTGATAAATGACTAGGATTAAGTTAATTGTCGGGATTAGATTATTTTTGTAGTGCCAACGCATCAATTAAATGACAGTTTTTTCACATGAGATAAAAAATAAGTAAAGAAATATTGCTCCATGACCTCTAGATCTATTTCCTGACAAATTCAACTTTTGCAACTCTTAATCCTAAAAATAGACACCGATGCAGAGATGAATCATTCTTTTTTTAATTCATTCATTCATTCGATTTACCCTCTATAGTTCTTAAAAGTGCATTTGTTTAATATTCGGAATATACCTATTTAGGTTGGCAGTTTTGATTAACATGTTGTATTAGGTTTGTGCAAAGAGGCAGGGTCAATAATTAGGTTCAATTGTTAAAAACAAATTGTTGGGTTTCTGGTATAGATTTACAACAGTTTGTGTTGTATTCAGCCAAATTCATTGCTTGGTTGATTATTGCATGCAGAGAGATCAAGATGTGCCTCATTTACAGCGGAGAATTACAATAGCCATTTGCATTAAATGTAAGTGCTTTGGTATGGGATTTGCTGTGGTTACATTGTAGACCACATTTGAATGTAAATGCTGACACACAATTAATTGATCCAGTAAGCTTGTACTGTGGTGCCCAAAAGTCTCAATTATGGCTCCTATTTATCTGATGAAAGGCTTCAAATCTGAACAATGGGGGTATCAACTTGAAAAAAAATCTAAATGTTGAATAGGTTTTATTCAGTTATATATATTGTAGGAATAAACATTGCAATTTGTGGAATTCTCTGTCACTCTTTCTTTAATACTTATCTATGAGAATAAGATCACCTAAGTGACAAAAAACTTAATCTTATTTGATATTAGTCCTGAAAAACATATTCTATTTTGGAAATAAGTACTTTGTAGCAAAGTGAAAGTGTATTAAGTAAAAAGAATAATTTAAAAATCATCACAGCACAAATTTATCTTTGAGTGTTAAACTTTGTACCTGCAAAGGCTATTGTTGAAATGATGAATTAAGAACAGATTTGCAATATTTTACATTGCCCGTTTCTCTTATAATCCTCTTTGGTCAAAGCAATGTATTTATTCCAATACGAAATGTCCATGCTGCTGCCATTGGTGAGATATTATAAATAAGTTTTTTTTTTCAAATATGTTTGAATTATGGAAATAGCTCATTAAGTAACTGGTTGCAAGCTGTCCTAATTCTTCTTTCGTTAAAGGCTCCACCAGTTCCTGACACCTTAATCAGATTATTACATAAATCCTTCAAGTCAGATTTTGTAGCAAATGGTTTCAGCCTGTAACAGTTACCATTTGGCCCCAAAGATGGTTTGATTGTTATACTTGGTTAACCATTGCCTGGGATGGTAGAACCTGCTGCAGATGTCTGATTAAGTCATGAAGAAAAATGAATAAGTAAACTTAAATCTTGATTGATTAAAACGATGAAAAAATATTTTCTCAATTGAAAACTATTTATAACATATTCATCTTCCAACACAATTTTTCTGCAATATGTTCTCTAATCGGCATTTGAATAGATTAATTTGATCTCAAAGACAGGTTATGGTGCCCATCATTCCAACCAAAGTGGAATACAGGGACACCCCAGGTTATGAATGACCTGATTTACGTTAATCTCATTTAATGCAAATTCTCCCATACATTTTAAAAACATTTTTCAAGATTGTAATAATAATAAAATGTTTTGTGATATTCATTAATAATGGATGCATTTGATGTATTTGATTATTTTAATTATGGGTAATGTTAGGGTGATATTTGATTAAATGAAAGAATTACAGCAGTGTACGTAAAATAATACCATATGGGTACCTATGGAAAATGGTGTTTCTAACATGGCTTATTGGCTTATAAATAGTTCTCAGACTTGTATTTGTTTTGGGGGACTGTACTTTAAGACTGGATTGTGTACATCACCACAAAAATGATTGCTGCAAATTACCCCCAAAAAGTGGTGGTTTCCACTTAGCTTCATTGTGCCAATCTCAAATCTTGCCATAGTTGGTATCTGCCACTAGTTTGAGCAGACTCCTGCTGAGGCCTGCATTCACATTACTCAGGAACAAATGGAAACACATCTCTTTGACAAGCTATCTTCATGAGAGAATGAGATGCCCATAACACTCAGAATGTCCAAACTTTTAAAGCCAGAAAAAATAGAGCTGTTTGCTGGAGGGGCATGTAACTACCTCCAGTTTAAAGGTAAAGGGCATGCGTGTTCTGAAAAATCAATTTGTCTTTGAGAATTGCCACCAGCATTTAAGTTTCTGCATGCTTTATACCATTCTCGAATGCCATCAATGTCAAAGTTTGAATTATCTGAAGTACATCTCAAACTCAGCATGCAAAGACTGATTAAGCATTTAGCCATCAATAATGTAAGCCAACTATTTTACTTAAGCAAACTTACATACAGTGAATTCAGAATGTATTCACACTCCTTTACTTTTTCCACATTTTGTTACTTTACAGCCTTATTTTAAAATGGATTAAATTCAATTTTTTATCATCAATCTACACACAATACCCCAGAATGAAGAAGTAAAAACAGGTGCTTAGACTTTTTTGCAAAGTAATTAAAAATAAGTAACTGAAATATCACATTTACAGAAGTATTCAGACCCTTTGCTATGACACTCAAAATTGAGCTTAGGTGCATCCTGTTTACATTGATTATCCTTGAGATGTTTCTACAACTTGATTGGAGTCCACCAGTGATAAATTAAATTGATTGGACATGATTTGGAAAGGCTCACACTTGTCGACATAAGGTCCCACAGTTGACAATGCATGTCAGAGCAAGAACCAAGCCATGAAGACGAAGGAATTGTCTGTAGACCTCCGATACAGGATTGTGTTGAGACACAGATCTGGGAAAGGGTATAAAACAAGTTCTGCAGCATTGCAGGTCCAGAAGAGCACAGTGGCCTCCTT
Source organism: Amblyraja radiata (assembly GCF_010909765.2). Taxonomy (NCBI): domain Eukaryota; kingdom Metazoa; phylum Chordata; class Chondrichthyes; order Rajiformes; family Rajidae; genus Amblyraja; species Amblyraja radiata. The sequence continues at coordinate 13,309,967 of NC_045992.1, read as the reverse complement.
CATTCTTAAAAGGAAGAACTTTGGAACCACCAGGACTCTTCATAGGGCTGGCCGCCCGGCCAAACTGAGCAATCGGGGGTGAAGGGCCTTGGTTAGGGAGGTGACCAAGCACCCGATGGTCACTCTGACAGAGCTCCAGAGTTCCTTTGTGGAGATGGGAGAACCTTCCAGAAGGACAACTATATCTGCAGCACTCCCTTAATCAGGCCTTTATGGTAGAGTGCCAGACGGAAGTCACTCCTCAGTAAAAGGCGCAGGACAGCCCGTGTGGAGTTTGCCAAAAGGCACCTAAAGGACTCGGACCATGAGAAACAAGATACTCTGGTCTGATGAAACCAGAGTATCTTGGCCTGAATGGCAAGTGTCATGTCTGGAGGAAACCAGGCACCGTTCATCACCTGGCCAATACCATACCTACGGTGAAGCATGGTGGTGGCAGCATCATGCCGTGGGGATGTTTTTCAGCGGCAGGAACTGGGAGACTAGTCAGGATCGAGGGAAATATGAAATGAGCAAAGTACAGAGATCCTTGATGAAAACCTGCTCCAGAGCGTTCTGGACCTCAGACTGGGGCGGAGGTTCACCTTCCAACAGGACAACAGAACAACAACCCAAAGCACACAGCCAAGACAATGTAGGAGTGGCTTTGTGACAATCTGTGAATGTCCTTGAGTGGCGCAGCCAGAGCCTGGACTTGAACCCGATCGAACATCTCTGGAGGGACCTGAAAATAGCTGTGCATCGACGCTCTCCACCCTATCTGACAGAGCCTGAGATGATCTGCAGAGAAGAATGAGAGAAATTACCCAAATACTGATGTGCCAAGCTTGTAGCGTCATATCCAAAAAGACTTGAGACTGTAATCACTGGCAAAGGTGCCTCAACAAAGTACTGAGTACAGGGTCTGAATACTTATGTAAATGTGATATTTCAGTTATTTATTTTTAATTACGTTGCAAAAATTTCTAAACAACTGTTTTTTCTTTTTTTATGATAAAATTCTTTTTTAATCCATTTTAGAATAAGGCTGTAATGAACAAAATGTGGAAAAAGTGAAGGGGTCTGAATACTTTGTGAATGCACTGTATATGCCAGCTGAAATCTCAATTTTAAATTTCTGATGCAGAACATAATTCTCCAAAAACCAACCATTAGGAAACGTCGGTGAGCCATTCGCTGCAATGGAACAATAGGTACTTGAACGTCCTGGAGGAGCAGAGGGAAAATTGTGGTAGGTGTAGCAGGGTAATCGTTTTTGAATATCCTTAGTGAGAAAGCTCTCCATTGTGGAAAAATGAACTGCATCAATTGTGGATTCAGTCTAGTTTGTAGTCACTGGTATATGGCCTGTTTAAGTGGTGTGGTGCGCACCAGACAGGAAGCTCAGTCTGGAATAGTCATCATCACAAATATAAATACCTACCTGCTGCTGAATGTCATGAATTTTAGTCATGCTTGTAGACAGAAACACCAGCATTGGCTCACAGCTATACATCAATCTCCGACTGGAGTAGCTGTTCCAGATAGTTGTTTCTATTTAAAATAAGAAATGTATCTCCATCCTTAAAACAAATTTACTTGAAATAGTGAAAAGTAAAACTCGAGCTTTATATTGGTAAGAAAGCTAATTGCTAAAAAATTGTAACAGAAAGGCTGGAAATGTGCATGGATCTGAATTCGATTTAAACTTCTTTGTGCTATAAAGTTCATCAGTACCTGATGTTCTGGCCAACTATTAACGACAACTAACATCACTGGAAAAGTTTACAGTAAAACTCAGATAATCTGGTATCCAGTTGTTCAGAACACTCAACGGTTCCGCATATGGCTTGCTCATTAGTCCTTGTTATCCTTAGTCCTCCTCGCTACAGATCCAATAATCTCATCTGTTCCTGAGAGTGTGAAACAGATGTGCAGCCATCGTTTGGATTGGGAAAACCCGGGTTCAAGAACATGGGTAGGTGTGTGGTTGGAGTTGGAATCCAATGAGCAGTCTGGTATCTGGAGTGCTCGTACATTTACCCTTCAGTCAACACAAGGTGCTGGAAGAATCCAAAGGGTCAGGCAGCATCTGTGGAGGAAATGGATAGGCAAGGATTCCGATCGGAACCCTTCTTCAGACCCTCCTTTAGTCTAACGGATGGAGCAACCCAAAATATTGCTTGTGCAATCCCCCCAGGGTGCTGCCTATAACTTGCTGAGTTCCTTTGTGTTTTGTCTTTGAGCAAAGATTTGCAGTTGCTTGCGCCTGCATTTTCAGTTTGTTTGACAAACTGAAATTTGCAAGCTGAAACTCACCTGCTTCCTTTTTGAACTCACTACTGCTCAGTTTTCTACTCCGTTCAAACTCACTAGGTTCGCTGGAAAATTTACAATAGCTCTATTTAAAAAAAAAAAAGAAAAGTTCTTTGGGGTGCGTGAATAACATCCAATAGTATGGTCACTCTGCTAGTCTGGCACCATCAAAATTCTGAAGGAGCTTGATTAGTTTAATTCCGAGATACATTGTAGAAAGTGGCCCTTTGGCCCACCGAGTCCGTGCCGACCAGTGATCACCCATACTCTAGTTCTATCCTACACATGGGACAATTTACAGAAACCAATTAACATACAAACTTGCACATCTTTGGAATGCGCTAGGAATCCGGAGCACTGGAGAAAACCCACAAAATCACAGGGAGAACATACAAACTCCACAGACAGCACCTGTAGTCAGTATCGAACCAAGGTCTCCAGTGCATCTACTCTACCACTGTGCCACCTTATCAACATTTTAGTGCATATATAATTGTGAAAAAACGATATGATAGGATTGAACTTAATTTATCCCAGGACGGAAATTAATCAACTTAGACTTTGCTAGACTGGCTGAATTTCCTCCATTTAAACAGTTTCTAGAGTATTTTAATTAGCTTTAAAACATTTTGTTAATATTAGGAGTTGTGAAAGGTAGTATGCGAAAGCAAGTTTTATTACTGTAACAAGGTAAACAATGGGATAATTGGTAAAGAGCAAACTAAAAAGTATCTTAGTCCAGTAACAGCAAAATGCACAAGGAATGTCAATTGTTGTTCTTTTGAGGTTTAGGAATGGCTTTTCCCCAGCACAATTTTGAAATTGCTCACAGATGACTGAGAGTTGTATTGCCTTCTACATATAAGAAGCTGTTTATTTTTAAGTTCAAGGTTTTATTGGATGGGATATTGCACTCTGGAGCATTGAGGATGGTTAGACTTGGAGGTAAGATCACAGCTGCAAAATACAATCTAAACAATCTGGTGAAAAACCATCACCGCTACTTCAGGATGCAGTGAAAATAAAGGAGATATACAAAATGAGGGCCAAAACATTAATGTTGCATAGCATTTTTAAATTTAATTCTAAACTTAGCCCTTCAGGTTAGAACGGGAGGTTGTCTTTAATATGTCACATCCCATCACAACGTGCCATATACTGTACCTGCCTACTTTGAACATTAATAACTATAATGTTAAGTATATTTCAGTAAGCCCATTTGAAATGCCTAAATTTGCTTAGGTTCTCATTTTTTTTGCATTAGCGCAGTCCTCCACCACTAATTCAAAAGCGGAGCGATGGAATTCTGGCCCATTGGTTAAAAAGAAAAACATTCGGGTTGTAAAAAGTCTACATTGATACGCAAACATCAATACAATTGTGGCGCATGCAAAGCTCAGGTGACCCAGCCAACGATGATTTTACAGAAATGCACAGTGCTTGTTGACTCACTTGACTGAAATGATGTATGATATCCTGTCCTGACCCCTGCTGGCAGCTCACCGACAAAAAACTGACAAACCAACGACTCACAATGTACATTTGTAAAACTATAGAATTCTACAGTTTGAGAGGAGGCCATTTGGCTCATCATGCCAATGCCAGCTCTTTGAAAGAGCTAGATTAGTTGATAGTCATATCCACCAGGGTGCAATTAAATGTAATGTTCACATCAAGCTCACAGAGTAAACATACATGCAGTAATGATAAATACAAGAAAAATACAAACAGCAGAATGGTGCAAGATTGTAATGCAAAGTTTGAGTAATGCAAAATAGTATTGAAGTACAATGATGACCAAATAAGGTAATGTTAAGAGTACGTGGCAGCATTTCTAGGAATGGGGTTTTGAAAGAGATGATTAGTTCAGCTGTTGGATAGCAATGGGAGAAAAGCTATTCTGAAGTATGGACGCCCAAGCTATCAAGTTCATATTTTCTCCAGACGGGAGAATAGGAAATGGCCAAAGTGACAGGCATCCTTGATAATACTTCCAGCCTTCCCAATGCAAAGCACCGCGCGCGAAGAACTGGATGAATGGAAATAGCAAATCATGACGGACTTGGCGGTGTTCACCACTCTCTGCAGGTTCATGCGGTCAAGAGCTAAGCAGTTGCCATACCAGGCTGAAATGCCAGAATCTGTCAGAATACTTTCCATTGTGCATCTGTAGAGCTTCAAGCCAATCCTCATGGACATGCTGAATTATCTTGGATGCCTAAGAAAGTAAATGCGCTGGAGCATTTTCTTGATTGCCACATCTGTGTGAAGGGACCAGGTTAGGGTCCTGGTGATATGGCTGCCTAAGAACTTGAAGCTGTCGACCAACAGCTGTTGATGAAGCCAGGGTTATGTTCACCTCCTCATTTTTTTTTTTTTTGGACAACAACCAGTATTATTAGTATCCAGACATCATGACATTAGGTTCGCGATCTCTTTCCTGCACTTTGTCATATTGTAGATCCGGCTGACGACGGTGGTATCATCGGTGAATTTAAAAATTGAGTTGGCATTGCAATTGACCACGTATTCTTCAGTGTACAGCAGAACAAGGTACTGAACACACAACCCTGGGGGCACCAATGTTGAAGGTCTGGGTAGCAGAAATGTTATGACCAATTTTAACTGACTGAGATCTGCCAGTCAAGAAATCCAAAACCCAAAGCTAAGATCCAGAAGTTTAAGGATGACCTTATTTTGAATTCTAGTGTTGATGGCCATGTTGTAGTCAATAAATAGCATCCTGACATAAGAATTCTTATTGTCAAGGTGATCCTGGACTGAATATAGTGCAAGAGAGATGGGTATTCTCCATAGACCTATGTTTCTTGTATGTGAATTACTGGGGTGTTGAGATTGTCTGGAAGATAGGTGCAAATGTAGGCCATTCACAATATTTCAAAGTACTTCACGTGTTCAATGTTAGAACTTATTGGGTGGAACTTATTGAAAGGTCACTATTTTTGTTGAGCTCTCCATTTGTACTGTGTATGCTCCATCACATTTAAAATCTAAAAATCTCAATGAAGCGACTGCCTTTTATTTTCCTATTCCTTTGTTTAGGTTCTAATTTTCAGGTTACATGCATTCTTTTTTTAAAGTCGATGATTCTACAACTGGAATTAAGTCAAACAAAAAAGTTGAATCATCAAATTCAATGAAACTATGATATTCTAGCTTTTGCACTTGATTTTTGTTATTTATTGCACAAACCTACTTGGACTGGACCCTGGGGGTATATGACATGTAATGCAATTCTTAATTCTTGCAAGGTTTTGGCTATTAACATTTTCCCCACAGTATTGGACATTAATTATTTTGCAATGTTTTTGTCAATGGAAATCGGTATATTTTTGGATTTATTTTTTGCTAATACTTTTTTCCTGGGAAGTTATTGCTAAAATGAAAGATTTAATGGATCATGATTGTTTGCTAAGTTACGAGAAAGCCAACTGTGAAAACATTTGATCATTAGCATTCACAACCAGAACACATAAATAGCTCTTCAAATGTCAACTTTCACAGGGACCTAGAAAACTGGAGGCGCTTTTGGCTTGAATATCAAGTCTGTATTTCTTGCTGGCCAATGAAGTGCTTCGAAGTAACAGTTACAGGAAACAAGGACATCATTACAAATCTGTGCATACATTTTTTTCATCATTTTCCTTGTTGTGGACTCGCTTCCATATGCTTATTGCAATAAATAATTGTGAGCATGTTGAAAAATCAAATTGAATAAGACATCATGGAACAGCAATTGCTGCAAAGATGAGTTTTGGTGTGGTTAAAATGAAATTACTCAATATTATTTGAGCTTAGAAATTTTGGTGGCTGTGGAACCTTGTATCTTCTAGTTATTTGTATCCGTGTGAAATAAAATTTAGAAAATTAAAAAAAAAAAGCATGGATGAAAAGAGAAGGAATTAAGGCAAAGGCAATAAAACAAAAACGAAAAAGTAGAGATCTTTGTCATTTAGTTGCTTGGTTTATGGTGCACTATCTCTGGAGAGTTTAATAGCAGGATTCAAATGTGAAACGTATATTTATATTTATTGATCAAAAACAAAATGGCCACTTGTCTAATGATTAGGAAAGGTGGACCACCCAGTTTGTGGCATAGAACAGCTGGACAATGAATTATTTTCTTGAACCTTTTCTGCTAATGGTACTGTTAAGAAGGGTGTTACGGGATTTTGGTCCAAAAACTATGAAGCAATATACTTTAAAATTCAGCATTGTGTGACTTGGAATGTAATAGCAGATGATACTGTTCCCATGTGCCTGCTTCGTGTGTTTTTCTAGATGGTAAAGCTTGTGGTCCTGTCAAAAAGGCCATGGCAATTGGCTGCTGTGCAGGAGTAGAAGAGGGAGTCAGTATTTAAGTAGTTGATCAAGCAGACTTTGTATTGGTCTGGATGATATTTAGTCCCTTGAATGTTGTTAGATCGTCTGATCCTAATTTCTAACTCCCTGATCCCGACTAGTTCATTTTTACCTTGGGCATGCAATCCCCCTAATACTTCCAGTCCAGGTTAGGAGGATGTTTGTCTTTATGGACTACCTTTTTTACTTGCCCATGGTTTGATTGCACTCATGTTTTGTGTGATTTTCCTGGATTGCACACAAAGCAAAGTTTTTCAATGTATTCTAGTACACATGACAATAATATACCAATACCGAACATTGGTTCAGTATGTTTAAGATGCTGCAACAAGAAGTATTTCAAATGCTAATAGCTTGCATCATTGCAATGATAGAAAGGATTGAAAACAATAGATAGAACTGGAATTAGACAAAAAGTTGGAGTAACTCAGCTAGTCAGACAGCATCACTGGAGAAAGGGAATAGGTGACATTTCAGGTCGACATCCTTCTTCGGACTGGAATGGTCTCTGAGAATTAAAGCAAAGTCTTAAAAACCCAATTAAGTTCCTGCTGTATCTAAGGTTCTGGTCATTTTTACACCAATTTTGAACAAGTATAATGTGTCGAACTTTGCTTTTGGTTTATGACTATTCTTTGGAACTATTATTAAGCTAATCTATGACCAGGTGCCCAAACAGGCACTTGGGACAAAAACCAGGTGGCACACCTACTAACAATGAAAGCATTGTTGTAGATGTCAAATTTTTAATGAAAAATTATACCAAACCACACTTGGACACAAGATATTCCTTAGTACTGTATCAAGTAGTGAGTATTCAATCTAGTGTTATCCCTCAAGCAACATTTATTATGCATCCAGGGCATTATCACTTTTTTTCCGGGATCTCGCTGTCCAAATGACAAATGTGTCTTCCACTTTGTAACAGATGCTGGTTTGCAGAGATCCATTAAGATGATAGATGAATGTAACAAGATCTAGTAGTACAAGTGTACCTTATTTAAGTGACATGGAGTATTTGCTTGATCTTTTACACCAGTAAATTACTATCACCTCATGTATTTCTGTGGGTGTATCTGCACTGCCCTGTGGCTCAGCACTTCAACTCCCCCTCCCATTCCGAATCAGACCTTTCTGTCCTGGGCCTCCTCCATTGCCAGAGTGAGCACCACCGGAAACTGGAGGAGCAGCACCTCATATTCCACTTGGGCAGTCTGCATCCCAGTGGCCTGAACATTGACTTCTCCAATTTTCGGTAGCCCTTACTGTCTCCTCCCCTTCTCAGCTCTCCCTCAGCCCTCTCGCTCCTCCTCTTCCTTTCTTCTTCCCGTACCCCCCCCCCCCCCCCCCCCCCACCTCCCCACCCTGCATCAGTCTAAAGAAGGGTTTCGGCCCAAAACATTGCCTCTTTCCTTCGCTCCATAGATGCTGCCGCACCCGCTGAGTTTCTCCAGCAATTTTGTCTAGTTGATGGATTTTGTTTTTGTGCATCTGGGAGAATACAATACAGTAAAGAAACGTTCCTATTCACATGCAAAGTGAGGTAAATGAGTATTCCTGCTGTCTTGACTAGTTCAAGTTCAAGTTCAAGTGAGTTTATTGTCATGTGTCCCTGTATAGGACAATGAAATTCTTGCTTTGCTTAAGCACACAGAAAATAGTAGGCATTTACTACTAAACAGATAAATGTGTCCATATACCATGATATAAATATATACACACATGAATAAATAAACTGGTAGTGCAAATAACAGAAAGTGGTTGCTAATAATCAGAGTTTTGTCCGAGCCAGGTTTAATAGCCTGATGGCTGAGGGGAAGTAGCTATTCCTGAACCTGGTTGTTGCAGTCTTCAGGCTCCTGTACCTTCTACCTGAAGGTAGCAGGGAGATGAGTGTGTGGCCAGGATGGTGTGGGTCTTTGATGATACTGCCAGCCTTTTTGAGGCAGCGACTGCGATAAATCCCCTTGATGGAAGGAAGGTCAGAGCCGATGATGGACTGGGCAGTGTTTACTACTTTTTGTAGTCTTTTCCTCTCCAGGGCGCTCAAATTGCCGAACCATGCCACGATGCAACTGGTCAGCATGCCCTCGACTGTGCACCTGTAGAAGTTAGAGAGAGTCTTCCTTGACAATCCAACTCTCCGTAATCTTCTCAGGAAGTAGAGGCGCTGATGAGCTTTTTTTGATAATTGCGTTAGTGTTCTCGGACCAGGAAAGATCTTCAGAGATGTGCACCCCCAGGAATTTGAAGTTCTTGACCCTTTCAACCATCGACCCGTTGATATAAATGGGGCTGTGGGTCCCCCTCCTACTCCTTCCAAAGTCCACAATCAGTTCCTTGGTTTTGCTGGTGTTGAGGGCCAGGTTATTGCGCTGGCACCATATGGACAGTTGCTCGATCTCTCTTCTGTACTCTGACTCATCCCCATCAGTGATACGCCCCACAATAGTGGTGTCGTCAGCGAACTTGATGATGGAGTTCGCACTGTGGTTCGCTACGCAGTCATGGGTATAGAGTGAGTACAGCAGGGGGCTGAGCACGCAGCCTTGAGGTGCTCCCGTGCTGATTGTTATTGAGGCTGACACATTTCCACCAATACGAACAGACTGTGGTCTGTGGACTAGTCTAATTTGTTTCAAATAGTTAACGTTTGCACATCTTTATCATTTATTGGGAACGGTTGCCAGCACAACAGGCTTCCTCGGGGACTGTTCACACAGTGCACAATAGTTTCAAGATCACCACGTGCATTCCTTTTATTTATAAATGAAAGGAATTTGAGTTGAACGATTCCCATATAATGGAGGGGTCTTGACCCTGCACCGGTACATTCAACTTCCTGCCATATTATTAAAAGTGCTGTCTGAAGCAGACAACTGACAGCACCAGAACCCCAGGATCCTGGCTCCGAAAGTGAAGAAAGATGACCCATCTGAAAACTGCTGCCAAGGTATAGTTCCTGACTATTTTCTAAACAAGCTAGTGGCCAAATATATTTGCCACGTTGCAATTCCTTGCATTTTTAAAAAACTAATGCTGTTTGCAAACCTAATTAACCAACATCAGCATTTCAGATTGATGGACGATAGTTACAGTGCTTCTATTACAACATTTATGATAAATTGAATCATATCAGCAGTTTAAACAGTTGGCATTGGTATAAATCTAATGAACAGCAGCCCCAATCCCAAGTGCCACTCAACTCTAATATCTCTTTATTCTCCTATTCAGTTTTTAATTCAGATAAGGACCTTGATAATACCCCTGGGAGGAGATGTGAGTATTAGTAGCCTATGCAACATGGGGAGATGCAGGTTTAGGATAAGGCAGGTGGTGTAGCTGCGCCAAACATAGAATGTCCCCTCAATTAGTTATAGTGATAAGATGTGCATGGTTTGCCTCATGGAGTGATAGAAAATTAATTGCCGGAATAAATCGACTTCAAAACAGACTGGCAAATTTGTTGTCTGCAAAGACTTGCATTTGATAGTGCCTGGTGGGGCAGTGTGTTCCTATTGTTGCCTTGTATGCATCTTTGTTCTCCTTCTCACTAATCATGTGCTGCCAATTAACAGACCCATCGCCAAGGATCCCTGACCATGTCTTTGTTTCTGTGCTTTTTCACCTGGGAACCAGCCATTCCATCTTTTGGCTGGGAAGCAGGAAAAAAGAATCACAATAGCAGCCTTTTTTTCAATTGAAAAAGATCTAAGTTTGTCTGCGACCTTCCTGCCTCTTTCCAAATTGAAAATGCTTTAGCCTTATTCCCTTACGTGAACATGACAATTTCTGGGGAAAAGGAGTTTAATTGGTGTCTTTAAATTTGTCCACCAATTTGTATATAGTTTAAACAAAGACATTGTTGCCTGAGTAATCAACTGTTGATCCTTTAAAACGGATCTAGAACTACTGTTAATCAAATGATTTGTAGAGTTGTCAATATCTTAACTGCATCTGCATTTTGTAAATAACACTTTACCGTGGCACTTATTTTTATTTTGTACCAATAACTGAAAATTAAGAAATCCTGCTGCTGAATTCCTAATTCTTTCCCTTCCTAACCACTTACATTTTATGTCCAAGGAGGGAACAGAGTATATTGTTTAGTATTTGCCAATTGCCTTTTCTCCATACAACAAATAAAATCTAACTGGTTCAATTGGTATACGTTGCCCATATTGGGTTGGGTTTGGCGATTAGCAGTGAAATATCTTAAGAACATTTGCTTTCGTCTTTGTCGGAACTACTTTGTAATTTTATAGGTGGACAAAAATGCTGGAGAAACTCAGCGGGTGAGGCAGCATCTATGGAGCGAAGGTAATAGGCAACGTTTCGGGTCAAAATCCTTCTTCAGAATGTTATAATTTTATAATTGTCTTTCTCCTTAAATTTATAATATGGATACAGCTCATTTAAATTGCCCCCAAGTCTCATTTGTTCCCAAGTCCAGTCCGAAGGAAGGGCCCCTACCCAAAATGCTGCCTATCCATGTTCTCCAGACATGCTGCCTAACTCACTGAGTTACTCCAAGACTTTGTGTCCTTCCAAGTTAAGTAAATTTACCTGCATAATTAATGTATTCCAATACTGGAAATATCCTTGTAAGTTCAATGGTAGACACAAAAGCTGGAGAAACTCAGCGTCAATGGAGTGAAGGAATAGGCGACGTTTCGGGTCGAGACCCATCTTCAGAATGGTTCAATGGTTCTTTATCTCATCATACTCCAGTAGCAGATTAATTTTAACGGTTTTATTCTACTGGTTTATTTAATATTTAATATAATTCTCGAGTGACCACCCTGAACCTACATTCTCTGCCTTACGGCAAGAGTCCCATATGCCTTATTATCCACTTTGTTTATGAGTCTTACTACCCTCCTGAACTGTGGAAAGACCTCTCTGTCTCTCTACACTATTTTATAGCTTATAAAAAATTATTATGTATTCTGCCACTCTGTTTATCTTTCTCAAATACACGCATCTCTGCGCTGGCTTTTGTTCTTGCCTTATCCACATAACCTTTTTTTAAATCATTTCTATTTGATCTATCGTCCTGTAACATTCTTCCTCGTTGTCAATTAACTCTGTGGAGGGCCTTGCTAAATTTGCATCAGATCAACTGGTTTGCAGTTCATTTGAAGCATCCTCCTTAAAGAACAGGTACAGTAAACCCTCGTTTTTATAACCTCTTTATAACGGATTTCAGTTATAGAGGACGGACTTTCATCACCAGGCCGAGCTGCCGACGCCACCTGCATTACCTCCTCGGTCACTGTCAGGCCATCCCTGCTGCTACCGACACCACTGATCCTTACCTGCACTCCTGCTGTCCATGGACTGTAGCCAATGCCTCACGATCCTTGCCTCAACTCACCTGGATTCCAGGCCCAGTTCTAGACCGAGATTCTGAAGAAGGGTCCCAGCCGAAAACATCACTTATCCATGTTCTCCAGAAATGCTGCCTGACCTGCTGAGTTACCACAGCACTTTGTGTTCTTTTGTGTATTGACCAGCATTTGCAGTTCTTTTCTCCAGAGATGCTGCCTGACCCACTAAATTACTCCAGCATTTTGTGTCTATGCAGTTCTTTGTTTCCACTACTTGTAATCCCTCACTCAGTTATAGTGGACAATAGGCAATAATGGACACACTTCCCCCCCCCCACCCCCGCGTGGGCCATTATGACGAGGGTTTAGCCCCCTTTCCACATGCCTGTAGCCAAAGGGGACTGGAAAATAGTCAAATCCTCATCTATTTCTCCCTTTAATAATAGAGCACAAACCTACAACGCTCACCCTTTTTTCCCCCCCCCCTGTCTGTTGATGTATGAATTCTGTACATATGTTTCATTACTTCTCTGTGGTATAATTTGCTCCAAACAAATTGACTGACAATATAACTAAATAACACCATTGACAAAAGGAATTATAAGTATGTGAACTAGCTCTTTATAACGCCACTTGCGTACACCAATTTATAAAATAGTCTATATTTGCAATGCGTCCTGTAATTTATGGACGGCTCCTTGTATTATACCGATAAAGCCTATGTACTGAGATATATGACTGTTCCTGTATAAATAACTAGTTGACTACAATTGAGACAAATGGCATGTTTCTATGTAAGGGGGGCAAGATGATCACATGGGGTTTAGATGATGGATGGAGGAAGCTTTTTTCTAGTTTATAAATGCAGTCTAGAAAAGGGCCAATTAGTTTGTTTATATCCTATAGACTCAATGTAACCTGGTGCAAAGCATCTATTAGAAATAAAAAGGGAGCATAAAAAGTTATCTACTTTTACATTCGTAGACCAAACATAAATAATCTCCACTGGTCATTTAAAATTGGCGCTTTATTCTTGAACTGTATATCCTTCTTGGTCTTTTGGCAAGAAATCACAGCATGTGGGAAGAACAATTTACAAGATGGGACTTGGGTCTATGAACTTGAATTTTTTTATTGTATTAACTAAAATACTATCAAAAGCAGAAGTTTATACAAGAAAAATAAAACATTTTGTCTTCTTGTCCTGTGACCTGCTCAACTAAAAGCAGAAAACTCAAATCACATGTAGGGAATTTAAAAAAAATGTTTTTCAGCTGTTACCAAGCAACTGAATCATCCTACCACAACCAGAGAGCAGTGCTAAACTACTATCTATCTGCTTGGTGACCCTCGGACTTTCCTTGATCAGACTTTGCTGGCATTACCTTGCACTGAACGTTATTCTCTATACACTGTAAATGGCTCAATTGTAACCATGTACAGTGCATTCAGAAAGTATTCAGACCCCTTCATTTTTTCCACATTTTGTTACGTTACAGCCTTATTCTAAAATGGATTAAATTCTTTTTTTTATCACCAATCTACACATAATACCCCATAATATAAAAGCAAAAACATGTTTAGATATTTTTGCAAAGTATTTAAAAATAAATAACTGAAATATCACATTTACATCAGTATTCAGATGCTTTACTCAATACTTTGTTGAGGCACCTTTGGCAGCGATTACAGACTTAAGTCTTCTTGGGTATGACGCTACAAGCTTGGCACACCTGTATTTGGGTAATTTCTCCCATTCTTCTCTGCAGATTGTCAGGTTGGATGGGGAGCGTCGATGCACAGCTATTTTCAGGTCCCTCCAGAGATGTTCGCCCGGGTTCAAGTCCGTGCTCTGATTGGGTCACTCAAGGACATTCACAGACTTGTTACGAAGCCATTCCTGCGTTGTCTTGGCTGTGTGGTTAGGGTCATTGGCCTGTTGGAAGGTGAACTTCTGCCCCAGTCTGAGGTCCAGAACGCTCTGGAGCAGGTTTTCATCAAGGATCTCTGTACTTTGCTCTGTTCATCTTTCCCTCGATCCTAAGTAGTCTCCCAGTTCCTGCCGCTGGGAAATATCCCACAGCATGATGCTGCCACCACCATACTTCACCGTAGGTATGGTATTGGCCAGGTGATGAGCGGTGCCTGGTTTCCTCCAGACGTGACGCTTGCCATTCAGGCCAAAGAGTTCAATCTTGGTTTCATCAGACCAGAGAATCTTGTTTCTCATGGTCTTTGAGAGTGCTGTTTGGCAAATTCCACGCGGGCTGTCATGTGTCTTTTACTGAGAAGTGGCTTCCATCTGGCCTCTCTGCCATAAAGGCCTGATTGGTGGAGTACTGAAGATATAGTTGTCCTGCTGAAAGCTTTTCCCATCTCCACAAAAGCACTCTGGAGCTCTGTCAGAGTGACCATCAGTTTCTTGGTCACCTCCCTGACCAAGGCCCTTCTCCCCTGAATGCTCAGTTTGGCCGGACGGCCAGCTCTATGAAGAGTCCTGGTGGTTCCAAAGTTCTTCCATTTAAGAATGACGGAAGCCACTCTGCTCTACGGGACCTGCAATGATGCAGAAATTGTTTTATATCCTTCCCCAGATCTGTGTCTCGACACAATCCTGTCTCAGAGGTCAACATACATTCCTTCATCTTCATGGCTTGGCTTTTGCTCTGACATGCTCTGACATGCACTGTTAACTGTGGGACCTTATATAGTGTACCTTTCCAAATTATGTACAATCGATTTAATTTACCACTGGTGGACTCCAATCAAGTTGTAGAAACATCTCAATGATAATCAATGGAAATAGGATGCACCTAATGTCAATTTTGAGTTTCATAGCAAAGGTTCGGAATACTTATGTAAGTGTGATATTTCAGTTATTTCTTTTCAATTACTTTGCAACAATTTCTAAACACCTGTTTTCGCTTCTTCATTCTGCGGTATTGTGTGTAGATTGAGGATTTAAAAAAATGAAGTTAATCCATTTTAAAATAAGGCTGTAACATAACAAAATATGGAGAAAGTGACGGGGTCTGAATACTTGCTGAATG
Source organism: Amblyraja radiata (assembly GCF_010909765.2). Taxonomy (NCBI): domain Eukaryota; kingdom Metazoa; phylum Chordata; class Chondrichthyes; order Rajiformes; family Rajidae; genus Amblyraja; species Amblyraja radiata. The sequence continues at coordinate 13,294,909 of NC_045992.1, read as the reverse complement.
CACTGTATTTATTTCTGCTGACTGGATAGCATGCAACAAAAGCTCATCACTGTACATTGCTACATGTGACAATAAACTTAACTAAACAGTTACCAAAATTAATTCACAAAGTGGAAGATGGACACACTTTAATCTTTTTTCCCCCCAAAAGCTGAGAATATTTAAATGTTTGAGGATCATGTGCTCATCTTACTAATACCAATTATTTTTAAAGAATGTGGCATCTATAATTGATAATAACATCTGATTTGTTGAACTTGGGTATTTGTCCCCAACGGCTCTCACCAACTTCTACAGATGCGCCGTAGAAAGTATTTTATCAGGGTTCATCAAGCATGAATTAGGCACAGCTCCATCCAAGACCACAAGAAATTGCAGAGAATTCTGGTTGCAGCCCAGACCATCACACAAATACTTGGGTATACTAAAGGTATACTTGCGTACTAAAGGATAAATGACAAACTGTCCCTAATTGTTTTGCTCCACAACCTCAAGTTCAGTCCTGTGAATATAAGAACAATTAAAAGCATTCTTTGTTGGTGTTGGTTAAGAGCACAGCCAGAGTATTTGGCTATGGAAGGCATCATACAAGCCTGACTCTATTCTTACCCAATGTTTATATGTATGTGCTGAACCGGTTTGTAAAACATAGGGACACGGAAATAAATGTCAACACCATACTGCTGGTCCAGTGTAGATTGGAAGAGGCTGTGGATTGAAGCAGGGAGCATGCCCCTCAGTAAAACCTATTCAGCAACCAAAATGTTCATGCATTTTCGGATTAATTTTAGAAACTCCATTTCCTGGGATTTCTGGCAGACGATATCCCTAACTCCACCCTTTACTTTCCAACAGTGCGTTAATTGAGGACTCGTGCAACTATTAGAATAAGCATTTCGGGATTTGTACATAATTAATTAAAGCATTATTGGAATAAGCATTCCAATAACGCTTTAATTAATTATGTACAAATCCAGAAATAATGGATCTTTTTAGCTAATTATTGAAATTTTGTTTTGTATCAAAAGTCACAACACATTGTTAGTTGGGAAATTAGCGTTATTGCTTTTTGTCCGTGAGGCTAAATGAGAACAGATTCAAGAAATTGACATTTTAATTTTTACTGGGTAGATATTTAATATGTAGATCTTTCTTCATTACAATATTAAATATCATACGAATAGCAATCTAAGTATGGACATTGAAAAAGCAAACTAACAATGGTAGGCTTATTTTTCTTTTTGAGCCCTATGGTACAGTGAATAATCTTCTCCTTTACCAGAAATAAACTTTGATCAGAAAATTAGAAACATAGAAAATAGGTGCAGGAGTAGGCCATTCGGCCCTTCGAGCCTGCACCGCCATTCAATATGATCATGGCTGATCTTTAAGAGCTTTAAATTTTACCAGTGAGTTTGCACACAGTTTGGTGAAAGATTCTCGATCCAATATGAGCATCTTTCTATATTTAAGGAGACTGGAATATTATTTGTAACTATTTCACATTTTCAGAATGCAATCCCAGGAATGTTATTTTTCATATAGGCTACTTGGTGAAGCTGCCTTGGCAGATAATTCAATACCATTGAGTGCAGATTAGTAATGATTGAGTGCAGATTATCAAGTAATGAGAAATTTTAAAAAGCTTTCTCTTTTGATAGATGCAGTACAACTAAATGTGATGCTTTTCTGGAGACTCTTCATTGCCAAGCGATTGATCCGTGCCTTGGTACCAGTCTGTGAATAAGCCTTCTCAATGTTAGCTTTGTCCTTTGCTGATGTCACAACTGGAATATTTATCTTTTCACAACAAGTCAGTTTGTTGTTCTATATCAGCAGCCTCTCACGTCTTTCTTCAGCTATTGAACCACATCCAGTGTCAACACATTCATTCTGTATGAAGCTGTTAAAGCACAAGAAGTGTTTTCACAGATTAAGGCAATATTTCTTTTGATTAAACAAGGTTACTATATGCATTGCTAAGGGAGAAAGGTTTCACCATTCAGAGTTGAGGAAAGATTTGCTTTTTTTAATCTGACTGCTCTAGATGTTTGCTTAGCCAGGGCCTAAACCAAATAGACTTTAAATTTAAGCTCTGAGGTCTGTCACCTTAAAGTGCAATAAAATTATCACATTGCTCTTCATGTGAGAACTAGTAGTAAATTTATATCTATCATCTCATCTCACAAAATGAAAGCCAAGCTAACATCTCAGAGCAATTTGCAATTTTCATGTTAATTGTGCACAGTTGAAGCACAACATGTTCCCACCCCATGGGTTGCATGGGGTTGCAGTAAATAGAACTGCTGCCTCAGAAATCCAGTAACCCTTGCCCAATTCTGACCTTTGAGTTGTCTGGAATTTACAGAGTTGCTTCCTTACAGCGCTTGCAGTGCCGGAGACCCGCGTTCGATCCCGACTGCGGGTTCTGTCTGTACAGATTTTGTATGTTCTCCCGGTGACTATGTGGGTTTTCTCCGAGACCATCATTTTCATCCCATTCTTCCAATACGTACCTGTAAGTTTGTAGGTTAATTGGCTTCGTATAAGTGCAAACACATTGTCCCTAGTGTGTGTAGGATAGGGTTAATGTGCGGGGATCGCTGGTCAGTGTGGACTCGGTGGGACGAAGGGCATGTTTCTGTGCTAAACTAAACTCTCTGCATGCATTTAAGAGTATTCTGGTTTCTTCCCACATCCCAAAGGTGTGTAGATTGGTCAGTTAATTGACCATTTAAAATTATTCATTGTATGTAAATGATTGATAGAATCATGTAGAAAATAAAACAGGTTTACTCCACCAAATGGGTGCTAGATAGTTGTCATGCACTTAATGTGTAATGGACTTAGGGCCTGGATCACATTAATCTCTCACTATTGCTAATGTAAGCTATCAAATAAAATTGACTTTTAGTGTTTATTTAATTAGTGAATATCAAGTCCTTATTGTAACAACACTTAACTGATTTGTTGCTGTAATGCCATCTACAAAATTACATATCAAAATGGCCAAGAAAAACTAATACAAACTAGGGGTAAGTATCACCAGCAACCTGTCCTGGGCCTGCCCTATTGAAGAAATTGCCAAGATAACACACCAAAGCCTTTACTTTCTTAGGGTCTGCTTCGGAAGTTTGGCATGTCCCCAACAACTCTCACCAACTAATACAGATGCACTGTAGAAGGCATTTTATCGGGATGCATCACATCATGGTTTGGGATCAGCTCCATCCAAGACCACAAGAAATGTGGAGAATTGTGGATACAGCTCACAAACCAGCCTCCCTTCCATTGACTCTATCTGCATCATGCTGCCTCGGCAAGGCGACCTGCATAATCAAGGATGAGTCTCGCCCCGGACACTCCCTCTTCTCCCCTCTATCATCAGGCAAGAGGTACAGAAATGTGAAAGTGCATACCTCCAGATTCAGGGACATTTTTTCCCAGCTGTTATAGAAATATAGAAACATAGAAAATAGGTGCAGGAGTAGGCCATTCGGCCCTTCGAGCCCGCACCGCCATTCAATATGATCATGGCTGATCATCCAACTCAGTTTCCTGTACCTGCCTTCTCTCCATACCCCCTGATCACTTTGGCCACAAGGGCCACATCTAACTCCCTCTTAAATATAGCCAATGAACTGGCCTCAACTACCTTCTGTGGCAGAGAGTTCCAGAGATTCACCACTCTCTGTGTGAAAAATGTTTTTCTCATCTCGGTCCTAAAGGATTTTCCCCCTTATCCTTAAACTGTGACCCCTTGTCCTGGACATCCCCAACACCGGGAACAATCTTCCTGCAGGCAACTCAACCATCCCATTGCCAATGGGAACGCAGTCCTGAACTAGAATCTACCTCATTGAAGACCCTCAGACTATCGTTAACCGGACGTTACTAGATTTTATCTTGCACCAAATATAATTCCTTTAATCATGTATTTGTACACTGAGGCTGGCTTGATTGTAATCATGTATAGTCTTTCCACTGACTGGATAAAATGCAGCAAAAAAAGGTTCTTCTCACTGTACCTCGGAGATAATAAAGTAAATTAAACTACATTGAAGCAAATGTGTTAGATGAGTGGGGCAGCTGGGCTGCTATGTTTATTTGATTGTGGTCTCATGCTTCAAAACTAATGCAGGGCTTTCATGTGCTGCAGAAGCTAGAGGAGAGGTGCCTAGGCAGGGCAGACATGACGAACAATTCCAGTGTTGGAGGGACTGAAGCCCACAGACTGCAACCTTCACGTGGTCCGCCCTGTTTAGACGAATGCAATCAACCTGGCGTGCACAATCAAATAAGATCAAATAGAACAAGTTGTCCTACAACTTTAGGCTGTGCACGCCATATGCAAGAAGAAGAAGAAGCACACAGACCCTGTCCCTTGAATAAAATGTGATTTAAGTTTGAACCACGAACAGTCTAACAAAGCACATATGCTGGCACGAAGGAAACAGCTCTGTAACCCAAATTCAACATTCAGAGCAGATACATGCATTTGAAACATAGAAAAGCAGGACATTCAAAATAATCATGGCTGGTCCTTCAGCTTCTCATTCTTTTCCCATACTCCTTGTCATTTGTGTGCAGACATCCATGTAACTCCTGGCCAGCTTGACCTGCACAGCTTTCTATGGCAGATATTCCGAGTGAGGAAGTTTCCTCTCATCTCAGAGTTAAATGCCCTACTCTATATCCTGGGACTGAGACACCTCTGTTCCTCCGTCTGACCTGAAACGTCACCTATCCTAGTTCCCCAGAGATGCTGCCTGACCTGTTGAGTTACTCCCACACTTTGTCCTTTTTTTTTGTAAACCAGCATCCACAGTTCCTTGTTTCTCCAGAAGCACCTTCCTTTTTAATCTATTCTTTCAGAATTTGGGTCTGTTTCAATACGATCTCCTCTCTTTGTTCTAGAACTAGTGAATACAGGCTAGTTGATCTAATCTTTCTTAATGACAGTTGCAACATCATTAAAAAAATACAGATACTATAAATCGGGCAAATGTCCCAGCAATTCATCTCATGAGTCTTTAGCACACCTCCTCTATGCAAAGATATATTTTTGTGGGTAAGGAGACCAAAGCTACAGCAGTACTATCCAGTACAATTGTAGTTAGGCAACCCTTCCTTTGCACTCAAAACGTCTTGCAATGAAAAGCATGCTATTTTCCTCCTTTACAGCTTGCTTGACCTGTGCCTTTGATTCTGACTGGTGCACAAGGATATCTATATCCCCAGTCTGTCTCGTGAATATTATTCTGCCTTTCTGTCTTACAAAAATTAATAAGGAGCTTATGATTTCTGATCTCTTGGTCTGACTGGATGAGATGTCTAGCATTTCAATGTGCAGCGCATCTAACTTCTCATCTATGAACAGCTATCTTAGTCTGTATTAATCACCCAGCAACTATATAACCATATAACCATTACAGCACGGAAACAGGCCATCTCGGCCCTTCTAGTCCGTGCCGAACAATTACTCTCACCTAGTCCCATCTACCTGCACTCAGACCATAACCCTCCATTCCTTTCCCATCCATATATCTATCCAATTTATTTTTAAATGATAAAATCGAACCTACCTCCACCACTTCCACTGGAAGCTCATTCCACACAGCTACCACTCTCTGAGTAAAGAAGTTCCCCCTCATGTTACCCCTAAACTTTGGTCTCTTAATTTCTGTCGTTGCTGTTTGAGGAGCTGGCACTCAAACATCCTTGGTCCTCTGCTATGATTTTAGCCTGACAGAACCAATGGTTTTAGCCATTACATTATGTGCGCTTCCTGTACCACGTATATTTGTCATTGTGCTCTTTCTATGTGGCGAGATGGAGGAGAGTGATGTTGAGGAGAGACACTGGTAGGTATTTCCTTTGTGTTTGAAATGGTAAAGGACTATGGTTATAGTGAAGGCACAATGATGTTAGTAGCAAGAGGAGGGCCAGTTTGAGTTATATTAATTATTCTGAATCTCTTCCATTTAGCATTGTTATCATTTTACACAGTACAATTGAGCCTTGTCTTCCACAAAATCCTGCCTTAGGCAATGATGGAAATTGACTGATGCCATCTCAAATGATAAATTGGTGGGGGAAAAGCCAAGACCTTTACACATAAAATGCTGGAGTAACTCAGCGGGACAGGCAGCAAACCTGGATAGAAGGAATGGGTGATGTTTTGGGTCGAGACCCGAGTGCCTCGACCTGAAACGTCACCCATTCCTTCTATCCGGAGATGCTGCCTGTCCCGTTGAGTTACTTTAACATTTTGTGTCTATCTTCGGTTTAAACCAGCATCTGCAGTTCCTTCCTACAGACTTTTATACATTCAGGTTCTTTGATCTGCAGGTTGGCAAGTGGTATCCTTCTGAAGTTGGCCAGTTTATGCTAGCAAAACTGTAATTTGCTATGAAAAATGCTACCCACAGAGTTTATGTGTGCATCCTTCTTTCTCAGCCCTTCCAAATGGTGTTTACCACGAAGAAATACCAATTGATCAGCTGATGGAAGGCAAGAAGTTGTAATTTGCTCCAGTGTCCTGAATTTCCATGGGTCTGTAGTCAATGTTACAGATAACCAAACCACTTCTTCCTGTTTATTCTTGCATGTCTAGTGGATCTGTCCAATGGATGGGATAAGATGTTTTCTATGATTATGATAGAGGAACCTAGAATGATGGCATGCAAGTTATCATTTCATAGATACGATTATAAATCTGTTTGTTACTGTGTTTTGGGGGAAACATTCCCAACTGAGGCATGTCCGTAGATATTTGTGTGCATGGTTGAATTGGCTGAGTATATTGACAAGTACTTTGTTCACATCAGTGATGGATGGCTGTAAATGAACTTGGTTTTGCAGGGTACATCAGAAGACAGTTGAGTATCAACCACATTTTTGTGGAATGAATCATTTATCGAAGAGACCAAGAAAGAGCAGCTTGGTTTTATCTTCCTGAAGATGGGCTTTTTGCAACAGTCCAGTGCTTTAATCGTGATCATTTTTCCAGCTGCTGTACTAGTTACGTGGGTCTAGGTCTCTGCAGTCCAAGGAGATCACCACCGTTCATGGTGAATAGTTTCTCACCTTCTTTAAGTTCATGGACTACAATTTTAATTGATTTGCCTCCAATGGTGCCTGGGCAGTATCTGTTAAAAGCAATCTGATTTGAACACTACAATGAATGATTTAATTGCAAGTTCCAAGAACATAAATCAAGAAAACAATATAGGGATGAAGGGAATTGTGTCAAATATTGTATTCGAAAATGCAAACATGATTTTTTATGTATCTCCAAAACTTTAAAGCCTAGAAATTGGATCCATTGAATCTCCTCTGTGTGCACCGTCAATCATCGGCGGATAAAATCATCGTGAAACTGGTCTAGATAAAGACGTGGTCGTTGGAAACATTTGATGCAGCTTTCATCAGAAACTGCAGGAATTCCTTTATAGTGCATGATTCTGGGCGTAAATCATATGTTTCTACATTTTTAATGATGATTATGATTTTTAATTGGTTAAAGAGAAAAATAATCAACTGGGAGCTGTAAGACAAAGGATGATATGCATTCCTGACTCACCCAGCAGAAGCTTGTTTATATCTAATTGAATACCGTTTGGTTTTCTTGTTTCAGGTTGATGAAATCTACCATGATGAGTCGTTAGGTACGCACATCAACATAGTTTTGGTCAGGGTGATTATGGTAGGCTACAGACAGGTGAGTCAGCGACATCTCAAATTGTTAATTATTTATTTTTCTCAAGCAATTATACAATGTTAATTGGATTCTAATGAGTTATAGATGATTTAGCGCATCTCGTAGGAGCTGTAACTATCGTATAATCATCTACTGTTTAATACTGTATAATAAGATACATCAGATGGCGGCGCGGCCGATGTTTGTGGCGGCCTGTCTCAGTGGCAATGCAGTGCAGTGGTGTGATTGCAAAGTGTGTGGAAGGAAAGTGTATGTATGTGCGACAGTTTCTGTTCGACATCCGTAACGAAGTTTCTTGTTATGACAAACACTTGCTGAGCGTACTGGGCGAGCTTGGACTTCTACGCCGTATAGGCCCAAGGAAGGCCGCGACTGCACCTGAGGAATCACCGTAAGTGGTGTGACAGGATGCGGAAGGGGGGCAAGCGCGGAGGAGTCCACGCTAGGCTAATCGCTAATCCACACAAACCAGCAAATGTTGGCAAATGTCCGATCCCTCGACAACAAGATGGATTACATCGGAGTGTGGAGAGCTTCTCAATGTAGCGTGAGGAACTGCTGTGTCTACGTTTTCACGGAGACCTGACTGAACCAGAACATCATGGACGATGCGATCCAGCTGGAGGGGCTAATGCTACACAGAGCTGACAGAGTAGCTTCGCTAGCCGGTAAGCTAAGGGGAGGTGGCCTGGCTGTGTACATCAACAGATCGTGGTGCCGGGATGCCGTGGTGGTTTCCACTCACTGCTCACCCCACGTAGAGCTAATGACTGTGAAATGATGACCCTTCTACTTGCCGAGGGAGCTGACGGCAGTCTTCATAACTCTTGAATTCATTTTAAGATGTGAAGACATTAAAACTAAACAAGAGTTTACATTATACCAGTACTTCACCGTACTTGTGCATATGGCAATAGACTCAAACTTGACGTGAATCGGGCTTCCTTTTTAATAAGTTTATATTATGCTGTTATCTATACATTATTTTTATTTTACAGTCGATCAGTTTAATAGAGCGTGGGAATCCATCTCGGAGTTTAGAACAAGTCTGCCGGTGGGCCCATACTCAACAGCGCTCTGACCCAGATCACACAGAGCATCACGATCATGCTATATTCCTTACCAGGCAAGATTTTGGTCCCGCAGGTATGCAAGGTACTGTATTGTTCTCGATCAGGTTTTGTGCAGTCTGAATTCTATAGCTGTAAGAGGTAACTTCTCTGGAATACAATTATTGATACAATGTATTTATTACTTGCCAATTAACCACCTTTAGACATCTGTAGTGCTGGTGTGTCCTTAACCATACTTGTTATTTTTGAATGATCCATTTTAAAAGAGCATAGTTATTTTTCCTTCTCAAAGGCTTGTTTCTTTCCACAGCATGTTATTTTAAAATCCTTTGTGTTCCCCCGCCTGCCTGTTCACTTTTGACATTACATAAAGTTTCTTAGTGAATTAAATATAACTGCCAGAATGTCCAGACTTTGCTTATTTTCAGCTGGGAAATTGCCTGCATTTTTGTCCCTTTCCATGACAATTAGTAGAACTTGTCGCGTTTTGGTGTAGTATTTCCGTTTTCACATTTGCTTAACCAATTGTTAATGAATACAAGCAATTCCTCATTGTGGCTAATTGAATGCGAAAACTGGTGCATGATTTTCCTAGCTCCATGCTTTTAGCTTTAAGCTTCTAAAACCGTAACACTCAAACAATTCCATCAAAGATATTTAAATTATACGCTGCTCCTGCATCTTATTACACTATTGATCACGGCAATAAGCGCTGACAATAAGTACCTTGATTTGTCTTTTATACCGTTGGCTTGAACTTTCTGCAAAACCGCTTGTCTATTGCTCAACTGTTAAACCTTTTCTTCCGAATGGCCTACTCCTGCACCTAATTTCTATGTTTCTATGTTCTATGTTTCCATGAGCAAGTCCCCATGCAGAAATTCAGATATTTGCTCCATGGTCTAAGATGCTTCTTGCAACCTAGATTAATGCTCTAAAGCGAACTGTAGTTTTCACCATTTAAGTGACAAATGCACTGCACCATTTTGCTATAGCTGTTTAAATAAAAACTTAATGCAGTTTTGCACATAGCATTAGATATTACCAGACAATTGTGCAATATCCTGATTTTATTTTCTGTGATGGGAGAATTCATCAAAATAGAGATATTGTATTCATTACAAATAGCTGAAATTACGTTTTCCTGCGAGCAGTTATTAAAAACATCTTTGCTAACAATTCTTTCAGCATGCTGTATTTTCAGAAAGGACAGATTTGCATGAGGTTCACAAAACTAAATAAACTAAGATCCATACTTTCTAATAAAACAATTTCTTGCCTTCACATTGCATAACTGGATAACTGCACACTACTTGATCGAGGAAAGTATATAAAATGTTGCTTTTCATTTTTAATGTAAACATATGTGCTGAAATGCTGTCTGACTTGGTATCGCCGTTATCATTGTTACGCATTTGCTGATGCTTGTAATCTCTGAAGGAAGGTGTGTATTTGTAGTTGGCCTTACAATACAATGTTTAAGTAAGATTAGTCTAATGAGTTTGCCTGAATGGTGTTCTTTAAGACATTGTTTGAAAAACTGCTTCTGAATGCTACCACAACAAAAATTGAAAGTCATGCGAAGACTCTTGCTCCTTGTACAAGAAAATGAGTTGTGAATCTGTGGAATTCTCTGCCACAGAAGGCAGTGGAGGCCAATATTAAAGTGAGAGTTAGATATAGCTATTAGGGCCAACGGAATCGAGGAATATAGGGAGAAAGCAGGAACGGGGTACTGATTTTGGATGATCAGCCATGATCATATTGAATACCGGTGCTGGCTCGAAGGGCCGAATGGCCTACTCCTGCACCTCTTTTTTCTATGTTTCTATACGTATTATGAAATATATCTTCACGTGACTAATTTTTGAAGTGGAGTGGTTTCCTGGGTGGGTCATGATAGTATTGGAATATTGTACAAAATTAACCAAGAAGGTACTTGAGATGTACTTCAAACATGTTAAAATTTTAACAACAGCAGACAAGATATTTAGTTGTGGCTTAGGGTAACAACAGCATTGATGGTGGTCTGAACGTCACAGTCTACGTGCATTTTTTAAGTGCATTTCCTTAACTGAAGAAAGCTTTAAATAATATTAAAAGGTTGTTTAAATGTAATCATAACATTGTACTGATAACGTCATGCTGAAATTTTATTATGGTAAACATTTCAAATCTTTAGGTAATCTGAACATGTAGCTTCTGTGTTTTTTCACCCAGTCTCTTTCATTAATCATTTTATTTTCATATCTTTCCTTGTATCCAACCTGGACCAGGAATTATTAATGATGGTATTGAAACAGGACCTGTGAAGGCCATAGAAACTGCTGGGATAAATTTAGTCCAATTCTTCACCAACACTGTAATTTTGTCCCTCTCTGTAAAATTAAATATGGACATGAATATTTTTGAAATTCTTCACTTTAAAGCTGATGGTAGTCATTAACTTAAGGTGTTGGTGATCATGAGCCTTGTTGCTGTATTTTGATTTACATTTCCTGCATTAAGTTGCCAATAAGCACCATATTCACTGTCAATGGAACAAGTATTTTATTGTATTGTATTGTATTGTATTCAAATTTATTGTCATTGTCTCAGTTAGAGACAACGAAATGAATTTCCCTTACAGGCAGTATCATATGAAGTTGTGTTCATTATATGAATTTAGCAGTTTTGAGAAACAAATGAATGAACCTGATTGAAATGTTCGCATTTAAAGGCACCTGCAAATCATTTTCTAATTCTGACTGAGACTGAGAATTAGAATGAGAAGAAGCATGGAAACCAAATAATTAAACATACAAACAATTTTCCAATAAAACAAAGTACTGGAGAAGCTCACCAGGTTAGGAAGCATTCTGTGGAAAGATAAACCAAGTTAACGGTTTATTTAGGTCAATGACGAATCATTACAAGACCGCCTGACCTACTGTTTGTTTCCACCACTTCCTGTTTTCATTTCAGATTTTCAACATCTGCATTTTTTTTAATTAAACATTTTCTCAAGCGGATCACTGGATTAGGGTCTCAACCATATGGTTAATGGCCAAATCGCTATGGATCCTGAAGAAATGGGGTTTTAATAATCAAATTGCCAAAAGCAAGTGTCCCATTGTTATCTTAATCTAAAATGTGAAAATCATGCATTATTATGCCATGAATACAACATTTAGAAAGATAATTAGATCTAGATTTGAATTGTGAAGTAAACTGTTGGTCAGGACCTTCACTAGAATGAGACAAAGGAATTTGTTATGAATGCTAAGTATTTGAATGATAACTTCATTAAGTTACTTCCAGGCTAGTTTCCATTTGTATGAAGAATTATTTAAAAATTGATAGGAGTTTATTCGTGCTATGTGAATCTTTAATATTTCTGAACCTTGAATCTGGGACTGACAGTATTATCCAAAGCTTTGCTCAACATGATTTTATTCAAACAACATATATACTCTGAGCCTTTTATTGTTCCTCATGATATAAGCATGGAATAAAATTATCTCTTGAGTGTATAAACTATGGAAAATAGATATTGCTTGTGTGATATGTTGGCCTACATTTTATCTTTCTGAGCACTTACATGGCTACAGTATTAAGAGGTTGAGCATCAGTTGTAAGCATCTCTGAGATGAATTTGTGCAGTTTCAGTTTTCTTATAAGTTCTGTGCTCTGTGTTATGTTCAGGTTATGCTCCAGTGACAGGCATGTGCCATTCACTCCGAAGCTGTACCCTCAACCATGAAGATGGATTCTCTTCTGCATTTGTTGTCGCCCATGAAACTGGTCACGTGTAAGTACGCAGAGCAGAAATACTCCGGCACAGACACCAGAGGGACAAAACTCCACTAAACCTTTGGGTTGTAGATCAGTCACTTATATAGGGGTAGTGGCTGAGGCAAATACAATTGTGCCATGTAAAAGACTTTTAGACAGGCATATGGATATGGAGGCATATGGATTCTGTGCAGGCAGAAAATAGTTAATCTTGGCACACTTGTTCAGCACAGACATTGTGGGCCAAACAGCCTATTGCTGTGCTCAACTGCTCTATGTTCTAAACTGGGGTAGGCAGTTTAGTAAATAGAATATGTTTAGATTGAACTAAATATATCAGCTTTATTGTCACATTTGTCTGATAATGCACACCTATGTTGCAAACAATGGGTTCGAACATTAAAATAGGACCATATTGATACTAGCTAGAATAATTAAAACAAAAACCAATTTAAAAAAAAAAGCCTTTTATTAGCCAAAGCCTAATCTGCTTACTCATCATCTTTTCTATACCAGTAATAGTAGCAATCAAATCAATATGAGAACAAGTGCAGTTGGTTACTATATCAATATTTTTTTACCATAACTGACGAGCAGAAAGTCAGGATACATTTATGATAAATATAAGCTCCAGAACACACACTTTTAGTTGGTGCTAGCCTTCTGTTTTGTATGACTTGGCTTGAGGACACTTGATTTTCTCATCTCTTGCCTCCCTCCCTCTCCCCATAAGTCTCTTGCAGGTCTCTGCTATTCCTCTACTGACATGGCCATTGTGCCCTTTGCAAACTTGAGTTTATCAATCACTAGGCTGTGTGTATTATAAATTGTAAAATACACAGCCCAGAATCCCTCTTATCTCTGTAATCGCTGCAATCACATTCATTTATACAACTCGCAAATGTTATGCAATGATTAGTTTTCTGAGGAATTTTGTTTTATTTTAATTTAAGCGCACCAGGTTATTATTGCGGGACACAACTAGAGAAATGACAGTGCAGTTTTACCTCATGGCCATAGTTTACGCACAAATATATCGAGATGTGAATGTAATGTTGAAAAAAAAACACCATACTACATCAAAGAATCTCTGACCTTTGCATTTGTAGGAGTTTGTAGGATTTTTATAATGAATCATTACGAAATAATTGTTAATGAATGTTTTAAAGTCTTTTAGTGTACACTTAGTCTCGCTATCGTGAGCACTGAATGCAGTAGACCATGTTGAAGGAGATGCCTCAGCCCTTTCAGATGACCATTTTGCAGAGCCCTTGCATCTTATCTGTACAGGCTATCTTGAGCTTTAAGTTGCATGTCACTTCAATTCACCAACTTGTCTGTCCTCTGCCTTCTCCACTGCAATGTGAGACCAAATGCAAATCAGAACAGATCTCTAATTCCACTTGGGTGGCTTACACTCTGTTGTATAAACGATGAATTTTCCCATTCCACTCCCACTTCCACCGTGAAAAAAGAGTCTCTCCCTTTTATTTTCTGGACGTATCACCCTCCCCCATCTGGCCATCCCCCACATATCTAGCCTTGTCGCTGTCCTTCCCTCTTCCACAATAAGCTCCATTTGTTTATCATTATCCTGCCTCATCTGGTTTCACCTACCAGTCTCGGCCTCACCCCTCCCTCTCACTTCTATGCTGGCTATCTTCCCTTTACACTCTGTTCCGATGCTGGGTTTTGACCCAAAATGCCGACCAAGCCCTTTCCTGCACAGATGTTGCTTGACCCACTGCCGTTTTCTTTTGCTCCAATTCCAGCATCTGCAGTCCCTTGCGTCTCAGTTTAATAGGCAGTGACCACAATGATAGCAGTGTAAGAGCACCATCTATTGGAACTAATCATAAAAGCTTCTGTTTATTGGTGTTAAATACCCAAGGACCACAGTAGTTGACCATCCTCAAAATTGTTCACTGTTCAATGAGGTCATGTCAGATCTACTATGTTGATTTAATTTATCTATGTAGATACAGATCCTTGAATTCATAATGATATAGTTGAAGTATGGAGCATATTCAAAGGGCCACATGGCCTGCAACTGCTTGTCTTTTCTCTTTCCTTCAATTCCTTGATCCACACTCAACAAAAAGCAGTTTATTTGTTTTGAAAATAAATCACGATACTGCGGTTATATATCAAGATTGAAGATGTTATGTAAGGAGGCATGTGGCTGTTGAGAGTCTGTCGATTGGAGAAGCGTTTCAAGTCTCAGCTGAGCAATTGTGCTATTTAAATTCAGTTAATTAAAGAATCTGAAATTTTAAACAGAAATTTAAATAATAGTTCCGGTAACGATGACGATTATGCTACTAGATTGCAGTTTAAAATCCCCTCAGTCAGGGATAAAAATCATCTGCCCATAACAATTCTGATCTATAAATTGCTCTTAACTGCTCGTGAAATAGCTGAGTAAGCAAGGACTGAATCGTTAATGTGTATCAATTAGTTCAAATCCAAACAAAAGCAGCTGAAGAATGTGATTTATATTCATACAGTTGAAATAAAAAGACTGGGCATTATTGTATTGTTGGTAGATAAATTACAGGTTTGTCTATGTCAGCAACATGGAAACCTCCCCTTTGGCCACTAACCGCTAACACTAATCATCAAGCACTCAACTTCACATCTATCTTGTCAAACCCCTTAAGAATTTTGCTTGCTCAATCGAATGTCTCATTCAAGAGAATGCTGGTCTGTTTAATCTCATCCAGCAGAGATTCAGTCCGGTAAACCTGAGTTTTGCTCCTTCAAGCCCGAGTCATCCAGCATGGAGGACATTCGATCCATCGCATCCACACTGACCACTAGATACCCATCGGTATTAATTCCATTCACCACCATTTGGCCTAAACTTTCTATGTCCAGGTCGCCTATGTCGCCTAGACACCTCTTAGCATTCTGCTTGCCTTCCTCTTAAGCGGTGTATTCCAGGTATTTGGCACTCTCTGGGTGAAAAAGGTCCCTCTCAGATCCCTTCTAAATATCTTAACCCTTACCAAAAATGTATGTCCTGGTTTGCTCTACTTCTGATGTGAGTAATAGGTTCCTGCAGAGTAAGTATATCCTCCTTTGTGCTAGGAGATCAGACCGTTGCTTAACATCACAAATGGTGCTTTATAATTGCTTTACAATGTTTACCTCAGGCGTGCTACAGAGAGCCAAATTTACGAAATTTAGTCCTTGCTTACTCAACTTTTTAATGAGCAGTTAAAGAGTAATATACAGATGAGAATTGTTATGGGCAGATGAATTTTTGCCCTTACTGAAGGACCCAGAGGGTGTTTGAAAATGCAATAGATGTGAATTTGCCATGAAATCTTGAGGCTCTGGAAAATTATATATTTAATTGGGGAATTATGACTTTTGTATGAACATCAGCTTAATTTGGGTGCAGCATAGGAAATGGAAGAGAATTAGAAAGGCACATCAGCACAGGGCCAGATAAAGTGTTGATTCAACAAGAAGGCTTGAAAGATGTGACAGGATGGACATTAGTAGTGAGGTTGTCAGATTTTGATGTTTTGTTTTCTGCAAGGGTGATGAGAGCACTAAAATTACCAGGCCGGGTGTCTGAAAATTGCGTTTCTGTCTCAAAGTAATGAAATGTGTTAAACTTCAAACACAATGTTGTAACAATGCTCGAGTGCATGTCCATTACATTAAACAATTTGATTGTGTCTTTTTGATTAAGTGGATTTCTGAAATGACTAGCACATGCTTGCAAACAGTTTAGGAATGGAACATGACGGGCAAGGTAATCGCTGTGCTGATGAGACAAGTATGGGCAGCATCATGGCACCTCTGGTACAGGCTGCGTTCCATCGCTATCACTGGTCTCGCTGCAGCAAACAAGAGCTCAGCCGCTATATAACGTAGGTGATCAAATTGCTTAATCATCTGTCCGATTCCAAACATTTTTATGGAAATTTGTCAATTAAGCAAATTAATTAAAACATTGAAAAATTCTGGATCAATGTTATATGTAGCAAGTAATGCCAATGAAAGATAATATGGCAGTTATGGCTGAGAATAGTTTTCCCCCCCCGCACAGTCTGTTGAGTACTCAGATCTATACCAGAGATACAGCACTAATTCCTGGGTCACTCATTGTTCAGAGATGATAGAGTTGGATGCATATATTTCTTGCAAACTCCATGCTGAGCCAACAGTAGTGTTTGTCATTTGTATACGGGGCATATCATGTTTCACTGAAATTCTGATCATGAACATATCCCTAAAAATGCTGTTTGGACAGTATAACCTTCCCAGCATAATACAGTGCAGATTGGGACATGTACCAGATATGTGAACTATTTTGCATCACTCTGTGGCAGCCCCTTATCTGCCCAGCCTTGCCATCCCTTCCTCTCACCAATTCGCCCATCTCCACCCTGGTCCCTTGCTCTGAAACTGCCGTACCACAGGTCCCAGTCACATAATCTCCCCCACTGAAATTCCACAGTGACAGCAAATGAGATAAGAATTGAGCTTGGATTGGTAGCAGCATCACTAACTATGCCACCACCATCTAACCTCCCCAATAGTTAGGTTTTAGATTGTTTTAGCTAGCAACAAGTGCACACCTGATGGAATAAGTGACATCCTACTGTATTAAATATTATTCTGTGTTTTACTAGAAAAGTCCAATTGGTATAGATTAGTTCCTTGTTTGTAACATTTTCTCATGATTGTTGTCAGTTCCTATGATTGTCTACTGGATGATCCATTTGAACACAAGTGGCCAGTATTGCCAGAACTTCCAGGAATCAGTTACTCAATGGATGAGCAGTGCCGCTTTGATTTTGGAGTGGGCTACCAAATGTGTACAGCAGTAAGTGTCCCTTTGTTTCTTAGCTTAATCACACACCTCTTTGCCTTTCTTTCAAAACCATGTCAAACAAATAATAAAGGATTCTGAATCTTTTTCCTTGACGTTTTTTCCAATTTTTGATTTTTGTACCATACGGTTGTATTTACGTCTGGTTTATTAAATCTTGTACTCTCTGCCACAGAAGGTAGTTGAGGCCAGTTCATTGGCTATATTTAAGAGGGAGTTAGATGTGGCCCTTGTGGCTAAAGGGATCAGGGGGTATGGAGAGAAGGCAGGTACGGGATACTGAGTTGGATGATCAGCCATGATCATATTGAATGGCGGTGCAGGATCGAAGGGCTGAATGGCCTACTCCTGCACCTATTTTCTATGTTTCGGGCCTCATTAGTCTACCTAATTTTTGATCCCATCACAGGCTACATGATATAAAGGCCTTAGAAGGATCTAGACAGGAGGAACTAGACTGATCTTAGATGCTGCCTCACCCGCTGAGTTTCTCCAGCATTTTTGTCTACCAACAGTTTTAAAATAACTTACTTGGCCCAATATCATTCGCAAAGTGGGTCTTTCTACTTAAGAAAAAAATACTGGAGATTTGATTGGGATTTTAAATAATGTACGTGCCAGTCAGTGTCAACTTTGATTTGCATTAGTTAGAACAAAGGATGTGAGTTTAATATATATGTTTGGTTAGGTTAGGTTAGGTGAGCTAGGTTAGAGGTCAGGAAGTTCTTCCTCTCACTAGAGCAAGTAGCTCAAACATTTGGTGCAGATTCACTGCATATTGGTGCAGAATCAAATTCCTCATATGTTGCAAAACATACTTGGCTAATAAAGTATGATTATGATAATGATTATGGTGTGTTCAACAAAAGAGTTGCACTGTCTGGGCTGAGGTGATGTATACACGTATACAATATGTGATGCTATGTGTTAAGGTAATGGTGATCTTATTGAACTTGTTTAGAATGATTTTTCTGCATTAGATAAATATTTCCCAGATTTTCTCCCTAAACCTCCACCAAAACATCGGCCCCAAATTGAATTTTCTTTTGTTGTCTTTCCCAGGAGATTATATTGTTGGTGCTTCTTCTTCTTCTTATCGAGTCCACACACAAGATTAGAAGTTGTTCAGCCAGAGCTGAACACACTTCTCGGCATCTGCACAATGGTGTCTGTCTTGCGCTTCTTGTGCTTCTTGTGCGTGGTGGTGGAAATATTGGTTGAAACAGGGCCGCGACGTGAACGCTCTTTCCTTGGCCCCATTGTTGGTGCTGTATAGAACCTTTTGTTTCTGACGCTTGCTTATAATGGGACTGTTTATTTGTGACTGACTTGCTGAACTAATCTGCCTTTTTCCTTCCATTATTTTCATGTTCATAATTGATTGGAGCAGAATTAGGTCATTTGGCCCATTAAGCCTACTCCGCCATTCAATCATGGCTGATCTATCTCTCCCTCCTAACCCCATTCTCCTGCCTTCACCCCATCACCCCTGACACCTATACTGATCACGATTCTATCTATCTCTGTCTTTAAAATACACGTTGATTTGACCTCCACATCCTTCTGCGGCAATGAATTCCACAGGTACGCCACCCTCTGACTAAAGACCACAGTGTTGTCAGCACTATGATTAGATATCACAGGCTTACGTGTGCCATTTGTTTGACCTGATTGCAGTTTCGAAGCTTTGATCCCTGCAAGCAGTTATGGTGCAGCCATCCTGATAATCCTTACTTCTGTAAAACTAAAAAAGGCCCTCCACTAGATGGGACAGAATGTGGACCAGGAAAGGTAAGCTACCAATCTACTATCAACAAGAAATGGTGTGCTTTAAGATTGTTGTAAGTGCCGTTTGATGTTATTGTAACAAGTTATCATGTTATTGTATTGAACAATCAAATAATTTGGCAATCTTCCTATGCTTGAGGTGATTAATACTTATTAGCCTGTGTTTCTGTGTGAAAAGCATGGAGATGAAGAGAAAGTTGGATTTAAAAAAAGAAAACATAAACTAGCTATTCACTTTGACATCAATTGAAATAAGAAAGTTTACTGTCCTTTGTTTTGCTCTGGGCTTGCTTGGAAGATATTTCTGTGTGTAATAGATTAGGACAGGAACTGGGGCAGATTCCAGTAGTCCAAGGGCTTTGTGTCAAAGATGATTGCAAGTAAAGTTTTTGAGGTTAAGAATAAGCATTCTGGAAGTATTTTCCAATAAATTTATGTCTGGCCTATCCAAAAGATACTGTTTGCCAGCCAAATGCAGGCTTCTAGTAAAGAGTTACAGCATAATGAGGCGCAGGGGAATGGCAAGACCTGGACACCACTGAAGAAGAAAATATTCTATTCAACAAAGCCCTCTACAAGAGCTCCAATATTTTGTTTTGAACAAATGCTGTACCAAATTCTTAACTGTAGATAACCTACACCACACCCTGTTTTCCTGAATCCACTCTGTAACGTTTACTGGGCACAACTACTGTGAAGTACAAGTACAATGGAAACTTTGCTTGCAGTGGCATCACAGGCATACAGACTCTACAATACACAAACATATAAATCATACAAGACAATGAAAAGGAAAAAGACTGCAAAAGCAAAACATTGCTACAAAAACACAATTAGAAAACAAGGCAATGGTAGTGCAAGAGGTGGTCCATGATGTTCCAATACTGAGGTGGGATTAGGTTGTGCAGGTTGGTTCGAGATCCTGATGGTTGCAGGATTGTATCTGTTCCTGAACCTGGTGGTGTAGGACCTCGTGCTTCGATATCTCCTGCCAAATGGTACCAATGAAAAGAGGGCATGATCCAGATGGTGAGGATCCTTGCGGACACATGTTACCACCTGGAGTCAACACCTTATTGATGCTTTCAATGGTGGAGAGGGCTGTGCCTGGGATGGATTGGACTGAGGCCACTGCTCTCTTCATCCTCCAACATGCCTGTGTATTGGAATTGACTATACCAGGCCATGATGCAACCTGTAAATTTGCCCAAGATATGATAAATGATGAATATGATATCCCACCCCTCTATCCGACAACTAATTTAAAGACAATTGTCTGAACTACGTAACACCTAAACCAGGGTCACTGAATGGATTTGATTTCCTCTCTGCCATGAGATAACAGTAAAATCCAAGATGGCGTCCAACCATGGTGACTCTTTGTGTTCTAGTCATGCAATCATGCCTTGCAATCGCTCCACTCTTTTAAATTTCTACTGAGACAGCAATATTTCTTACTTTAACTATGCTTACGTTATTCCTTTTATCGTGTATCTGTACATTGTGGATTGTAATCATGCATTGTCTTTCCTCTGACTGGCAACAAAAGCTTTTCACTGTACCTCGGTACATGTGACAATAAACAATCTAAAGTGATTTTGGGTGCTTAGCTCCAGAGTTTCTGTCTGAAATTCAACAATTCAATAATTCTCTTCACATAGTTCATTTATTCATTTAGTTCTTACATTACCAGCATTTTAATTTTTACCCTTCATTAACGTAAGAAAAAGAAGCAGGGGAGGTCTATTGGTCCCCTGTACCTACTTGACCATTCGATAAGATGATAGCAGATATTTTAAACCAGGTAGTTTCAAGATTTCTAATGAAGAAAGGCATCAGCGATTTACTTTTCGGAGTTACCAAGTGTTTGATGAATCAAAGACCATATTATTGGATGCAAATAATAGTTTTACTTAGTATTCTCTTCTCGGTTGGCTCCACATGAAGAGGGTTAATGAGACCAAAGGCAGTTGGTCCAAATCATGGAGAACTATTTTCAATCTGATAAATGGATAAAAAATTATTTATACTACAATTTGGGAGTAATTTATAATCTACATCTATTTTAGTGACGGTGATATGTAGCTAGACAAAAATAGGAACAATGAGGTAATTCCCCTGGTGTGGTTTAAGGCTGTTTTCTGAGTAAATTTGTTTTGTATAGATAGGAGTCATATCATCTCCTTCATCTCCATCTACTTGCCAATAAATATTCCATTTCTCAAATTGCATCCTGTTGCATTGCGATAGGGTTAATCCAAAATACTTATCAGCAAATTGTGAAGATGATTAACCATTTCTACTTTCCAGTGGTGTTTCAAAGGTCACTGTATTTGGAAGAGTTCAGATCAGTTGTACAGTCAGGATGGAAACTGGAGTCCCTGGACAAAGTTTGGAACATGCTCAAGAACTTGTGGTGGTGGAGTGCGCTTCCATAGTCGACAGTGCAGCAACCCTTTGTAAGTTTGTGACAGCTGACACACTTGATTGCACGTTTAGAACATAGCTCTTTCGCAGGCATGATTTACAATGTGGAAGTACCTCAGCAGCGGTAGAGTTGCTGCCTTACAGCCCTTACAGCACCAGAGACCCCGACTATGGGTGCTGTCTGTACGGAGTTTGTACGTTCTCCTCGTGACCGTGTGGGTTTTTTCTGAGATCTTCGGTTTCCTCCCACATTCCAAAGATGTACAGGTTTATAGGGTTATTTGGCTTGGTATATATTTAAATTGTTCCTGGTGTGTGTAGGATATGGTTCATGTGCGGGAATCGCAGGTCGGTGTGGGCTGAAAGGCCTGTTTCCATGCTGTATCTCTAAACTAAACTATACTAAAGCATGCTTTTTGACTCTCTGTTAAGTGATAAATCCATTTCACTCTGCAAATTTCTATTTGAGACATTTATTCAGATCATCTTCCTACACACTTAGCAAAATGATATTATTTTACCACATTTTTAAGTGCTCTCTGTTTCTTCTTATGCCTTAATGGATTTTGAAATTTAGTGACTGCGCTCACCAAGATCCCACAAATCATCTCGGATGAAGCTGATTCAAAAAGTTATGTTGGGGATCTAACATATCTCTGAATCAGCTCCCCATTCTTCTTACAATTCTTCTCAACAGCAATAATTTATTTGTCATTCGAACATACATTTGAACGAAATGTCATTCCTCACGGGGCTAAGGTGCATAGTGGTTGATATTGATGTAAGGTGCCAGTGCAGCGCGCGTGTGTGTGTTAGGTGAGGTGTGTGTGTGTGCATGGGGGGGGCAGCAGGGTATAATAATCTAAACACACACAAGGCAATATGGTGGCCTTCATCTAGTACTAGGGCCAAAGGACAAATACATTATTTTACATGTGTGTTCACAGACTTCATTGCAGCCAATGTACTGAAAAGTTTCTTGAATTCATTGTTTTCTAAATAAGGAAAGAGTGCTTTCGACTGAGATAATTTGATTATGCGTTATAGCTGATAAACAATAGGATATACTACAATTGATAAGGGAGTTTTTGAAAATAATAACACTTTTTCACCATAATTATATTACTGTCAAGAACCATAATAATAATTACATTGAATTCCAGAATTCACTAAATTTTCTACCAATATACATTTATATGTACATCTTTTCCCAACAAGGATAAGGGAGTTAATTATTTGTTATTAATTTAAAAAGTTTAATGTAGCCGCAGTCAACATGCCTAATCACATGTTCTTTACCCTTTCCTCAAAGCACATCTAGCCTTTAAATCAACTGTTCTTACCACTATAGGTCTTCCCCAACTGACGGCAGGTTCTGATCCAACTGTTTGTTATTTGAACAGTTTGTAAATTGGAAATGTTTCTATGAACGGAGTTGTGACACAGCAAAAAATGTCTGTAGCCCTGCAGCAGCCAATAAATCCATCCCGCTGGTCTCCCAAGAGCTCGTTCATATTGTACACAAGTCAGGCATCCACACACTGGGGAGGGCACAGTCACTGAAGTACTGCCACATTTAATGCATTAGATATAATGCTTGGGTATACGTATAAGGTAGGCACATGCAACGTGGCGTCTCTCCTCCATGGATCCCACCAATCCATCATTCATCTTCTTTGCCACGCTAAGTAGCCAGGTTGTTAACAGTACAGCATCAATTGTCAGTAATTAGAATATTACTGTGTTCTAACCCACTGAACTTTCAACATAGCTATCAAGAAAGCTTCACGAACTATCGAGGCTTATACCCTTTGTTCTAACAATTGCAAGATAAAATAAGAAACTGTGGATGGCTCGATTGTGATCATGTATTGTCTTTCTTCTGATTAATTAGCATGCAACAAAAGCTTTTCACTGTACCTCGGTACATGCGACAATAAACGGAACTAAATATCTTGAACGAAAGAATGTATATCCTGTCGCTGACTGCCGTTTACCATTCTGCAGCCCTGCCTATGGTGGCCGAGACTGCTTTGGCCCTGCTTATGAGTATAAGATCTGCAATTCTGAAGATTGCCCCGGGCAGTTTGAAGATTTTCGGGCTCAGCAGTGTCAACAAAGAAACTCGTATTATCTTCACCAAAACGTTAAACACACCTGGCTCCCTTATGAGCATCAAAATGGTGAGTTGGTCCTTGACACTCTACTTAGTAACTCAGATTCAGATTCAACTTTAATTGTCATTGTCAGTGTACAGTACAGAGACAACGAAATGCAGTTAGCGACATAGAATATGATTTCAATAAATACATCTATTTACATGCATACAGTCAGTGTTTTTCCTGTGGGAGGAGTGTCCGGGGGGGGGGGGGGGGGGGGGGTGATTGGCAGTCACCGAGGTACAGTGTTGAGTAGTGTGACAGCCGCAGGGAAGAAGCTGTTCCTGGACCCGCTGGTCTGGCAACGGAGAGACCTGTAGCGCCTCCCGGATGGTAGGAGAGTAAACAGTCCATGGTTGGGGTGAGAGCAGTCCTTGGCGATGCTGAGCGCCCTTCGCAGACAACGCTTGCTTTGGACAGACTCAATGGAGGGGAGCGAGGAACCGGTGATGCGTTGGGCAATTTTCACCACCCTCTGCTGTGCTTTCCGGGCAGAGACAGAGCAGTTGCCATACCATACTGTGATACAGTTGGTGAGGATGCTCTCGATGGTGCAGCAGTAGAAGTTCACCAGAATCTGAGGAGACAGATGGACCTTCTTCCGTCTCCTCAGGAAGAAGAGACGCTAGTGAGCCTTCTTGACCAGAGTTGAGGTATTGTGGGTCCAAGAGAGATCATTGGAGATGTTGACCCCCAGGAACCTGAAGCTGGAGACACGTTCCACCTCCGTCCCGTTAATGTGGATGGGGGTGTGCGTGCCGCCCCTAGACTTCCTGAAGTCTACAATGAGCTCCTTGGTCTTCTTGGAGTTAAGGGCCAATAACTGTTTTCACAAATATTGAACACTGGATAATAACTGGTATATTAATTTTTGTGGATGAACTATGACTGTGATGCTTGTAATGATCTGACGACAGCAATCATATCTGGCAAGTTCAAAGGCACATTGTACACTCTTTGGCCTCAGTAGAGTAAGTGGTCAGAGAATTGACTAGCTCACACAGCAACAGCTAGAATTGCTGCTTTGATATATGCTATACAGTAAGTAACTTGGGGAAATCATATTGTAAAATATTAATGGTGTTGGTAAGGGTTCTGGGACCCTTGTTAGTTATATGGTCTCAGGACAAATGCCCTCCACATTAAATTATTTTTTTTTCTTTGTCCACAGTTGTAAACAATTTGGACAAGTTATCCATCATGGCTCTTCCATTTCTCCTGTCCTATTAAATAAAAAATAAATTCTCAGATACTGAGCAAGCAGCCCATTCTCAAGGCTTCCCCCGCTGCAGGTTGATGCATATGTTTCTGGCTGACCAACATTTTAACTTGCCAGGCTTCATCCCGTCCAGTGCATCATCTGCCATCATAATAAAGTTGAGGATTTTAATATGTGGATTCAACACTTTATTGTCTCCCCCTCAGATCACCATTCTATACTCTCTGACCAGTATTGTTGCCATTATAGCTTCAAATTGTGTTCTTCCAAAATGATAAAAGGAAATATACTAATTGAGATTTAAAAAATGTCTGGGAGTGAATTACGGATAAAACCAAACCTTTATGGTTTGGGTACTTCTAACCCTTTTGTGTTTTGTTTTCAGGGCTTATATTTCACCCTTTAGCCTGTATAAACTTCCACTATTTTTCTTTTCCCATCAACAAATGCTAGAGGCTCATAAATGTGAACTGATTTGCCAGTCCAAGGAAACAGGAGAGGTGGTGTTCATGAATCAGGTTGTGCACGACGGTACACGCTGCAGTTACACGGATCCCTTCAGTCTGTGTGCTCGAGGAGAATGTGTGGTGGGTGCTTTTCCCTCTTCCTTTTTTCCTTAGCTCCTCTGATTCTCAACTCATCTACTAGCTTATAGAGTTCTCATTCTAAACTACCCCGACTTGAAATGATCCCTGAAATATAGCCATGTCTTCAATCAAGCTGTTTAAGAAGGAACTGCAGATGCCGGAAAATCGAAGGTACACAAAAATGCTGGAGAAAGTCAGCGGGTGCAGCAGCATCTATGGAGCGAAGGAAATAGGCAACGTTTCGGGCCGAAAAGTTGCCTATTTCCTTCGCTCCATAGATGCTGCTGCACCCGCTGACTTTCTCCAGCATTTTTGTGTATCATCAACCAATTTGATTACCATTCCTAACATCTTTATGTGGCTCACAATGGCACAATGTTTTGCTGTTTCAAAGGAATTGTGTACGTTTTTGATTTCATGTGTTTATGAAGTCAAGGATTCATCGGTATCGTTTTATTTTTAATTTTAATATTTATAATCTCGGTTGTATATTACAGAATATATTGTATATTATTGT
Organism: Amblyraja radiata; assembly: GCF_010909765.2. Taxonomy (NCBI): domain Eukaryota; kingdom Metazoa; phylum Chordata; class Chondrichthyes; order Rajiformes; family Rajidae; genus Amblyraja; species Amblyraja radiata. The sequence continues at coordinate 13,268,793 of NC_045992.1, read as the reverse complement.
AGAACCTGTAGTAAGGATCGAACTCGGGTCTCCTGCGCTGTAGGGCAGTAACTCTACTGCTGCTCCACCATGCCGCCCTGATATTGGGTAGAGTTAACAAGGATATATGGAAAGGAAATAACATTAGACAACATCAGTTATAAGTTGTTTTGAAGTTTTAAGAATAAAAGGTAAGCCATTTAGAACGGAGATGAGGAAATACTTTTTCACACAGAGGGTTGTGAGTCTGAGAATTCTCTGCCTCGGAGGTGGAGGCCAGTTCTCTGGATGCTTTCAAGAGAGAGTTAAATATAGTTCTTAAAGATAGCAGAGTCAAGGGATATGGGGAGAAGGCAGGAACGGGGTACTGATTGTGGATGATCAGCCATGGTCACATTGATGGCGATGCTGGCTCGAAGGGCCGAATGGCCTACTCCTGCACCTATTGTCTATTGTCTGGTTTTTAATTCTGATCATTTTTGGTAAGGGATGAAAATTAACAATGAAGCACGTTGTTTTTTGAAGCTTGTAGGCTGTGACAAAGAAGTAGCTTCTTTTAAGCAAGAAGATAAATGTGGTGTCTGTGCTGGTGATAATGCACATTGCCGAACTGTTAAAGGGACCATTGTCAAGACAACCAAACTAATCGGTAAGTAATTTACATGGTCATCATGTACCGTTCAGCAATGTAGCCTGTTTTAAGAAACTTTTGTTCAATTATTTAAGGACATTCCTTATTTTCAATTAATATGTAGAGCCAATCTCTTTCCTGTGTTCGTTGCATATTTACAACACCACACAACTCTTAAACTAAAAATATTGGATTTGGGAATATGTGGAATTTGGAAGCAGTATTTCCATTCATGCAAGATAAATCTTTAGCAACCCTGGCATTTGACAATCTTTACAGAAGCCGATGAACCTACAAACCTGCTCGTCTTTGGAATGTGGGAGGAAATAGTTAGAATTAGTTAATTGGTACTGATCTATAGCACAAATTCAACATGTGTAAGACCAGAGAGTTTTGACGTGTACCTGCAAGGAGACCTTGAGTTTCTCTTTGGCTAATGACAATGAATGCCATAGTTGCCTTTTACATCATTAATCAGACCTAATTATTCATCAGATAGACAAAAATGTTGGAGAAACTCAGCGGGCGAGGCAGCATCTATGGAGAGAAGGAATAGGTGATGTTTCGGGTCGAGACCCTTCTTCAGAATGATGTCGGGGGGGGGGGGACGAAAGGAAGAGGTGGAGACAGTAGGCTTGTGGGAGAGCTGGGAAGGGGAGGGGAAGGAGGGAGAAAGCAAGGACTACCTGATATTGGAGAAGCCGGGTGGGAAGAAGTGTAGTCCTGATAGCCATGGGAGTCAGTTGGTTTGTAATAGATGTCGGTCAGTGGTCTGTTACCTGCGATGGAGATGATGAGGTCTAGAAACGGTAGGGAAATGTCGGAAAATGTGCAGGTGATAATTAATCATCAAATAGCTGGATAGACAAGGAAACAAATACAGACATTAAACAGTTTCAGTTTGCATCTGACTTTCAAGTTAATCAAGCTGCATTTATTGTCAAGATGTACAGGGCCCTGATGAGACCACACCTGGAGTATTGTGTGCAGTTTTTTGGTCTCCATATTTGCGGAAGTACATTCTTGCTATTGAGGAAGTGCTGCGTAGGTTCACAAGGTTAATTCCCAGGATGTCGGGACTGTCATATGCTGAAAGAATGGAGCGACATGCTGGAGGCAGGAAGCATGTTCCCGATGTTGGGGGAGTCCTGAACCAGGGACCACAGTTTAAGGATAAGGGGTAGGCCATTTAGAACTGAGATGAGGAAAAACTTTTTCACACAGTTGTGAATCTGTGGAATTCTCTGCCTCAGAAGGCAGTGGAGGCCATTTATCTGGATGCTTTCAAGAGAGAGTTAGATAGAGCTCTTAAAGATAGTGGAGTGGGGGGATATGGGGAGAAGGACCAATTGGCCTACTCCGGCACCTATTGTCTATCGTCTATTGTCAGGAAAGAACTGCAGATGCTGGTTTAAATCGAAGGTAGACACAAAATGCTGGAGAAACTCAGTGGGACAGACAGTATCTCTGGAGAGAAGGTTTGAGGGGAGGTCTGAAGAAGGGCCTCGACCCGAAACGTCACCCATTCCTTCTCTCCAGGGATGCTGCCTGTCCCACTGAGTTACTCCAGCATTTTGTGTCTACCTTAAATTGTCATCTCCACAAGCATAGTGAGAGAAATGTACAATGAAAATTTAGCATTCCATAATCATCTAAAAAAATCATTTTTATTATATTATTTATAAATGATTAAAAACAGTACAGGTTTGGCAATATATTGCAGCTTTTACAGCATGTAAATGAAACAAGCAGAATCAATGAATTGTGATATTTCATATTCTTCAGGGATGTTCAAAATGTTTGAAATACCAACTGGCGCGAGACAAATTCAAATAGAAGAAACAGAACCATCCACAAATCTAATTTGTAAGTTTTTCCCTGGATCTAGTAAGTTATCAATATTTGAGTCTGTAAATTGTTTTTTGCATATCAGATAAAGTTGAAATAAGGGTTTCGGCCCGAAACGTTGCCTATTTCCTTCACTCCATAGATGCTGCTGCACCCGCTAAGTTTTTCCAGCATTTTTGTCTACCTTCGATTTTCCAGCATCTGCAGTTCCTTCTTAAACAAAGTTGAAATAAACATCTGTGAAGATATGTGTAGGAAGGAACTGCAGATGCTGGTTTAAACCAAAGCTGGAGTAACTCATCGGGTCAGACAGCATCTCTGGTGAAAAGGAATAGGTAACGTTTGGGGTTGAGACCCTCCTTCCTTTTCTCCACCAGTGAAGATATGTTTGCTTAGAGAAGGTAATTTGGTAGTTATCCTCCAGAATTCATGGTTGCTGCCTCATTACCTATCAGTTAAATTATCATTCTTTAATATTGTAAAATATATTAAGCAATTGATAGTTTTTTCTTTTTAACAGCTGTGAAGATTCAAGGAACCGATAATTTCATCCTCAATGCCAAAGGTGAAAATTCAAAACCAAAGATATTTATCGAAATGGGTCTGGAATGGGAGTACTCGATAGAAAGTGACAAGGAAATACTTAAATCCAGTGGTCCACTGCATGCCAGCATAATTATTTATGTAAGTAATGCAATAATAAGTTAGCAATTTTTAAGAAATATACTTATTTCCTTCTCCCCTTTGAATGTTCTAACTCATTCCAGTTTTTCTAATTTCATCCCAATAGCCAGTTTATTCAATGAGTAAGAAAGCTAGTCAAAACTGGGGTTATTATCTAACTAGAAATTTATATAAAGTTTATTTATTTCGTTGCCTTTACTTGCCTTTACTTGGAAACACAAAACCTGCCCTCTTATGCACGGCACGATCCTTGCTTTATGCACACCTAATTCAAACTGCGCCCTCCTTAACACTTCAGTCAGACAAATAAATTGCCTTGATCACCCATACTGACCTATCTCACCTAACCCCCAATCACAGCCCAAACGCACTGAATTGGTTTCTCCTGACCTCCAGATTCTAACATAGCTACGTGATTCTCTGATTCCATGTCCCTACCTTCGCCATCCACCTTCAACCTGAAGACCAACAGCAAATCCCTGATTCACTGCTACCGAGCAAACTGTTCCCCAGCTCATGCCCCTCATTGCCAAGACTTCTTCATTCATTGCCAATGTACCAAACCTGTACCAAGCTCCAGATGTACCCATTTTCCATGAAGGAGGGTCCTGACCTGAAACGTCCATGTTCTTCAGGGAAACTACCTAACCTGCTGAGTTACTCCAGAAGTTTGTAAACCACTATCCCTATTTCTCCATTTTCCACTGTGTTATCTGCATGGAGCAACATGTGAAGTTAAGACCTTCCCCTCAAGTAAAGCTGATGTACACAAGCCTGATACTTTAGGCCTCGGGTGCTTTTGATGTTTGAAACACAGGCCCACAACCAAAATGCTAGTTGTTAGACTGTTCTACAAATGATCGACACAACACAGAGAGCACCAAGGAGATTCTTAGCCACTGTGTTGTGTATTTATTGAAGCTTGTTTAAATGGGAGAGGATTTCTCTTATTTCAGATTAGCCCACAAGGTGAAGATGCTAAATCCAATTTGATGTACAAGTATGTTATTCACGAAGATCTACTTCCTGTGATTGGCAACAACAATGTACTCCTGGAAGAGACTGAGAGTTACGAGTGGGCTTTGAAGAGTTGGTCCCAATGTTCGAAAGCCTGTGGAGGAGGTCTGTTATCAATAGCCTATAACGTCATGACGCTGCATGTTCAGTAATGTACTTCATCTAATTCCACTTAACTGTGAATAGGATATTCCATGTTGTAAAATTTCAGTCGAAGGAATATTCTACATTAATGTTTTATGCAAGGTAGGCATAAGAAGAAAAGCATAACATTTCCATCCTAACAGCAGCAAAATTGTGAAAATGGGGACCAGAAAATGCATTTGATGCCAATCATATCACAAATTCAACATGCCAGACCACAGAGTGTCAGACCAGAGAGATTTGACGTGTACGTGCCAGGAGACCTTGAGTTTCCCTTTGGCATTTAATGAAATTGAATGCCATAGTTGCCTTTTTCATCATACTTGTATTAATTGAGATTTCTTAAAGCTGGTTTTTGTCCAAGATGAGCAGAATTGACCCTTGATATATGTATATGAAAATAAAATATCTGCAGAACCTGCAAATCTGAAACATAACCAAGCTTCAAGAAACACTCAGCAGTTAAGTGGCATCTGTGGAAAGGGAAACAATTAACTTTTCTGGTTGAAAACTTTTATCGAACTGGGGCAGAGAGAGTGGGGGAGGGATGATAGAAATAACTCTGATAGGGTCATTGTAGAGATATAGAGTTTATCCATTTGATGAGTAATGGTCGGGAGAAAGTGAACAAAAACTATAAAATGAGGGTTAGTGGGCGAGGAAACAAACAAATGTTTTGTGCTTTGAAAATATGGATCTAGAATGTGAATACAGATCAGTGTGGATGTGATTTTTCATAAACATATTTAAAGAATAAAGACTAATTGTGCCCATGCAATTATTACTGATGCAAAAGTAGCCGTGCATTTGCCATCCTAATCCAGTACAAAAGGGAACGTGAATAGTTTTGTCCATATTTACTCTGTACAGTACAGTGAAAAAAAAACACCACTACAAATAGAGATTTTTGCTGTACTCTATTGACAATTTTTCACTGCAAGATTATAGTAATATTGTAACAATATTTTCAGGTATTCAATATACAAAATATGGATGTAGACGAAAAAGTGACAGTAAAATGATGCAAAAGAATTTCTGTGATAACAATAAAAAACCAAAGCCTATAAGAAGACGTTGCAACGTTCATGAATGCACACAGCCATCGTAAGCATCATGATATTCTTTCTTTTCTCTTCTTTTTTTAAAAATATTTTTATTTATTAGAAGCAAATGTACAAAAATAGAACCAACTGCATATAAAATTATACAGTTATTGTACCGCATAAATGTTTAACTTTTTGGCTTTAGTTGGAAGAAAAGAAAGGAGAAAAAGCAAGAAAGAGAAAAAAGTGAGATGTGCAAAGATAAAACCCCTAGACTACCAAAGTAGTGTAGCCAAAGAGTGAATAAATGAAAGAAAGAAGAGAGGAATAGAAAAAAAAATAAAAAGACAAAAAGAGAAAGAAAGAAAAAAGTGGTGATATACCTGCCTCACATCCCTCCCCACCCACCTCACCCAACCCGTAATTGGATTTAAATCTAAAGTTGTGTTGTGCCATACTATCCTTGTAATAAATCAATGAATGGTGTCCATGTCTTCGAAAAATGATCTGGTTTTTCTGATGATATTCGTATGATTTCATAATGATATTCTTTTCTCACTTGGAATTCACTTGAAGATTTGAGAGCATAGTTTCAGATTCTGCGAATCTCACCATTCAAGAACAACAATTCAACCTGGGTTCAAACTTCAGTCCGGCCTCCGTGCCGGTCCGATCTACCCCTTCAAGTAATCTATAAATGGAGACCATATTCTAATAAATAAATCTGGTTTGTCAATTAAGACATATCTAATCTTTTCCAAATGTAAGGTCTCCGACATCTCCATAATCCACATCTTGATTGTGGGGGTTGTTGGGCCTTTCCAAAATATTAATATCAATTTTTTCCCAATTATTATACTGTAATCAAGGACATTTCTTTGGTTTATTGTGAATGTTTAAGAAGGAACTGCAGATGCTGAAAAATCGAAGGTAGACAAAAATGCTGGAGAAACTCAGCGGGTGCAGCAGCGTCTATGGAGCGAAGGAAATAGGCAACGTTTCGGGCCGAAACCCTTGGGTTTCGGCCCGAAACGTTGCCTATTTCCTTTGCTCCATAGATGCTACTGCACCCGCTGACCAGCATTTTTGTGTACCAACAATTCAAAATGGTTGTTAATGTTGGTTATTACTGTTAAACGTTGCCATTTTTTTCATTTTTGTATCGTTGCAGATGGTTAACAGAGGAATGGGGATTTTGTAGTAAAACTTGTGGGAAATTAGGAATCCAAGTAAGAGTTGTACAATGCACCCAATACCTTAACGAGGGCGCCAATAGAACAGTGCACACCAAGTACTGTGTCGGAGATCGCCCTGGCAGTCGGAGAGCATGTAATCGCACACCATGTCCAGCGCCGTGGCGGACAGGAGCTTGGTCTCAGGTACTAACCTGATTCTTCAAACAAAGCCAAATTGTCAAAATGGTTACCCTTGTGGTTTAATGAAAAGTCAGATTCCATAAATATAAGACAACCATTGATAAGTCTAGGAATGAATTTGTTGGAGTAGTAAAATGCAGAATATGCTTCTGCATAAGTAGAAGAAATGGCCTAATATTCATTGCAAATCAAAAGAAGCATTGACGAGTAGTAGGCATGATAGAGCAATATTATGCATGTTTCTGCACATCTTAACGCCCATTTGGGAAATTAAATCTCCTGACATTTTGATGGAAATGTTGCTTGATTTCCAGTATAAAATTACCCCGGATGGCTTCAACACTTATGCAATGCACAGCATTTGTTTCTGCCATGATTTACAGACTCCCAGGTCTGAAAATTACCTGTTTTTATTTACTCACAGATGACACAACACCTACCAAATTAATTCTTCTGAAACCAGTGCAAGCACTCAAATTCCATTCTCTGTTTCCATCTAGAACTTCCTGCAGCCTCAGATATGACCTTGACAGATATATGTTATTGATAGCGGACGATCAGCCATGATCACAATGAATGGCGGTGCTGGCTCAAAGGGCCGAATGGCCTCCTCCTGCACCTATTTTCTATGTTTCTATATTTCTATGTAGACAGCTTTCCTTTGAAGTTCAATGTCACAGCCATTCTCAACTTCCGAACCTCTGGATCACTCTAATGTACTCTCTTATCTCTGCTACTCTTACCGGTTACTGGTCTTAAATTAGGGTGTTCACCCATCATCTACTTCTCTTTCAGCCTACAGGTCTGGGAACAGTGAGAGGAGCAAGGTGATCGCAGGATTGCGTGCATTAATTTAGCATTAATTTGTTCTTGACAATTTCTGCCAGTAGAGCTTGCCTTTAACTGTTTGGGACGTTTTGCTTAAAGAACATGGCTCCAGTAGATATCATTCTCCACTCTGACCCCCTGGGACCACTCTCCAATCTCCCTCCCATATTACATCAGCCATTCATTAAATAGCATTGCTCCCTTGTAGCTGGAAGAATTCTGCTTTTATATCATTTTAAAGGTTACCTGTGTCTCTTGTGAGCAGAAGCCAACAGTTAAAAATCTTTCAATTGAGTAATAGCCGCACACATTGAAACGGACACATTGTGGAGTGTTCACAGGGTAGCCCAACAATACTGTTCTGGGATTGTCACAATCATAAATCAGGAATTTAACTTACAACAATGTTAGGGTGACCACTGTGCTGTTTTAATATTAAAGCAGCTTCTTAGGCTAATATCTTTCAGAGGAAGTTAGATAAGAATAGAAAAATATGCTGATTAACTCAGATGGTACGAAACTTGTGTACATTGGAGTGAAGACCGCATTACTGATTACACGAAGTGCATCCTAAGTAAAGACATTTTAACATGTTCTTATAGAATATTCATTGTATCTTGATCATCATATTTAGAGCATATTCCTGTTGCCAGAATATATTGTTATTCTTACTCTGCCCTTAATTTTCCTGGCCCAGTGCTCTGTGACTTGTGGCGAAGGTTTCAAGCAGCGGCAGGTGGTGTGCCGAGGCAGTGGTGTGCCGAGCATCAGCCATTGTGTGGGTGAAAAGCCAGAGAGTGTACAAGCCTGCAAACTGGCACAGTGCAATGGTAAGGACATGGCCATGTCTAAGCTGGCCTTATTTCAATGTGTTCTCCATGTTATTAAAATTAAACATGTTCAGATTGTCACACAGAAGACCATCAACATTATGTGAAGCACATTTACATAAACAGCAATATTTTAAGTGTACTTTATAAGGTTGGTTTCCTATGAAATGCAGTTACATTTAAGTAGATTTTTGGTGCCAATCCACCTACAGTAAATAGGAGGTGCCAAGTAATTCATTCCATGGAAAAGGAATGAATTATGGAGACAACACACCATGCTTTCACTATTGTGTTTAAGAAGGAACTGCAGATGCTGGAAAATCGAAGGTAGACAAAAATGCTGGAGAAACTCAGCGGGTGCAGCAGCATCTATGGAGCGAAGGAAATAGGCAACGTTTCGGGCCGAAACCCTTTTTCAGACTGATGGGGGTGTCGGGGAGAAGAAAGGAAAAAGGAGCTGAGTGTGTTTAGCACAACTGATGTGCAGTTTTTAGTTTTGCTTTATTTTCAGTATATACTAAGGTACAGTGAAAAGCTTTGTTTTTCATGAACCGTACCAAATTGGGGAGAGAAGCAAGATTCAATGGGGTAGATGAAGTTTAGTAAATGAGCCTGAAAGCTGGAGGGATAAGTTTGAAAAGGAAAATCAAAGAGACTGGGGAAAAAATAAACTAGAAGTTCTATATTGTTCAAACTTTAATTCAAGGGTTCTAGGGCAGTAAGGCCTCAGATGATGTTAGAGTATAATAGCAGCCTTTTTAGTCAGCATATAGAAAGCACAACAAGAGGAGTGAATTCCTTTGGTAAATCTGAATGGTGCAAAAGGTGTCAGTGGGAGACTAGAATTAATCATATTCAGTCAGGTTTAGGATAGAAAAGAGAGACATTGATGACTGATACTGAAAGCACAACCCTGTAGAAAGCCTGGATTATTACATAAATTGTAGAGGTGAAATGAAATGAAAATGATGAGGGTAGAAAGGATTTCAAGAAAGGCTAATGGGGTAGACTGATGGAATAAATTATGAGGAAAGAAAAAGGGTCCAAATTGATTCCAAAGTGCTGTGCGAAGTTTAAAATTAATACCTTTAAGAGAAGAGTGTGCTGATGCAACGTGCATTAAGGAAGAAGAATGCTGGGTATAGGAAATGATAAACAGAAAGAGAGGACATGTTAAGGGATATAGCATCTTTAAAAAGAAGTAATTTGCCATGACAGGAGGATAAATGCACTCCAGGCTCTTAAAAGAACAAAAGGAGGAAATAATGCAAGCTCTGATTATAGTTTTCCAATGCTCTTTGCTTCCAGCATGGTACGAGAAGACCGATGAGATGCACTTAAACGGGGAGAAAGTGGGTGGCTGAGTAATCACACATTGATCTGTGTTGCATCAATAAGGGAAAATTGTTGCAGTACACTCTGGGGGAACACATAAATCAACACTTAGAGACATGGGTTAATCCAGGGTAGACAGCACAGATTTGTTAAGAGGAAGTCGTGTCTGACTAACTTGGCTGAATTTCTTTAGGAGGCTAGAAGGAAGGTCGATGTGAGAAGAATATTTTTGATCTGATCTATTTGCTATTAAGTGCAACCCTTGGTAGTTTCAGATGGAAGAAAGTAAAAGCTCTTGAGATTTGGAGGGACTGACATTGGATTGATAGCTAGCTGAGAAAGCAAGAGGTGATTGTCAATAAGATATTTATTGATAAGAGAGCTGTATACAGTAGGGGTTCTACAGACCCTTGCTTTTTTTGTCGTAGGCAATTTGTGAACATTAGAAATAGAAAGTGGGCCATTTCCAACCGACACCACTGTCCCCCGAAGATAGACACAAAATGCTCGAGTAGTTCAGTGGGACAGGCAGCATCTCTGGATAGCAGAAATGCCTTCCATCCAGAAATGTTGCCTATCCCAGTGAGTTACTCCAGCATTTTGTGGCTATCTTCTTTGTAAGTTTTTGATTTTTTTACTAGCATGATAGAAAGTAAAATAAAATATATATCAATTTAGCGCCCGTCTGCCCAGCCGTGCTAACCTCAGTGGCTGCTCCACTGACCCTCCCCCATCCCCCCCCAACCATGTCACACCCGCTCTTCCCCACCCACCTCACAGCCCTCTCTCCCCCCCACCCCCTGACCACCCACCACCCCTCCAACACCCACAACCCCGTACCCAGTCTACCCACCTGCCTTGCTCTGGCCCCAACTCCCACCCCTGCCGGGTGTTCACCATCCCCCCCGACCTCCCCCTCTCCCCCACCCAACGGTCTGTCCTCAGCAGAGGTCTCACCTTTGTCCCCCTCCGTCCCCATCTCAATGAGTTCCGCGCCCACCATGACTTGGAGAGCTTCTACCGTCGTCTCCGCCTCACAGCGCACTTCCATGGGAAGGAGTCCTCGCCCCCTAATGATGACCCCTTTTCCCGTCTCCAACGCACCCCCTCCTCGTGGAACCCCCCTCAGAAAGTCCCGGCTCTGGAACTCTTCATTCAGAACTGCCGCCGCGACGTCAACCGCCTCAACTTCTCCACTCCCCTGTCTCACTCCAATCTTTCCCCCTCTGAACGCACTGCCATCGAATCTCTCCGCAAAAACCCAGACTGGGTCATCAAACCAGCCGACAAGGGAGGTGCCGTGGTAGTCTGGCGCGTCGATCTCTACAAAGCTGAGGCCACGCGCCAACTCTCGGACACCTCCTCCTACTTACCCTTGGACCATGACCCCACTGACAAGCACCAGGCCACCATTTCTAGCACCATCACCGACTTCATCAATTCCCACGCCCTACCTGACCAAGCCTCCAAACTCATCGTTCCCCAGCCCCGCACGGCCCGTTTTTACCTTCTCCCTAAAATCCACAAACCCGGCTCTCCCGGCAGACCCATTGTCTCTGCGTGTTCGTGCCCCACCGAACTCATCTCCACATACCTTGACACCATCCTATCCCCCTTGGTCAAATCCCTCCCCACCTATGTTCTAGACACCTCAGACACTCTCCGCCGCCTCCACGCATTCCACTCTCTGGGCCCTCACCCCCTCATCTTCACCATGGATGTCCGGTCACTCTACACCTCCATCCCCCACCAGGATGGCCTCAAAGCCCTCCGGTTCTTCCTCGACCAGAGGAGCAACCTTTACCCAGCCACTGACACTCTCCTCCGCTTAGCGGAGTTGGTCCTCACCCTCAATAACTTTACATTTGACTCCTCCCATTTCCTCCAAACACAAGGCGTAGCTATGGGCACACGCATGGGCCCCAGCTACGCCTGCCTCTTTGTCGGGTACGTTGAACAATCCTTGTTCAATGCGTACCAGGGCCCCATCCCCGACCTCTACCTCCGCTACATTGACGACTGCTTTGGTGCCACCTCCTGCACCCACACACAACTGACTGACTTCATCCACTTCACCACCAACTTCCATCCGGCACTCCAATACACCTGGACGATTTCCGACACTTCCCTACCATTCCTTGACCTCACCATCTCCATCGCAGGGGACAGACTCCTGACCGACATACATTATAAACCCACTGACTCACATGGCTATCTGGACTACACGTCTTCCCACCCTGCCCCCTGTAAAGACTCCATCCCTTACTCCCAATTCCTCCGCCTACGCCGCATCTGTTCCCAGGATGAGACATTTCATACCAGGGCATCGGAAATGTCCTCGTTCTTCAGGGAACGGGGATTCCCCTCCGCCACCATAGATGAGGCTCACACCAGGGTCTCATCCATACCCCGCAACACTGCTCTCTCTCCCCATCCCCGCACACGCAACAAGGGCAGAGTCCCTCTGGTCCTCACCTTTCACCCCACCAGCCGGCAAATACAACACATAATCCTCCGCCATTTCCGCCACCTCCAACGTGACCCCACCACTCGCCACATCTTCCCATCTCCCCCCATGTCTGCCTTCCGCAAAGACCGCTCCCTCCGCAACTCCCTCGTCAACTCTTCCCTTCCCTCCCGCACCACCCCCACCCCCGGCACATTCCGTTGCAACCGCAAGAAATGCAACACCAGTCCCTTCACCTCCCCCCACCACACCAATAAAGGTCCCAAGCAGTCGTTCCAGGTGCGACAAAGGTTCACCTGTATCTCCTCCAACCTCATCTACTGCATCCGCTGCTCTAGATGTCAGCTAATTTACATCGGTGAGACCAAGCGTAGGTTGGGCGACCGTTTCGCCGAACACCTCCGCTCGGTCCGCCTTAACCTACATGACCTCCCGGTGGCTCAGCACTTCAACTCCCCCTCCCATTCCCAATCCGACCTCTCTGTCCTGGGTCTCCTCCATTGCCAGAGTGAGCAACAGCGGAAATTGGAGGAACAGCACCTCATATTCCGTCTGGGGTCCTTGCGCCCCTATGGCATCAACATTGAATTCCCCCAATTTGGCTAGCCTGTGCTGTCCCCTCCCCTTCCTTCACCCTCTAGCTGTCTCCTCCCACCCTCCCATCCGCCCGCCCTCGGGCTCCTCCTCTTCCCCTTTTTCCTTCTTTCTTTCCCCACCCCCCATCAGTCTGAAGAAGGGTTTCGGCCCGAAACGTCGCCTATTTCCTTCGCTCCATAGATGCTGCTGCACCCGCTGAGTTCCTCCAGCAATTTTGTGTACCTAAAATATCTATCAAGTTGTGTTTTGAATGAACACAGAGACTGAGATACAACAACTTTCCAAGGTGGTCATTTCTAAGTTCACCATCCACTGCATGAAGAAATCTCCACTAAAATCAGGCATTAATAATTTACTTCTCATTCCAAAACTGTGTCCCTGTTCTAGACTTTGCCTCAAGGACAAACAGTTTTCTTGCTTTAAGTTCTTTAATAATTTTATACATTTTATGTGTTTAAACTTGGGAGCCACAATTGAGATAGACAAAAGTGCTGGAGAAACTCAGTGGGTGCAGCAGCATCTATGGAGCGAAGGAAATAGGCAACGTTTCGGGCCGAAACGTTGCCTATTTCCTTCGCTCCATAGATGCTGCTGCACCCGCTGAGTTTCTCCAGCGCTTTTGTCTACCTTCGATTTTCCAGCATCTGCAGATCCTTCTTAAACATTTAGCCACAATTGAGATGTTTGCCAAGAATAACAAACTTGGTTGATGGTGAGAATGCAGGTTACAGAAGGATATCAGTGGACTGGTTTGGTGAACACATTGGTAGTTCATTTAAGCAAAATAATACACAATAAATGGTGAGTTACGAGGAAATATAGAAGGGTCTTGGAGTGCGCGTACACAAATCCTTCAAGGTAGCAGTACAAATAAACAAAATGTTTGAGAAAGTATGCATGATATTTATTTTTTGGGCTGCAGAAGAGAGCAGGGTTACGAAACCGGTGAACTTTTTGTAACGCCGATAGTTTGCATGTCGGAAATGCGGTGTAACCAGAGTTCCCACAGGAGCACGAAATGCCTGCAGCCCTCTAGCAACTGGCAAATCCAACCTCCTCCCCCACCCCCCTCTCCCCCCCCCCTTCTCTTTGGGACGACAGATGGCACAGTGGGCTAAGTGTTCGGCTGGCAACCGGAAGGTAGCCGGTTCGAATCCCGCTTGGAGTGCATACTGTCGTTGTGTCCTTGGGCAAGACACTTCACCCACCTTTGCTTGTGTGTGAATGTGTGTGAGTGATTGGTGGTGGTCAGAGGGGCCGTAGGCGCAGATTGGCAGCCACGCTTCCGTCAGTCTGCCCCAGGGCAGCTGTGGCTACAGAAGTAGCTTACCACCACCGAGTGTGACTGAGGAGTGAATGAATAATGCGATGTAAAGCGCCTTGAGTATTAGAAAGGCGCTATATAAATCCCATCCATTATTATTATTATTATTCTCCAACCCCTCTTCTATGTGTGGTCTGTATCTATGCTTTTCACTTAAGACAAGTGATCGTGAACAGGGAGGAAGGATATGATAGCGCTCGGGAAATGCAACAAGATTTACAAACACATTATATTAAACACATTATTAGTGCCTGAGATATATACTCGTAAGGACAGATTGGCTGGATGAGGGATTTTTTGGAACAAAGGAGAATGACAGTATCTTGTTTAAGAAAGAACTACAGATGCTGGAAAATCGAAGGTAGGCAAAAATGCTGGAGAAACTCAGCGGGTGCAGCAGCATCTATGGAGTGAAGGAAATAGGCAACGTTTCGGGTTCTTCAGAAGGGTCTCGACCCGAAACTTTGCCTATTTCCTTCGATCCATAGAATGACATTATCTATCATTGAGATGAAAATTATTAGAGGGCTGGTCAGAGTGCATCTCGTTCCCTTGCATATAAGACAATAAATATAGCATATAAGTTTAATAGTTCATTCAATAGTTGAACGATTGGACAGAATTTGGAAGTGGAGGGTCTGGAGATGTCACAGTGAAGGGCAAGGATCTGAAAACCACTGACCACAAGCCCTAAACACTTTGTTAAATAGTACTCAGTTGACCATAAATAGCCATGACTGGCAGATGAGCTGAAAAGTTAAATTGGCCTGGTTTGTTTTTGGCCAACGTGAACACGCTGGGCCAAATCACTTGCATCTGTGGCAAAAATGTTTGCTTCTATGAATTCCTGGGCACCTATTGGGAATTCTGGAGCCTGGATCAGTGATTATTGCATGTAATTGTTTGTACATTGACAGAAGATTATTAGTTTGATGACCATTATGTCCAAATTCTCTGTATACATATTTAAGTGATGTTAGTTTGCCCCAGGTGTGTTAATTAAAAAGAAAAATGGTGCTTTTATGTATCTGCCTTTGTAAGTTTACACCGAAGATGGACACAAAATGCTCAAGTAATTCAGTGGGACAGGCAGCATAAATGGTCTTCTATCCAGAGATGCTGCCTATCCCACTGAGTCACTCCAGCATTTTGTGTCTATCTTCTTTGTAAGTTTTTGATTTTTTACCAGCATGATAGAAAGTAAAATAAAATATAAATTTTCTCAAAAATCCCTTTGCCCCTTTTAGGAAAACCTTCTGTTTTCTCTCCAAGCTTGGAAACCACTGAGCAAGTTACTCCACAGGACCAGTGGGTGTCACAGCTCGTACCTGAGAAGCTTCTTCTTAAAACAGCAGCAAGTAAATCACACTTTGCAGACATTCTTTGCACTAGTGATGTTTAAATATTGGGATAGGTTTTAGCAATGAACACATCTAGATTTGCACTTTGGTCAACTAATCAGAAGATCAGCTGCCTGTTTTTGACTAACAAAGATTTTGTGTTAGAATGTTTACTGTTACCTGAATAGTGCCAATTCATAAAAGATCTGTGGATAAATTGATAAATGGAGCTGTAGATTGTGGTAGTAGCTATTCTGGATTTACTTATGTATTTACAAAATGGTCTGGTTACTTTTATGTAGACATTGAGAAGTAGATTTTCAATTCATCCCGGCAATCAAGAATCATATTGTTTACACTAATCTGTTAATGTGCTAGCCCTTGACAAAGTAGCTGGTTTGAACCGAAGATAGACACAAAATGCTGGAGTAACGTTACCCATTCCTTCTCACCAGAAATGCTGCCTGTCCCGCTGAGTTACTCCAGCAGTTTGTGTCTATCTTGCATTTTCAAATTCACCCAACCTTATATTTGCCCTGCATTGGGAGATTTCACTTAATGTGGAATGGAATTTAGACGCTCTACATAGGATTATTGGTACTGTATAATACCACCAAAAGAATTAAAGGCACCTTTTCGAGTCACCATAGTGGTGCCCAGTCTAATACTGCGACTGGTGTTGTGGAAGTGCCATCAATAATGACCCTGGCATAATTTTGTGCTCATTGCTTCAAGAGGAGCTCGTATAAAGAAAGATTTAATGTGATGCACATTGAACACTGAACGTATATTAATGTACAACATGATTCATGTGACTGGTTAAACTCCTGCAGCAATGGAAAGCAATGGGATGGTCATTGACTCGATTTATTCTGTAGCAGGTTTATTTCCATTTGCTCAGTGCTGAAGTCAACACTACTAAGCTATCTAATTTCCAGTTACTTTATCATTTCCTTATATGTAGCCACATTTTCTCAAATTCTATTGTTTTTAACTAGAAATGAACCATGCAGTCTGTTTTTCAACTACTTGCCTGGTCTCATAGATATAGATATGAATACAGCTCCAATTGAAGGCAGCATTATTATTTTCTACCAAATAAGTAAACCATTTTTTTGTAAAATAGAATTTCACAACCAGATAAAATGTAATTTCCTTTTTAAAGAATCCTACTAACTTTGTTTTGATTCAATCTACAGAGGAGCCATGTCTCGGTGATAAATCAGTTTTCTGTCAGTTGGAGATTTTGGCTCGATACTGTTCTATTCCTGCATATCATAAGTTGTGCTGCGATTCCTGCAAAAAGAGGAGCCCAACTTCAGCACCTCCTTTTTCTCAGGCAACCTCAGAAACTGAAGATTCTAAGGGCACCATCCATTCCAGTCTCAGTCCACAAATAATGGCAACGCCGACCCCTCCCAACCAATATGCGACATTCAGAGGGATCACTGTGAAGGATGAGATTTTGCCAACAACTCCCACCTTGGGTGCCAGTACTGGCAGCAGTGATGGATTTTCAACCAAGGTTCTCGCTGCAGAGTCTCAAGGAACTACCAAAAGTTCTGGTAGGCTAAATACTCTCACTTTTGCGAGTACATTCAGGTTGCCTCCTGCTCAACAGGTAAAACTACATACAGAGGTGGGCAGCTTTGACTCCACAACTCCTCGTCAGTTGTTTATAAATAGTGACAAGACTTTGCCTCGTACAACTACCTGGAGTGATAGTTGGAGTTCAACAGATGTAAAAAAACAGAGAAGGGATGATGGTGAATCAGAGGAAGACATGGCCAACAGAATCTCGTCCATCTCAACATAAAATTCCAATTCAACCCACAGCTTTGCATCGAAATGGTTTGCATTATTCTCTCAGTGTAACCAAGTGGTTCCAATACATTGCTTGACTCTCATGCACACTTGAAGGTGCAGCCAGCTTCAGTTTAAGCTGAAAGTACAGGTGTCCTGGGATCTTTAAGAGTTTCATTCTGCACATATTCAAGTTGGCAACTATTCTCCAGATATTGTAAAAGGTAACAACCCAGTTCAACGTCTGCAGATACAAAGGTACAACATTGACATGCATTTAAAACATGCAATGAACATTTTCATCAACAGATTAGTTCTTCTGGAAATATCTTGCCTGTAAGGAATAATTCTCATAATGCCAGACGCAATTTAAAAATGATTGCAGACATTTTCACTACTGTTGTGATAATGAAATGATATATTTACATCCATATTGTATATAATGTAAATGTCCGCATCCTCACAGTTAATGGGTTTATACTATGCAAGTAAATAATCGCTGTTAGATTTAGCTGTTGCTTGTACAAATCTTGTACAAATTGGCACATCATTCATTACAGAGTACATGTATTAACATGACTGTTGCTTGTGTATAGTTCCTGTACATAAATGAATTAAGAGCTTTTAATTTTAATATTTATTGAATTGAAAAGAAATTTCAGTTTTGCATTATTGAAAGAATTTATTAGTGCTGGCCTCCCTGTCTGCTGCTTTGTGTCATCATGTTTGTATTGAAGGAGGAGGCTATAGCAGTGTAATATAATTTATGGAGCAACTGGATATTCCCAATACCAAATGTTTTCCCATATTACAGTCAATGCATTCTCAGTCGAAGAAGTAGAAGTGATTTTTTTTTTTAAGTCTCCACTCAAAGTTTTAGAGATTTTAAAGTTGCTGTATGTAAAATCTTATACATTCTTGTATATGATCTACACATTTAACCAATTATTGTGCAATGGCTGAACAAAACTGTGAAAGCATTAGTCTATCATGAGCTTTTGAACAGTGTTTAAACTTCACAAATATTTTGTGACCTCAAGGAAACAATTTTTTGGAACTGCTTTGATGAAAACTAAACAAACTGAATGTATGTAAACCCCATAGATGTGGTGCTGTGCATGACTGACAACCTACCCGTAATTGTTTCAGTATAAATGCAATTCATTGGGTTAGAAATACCTTTTTGCAACAGTGTTTTCTTCAGAAAGCAGTTGAGAACCGTTAAAAGAAACTCGGCACTTTGTGTAATGATTAAATCACAATTATATTGTTCAACATTGTATTGGCTAGCAACTAACACAAAATATACATACACGTTAGGTTCTTTGCGTGCTCAAATCACTGTTTAGTTGACTGATAGATTGTGCTAAAATTGGTAATAAATGCTATTTCAATATCTTTGTTGGTCAAATATTTTATTGTTAATGCTGTCTTCTATTTATAACGTACCTGTTGAATTAGCACAAAATAGTTTATGTTCCTCCCATCCATTTCCATTGATTACAGATATCACTGATAAAGAATGTAGGCTGTAATGTTTGATATTTCTGATCATTGCAAAATATGTTCACTTCTGGTAAAATTCCAATAATTTGCTATCAGTTTGTTCAGAAATCTAGATGGTTCAGCAACGGACTCTCTACACCCTGATTCCTATGTTCCCTTCAGCACTTCTGTCACCATGTAGATATACACCAGACACAGTATGTGATTCAAGTTCGTCTTTAATCAGCACTGAGAACCTAACAGCATAAAGGATGGTTGGTTGTCAGTACATCCTAGCTGCTCGAACTGAACTGTGCTGGAAGCAAGTGTCAGTATAAGTGTTACAGTGGGATGGAGTTAGTGATGCTGGATTGTGTGTGATTGGTTAACATGCATCATCAATCTACAAGCACCTAGCAATCACACTTTCTGTGCTCCCTTAAAGGGACTGTCCCACTTGGGCGACCTAATCCACAAGTTCTGGCGAGTTTGCCCTCGACTCATACTCGCAGCATGGTCGACACGAGATCGTAGGAGGTCTATGTAACTCTCCTTCATGCCTGAGAGTGGTCCCCGTGTACTTGAGGCCTCAGCTAGGTCGCGGCATATTTTTCGACATGTTGAAAAATGCCCGCGAGTAAAATATCACACATAATTTTGAGTGCAGGCATTGAAAATTAAAATTGGTGCTCATAATTGCAGGGTTACCTCATTTGAACAAGGCCAGTTTGCATGATTTGTTCATATCTTTGCTTGCATTGAGTTGGAAGAAGGATTGTGATATTTTTCACTATGGCATCCTTCTGTAAAGTCATTTATGTGGCCTTTGGCACTCCCTGATACTCCCTTTCTGGGCCTTAAATTAAAGTACCGGGAAATATATGCTCTAGGCTGGAAAGTTTGAACTGTTAAATGATACTAGCAAGGTCACAATGGCAATAAAGTTAAATTTGAAGTTAATCAAAAGGAGAAAACAGCAGGAAGGTAGATATGTAGAAAGGAACTGCTGATACTGGCACATACCAAAGATAGACACAAAGTGCTGGAGTAACTCAGCGGGTCAAGCAACATGTTTTTTTAAGAAGGAACTGCAGATGCTGGAAAATCAAAGGTACACAAAAATGCTGGAGAAACTCAGCGGGTGCAGCAGCATCTATGGAGCGAAGGAAATAGGCAACATTTCAGGCCGAAAACCTTTCTTCAGACTGATGGGGGGTGGGGGGGGGGGGGAGAAGAAAGGAAAAAGGAGGAGGAGGAGCCTGAGGGCTGAGGGAGAGATACGAAGGGGAGGAGACAGCAGGGGCTAACAAAATTGGGAGAATTCAATGTTCATGCCCCCAGGATGCAGACTCCCCATGCGGAATATGAGGTGCTGTTCCTCCAATTTCCGGTGCTGCTCGCTCTGGCCATGGAGGAGACCCAGGACAGAGAGGTTGGATACGGGATGGGAGGGGGAGTTGAAGTGCTGAGCTACCGGGAGGTCAGGTTAGTTAATGCGGACCGAGCGGAGATGTTCGGGTCAATCAACATCTCTGGAGAAATGGTATGGGTGATATGGGTGATGTTTTGGGTTGGGACCCTTCTTCATACTGAACAGGAAGGTAGATATTGTGGTTTTAGAGTTGGCATAAATTAGAGTGTTGGGGAATGGGATTACAGAGGATTTAAAACAAAGGCTGATAATGACTTAAAGATTACAGTAGTTGGAATGTAGAGGTCGGTTGAGAATGCATTAGAATATTTCAATGTAGAAGGACTATTAAAATCAATGCGGGGTTTGTAGGTGGACATAAGCAGCCTTTAGTTATCAGTTCAGGTAGTGGTCGGAAACCTATCCATAGGCATAAACTATCATCCAGGAGAAAATAATTGTATGATTGGTATATCTTTGACTCTTCCATCACTGGTACACTGTAGTTACTGTTTTATTTCTAAAATGCAGTGTAGCAAGTCACCAAGGCAACTAAGTCCGCATCCCTCAAATATAACCTCCACAATTTAGAAGGACAAGGGCAGCAAGGTCTTTGGAAGTTCTCCAGGTTTCCATGCAAGTCACTCCCTACAAAAGATGGTTGTTGAACTACCACCACCATGCAGATTAGCAGTTAAAGCTGGCCCGCTAGCCAGTACTATTTCAATATCAACCAAAGATTAGTAAAAATAAATCCCTTACGAGTGAGGTTTTGTCCTGAATAAATAAAATAATGCTTTAAAGAGACCAAAAAAAGAGTTGACAGGTAGTCAACAAGCAATTAATTCTAATAGACAATAGACAATACGTGCTGGAGTAGGCCATTCGGCCCTTCGAGCCAGCACCGCCATTCAATGTGATCATGGCTGATCATCCCCAATCAGTACCCCGTTCCTGCCTTCTCCCCATATCCCCTGACTCCACTATTTTTAAGAGCCCTATCTAGCTCTCTCTTGAAAGCTAGAGGCTGTGGACAATCAGGGATGCTTACTAAGTCGACTTTCATCGCGTTGAAAGCCCTCAGTAATGTTACCTTCCAGGGAATTTGATATCACAATATTGTTTGCAACGTCTTGTTACTTTAAATCTCAGTCAACATAGTTTTTTAAAATCCATAATATTTTTAATATAGTTAAGCAAATAAAATTAAAAATACAAATACTATAAATTCGTACAATTTACCAATAAATCTTTCAAGTAATCAGAAATAAGTTAACATTAGAATAAAAAACAGCAGCAAATCACATCACCATTCCGATATTTGTATCAGTTCTCAGTTTTCTGTAAGTTGTCCGTGATGCCCTTGCATTTTCAGTGCTACTTCTGACATCTCAACACCGTTACTGAAACAGTCTGATATTTTGCATGTGCTGTGGAATGGTTGTGCGGGACCGGATTCTCGAATGAGTCTCACAAAGTATTTTCTTCCTGACTTTGTAAGTGTGCACTTGAAATGCTTTGGAAAAAAAATATATATAAACAATGTCTTTAGTATCCAATGTCAAAACTGTGATTCGATACTGTGCCATTGATTTGTTGCAATGCATCAGTAACTAATCAGCCGTAAGGTGCTTTCTAGTGACTCCAGTTATATCTGTATTGCTTGTGTTCCTCAAGTTCAACTGGATGTGGAGAACGAATTGACGGAGAGTTGCGACCTTAAATGTTCTGCAAAATCCACCTGAGCCTGTGACAGAGCTTGATTGATGAGGGTCTTCGGCAACCAACCCTGTGAAAAGACAAGATTCAGATTGAGGAAGGAGTTCAGGCTTTACATCAAGTATGTGAAAACAGCCGTGTTGACTTAATAGTAGCAAAAATAGTTTTTATTTTAATTTATAACAGTTGTAAAATAAATGAAGTAGACTTGCATGAGATATATGCCTGTCGCACCGGCCAGTCAGTTTAAGCAGGCTCGGCAAGCTTTTATGCTCCGTAGGAGCCTCCTGCCTTTCCAAATCAAATTTCTAACCATTTTCTTCCATATGTGCTTGTTCAGCCTTTTATATGCATCTATACTATTTGCCTCAGATCCCTGTGGTAATGAGTTCCACATTGAGCACTATACAATGTTGTTAAATTGATTGTTACAAGCCAGATTGACTGGGAAGATCCTAGAGGCTTTAGACCAGGATCTCAGATTTGTAACTGGTGTCTGTCCTTTGCCCTGGAACACTGTAAATTGTGTAAAGTTCTGTATTCACTGACCACAGCAATATGGGAGTTGCATATGTGGCTTAGATAGAGTCAAATACACAGCATAGAAACAGGCCCTTCAGCTCAAACAAGTCCATGCTAACCATCAAGCACTAATTCTATTTTAATCTCCCCACATTCCCATTAACTCCTCCCAGATTTGACCACTCACCTAAACACAAAGGGTAATGTACAAAGGCCTTTAATCCTACTGAGATATAGGAGGATACTGGATCGCCTGGCAAAAACCCATACGGTGACAGGGAAAATGTGCAAACTCCACACAGACAGCACCGGAGGTCAGGACCAGACCCTGCTGCTGCAGCTGTGAGGCAGGAGCTTTTCTAGCAGTGACTTGTGTTTGGGCATCATGATCAGGTCGTGATCTGAGACTGCCACGGGGTATTAACACTGGGTGAAACATTTTAACACATTTTTTTTTAAATCAGCCTTTTAAATTATATCGAAAGATTAAAAGCCTGGGTGAGTGACAATAGCAATGCAATTACTGCTGGCAGCAGAAGCAATGAGAGGCAAACGCAGAGATAGAAACACGGGGAGAATCATAAACCAACCTTGAGATCCATGCTGAGAAGCCACGTAATCTGAGTCTTTTTCTTGTCATTCCACGCAGGACGTAATATTATACAGGATGGTCCAGTTTCAGCTCTGTTGTAAGAAAACATATCTTAGAAATCCTTCTTTCCAACATGTTGAAATAGAGCTTGTGAATAACAACTTTCTGCGATAGGTCTGTACCTTACGAAGCCTTTCTGCGGTGGCATCATCTTGGATTCTGTTGCAATTCCAGCCAAGTAACGACATGATCCTTCTTTCCAGCAGTGTCTTACACTCACAAAGTCTCTCTGCCCGATGATGTTCCCAGCTGTCTCGCCCATGATTTCATGAGTTACTATGGTTGTGTTACCAATTTTTTGGAGGACCTAAAAAAATGACATTAAGAACATCCATTAAAATTATTTGTCCAGGTAAGCAATGCTAAATGCTAAATGATTTTGATTGCATAAACAGAAAAAAAAATCCAATTAACTTACTTGTACGCGTCTAACACTTGGATTCCATGTGCTAATTTGATCTACTTTTTCATGAAGTTCGGAGTACACATGATCCACAGTTGCATCCAATATTGCTTCCAATTTAAAGACCTTCCCAGTTCCAGGTAGAACTTTGCTTACGACGTTATCACCATTCTCCTGCAAATAAAAAATGTAACCATTTATTAATAATCCTCATTCACAATTTCCTCCCCTTTATCCTCTCAACAACTGCAGTGTTTTGTGTTTATTTATATTCTATTGAATCTACTATTCTTCTTCATGGAGCCAGTGTCAAACCTACTATTCTTTGACGTCACTTAAAGTAGCAAAATAAATCAGTCCTGACCTTATCTGGCATTTTCACACTTGAATGCGTACAGCAAGAAAATAGAGTAATTCCAACTGGCTTTTATCCATCATAGGACCAGTTTTATAAACAGTTCCAATTGCCACAATAATACCTTAGACAAAGTGTTAAACCTGGCTCCTTTTTAAATAGTGCTTAATAACTAAAGATAGATTTAACCTTAGAATGGTGTTTGTAGTTCATTTTCCAAGGATTTAAATTAGAACGTGCTTTTGCACACTAGTTATTTGAACACTAAGATGAAGCATCATGGACTGCCTTGAATCTCCTTGGAGACTTAGACAAGGTGGCACATTGGCAGATTTGCTGCCTTACAGCGCCAGAGACCATGGTTCAATCCTGGCTACAAGTGCTGTCCGTACGGAGTTTGTACCACACGGGTTTTCTCTGGGTGCTCCCGTTTCCTCCCACATACCCTAGTAGGTAAGATGGTACTAGTATACTGCACAGACTCGGTGGGCTGAAGGGCCTGTTTCTGCGATGTACTGTATCTCTAAACTAAACTAAAAATTCAGCAACTTGTTTTAATATACAACTGATTCAGTTACTCTGGTGGTGTCAACAACTATCAGATTTTAATATTAATTTCTGAAAATCCATCAATTGGAAGATAATTACCATTTTGATTTCTGTTGCCCATCCAGCATCCTGTTGTAAAATATCCCGAGCTTGTTGCAAAGCATCTTCCCCTTGTTTAATGTAGAATAATTCATCTGTGTTCAAAGTGCTATTTATTTTCAGCTTTTCGTCTTCTGCCCTGAAAGCTGTAATAAAACAAAATATTGTAAGAAAATGTGAATTTGCATGCTTTATTAATTCACTGCCCTTTCCCTTTCACTTTCATTAAGTAATGGCTAATATGAGAAACATTTCTTGAGTGGCTGTAGATAGACACAAGGTGCTGGTGTAACTCAACGGGTCAGGCAATATCTCTGGAAAAAAAGGACGGGTGGTTTTTTGGGTCAGGACCATTCTTCAGGCCAAATTCACACAGTGCATATCCTGTAAATGTATGGTTGTTTCTGGCTATTGAAGTGTAGAGATAGGAACCCGATCATGTCTTCATCTGAGCTTCATTTTCAGAGGAACAGGAGTGGGCCATTCAGTTCCTTGAGCTTTTTCAGCTATTCAATTAAATATTCTCCAATGTTAAAACTATCTACTCACTTTGGTTTCATTTAATACTCTTACCAATTAAAAAATATATCAATCTAGCAAATATGAGTTATCAATATCATCAGATCGTGTGATCTGGACAAATGTATCCCTTTCCTGATCAAGAGATGCTGAGCTGCCTCCCTGTTTGGAGCCGCTTTGGTTGTCACTAAGGCTATTCACATCCTTGCTGTCAGAACTACTATAGGAGTTTTATCATTGGAAGCAGCACCAAAGTGTGGAATTTTGCTCAATAGAAAATACAGTCTTGTATTAATACCGCAGCAATATTAATACAGTATACAGAAATAGTTTCATACCTTCACAGAAGTTTTCTTTCTGGATTAGAGTACGAAAGATGCTTGGCAGAAAGGTTTCTTCTGTTTTCATTCGTCTCAGTTCACGTGCTAGGGCAACCGCTGCGGTTTTCTTCAATCCTACACGGGAAACAAAATTAGAAACCGGTTATTAAAGCCTAAACATTTAAGTCTCGTTCAGTCACTTAACCGTAAAGTGCTGCTTTACAATTGCTGAATTCAAATAATTTGGTGATTAATTTTTCTGGTGCAGAAAAGCAAAGTGCAAACATATCGCAAGACTCTACCTGTCATGCTCTTGAAATGCTGGTGTGAGATTCCGCAGCACAATTTGAATGTTGCTGGCAACATGGTTATTGAGCGATTTCCTGCTCTATTCTGAGCTTGTGCTTCATTTGTGGAGTGGCTCTGTTTTTATACTTACTGCACGAAGGCCAGTTTCTCTGATAAGAATGTGTGGAGAGATACTCACCAGCTGAATACAGCGTTCAAGGACGACAGGGGGAGAGATGAACGCAATATTATCACGGGTCATTCTGTGATAGATTCCTGAGCAATAGAGAGTGTTCTGTAATGAAGAATTACTCACAAGTGGGCATCAAGCATTCATATTGTTTCATTATTAATGGAGAAAGCTGACTCTAAATTGTTCACCAGCCTACTCAAATGTTCTTGTTTATGGGTGGTTATACTACTTGTGTCCAAGCCTGGGAATGGATATCAGATGTGTTGGAAGCTTGCTGGTGGTCTGACCAAGGATTGCCAACTCTGGTTGGATGGTTAGACATTTCAATAGATCTCGTTTTGCTTTCAACTATTTCACTTTTGACTTTTCCCCAAAGATTGCCTGAAGTCCCACTTCACAGTCTGAAGAAGGGTTTCGGCCCGAAACGTCGCCTATTTCCTTCGCTCCATAGATGCTGCTGCACCCGCTGAGTTTCCCCAGCAATTTCATGTACCTTCACAGAATGATGCCTGATTGGACGGTTAAATATTTTTTTGTGTGCGATTCATTTTAAAATGTTGATTCATTACGCTTAAAATTTGAATTGCCTTTTTCTTCAAGTCTGCAATATATTTAGAACAAATGTTCAGAGAATCTGAAATGTTAATTATTACTCAGATAAACCTCGTTAGTTCAGACACTGTAAATTATTCCCAAAAGCTAAACTAAAGCAACAAGATCAGATATCTTTGGAATTTATTTTTTCATGTGAAATATTTTATGTCACAAATATTTGGCTGTGTATGATTTTTGATGTCGATCGACAGTAATAATTTGAACCAACCACTGGGGGGTGGTACAGTTACTGTTTATACTGTCAGTATTTTATGTTGATCCGCTGTTTCAAACAGATTCATAAATCAATGATACCTTACAGTTTCTGCAGCTCCTGTAACCTTCTCAAGCGACCATACAAGAACCCGATGAAACAAAATGAATTAAGAAAGTATTAATCTGGTTAACCGAAATCTGATCACTTTTCAGAATCTTAAGGTATCCTAATGTGCTTCACAGCTAAAGATGTATTGTGGTAACGTGGGCGAATTTTAAGAATGGGAAGAGTTGTGAAGATGTGGAAGGTAATGCGATGCTTTAATGAAATTGTGTCTTATAAATAATGATGATTAAAGTTGAGGAGCCACGAGAAGATGTACTGTCATATGCTGAGAGAATGGAGTGGCTGGACTTGTATACTCTGGAGTTTAGAAGGATGAGAGGTAATCTCATTGAAACATACAAGATTGTTAAGGGCTTGGACACGCTAGAGGCAGGAAACATGTTCCCGATGTTGGGGGAGACCAGAACCAGGGGCCACAGTTTAAGAATAAGGAGTAAGCCATTTAGAACGGAGACGAGGAAACACTTTTTCTCACAGAGAGTGGTGAGTCTGTGAAATTCCCTGCCTCAGAGGGAGGTTCTCTGGATGCTTTCAAGAGAGAGCTAGATAGGGCTCTTAAAAATAGCGGAGTCAGGGGATATGGGGAGAAGGGAGGAACGGGGTACTGATTGGGGATGATCAGCCATGATCACATTGAATGGCGGTGCTGGCTCGAAGGGACGAATGGCCTACTCCTGCACCTATTGTCTATTGTCTATTGTACAAATTGTGTAGGCATCTTGCATTGTGAGGCTCAGGTAGAGATGGGGATGGCCAGAAAGGGATTTGATGATAAGGATTTTTAAGAGAGAACTGCAGACGCTGGAAAAATCGAAGGTAGACAAATATGCTGGAGAAACTTAGCGGATGAGGCAGCATCTATGGAGTGACGGAATAGGCGACGTTTCGGGTCGAGACCCTTCTTCACTCAGCGATCCCTAATGCCTAAACCAATAAATCACACCAAACAATAGATTAACTCCTGATTCACACTTTAAACAAATAGCTTGTTGTACCAGTGGCTGAATCAGCCTGAACAACCTGCTCAGTAGCTGCGAGTCCATCAGACTATTACACAATAACACTCCACTCAGTAATGGCTGCCGGCAAAAACTCAAAAACATAGTTCAGATTTTGTAAAAAATGAAATGATGGTTAGTTTTAAAAGAATTGATGAATATTTTAAAGTATGAAGGGCCTGTCCCACTTTCACGACCTAATTCACGACCTCTGCCGAGTTTGTCCTTGACTCATGCTCACAGCATGGTCGTCACGAGGTGGTAGGTAGGTCGTGATGCTAGTCGTAGGTACTCGTGGCGTCAAGTAGGTCGGGGCGTTTTTCTAGCCTGATGAAAAATGTCCACGAGTAAAAAAGGTCGTGAAAGTGGGACAGGCCCTTTAGAATTACACATAGAAATGGAATAAAACATGAAGAGGCTCAAGGGACAGAATGAGCCACTCGTCGTATGCTTCTATCTCTGGTGACTGGAGACATCGTCATGATTTTAGTGGTGAAATTATCTAAAGACATGGACAATTAATGTTTCCTAAAAATCCCCTCAGCAGATGGAAGGTGTACATTCAATTAATTAAAATGCTAGTATTGGAAAATACAACCATCAAACCACTGAAATGTCTTTAACAAATAAAAATATATTGTTTATTTATTATCTTTAAAGAAGGAAATCTACTGCACTTTTCTGGCCTAGCCTCTGTGCCTCTAAACCACCAACAATTGATTCTCAGATTCTCAACTTCCTTCTGAAATCACCTTGGAAGTTCACCTGTTCATTCATTCATCATTGTTGAAAACATTAGCAATGCATTGGTGCTGGTTTCCGATGGGAACGGTGATGGACGCACCACACATCTCTGTCCTCCAGTTCCTGTGGACTTCCACCGCTGGAAGTGTAGGATTTTGGTGTGTGTGTGTGCTTTATCATCATTCCTTAGAATGCTATGTACGACAGTGATCGCAACTTCTACTGAAGTGTGGATGGCCATTGGCTCGCTGGAAGCTCATCTGCCCTTTGACAGGCCTTGTTTTTGGTCCTAC
The DNA here is from genome assembly GCF_010909765.2 of Amblyraja radiata. Lineage (NCBI taxonomy): Eukaryota > Metazoa > Chordata > Chondrichthyes > Rajiformes > Rajidae > Amblyraja > Amblyraja radiata. Next base: position 13,240,060 of record NC_045992.1, on the reverse strand, counting down.
TGGGTGTCCACAGCCCCCCCTTCAGAAAATATCATGGAATTGAAGGATCTCCATAATAGATTGGACTGACACATTAAATCCATTGATCCTCATCTCAGGTAATAGTTGATTATCTCTTTACAGAGGTATAACGTAGTTTCTATGGGAATGATGTGCTGCTCAATCTCTGTAACTCACCTTTAAATAAGTAAAATACATTAATTATAGCTCATGTTATGAGTGCACATTTATATATGATTCTTTATTTATTTGAAATCAGAAGATTTTGCGCTCAAAATCCAGTGCTTTTCAACCCGTGACACAGCGTGGTAGCTGTTTTAACCCAGAAATTGACATTAATACTTTTAGCAGATTCAGATATACAGCTATGAAGAGAATATGGGGCAGCAGAATTAGTTTTGGAATGTCGAGGGAAAGATTTTAATCTCTATTCTGTTGATTTATATGACAGATTGTTTTAACATGCTAAATGTAGCCTCAATGGATGTTATTGGAATGTTAAGGAAACAAGTCTGATCTGAAAAGATTTCCAGAATGCTTTGGGAAATTCCACTTGCTTTCTTTCTGAATTACGATAAATATTATTTAAATTATATTCAATTAAATTAAAATAAGGTCATTGCTGAAGTCATCTCACCAGCCATACACTCATCCCTGGAACACCTGGATAAGAAGGGCACCAATGTCAGAATCCTAATCAGAGACTACATCTCTGATTTCAATACTATTATCCCAACCAAGCTCGGCCTCCAAACTCATGGAACTTGGAAATAGCACTCCCCTTGGCAACTGAATCCTTGACTCCCTGACCAACAGGCCACAATCAGTGAGGAAAGGTGACAAATCATCCTCTACGATAATCCTCAACACTGGTGCCCCGCAAGGATGCGTTCTCAGCCCTCTTCTATACTCCTTACACTCTACACCAAATGCCGATGCAACTCAATTTACAGGTTTGCAGACAACATCATCGTAATGGGCCGGATATCACAAAATGGTGAGATGGAGTACAAGATTGAAATTGAGAACCTCCTAGCTGGTGCCAACACAATAACCTCTCCAAACAAAGGCGATTATGATTGACGTCAGGAAGCGAAGCGGTAAACACACACCCAAGTATATATTGATGGTGCTGAAGTAGAGAAGGTTGATAGCTTCGAGTTCTTAGGAATAAATATCACCAGCAATTTTTCCCGGACCTGCCACATTCAAAGATATGACCAAGAAAACACACCAATGTCTCGAAATCATCAGAAGGCTTAGGAAATTCGGCACGTCCCCAACAACCCTCACCAACTTCTACAGATGCGCCGTACAAAAGTTTTAGCGGAATGCATCACTGCTTGATTTGGGAACCACTCCATCCAAGACCGCAAGAAATTGCAGAGATGTAGCCCAGACCATCACACAAGCCAACCTCCTTCCATGGACTCCATCTCCATCTCACATTGCCTCCATCTACATTTCACATTGCCTCAGCAAGGCCACCAGCATAATCAAAGACCAATTTCACCCTAGTCACTCCCTCTTCTCCCCTCTACCATCAGACAAGAGGTAGAGAAGTTTGAAAACGTACACCTCTAACTTCAGGATACACACAAGATGTTGGAGTGGGGTGACTCAGCGGGTCAGGCAGCATCTCTGGAGAGAAAAAATGGTTGACGCTTTGGGCAGAGACCCTTCTTCAGACTGGGTCTCAACCCGAAACGTCACCCATTTCTTCTCTCCAGAGATGCTGCCTGTCCAGCTGAGTTATTCCAGCATTTAGTGTCTATCTTTCGTTTAAACCAGCATCTGCAGTTCCCTCCTACACATTTCCTCTAAATTCAGGGACAGTTTCTTCCCAGCTGTCATGAGTCAACTCAACTGTCCCTTTATCAGCTGGATTGTGATCCTGACCTACCATCTACCACGTTGTGGACCAGTGAACTATCTTTAATTGGATTTTATTGGACTTTATCTTGCACTAGATGTTATACCTTTTATCCTGTATCTGTACACTGTGGACTGCTTGATTGTGATCGTTTATAGTGTTATTGTTGATTGGGTAGCATGCAACAAAATGTTTTTCACTGTACCTCGGTATACGTGACAGTAATAAACTAAACTAAATATTAATCTAAGTATAAAATTTCATTTAACCGACAAATTCAGTGAAAGAAAAGGGATCTTAGTTTATCAATGCATTATCTAGTCTAGGTTATCAAAGATTTTTACTACCATTAAAGGTTTGTGTGGTCACCTTCACAATGTGGGACACCAGAGAAGATGGATTGCACACAGCAAGTTCCCTCCAGTCCGGGATGATGAAATAATGTTTTTTATTACATGGACTCAGGGATGAATGTAGGCCAAACCATCTTCAACATCTTTTAACATGTTATTGCATTATACTTTAAAAAACAAAACAATGCATGTCCTAATTATGGAGAATGTGAGAGGAATTCAGGGCCTAATTGAAAACTTGATCGAAGAGGTGAATTTTGAAATGAGTTATATTGGCAGAAAGATATATTTTCTAGGTTTTAAGAAGGAATTACAAGGATTGTAAGTCCATCATCTATCTGAAGATTGTGCTAACAATACAGGGAGGATAGGATGCACACAAGCTCAGAACTGCAGGAGGCCAGCCTTTGGGAAGTAATGTAAGGCGTGAAGACATTGCAGATACAGGAGTGGAAGAGGAAATGAAGGGATTTTAGCTATCTACGAAGATTGTGAATTAATGATAGACACAAAATGCTGGAGTAACTCAGCGGGTGAGGCAGCATCTATGGAGAGAAGGAATTGGCGATGTTTCGGATCGAGACCCTTCTTCATGAACTGGGATTGAAAATCAAAATGAATAAGGATGCAGGATTTTGGGCAAGTGCAAGACTGATTGTGTACTCAGGACAAACTGGATTTTACAGGGTGTGAACAGTGAAAGGGCAACTGAAAATTGCCGTTAAAAATAGAAAACAGAGCACTGGGATGAGGGGAACTTATTTGAAGAAGGTTTTGTAGTACAGTGGAACCGTGGGCTCCATCAGCAGAACACTGCATAGCATTTCCTCAACTGTTCAGTGACAGGAGGGGAGTCAGAAACCATGGGTCTGGAAACCCACTGACTCTGATCCAGCAAGGACATCTGTACACAGGAAGCTTCTTGCAAAGGTCACTGATCGCCTGGGTTAAGGGACATTCCTGGGGGCACCAAGGCCAATTTATAATAGTGGGACTGTTGCTTTGAACTAAACCAATGATTCAACATTAATGCCAGATTTAAATTTAGGCATGTCGGTTTCCTCCTGCACTAAGCAGTACCTTTATCAAGTTCAGCTTCTTTGGCCCCAACCTTAAACTCATCCCTGAGCTACGTTTGTCCTCAGTAATTTTACATTGTTAACTAAACAATACCCCAGACTTGTTTGTGCTAACTTTAGATGTTTTATATTCTAATGGTTTGTTTTAAAATATAATTGCATCATATAGTAAAAGTTTGCAGTCAAAATTAATAGTTAAACTGTTGTGTAGTCTCAACAATAGACTGTTTAGGAAATATCCTTATGTAATCAGTGAAAATCTGATTACGTGTAGAGGTTCCAATTCACATCCAAGAACAATGTTGCCCACTTTTCTACGACTCTTTATAGCACTTAAGAAATTGATTCTAATGTCATCTATGCATGTGGACTATAAGTACCAACAATACTAATGTCTTGTGTTTTTTGCTGTATTTTAGGAAACTCGTGAATGTTTCCATATTTTACATGCTTTTTGAAATTTGTTTGAACAGTGACTAGATTGTGTTCTCGTGTGAAACAGAAGAGGCAATGAGAGTTGTAGCCTTCAAACTGAAGGAACTGTAGAGGCGGAGTGAGATACAATCTTAAAGTTATTAGGCATACTGTTAGTTCAGAGCACATAGTGTGTAGACAAGCGGAAATGTAAATTTCCTCTTGGAAGAACATACAACGAGTTAAGATAATATTTAACTAAATAGTGACACTGTTAATACTAAAATAATGTTGGTGGTTGTACATTGTCACTCCTGGTTATGTTACCAGTGACAAGTTAGAAATCGAGGATAATGATCAAGTCGAAACATAAATTTAAATCCACTCAGTAATTTGAAAACTTAAATTCTATATTTATTTTTGTCCAACTGGTTCACTCAGTGCTGGACCACTTGTACAATAGGAACAATACATAAGGCTGTTGTTCATTGACTACAAGTGGCTTTCATTGCTATCATCTCTTCTGAATTCATCATTAGACTCAGGGAACCAGGTCTCCACTCCTTCCTTATCGGAAGAACTCAATCGGTACAGGGGTGTCAGGGGTTATGGGGTGAAGGCAGGAGAATGATGTTGAGGGGGAGAGTTAGATCAGCCATGATTGAATGGCGGAGTATACTTGATGGGCTGAATGGCCTAATTCTGCTCCTATCAGTTAAGAATTTATGAGTTTAACAATAACATCATCTCCTTACTGACCATCAGCACAGGGACATCTCATATCTGTGTGCTCAGTCCCCTGCTCCATACACATAAAGCTGTCGTAGCCAACTGCAAGGCCACAAGGCCTCAACACCATCTTTACATTTGTCAGTGATGCCACTGCCATTTGAGGAATAATGGGCAACAATGAGTCAGAGTACAGGAGGGAGAACGGTATTCTGGTTGAGTGATGCCAGAACAACAAACTTGGGATGGCAAAGAAGCTATTGATGACCAGGAAGGGAAAGCAGAGTGATGATGCATCATCATCGGCGGGACATTGGGAGATATTCAACAGCTTCCTGACATTACACATCTATGATGATCTGTCCTGGGCCCAGCACATTGACCACATCTTAAAGAAAAACCGTCAATGGCTCTACTTCCTCAAAGGTTTGCTGAAATTGAGCATGTTACCCATTACTCTTGCCTTCAGGTGCGTGGTGAAGAGCACACTGACTGGTTGCATCGTGGCCTGGTTCGGTAATTTGAACTTTCATAAAATAATTGAGCATTCGAATGACCAAAATAGGCCTCAAGAAGGCAGACATTATCATCAAAAGTACACACCACCCTCGCTTCTCACTGCTACCATTTGGAAGAAGGTAGCAGTGAGCCTGAGAACTGTTACCTTGAGGTTCAAGATCAACTTCTTACCATCAGCCATTGGGTTCTTGAATCACCTTGCACAACCCTACCTCAACACCGAACTACCATGGACTTTCGACTGCTTTGGCATCGTGCTCTAAGACATAGTGCATAGTGGTCTATGTAGTTTAGTTTTTTTATTATCATGGTCTTGTTTATTTAGCATAACTAATAATGTATTGTATATTAATTTGTGTTGTTAGTTCTAATGTGCTGGTAAAGCTGCAGCAAAGAAGAATTTCATTTTTTTGATTCATAATTGCAAATGACAAATAAACCTTCTTGATCTCTTTATCTTACAATAAACAAGTCTAGATATAATAGATGATATCAAAAAAGTAATAAAAGCTATCCGATTAGTGGTTGATTGATGGAAATGGGATTTATTCATGGCTTTGATATCACAGCAGACTGCAAGACCAGGAAGAGTGACCACTTAGTTGTGTGTATTTTGGATGATATTAACTGCCTTCTTCAGGCCTAATTTGATAATTCGAACACTCAATGATCTTCTTGACCCACTATTTAACAAGGACACCTTGCATCGAGCCACAGCCACAAAACCAACGAGGATAGATTAAGTACGGAGAAGCTCAAAACTATTCATCCGAGAAGCAAACTAACCCAACAGAATTAACAAAATTGTGACCGTCCACAATCTGTATCTCCATGCATCAACGAATCCCTTGTTATGTTCAAGTAAAGTGTGAAATGGAGATGTGGATCTTGGTTCCTGGAGTACTACAAGCCACAGAATCTTAAATGATTACAATACATAAAAATATAATTCATCCAACAGAGCCCAGGTCAACCTCATCAGTAAGAGCAATCCCGTTAGTCTCATTCCTGTTCATTTGAATCCAAGTATTTGTCACGGGTGCCCCTGAAGTTTCCAGCGGTTCTGGTAGTGACTATCCCAACGTTTATGAAACAGTTGGACAGGTACATCGCTAGGACAAGTATGGAGGGATATTTACCAAACGTGGGCAAGTTGGGCCAAAGGGCCTGTTTCCACTGTATCACTCTGACTCTATGACACTAATGGCCCAATGTGTTGAAATCTGTCCTGCACACCTGAAAATTATACCCTGGAACTGATCAGTCTGAAGAAGGGTCTCGATTGAAAATGTTGTCAATCCATTTCCATCCACAGATGCTGCCTGAGTTCCACCATGCAGGTTGTTGCGCGTGGTAAAGACTGGGACCTGAATTGAAGGGGTGAAGTTTGGATAGATCAGCCTGGGATTGGGGAGGGAATCTTCAGGAATGGGGACACACATTTTAAGTCCATTCGGAGCTTTAGGAGAATTGCTGGGTTAAGAGCAAGAGCAGATCTGATGTTTATGGGAGGGGGTTGGGCACAATGGTCGGTCAATGGTGATGGCGTGACTTGTGGGATTACTGGGTCAAACTGGGTAATTGGCAGAATCTGTCAGGTTTGGATCCTCAGAATGTTCACTGAAGATTTGTGTTTGGAGAAGGAGATTGCGTCTCGATGGATTGGGAATGAGTGAGATTGAGAACAGTGGGATAAAATAGTTGGCGCAGTTAAAGGTAAGTTTGTGACTTAAATATTTGGAGGACCTGATGGAGCTCTGCTGTGACAACACGTTATTCAGTGCTCTACATACATGTGCAAGGCATTAACTGGTACTCTGCATGGGGAATAATGACTTTCCTGGGTTTTTTTAATACGAAGGGCTTTTATTCAAATAAAAGCTTTTATTTAATCGCCCGTAGCGGCGACTGCGGAGGCCTCAATCGGCCCAAACCACGGGTGAACAGAGGAAGAGGACTGAACTTTGGTGCCTTCCCTCACAGTGAGAAATGTTGATACCGCTGTGGGGGGATGTTTTTTATGTTTTATGTTAAATTCTAAAGTGTTGTGTTTATCTTATTTGTGTGCTGAACTCAAATTTCACTGCACCAATATGTGACAATAAATGTCCTTTGTCCTTTAACACCAATATAGAGTAGTAACAAAATCAAGACTGCCATTGGCAGTTTACAATCAAATAGTTATCAGATTAAAATATTGTCTTTATCTTTTTTTTACTTAGATTTTTATTGATTTTTCAGAGATATATACAAAACAGCGCAACACCAGTCAGTGCAACACCACAACTTAATCTTCAATACACTCGACCCCCCATGGCAACTAGCCTTCACAGAAGGCCTCCAGAGTCCCTGAGGTTCCTCTCCAGGTACATGCGGGAACGGTCGTAGGCCCGGTAGAGGGGCAGGCTGTCGACCAGGGCAGAACCCTCAACTGCCCACTGCCTGGACCCGCGAATAGCCATCTTGGCCAGGCCCGGGAGCAAACCGACAGGGAGATCCCTCCTCCCCCCTTCCCTTTCTCCAAACCCTCCTCCCTCTGTACCGGGTGACATGAGTTTCTCTGTAGGATCAGAAACTACTCCAGAAGTCCATGGATATGTTGCGTTGGATAGATCCAAACGACTTCCCAGGGTGACAGACAATATCTGGGAAACAATTGCTGATGCCTTTCCCATGTGAAAAATATCGCAATGAAAAAGTTGATGTTGCAACTCACAGCACCAGGGATTCAGGTTCAATACTGACCTCGGATGCTGCCTGAACAGAGTTAATGCATTCCAGTTAAGTAGCGATGGTCTTAGTGCAATATGAATGAATGACCTCTGTTTAAGAATCTGGATTACAGAAGATGTTTGGCGTAGATTTGAAATAATAAAGGCAAGACGTCTTATATATAGGTGTGGAGCATAAGCCCCCTAATAGTATCAAAAATTGTAAAGGGAAACATAATAATAATAATAATATATCTTTTTTTTTCTTTTTTTATTGTCATTAACTTGTCAAAATATACAGCTGTAATCATTGGTGTTTTTAATGCACATTTAGAATGGGAAAATAAGATAGGCAAAACTAGCCTGGATGAGCAAATCATTGAGTATTTTAAAGATGGGTTCTGAGAACAGCTTGTTCTGGAGCCAGAGAACAGCAATATTAGGCCCGGCATGACAATGAGATTGGGTTAATTCATGTCCTTGAAGTGAAGGCATCTGTGGGTAGCCATGATTACTATACCATTAGATCTTCTATTCATTTTGCGCTATGGAAAAAAGGGTTAAGACTGGTATTTTAAACGTAAAAAGCACAATCAAGCGTGCACAATTATAGAGCATGCCAGTGAACGGGCAAACTAGGTTAAAGGGCATTCAGTCATGATGCAATGGTGTATATTTAAGGGGTTCATTTAGAATATCCAAAATAGATACATTCCAATGACGAAAAATTACTGCAAGGGGTGAACCCACCATCCATGTTAATATTGCGCTATAAAAGAAGATAGACACAAACTGCTGATGTAACTCAGCAGGACAGGCAGCATCTCTGGAGAGAAGATATTTCGGGCCGAGACCCTTCTTGAAGAACTGAAATGTCACCCATTGCTTCTCTCCGGAGATACTGCCTGTCCCGCTGAGTTACTCCAGCACTTTGTGTCTATCTTTGGATCTGCAGTTCCTTCCTATACATTTTGTGTGCACTATAAAGAAGGAGTCTATCCCACAACAGAAGGGGGAGGAGTTGGACAGATCGATAGCCATTGGGAAATAAGGATCTCCTGTGGTGTCTGCTGCATCTTGGTTGAACCAGTCTGTTATAGACGGTGCTCCTCAGGTTGATCAGTGTGTCACTGAGAGGGGTGTGCTGTCTTATTTGCGGTAGTATATGGAACGAGCTATCAGAGGAGGTCATTGAGGCAGGTACAGTAACATTGTTTAAAATACATTTGGACAAGGACAAGGACATGGATAGGAAAGGTTTAAAGGGATATGGGCCAAATGCAGGGAAAATAGGGCAAATGTAGATGGGGGCATCTTGGTCAGCATGGACTTTGGGCCAAAGGCTTGCTAGTGTGCTCTAAAATGTTATGAATGAATGAATGAATGAATGAATGAATGAATGAATGAATGAATGAATATGTTTATTGGCCAAGTATTCACATACAAGGAATTTGCCCTGGTGCTCCGCCCAAGGCAAGTGACAACATGACATACAGTGACAGTTACATTAATAATAAAACATTATCGATTAAACACGTGAATTAAATAAAATACCAGAGCAAAAGTAGGCTACAGATTTTTGGTTATTGAGTAGAGCTACTGCTCGTGAAAAAAAGCTGTTTTTATGTCTGGCTGTGGCAGCTTTAACAATTTATAATTCTTTAAATACAAATGTCTTATTTTAAAAGAAGAAACATAAAGCAGGAAACTACAGCCTAATTAGCATTACATCTATCCTAGAGAAAATGTTAGAAGCTTTTATCAAAGACATTATAGTAGGCCACTGAAAAAAATCCAAGGTAATCAGACAAAGCCAACTTGGCTTAGTGAAAAGGAAATGGTGTTTCTTTGAAGAAATGACGTGTATTGTGCATAAAGGATTTGATGAATTTCCAGAAGGCATTAGATAAAATGTCACATCAAAGCATTTGGTGGAAAATAAAAGCTTATGGAGTAGGAGTTAATATTTTTCCCATGGAAAGAAATTGGCTGATAAGAAATAGTGAGGAGACATTAATGGCTCTTTGTCTCATTGCTAAGGGCTGAACTATTGTGCCAGAGGAAATATATAGGAAGGAATTGCTGATGCTGGTTTAAACCAAAGATAGACACAAAGTGCTGGAGTAACTCAGCGGGACAGGCAGCATCTCTGGAGAGAAGGAATGGGTGACGTTTCTGGTCGAGAACCCTTCTTCAGACTGATAGTCAGGGGAAAGGGAAACAAGAGATATAGACGGTGATGTAGATAGAGATAGAACAAATGAATGAAAGATATGCAAAAAGTAATGACAATCAAGGAAACAGGCCATTGTTAGCTGTTCACCAGGTGAGGACGAGACTGTCTATGCCTCATGTTTCCCTTTCCCCTGACTATCAGTCTGAAGAAGGTTCTCGACTCGAAATGTCACCCATTTATTCTCTCCAGAGATGCTGCCTGTCCTGCTGAGTTACTCCAGCATTTTGTGTCTATTGGGCCAGAGGGGTGGTACTAGGACCTTTTATAATATATAATGATAACAACTAGGAGGTAGATTTGCTGACAATATAAAGATATGCAGGAAACTAAATCTAGAACTAGGGACCATTATTTAAATATTAAAGCATTGTTCATTTAAGTGAGATGAAGCAACATCTTACCTCTCAGAAGGGTTGGAATCTCTGGAACTCCTCTTCAAAAGTGCCAGAAGCAGCATGAATATTACTAGATGCTATGTTGAGCATTGGTAGGTTGGTAGTTGAGATTACAATGAGCAGCCATGATATTATTAAATGGGAGAGCAGACTTAAAAGCTTTATTGTCTACTGATAATTGGCATGTTGAAAGTATTCAAGCAGAGGCAGAATTATGTTTGGTTTTATAGGACAGTTAAGAGTTATGGGGAATAGAGAAGAACATCAGATCAGCCACGATCTTATTAAATAGTGGAGAGGGAAAAGGGGCCACCTGGCCTTCTCCTTCTCCAGTTTTCCAAATTCTCGTGCATTATCCAGTCTCAGGAGTGGTGAAGGTCTACGGTGCACTCGATGACACTGGCAGCAGGGGAAGTTAAATGCGCAAACTAATCAATGCTTTCTTCAATGGTAGAGAAAGTTAAGGGAAGAACATGCTGGCAGTGGGACAGTAATGATACGGGTTGTAGCCAGGAAATTTCCATCACTGAGGTTCCAATGTTGTCTAGGTAGTCACCAACATGCCATAATGACAAACCATTCCCCCTACCATTACACATACCAGCCTCGCAAAGAACCATGCGTGCAGTTACCCTTCGAAAGAGTGAGTCTGAAGAAGAGTCTCAACCCAAAACGTCACCCATTCCTTTTCCCCAAAGATGCCGCCTGTCACGCTGAGTTACTCCAACATTTTGAGTCTTTCTTCAGTGTAAAGCAGCATCTGCAGTTCCTTCCAACACATCACCTATGCTTGTGTTAGCTGATGTCTGCCTACAAGAGATGAATGCATTTAATTTTCCATCCTGGCCTAGTGGGATTTGAATCCACAACCAAAGTGTAAATTATGAGGATTGAAACACATAGGTTTGTGTGAATCGATTGGAGGGTGGGTGTACAGAGGTGACAACCATTCCCTTTCCCTTATGATTCGTGGAGCATGTAAACAGGCCCTTTGGCCCAACTCGTACTTGCTGATCAAGATGCTCCATCTAAGCTGGTCCCATTTGTCAAACATTTAGCCCATATCTTTCGATACCTTACGTATCCATGTACTTGTCCAAGTGTTTATAAATGTTGTCAGAGTACCTTCCTCAACTACCTCCTCTGGCTTATACCCACCACCCTCTGAATAGAAAAAGTTGCCCCTCAGAATTGTATTAAATCTTTCCCCTTCTACCTTAAACCTACATCCTCTGGTGTTTGATTCTGCTTGTCTGGGTAAAATGCTCTGTGCATTCATCTTATTCACTCACCTCATTTTATACACCTCTATAAGATCATCCCTCAGCCTCCTGCACTTCATGGAATAAAGACCTAACCTGCCCAACCTCTCCCTGTATCTCAGCTCCTCGAGTCTTCGCAACAACCTCATAAATCTTTCTCTGCACTCTTTCCAACTTATTGACATCCTTCCTATAGAAGGGTGACCAAAAGTGAACATTGTGCCCCAAATGTGGCTTTGCCAACATCTTGTACAACTGTAACATGAATACTCTGACTGATGAAGGACAAGATACCAAATGCCTTTTTGATCTACCTGTGACGCCACTTTCAAGTAACTAGGGCGGCAAGATGGCGCATCAGTAGAGTTGCTGCCGTACAGCGCTTGCAGCGCCAAAGTCCCGGGTTCGATCCTGACAACTGAAGCTATCTGTACGGAGACTGTACGTTCTCCCCATGACCTGCGTTGGTTTTCCCCAAGTTCTTCGGTTTCCTTCTACACTCCAAAGATGTACAGGTTTGTAGGTTAATTGGCTTGGTAAAAGTATAAATTGTCCCTAATATGTGTGTAGGATAGTGTTAATATGCGGGGATCGCTGGTCGGCGCGGGCCGAAGGGCCTGTTTCCGCGATGTATCTCTAAACTAAATAATGTACCTTCACTCCTAGATTCCTCTGCTCTACAGCGTTCCCCATTGTCCTGCTATTAACTGTGATGCTCCTGCCTGGCAGTCTTTCCAAAATGCAACACCTCACACTTTTCTGCATCAAATTCTATTAGCCATTCCTCATTCCAGCTTGTCCAGCTGATCAAGAGCCCGCTGCAATTTTTCATAGCTTCTAGACATAGTTTCATAATTTCTAATAGTCTGTATACCCGTTGTCCTTACTAGCCAGAAATGGGTCACTTTCTGATACTCAAGTATGGAATTAACACCAAAGGAGGAAAGGCATTCCTTAATCAGGGTGAGATTGTTCATCTTATTTCTCATTTGCTTCCTGACCTGTTAGTCCCATTTTCTTTGGCCTGTTAGTCCCTTCCTCTGACAAGCTAGAGTGAAAACTCTGCGGTGGATAAGGGTATTATCTGGAATAACCTGATAACAAGGCTTTAGAACATGAAGAAGGGAGTCATCAACAAGAATCAGTAGCGGGTCTTCAAGATTAAAATTGAGAGGCTACATCTTTTTCAAAGTGCTGCAGGTCAAACCAGTACATTGAGCAGCCTGCCAGAGACATGGTTAATTCAGAACCAGCGTAATGACTAGACAGTTTAAACAAATAGCGATTATTTCAAGGACGAGACTGAGAGCATTTTAAAACCACTGTATAATAAGGTCATTCACATGACAATTATAAAGCAGGTCTCTTGAGGACTTGGTTTGAATCCTGGATGATATTTAGTGGGTGTTCGGCAGCATACACACCTATCTATGCAGCACCTGAACCACATCTAGGGGTGGGACTGGTGTCGGCAGTCCTGATCCTGTGTCCTTAAAAACCATTTGCTGAGGTGAATACTGATGGTCAAGATATGATTGAACGGCGGAGTAGACTTGATGGGCCGAACGGCCTAACACCGTTCCTATCGCTAATGAGAACAGCATTGCAATATGTAGGGAAGCACAGCAGATGCTAATTTACACCGGATAGACACTAAATGCTGGAGCAACTCAGCAGGGCAGGCAGCATCTCTGGGTGACGTTTCGGCTCGAGACTCTTCTTCAGACTCAGACCCTTCTCACAGTTTGAAGAAGGGTCTCGACCTTAAAACGTCACCCATTCCTTTTATCCAGAAATGTGGCCTGTCCCACTGAGTTACTCCCGCATTTAGTGTCTATCAGCATTGCAATAGATCTATACTTGAGGAAGAGAGAAAGCAAGAGGCATTTTTGCAAGAATAGGTGAGAATGGGGAGATACAATAAAGACATTACAATTTGCTAGTTGTTATAGAGTGTATTTGCAGAACCACTGGTTGGACTACTCCTGACCCAATACTGATGGGACCTCCAAACACAAGTTCTGAACCTTTTCAGAGGGTGCCTAATGTCCCAACCTCAGCAATCTTCTTGGTGACCTCTTCAAAAAGCTCAGATTTGTGAGATGTGATTTCCTATGGGAGCCATGAACTGAATATTAATCAGGACGTCAAGACATTTTTTGAACATTGTCAATCAGTAGAGTACTTATTATATCAGAGAATTAAAATGCCTCTTGATTGAGTCAACACTGATGCAATTGGATCTCAAGGAGTCTCCTATCCAAAGGGAAAGCAGTGCTTTGGAGGATAGATGGGGGAGGGAGAATAGGCCAAATAATGAAATCTCCAGGTAACTTCCCAACAAGTGTTGCTATCTCTATAAGTAATTAAACGTTTTCAAAGAGTGAATAAAAGTGAGTCAATTCACTAAGACAATTCAATGAAACATATCAGAATCAGAATAACTGCATATAGTTCTTGCTGCCACCCAATTGATTATAGGCTTAAAATAAATACATTTACAGAGTTTTTCCAAATGAAAATGTCTCCAATTCTTTGTTCCCTGCTGAATCCTGCTTTTTTTTTATTGCTCGGGATGGTCTGGGAGAGGATGTTGGCATTGGTTTGCTCATCCTTCCAGTAGATTAGGAGGGTTTTCCAGACAGCATTGGCTCTTGATAGTCCAGGGGTCAGAAGGGTAGGAGACACTGCAGTGACATCCCTGAGTTCCACACTGGGTTTGAGGCCAGCTTTAATACTCGATTTTTTATTACCTTGAAATCATCTGCAAATGTAGTAAAAAACAGCATTTAAAAAAAAAGAATTTGCATCTTTTGGCACCAGCTAACACTTATTATTAAGTTTTAATTTATTTAGATTAAACAATATTATTGTAGAAAAAATAGTTTCTGACATGGTTGCAGGGTTGTCACCTGTATGTTCGTGTGTAGTCTCCTCAGCCGCGCAAAGAGTTGTAGCGTTTTTCTGGTCACCGCTGGATTTTGAAATGTTCAACATTTTCGACGACAGTGGGCTTGACGCCAATGAGCGTAGCTTGACTTCTCCTGATGTAGGTGCTGTCGTAGGTTGTCACCAGCTGACGTAGGTTGCCGCCGGTGCTGACTACGGTGAATTTCATCGGCGACTACCTACGTCAACCAGCGACAGGTACCAGCGACTGAATTGTCTTAAGTTGGCTTCAGTTGTCACCGGCAGGGTCGTAGCTTGTCGTAGGTTGTCGTAGGTGTGGTCGTAGGTGGACGTCCTAATGGGTCGCCGGTTGTCGGTACCTTGCCGTAGCTTGACGTCGACTAGGTGGTAGGTTGTTGTAGCTTGTCGTAGACATTGTCGTAGGGGGGTCCAGTCGCCTAATAAATCACCTAACTGGTACAGGGCCTTAAGGCCCACGCTCCTGCATGCTTCACTGAATGCACCAGCAATGCCTTGGAGCATGGCCACAGTCTATTATGTTTAGCTTGCCACATCATTTGCATGCCTGATACCAGACTCCCCAAACAGACATTCCATTCTGAGGATAGACACAAAATGCTGGAATAACTCTGCAGGTCAGGAGAAAAGGAAAAGGTGACGTTTCGGGTTGAGACCCTTCTTGAAGCTGTTCTTTTGCTCCAGAGATTCTGCCCGACCCACTGAGTTACTCCAGCATTCTGTGTCTCTCTTCAGTGTAACCCAGCATCTGCAGTTCCTTCTCGCACGTTCTATTCTGAGCACGGTGTTGAGTGGAAATTAACAAGTAGATAGAGGAAATGATTCAAAGATGCGCTCAAAGCTTTCTTGAAACAGTGCAACAAGCCAACTGACTCATAGTTACCTCAAAATGGCGGAGGAGCAGTTGGGATGGTATTGAGTGCCATTAGACTATGCATTGAGAGTACACAGAAGCCTTCTGTAGACAGTGGAAGGAATGTGTCGCCGAACAAGGGGCCCACACACCCTGTCCTCCACCTCCTCCCCAGTCTGTGAAATACTTCATTAGCCGCTCAAGAACACAAGAAGTCAGAGGAGAAGAAAGTCATCCTCAATCCCGAGGGACTGCCTAAGAAGAAGATTCTGTTTGTTGGCTATGTATATATTTATGTTGAATCTACTCTGTTCTTTATCGTTGCAAATTAGTGTATTCAATGGTGATTAGCGGCCTTTAGTAAATGTTACGTGACATAAGAAACTGCAGACGTTGTAATCTTGAGCAAAGCACAAAGTGCTGGAGGAACTCGGCAGGTCAGGCAGCATCTGTGGTGGAAGTGGACAGACGACATTTTGAGTTGTGACCCTTCTTCAGTCTGAAGCAAAGATCCTATAGCGGAGCTTGCTATATAGCAAGCTCCGCTATAGGATCTTTGCTTCAGACTGAGTCTGAAGAAGTGTGGAGACCCAAAACATTGTCAGTCCATTTCCTCCACAGATGCTGCCTGACCTGCTAAGTTCCTCTAGCACTTTATGTGGTGCTTTAGTAAATGTTTGACGGTTTACATTTTATCAATTACAAAGGGAATTGAGTGAATAAGCATCTAGCAAATCAGTTGTCCTTCTCACATAAAGATGGGAAATACTGAAAATCCTCCGCAGTTTTGGCACACAAAATCAATGGTAATCACTGTGTTTCATCAGAACTGTAGTTACATTTTGCAAAGAAAAGGGGAAGGGAGAAGGACAAACGAAACGTCTGACATCTTGTCGGGGGTTCTTATAGAAACGTATAAAATTCTTAAGGGGTTGGACAGGCTAGATGCAGGAAGATTGTTCCCGATGTTGGGGAAGTCCAGAACAAGGGCGTCACAGTTTAAGGATAAGGGGGAAGTCTTTTAGGACAGAGATGAGAGAAAATAAATTCACACAGTGAGTGGTGAGTCTGTGGAATTCTCTGCCACAGAAGGTAGTTGAGGCCAGTTCACTGGCTATATTTAAGAGGGAGTTAGATGTGGCCCTTGTGGCTAAATGGATCAGGGGGTATGGAGAGAAGGCAGGTACAGGATCCTGAGTTGGATGATCAGCCATGATCATATTGAATGGCGGTGCAGGCTCGAAGGGCCGAATGGCCTACTCCTGCACCTATTTTCTATGTTTCTATAAGGCATAAAGGAGGAGAGACTGAATGGTATGCACGCCTAGAAAAGACAAGTAAAATCTAGTTTGGAACAAAAGGTTTTTCTTACTTTGTCCATTTCGGATGATAGATCATTGAACCGTTAACTTTGTTTCGCCCTCCATATAGGTTACTTCACCTAGAAAGTGTTTCCAGTATTTTCTGTTGACTTTGAAAGCAACAGCGATACCCACACTTTCGAGCTGCCCAGTTCTGATGAAACGTCAAGAGCCTCAATTGTTAACTTCTCTAGCTGTAGTTGCTGTCTTACCCTCTGGGTATTCTCAGCATTGTATTGTATTTCAGATTTGCAGCAACTGTTAACATAGAAACATAGAAAATAGGTGCAGGAGTAGGCCATTCGGCCCTTCGAGCCTGCACCGCCATTCAATATGATCATGGCTGATCATCCAACTCAGTATCCTGTACCTGCCTTCTCTCCATACCCCCTGATCCCTTTAGCCACAAGGGCCACATCTAACTCCCTCTTAAATATAGTCAATGAACTGGCCTCAACTACCTTCTGTGGCAGAGAGTTCCAGAGATTCACCACTCTCTGTGTGAAAAATGTTTTTCTCATCTCGGTCCTAAAAGACTTCCCTCTTATCCTTAAACTGTGACCCATGGTCCTGGACTTCCCCAACATCGGGAACAATCTTCCTGCATCTAGCCTGTCCAACCCCATAAGATTTTTGTAAGTTTCTATAAGATCCCCCCTCAATCTTCTAAATTCTAGCGAGTACAAGCCGAGTCTATCCAGTCTTTCTTCATATGAAAGTCCTGACATCCCGGGAATCAGTCTGGTGAACCTTCTCTGTACTCCCTCTATGGCAAGAATGTCTTTCCTCAGATTTGGAGACCAAAACTGTTGTGTTTAATGCCTCACCAATCCAGTCTCATTCATCTTCCATTAATATCCCATCCATATCAGCTACAGTTAACAAGCCCTCACAACCTCTGAGAAGCCCCATTACCATCTGTGTTGTTGCTTTTATTTGTTACTCTCCACAATCCCTACCTTCCTCTATCTACTCCCTACTGCAATCTCATCCCACTTCTCAGCAACTTAAAACGTGCTTCTTTTCTATCTCATCCTCTCTCTACAACTGTCCTGCAGACTAGAACTTTTTTTTTTAAGAGCACAGTAATATTGAACTGCTATGAGCAAGCACAAACTTTTTTATTCAGCTACGAGTTCAGCATCTCGAACCTAATAGGTTTTATCTAAATCAAAAATAAAAGTGACTGTTTCACAACTAATGGATGAAAGCCAATGAAACAATAGGTTCTGTTTATTTTAAATAAACTTAATTCCAAGTCAAAAATGTGAGTCTAACAAACGCAGTGTTTGGGGGAATGTGAGATTTGGGAGAGCTGGATAATTTTATCTCTGTTTTCAGTTAAATGACACCTTATTTGCTTTGAAATACCACTGCAACTTCAACAACCTCTTAATTGCTCAACATAAAAAGGCAGCTAAATTAAACCTCATTGCTCTGACCTTGCAATTGACGAACACACGGGAGTGGATTCAACTGATAAGATGATTAAAATGAGGGAAGAAAATTGGGTAAAAGGCAAAAAAAAAAAATTTGAAGCATAGGTCAGGGATTGGGAGGCCGAATTATGTGAAATGCTGTGTTCTTGATTTGAAAGATTAGCCAACATATCAAATAATGTAGTTACACACATGACAGGATAGTGTACTTTGATTTGGAGAATGTTTGTCGTCAATGTCCCAGTACACTTACTGACTTTCATATTTGCATTTTACTTTTAACTTACATCAACATTATTAATGATAATCACATCCAGAGGTGAATTGGTTAAGAACCTGCCAGAGGACAGTTACACTGAGAGCAAGTAGGTTGTTAATCATACAGCCCATGTCAAAGTGGGGTTTACAGAATGGTAAAGGTATGGGAAAGAGATTCAAGCGGATCAGAGGAAATTGTCAACCCAGCTACTTTTGCTCTTTGATTTGGGCATTCAGCACCATCAGTTCAGTGCCCAGTTTAAAGCCTACTGTTACTCTGAGAACATTTTTTTACACATTTCGGAATTGGCTTGATGCAGAGGCAATTCTGCTCCCTGAAACGTCCTTGTTCTCTTCTTCCTCTTGGAAAACACTACATGCTCTTGCAATGATTTGTAGATCGTAACCTTCTCTCTGAAAACAAGACAATTTAAGACTCAACTTCAAAAGTTTGTTTGAACTGTACTCTGGAACAACTTTCAAAATAATAGATATTTCAACATGTTATTTCCAAATCAGTCAACTCCATAAAAAGTTCAATAACTTTGATGTTAAACAATCTTTAAATCCACGAAGAGCAATTATTCATAGTTGAGCGTGCACATGCAAAATTTTATAAATTCAAGTCTCATTCCAGATTCTTAGACGTAACTCAGACTATTTCACTATTCTACAGTGATAACCTTACTAACAGATTTGCTGTATTTCATCGCTGGTCCCCATCTGTAAGCTCAGCTGATCAAAAAGGATTGAACACCATGAAGGTACACAAAAATGCTGGAGAAACTCAGCGGGTGCAGGCAGCAGCATCAATGGAGCGAAGGAAATAGGCAACGTTTCGGGCCGAAACCCGTCTTCCGACTGACTTGAACACCATGAGTTCTCTGTATGCGTAGGTCAACATCAATCAACATTACCATTACTAATTTGAACAGTAATTCATCTCATTCACTTAGTGCGGGCTTATCGATATGAGCTAAATAGTTGCTGTATTTTGTGGGTGAACACAGTGCTCACTACTTCAAAATAATTAATTGTATTGCATATGTTTCCAAAAATCCTGAGAATAGGGAAAGTGGTGAATGAAAATATTTTTTACAACGAAAAACACAACAGCATTTATTAGCCAAAGGAGGTTGGCTACAAATCGCTGTGCAGACAAAATGCTGCATAATCCATACCACACAAATAATAAATTAGTATCCCAACTTCAGGCTGGTGTTTTGTGCATGCACTAACTTTTTAGGTTCCAAGTGACATTTCATACAATGCAGCAATTAGTGTAATTAACATTTGCTTTGGTTCTATAATCCGTCATGTATTCATAAAACTTTATTGCCTCAAAATTCTTGGGTACCCTAATGAATGTTCTAGATGGGTGCAGCAAATGGCCAGCCTTGCAATGCTGAGACAAGGCTGAAGAAAAGGTCCAAGTAGGCTTTTTTTGTGCCTTGGAATTTACATAATGGTGGAAAAATTGATTATCAGAAAAGGAATGTCTTAGTTACAGAAGGGTCTCCACCCAAAACGTCACCTATTCCTTTTCTCCAGAGATGCTGTCTGACCCGCTGAGTTACTCCAGCTTTTTGCGTCTATCTTAGTTACCGACTATTAGGACCCTGGTCATAGCTGGCAATGGAACAAGCTGCATTGCAGAAACGAAGGAGTACAAATTATATGCAGGATAATTTATTAACGAGAATACTGAAGGAAAGGTTACCTGGATTGGTATGGTCCATTCAACAATTGTAGACAAATCAGAAGTGGGGATTCTAAAAATTTAACGGAACTGACAAAATCCAAAGCAGCTGTTGCCTCAGAATTGCTTTTCACTCCTGCTTGAGCAAAGGTCGTGTCCACCTTGATTACAGAATTAATAACCAGTGCCCCTCTGCAGATC
Organism: Amblyraja radiata; assembly: GCF_010909765.2. Taxonomy (NCBI): domain Eukaryota; kingdom Metazoa; phylum Chordata; class Chondrichthyes; order Rajiformes; family Rajidae; genus Amblyraja; species Amblyraja radiata. The sequence goes on along the minus strand of NC_045992.1, from coordinate 13,219,750 downwards.
AATGGAAACACATCACAGTTAAACATGACAATATTTAAGTGACTGATCAAGCAATAGTTAAGTACTTAACAACGCTTTCAAGTTAATTGATCATCTTTCCATTTTGGGTCATGGAAATCAGAATTGGGCAGCATGGTGGTAGATTTGCTGCCTTACAGTGCTTGCAGCATCAAAGACCCGGGTTCGATCCCGACTACGGGTGCTGGCTGAACGGAGTTTGTACGTTGCCCCCGTGACCGCGTGGGTTTTCTCCCAGATCTCCGGTTTCTTCCCACACCCCAAAGATGTACAGGGTTGTAGGTTAATTGGTTTGGGTATACCTGGAATGTCCCTGGCGTGTGTAGGCTTGTGCGAATGTGTGGAGATCGCTGGTCGATGCGGACTCAGTGGGACTGTTTCTTAAAGGTATTAAATTCCAAGCATTTTATGTACTAATTTCCTTGTCGATGAACACATCCACAATGTATCACCAGATTTATAAAGAATAAAAACTAATAAGCCAGTGGACAATAAAGGCAGACCTCATGTGGCATATTGATTTTGTTCAATACTCTACTGATGCTTAAACTTCCAGCAGATTCTGCTCTCAGCTTCTGTTGCTAAAGCACACTAATAAAACTTTATATGCTTCAATTCATAATTCTGTCATATCGAATTTCTGGGAATTACTTTGGGAGATGACACTGGAAGAATGGAATCTGAATTATAGACACATGGACACAGTCTGCAGTGGCACAGATCAGTGGTGGAGGACACCATCAACTTAGCTTGGCCAGGCTGAACCCGTGACATTGCCAGGACAACTGACCTTATGGCAAAGTTAAGCATCTACATTTATAACAACTTTAGACTTGAATAAGTAAAAATAACTCCAGAAAATATGGTGACCCTTGTACACTGTCTCAGTGAAATCTACTAATCCTATACATTTGTACTTAACTATGATTGTGTTTATATATTTTTTACTGAACTGAATGCAAAAAAAGGAATTCCACTGTACTTCTGTACATGTGACAGTAAAGTACCATTTGTACCATTTAATTTACAAGAGTAAATATAGACAGGAAAACAAAGTATAGAGTCACAGACTTGAACAGCATGGAATCGGCCTTCGACCCAATTCTCATGTTCACCTAGATGACGATCTAAGCTCGTCCCATTTGCCTGCATTTGTCCCACATCCTTCTAAAGTTTCCTACCCATGTACTGGTCTAAATATCTTATAAACGTTGGAATTGAATCTGTCTCTTCAGCTTCGTCTGGCAGCTCATTCCATGAACCCACAACCCCATGTGTAAGAAAGTTGCTCCTCGGGTCTTTTTATAAATCTTTATAGCCTCTCCTTATATATATATATAATAGAATTATTCAGAGAATTTCCACAGACTCACAACTTTCTGTATATATATGCCCTCTAGTTTTATTCCCCCAGACCCTGGGATAAAGACTCTGACCATCCACGCTGCAAGGTAACATTTTATTGCAGATTGACCTTCTGCCTACAATGTCTTCTAGGAGAAGCTGGCTTGCTGTTGGATATGCTAGTGAAATGACAACCATCTGCAGTCTCCACCTTGTGGTTATTCGACATGCACAAGCCTTTATTGTGATTCTTTGGATCATTGACTGAGAGAGAAAAAAAACACACTTGAGGCAATAAAAACTGGTGACCTCAGGAAGGGTAAGCTATCCTCTTGGCCAACTTCCAATGAATGCAAACATTTCAAGTTTGCCATTTGTTTGCCAACAACATAAAAATAGGTGAAAGGACATGTTTCGATGAAGATATTGTAACTCTGCAATGGGATAGATTGAATGATTTATTGGGCAGTCATTTGACAAATGAAGTTTAATGTGGGGAAGAGACATGGAGAAAAAAAAACGTGCACAAGAGAGACAAACTTTAATTGACAATAGACAATAGGTGCAGGATTAGGCCATTCGGCCCTTCGAACCTGCACCGCCGTTCAATGTGATCATGGATGATCATCCACAATCAGTATTTAAGAAGGAACTGCAGATGCTGGAATATCGAAGGTACACAAAAATGCTGGAGAAACTCAGCAGGTGCAGCAGCATCTATGGAGCGAAGGAAATAGGCAACGGGTCTGAAGAAGGGTTTCGGCCCGAAACGTTGCCTATTTCCTTCGCTCCATAGATGCTGGTGCACCCGCTGAGTTTCTCCAGCATTTTTGTGTACCATCCACAATCAGTACCCCAGTCCTGCCTTCTCCCCATTTCCCTTGACTCCGCCACCTTTAAGAGCTCTGTCTAGCTCTCCCTTGGGAGGCATCCAGAGAGCCGGCCTCCACCGCCCTCTGAGGCAGAGAATTTCCACAGGCTCACAACTTTCTGTGTGAAAAAGTTTTATTTTAAAGCATATATATATATATATATATATATATGCCCTCTAGTTTTATTCCCTAGCATATTTTATTCCCTAGCTAGTTTTATTTCACTAGCATATCCAACAGCAAGAAACAAAAGAATCAACGAAGAAAAGATGGACAACAGTATAGAATGGACATAGAGAGAACAACAGATAGCGAATGGGAGAATGTAAGAGAGGGAAAACTGAATCAAAAAAGGGGTGAATGGAAGAGAGTGTACAAGTGGGAAAGAGAGAGAAAGATTTAGGATAAAACTTGGATGAGAGAGACTTTAGCAAGGTGAGAGATAATCAGAAGGAGGATAAAGTTGAGTAATATGATGTAGGAAGAGAACAATAGAAAGGAAGAAATGCTGAAGCATGGGTTTAACGGAGGCAGCGAGGTTTGCTAGGTACAAACAGTTTGACTGGACAGAGGAGTGGGTGAGTGAGAATACAATTGGAAAAGCACAGAGAGAAGCCAAGAAATGCGGAAAGAAAGAATGAAAGATGAGAATGTGGCGGAAGAGAGACTGATATAGAAAGATATATTATAAGAGGGTTAGGCACAGAATTAGGTGAAGTGAAATATAGAGTGTGAAATAAAAGGACAAAGTACAAGAGCACGTTGTACGGCCCTGTAATACCGTCAGGACAACAGGTCCGGACCTCATGGTCAGGTCAAGGTCCCTGCACTTCCAACAACTAGGACTTTAAAATAGTGCCAAACTGGCGACTCGTATACTGTCTTGGTGTATTACTGCTACACACTTGTACTGTATCTGAGATGCTTATCTAATATGTATATAAGTGCTTATGGATAGAGATACTTGAACTGAACTGTATACAGTAATACATTTCACTGTACCTCGGTTTAAGGTGAAGGGGAAAAGATTTAATAGGAATCTGAGGGGTAAAATTTTTCACACAAAGGGGGGTTGGTGGATGTATGGAACAAGCTGCCAGAGGAGGTAGTTGAGGCAGGGACTATCCCAACATTTAAGAAACAGTTTGACAGGTACATTGATAGGACAGGTTTGGAGGGATATGGACTGGGCAGGTGGGACTAGTGTAGCTTGGACATGTTGGCCTGTGTGGGAAACTTGGGCTGAAGGGCCTGTTACCATGTTGTAAGACTCCATGACTCTCTGTGACAAATAAGTACCATAGTGTGGTTCTCAGAATTTTGTGGCAAAGTGCCCGCTACTTCTTAAGGGGTTGGACAGGCTAGATGTAGGAAGATTGTTCCCGATGTTGGGGAAGTCCAGAACAAGGGGTCACAGTTTAAGGATAAGGGGGAAATCTTTTAGGACCGAGATGAGAACAACATTTTTCACACAGAGAGTGGTGAATCTGTGGAATTCTCTGCCACAGAAGGTAGTTGAGGCCAGTTCGTTGGCTATATTTAAGAGGGAGTTAGAAGTGGCCCTTGTGGCTAAAGGGATCAGGGGGTATGGAGAGAAGGCAGGTACAGGATACTGAGTTGAATGATGATATCGAATGGCGGTGCAGGCTCGAAGGGCCGAATGGCCTACTCCTGCACCTATTTTTTATGTTTCTATGTTTCTACTTGAAAAATAGTGAAGTTCGTGGAACTAGAGTACCACAGCTTGATTATATGTTTGCTCTCAGTTTGATGGAAATCCATGAATTTGCATAACTTGTTACAGCTGAGCAACTTATATAATCATGTAAGGACATACATTGCTGGAGTAACTCAGCATAACAGGCAGCATTGCCGGAGAACATGATCAGCTAATGTTTCAGGCCAGGAAACTTCTTCAGACTCTGTCTCACTAAGTTACTCCAGCATTTTGTGTCCTTTTGTGCAAACCACCATATGGTTTCTTGTTTCTGCAAAGTGCAATCATGCTGATTTTCCAAGAAAGCATAAAGGGCCTGTCCCACTTGCATGCGATTGCGTGCGTTTGGCGAGACCAACCGGAAGCCGAGGTCGCGTGAAGTTCACGCGTGACGTCAGTTACGTCATGCTTACAAATCAGCTGGGCAGGAGGCGGGCCGACTGAATCTGGGTGTCGCACGGCATCGGGCGGCGACATCATCACGCAACACCACACGCTAGGCGTACGCCGTCAAGATGCTGCATACGACGTCAAGATGCTGCGTACGACCGCAATGCGCCTGCGTGCGTACACGGGCTGACAGGCCGTTGGCGCACAAAGATTTCGGGCACTGCAAGAATTTCGGAGCCCCGCGCGATATCGGGACCAGCGCCGCACAACTCCATACCCCTCCGCGCTTCTAAGTGGGACAGGCCCCGCGCGGCCATACGGTGCCCGTACGCCTCAAGTGACCACGAGGTTGCGTAATTTGCGAGCCAAGGTCGCGTGAGTGGGACAGGCCCTTAAGCACTGAAATGAGTGAAAGGAAGAGCAACACTGGAAGAGGGAATTCAGATGGGTACCGCGTGATTTATGAATTATTTATTGAGCTATGTTTAGGAAGAAAGAAACTCAATGATCATATATTGACTTCCATACCTGCTTCTGATGTTGGTTTTACATTTTTGACTCCATAAGCTGAGCTCAATGATGCCAGAAACGTCAATTCCAAGCCCCCCTTGGAATTCAGCATTTGCTACAAGGCCAGACTGCAACATGACTGACTGCAGGAGAGAGGAAATTGAATGATCTGTAACTGTGGTAAAATAATGTGTTCGATCTGTGGAAACGTATTAATCCATTATGTGGACAACATTTCTGTGCAGGTAGTGGTGGCTATCTGGAATAATCTGCCAGAGAGACCACAAGGTTTAGAAGACATTTGGATCGGTTCATGGATAGGAAACTGCTCAGAGGGCCTTTTATCTGAGCACTGATTCATCAGGGGAAGAGAGTAGGTGGTAATCATTTTTCTTTGAACATCTTTGCTGTTCATCAACATGAGGACCTAAGTTGTGCCAATGAAAGTCAAAGAAGCCATTATGAGATTGAGAAACAAGAATAAAATTGTTAGAGACATCAACCAAACTGGACAGTAAGCGTTGCTTGACAGCAGTATCAAAACTTTGTTGATTCTATATACTGATTGGGAGGGAATGAACCAGATTGGATTTGTCCTGCTTTTTTTGTGTGAATACAATATGCCTTCAAAGATTTAACATTTCCATGGTACACAAAAGTGCTGGAGAAACTCAGCGGGTGCAGCAGCATCTATGGAGCGAAGGAAATAGGCAACGTTTCGGGCCGAAACCCTTCTTCAGACTGATGTAGGGTGGGGGGGGGGAAGAAAGGAGAAAGGAAGAGGAGGAGCCCGAGGACTGAGGGAGAGCTGAGAAGGGGAGGAGACAGCAAGGGCTACCGGAAATTGGAGAAGTCAATGTTTATGCCGCTAGGGTGCAAACTACCCAAGTGGAATAAGAGGTGATGCTCCTCCAATTTACGGTGGTCCTCACTCTGGCCATGGAGGAGGCCCAGGACAGAAAGGTCAGATTCGGAATGGGAGGGGGAGTTGAAGTGCTGAGCCACAGGGAGATCAGGTTGGTTAATGCGGAGGTGTTCGGCGAAACGATCGCCAAGCCTACGCTTGGTCTCACCGATGTAGATCAGCTGACATCTAGAGCAGCGGATGCAATAGATGAGGTTGGAGGAGATGCAGGTGAACCTCTGTCGCACCTGGAACGACTGCTTGGGTCCTTGAATGGAGCCGAGGGGGGAGGTAAAGCGACAAGTGTAACATCTCTTGCAGTTGCAAGGGAAAGTGCCTGGGGAGGGGGTGGTGCGGGAGGGAAGGGAAGAATTGACCATTTCCATGTTACATGGTACACAATCTGTAACATCATTATGTTTACAATTGCTCTCTCCACATGCATGACCCCATCTCCTGATTACATTTACATTACAAACTACTGCTATTTTTAAAAAATATGTTCACACCCAAAAAAATATTTTACAATGCTGTGTGTTTACTGGATATCCTACTGACTACACAGAATTCTCTTATTTTGTTTTGTTTCTCAATTAATAAACTAAAACCTACAAATGTATAAAGGAAATAGCAAAGCACTAATCGTGTGTGAAACCAGATTAATAAAAAATGTATGTTACATGAGTTCACAATTTTTTGTAACACCAAAGTATATGTTGTTTGAATTCAGTACCTGTAGATGGTCAATAAGCAAAATTGATCCTTTTATTATACTCGCAGGCTCTTCAGAGACCGACCAGAGCTTCTCCATTAGATCACTGTACCCTTGGAAAAATACAGTTGGAGGGAACTGGACATCAAAGAGAATCACTGACATACTGGCTGTGATTTCATCATCATCATCATCCTGTGCAGGGCTTTCTTTGAAGAAAGAGTCGAGACCTTGTGCTTCAATGGATACCTATTCCAGATGTGAAGGGGAATGTATAATAAATAGTCATGCCAATATAATAACTGGTAAGTGTGCCATGTCAAGTCAAAACAAAATCTCCTGAGATCACATTGCTAATTTTACAGGTTACTGAATTGATATTGAGAGTGGGAGCTCTGCTTGATATTTTTCTATCCTCCCCCAGAAGCAATGGGGTTAACTTTAGCATTGCATATGCTGCCTAATATTAGTTTATATCATAACCTGAACATTCCTGGTTTAAATCTATTGATTGGGTAGACATGAGGGGTAGGAGGAGAGTATAAATATCTAGTTATTGACTCTATCATTATATTTCGTGTCATGTGCGTTAGAGTTGTTGGATAAATGTAAAATGAGATTAATGCAGGATTAGTGCAACAAATGGTTAATAATTGGTCACACTCAACCGTCTATGAACATATGTGTAGGAAGGAACTGCAGATGCTGGTTTAAACCAAAGATAAGACACAAAATGCTGGAGTAACTCAGTGGAACAAGCAGCATCTCTGGAGAGAAGGAATGGGTGGCGTTTTGGGTCCTGATCATGGGCGTTTTCTGTACGGAGTTTGTACGTTCTCCCCGCATGATAGATCTGCCATTAATGATTTGTCTGTAAGATCCTTCTCCTTGAGTGGGAGATGGAACAATGTGGACAAATGTCTGTCACATGATTCATATCTGTAGTTTGATTTAGAATCTAGAACGTATCCGTAATTAATTTGTTTGGGGCTGAAGTTGTTCCACGATTGTCATTCTTTGTTCCCCAAAAGTAAAACATTTCCTTCTCATTACAGAAATTTCTAATTGTTAAAAATGTTCCTAAATTGAATATCAGCAAATGTAATAACTATCTGGTCAGTTCGATACAAAGCCAAGCATCAAGAAAATGTGAACAGACCTGAGTTGCATGAAGCTGATTTCCCTGGTTTAGTATGAAGAAATCCGTGAGACTCTTCTGTAATATTCCAGTGCCTCCAAAGAGTAAATCCATATTGTAAGAGGATATGGCATCTGTGGTAACTTAAAAAGAAACTGAATTGGAACATATTTTCTTAAATAAAATGTAAAGCATAATGGTTCAATGTTCACATAGTTTTTAATGATTTAAATGTGTAGCAAAAGATAATGGGTGTAATTACGCTCCTATTACCTGCTAAGTATCCCGAAGACGAAGATGAACATCCAAATCTAGACATATGATTGTAATTATATATCAGTCGATCTCTCAGGAGCTCTCTTATTACTTTGCTACAAAAAGTTGGAGAAAATAAGGTTTAGTGGGGAGAAAAGGTTTTTCTTTAGAAGTTCACTGTAGATTGATGATGCATGTGAACCAATCACACATAAGCCAGCATCACTAACTCCACCCCACTATAATACTTATACTAACACTCGATCCCGGCACTGGCAGTTCGAGCAGCTAGGATGCACTGACAACCTATTGTCATCAACGCTGTTAAGTTTTAGTGCTCATTAAAGATGTGTTTAAATCAAACACGGTCTCTGGTACATGTTTACATGGTGTCAGAAGTGGGATCATTATCAGAGGTTCAGACAACATATTAAAAAGAAAAAAAAACGTATTATTTTCTCTTGGGTTTAAATTAAATCCTTCTGTAACCAACAGATCGGCAAAAGTGCCACTGAGTATAGTTCTCAAAGACAAAAATATACAAAAATCTATGGCATATAGATCCAATGTTCACTCAAAGATTATTTATGTATTGTATTTATTTACATTTCTGGTACATCAGTGGAGCTGCACACTAAATCTCGTTGCACTGACGTGCAATGACAATAAAATATATATTATTATTATTATTATTAAGATGTTACACTATTAAAATGAATGAAAATGAACACAATAGAAGAGTCTTTAAGCTTGTGGTACGTTCTAGGAAATTTGTAGAACCATTTTAGTCATCAAAGCTTGATGGACAGACCTCAAAGTGTCAGCTGTTCTGGTAAACAAAGCCTTCCTGACCTCTGTAAAAACAAGGAAGATATGCAATGGAAGCCACCAGGTCTGCTGTGGGTACTGTAATGTTATTCATCCCCATGTGTTTCTGTCTGTCTTAGTTGAACGAAGTTCGGCAATTCAATCACATCAGGTTATGAGATAAATTTAGACTATGGTACAAAGACTATGGTACTTTGTGCCTTCCCTCACAGTGAGTACCATTGTGGGGGGATGTTTTTATGTTTTATGTTAAATTTCTTTATAATGTTATATTGTATTCTTATTAATGTGCTGCAATGGCAACTTGAATTTCACTACACCAATTGGTGTATGTGAAAATAAATGATAATTTGAACTTTTGAAGATGATAGAATATAGGATTGGCTCAGACTCGTGTGCACAGGAACATTCTCCTCCCCACCGCACACAAATATAATTCATTGTCTGCGAGTGGGGTTAAAACAAAACCAGGGTGGGTGAGTGAAATAGGGAAACATATGTGGCAGACTTATTTGTTGGAAAATGTGAAAAGTTCAGGAGACGGGGAAACAAGGGATTAGCACTGGCGTGGACCGCAACTTTACTATCAATAATATCATGACTTTATTTCAAGCAAGCACAGACTTGTCTGGCCAGTTCTTACAGCCAAGGAAGAATCGATCAATGTTAAGATAAAATTCTGTGAGGCTGGGAAATATTACCTCACGATCTGCCAGTAGATGAGGAATGCAGACCATTTTTGTAGCAGGTCCATTTTGCAATGATTTCACAAATCTCGGGAGTTGCACACAGAACATGTTTCCATCCATATTTATGATTTGGACAGACCTTTAGTATATCCGGCTGGTTTTTATACACCATTACTTCACCTAAATAAAAAGGCTTCTACCTAAAGATTTTTTTAATTTCTTTCGCTAGTAGCAGGAGCCGTGAGGGCATCGAGGTAAAGGTAGACAAGTATGAAGTGGTGTAAGTTTAATGTTCATAAAATCTCACATAAACCAGGCTTAAGCGGCACAATGGCGTAGCAGTAGAGCTGCTGCCTTACTGCACCAGAGACCCAGGTTCGATCCTGACCACAGGTGCTGTTTGTATGGAGTTCGTGCATTCTCCCCGTGACTGTGCTGGTTTTCTCTGGGTGCCCCGGTTTCCACCCACACTCCAAAGATGTACAGGTTTGTAGGTTAATTGGCTTCGGTGAAATTGTAAATTGCCCCTAGTGTGTAGGATAGTGTACGGGTTGATTGCAGGTTGGCGCAGACTCAGAGGGCTGAAGGGCCTGTTTCCGCACTGTATCTCTAAAGTCTAAACCAGTTGGGCCAAATGACCCCCATTTACTTTACATATTTGCTATGATTCTACATATAGCAATCCTGCTCTGACCTTGCCTGATGGTGGTCTGAGTGCCGGATATTCTGCAGTTTTGCCACTGTATACTTAGATAGTTCTGATTCCATTTCTCTCATAGACAGTACAATATTTTTCAATTCCATTGGTGAAAGTTGGTTATTGAGGATCACATCTAGTGCAGCCATTCGCACAGCAGTCCCAAACCGATTCCTGCTTTGGTGAAAAATTCTGTTCATCTGTTTCTTCACCTAATTATGAAAAATAAGTTAGTATTAAATGGAAGGTAGACAAAAGTGCTGGAGAAATTCAGCGGGTGAGACAGCATCTATGGATCGAAGGAAATAGGCCACGTTTTGGGCTGAAACCCTTCTTCAGACTGATGTAGGGTGGGGGGAGGGGGGGGGGGGGGGAATAAGAAAGGAAGAGGAGGAGCCAGAGGGCTGAGGGAGAGCTGAGAAGAGGAGACAATAAGGGCTACCGGATATTAGAGAAGTCAATGTTTATGCCGCTATGGGTATAAACTGCCCAAGCAAAATATGAGGTGCTGCTCCTCCAATTTCTGGTGGTGCTCACTTTGGCAATGGAGGAGGCCCAGGACAGAAAGGTCGGATTTGGGAGTGGGAGTTGAAGTGCTGAGCCACCGGGAGATTAGGTAGGTTATTGCGGATCGAGCGGAGGTGTTCGGCGAAACGATCGCCAAGCCTACGCTTGGTCTCACCGATGTAAATCAGCTGACATCTTGAGCAACGGATGCAATAGATGAGGTTGGAGGAGATGCAGGTGAACCTCTGTCGCACCTGGAACGACTGCTTGGGTCCTTGGATGGAGTCGAGGGGGGAGGTAAAGGGACAAGTGTTGCATTTTGTGCGGCTGCAAGGGAAAGTGCCCGGGGAGGGGGTGGTACGGGTGGGAAGGGAAGAATTGGCCAGGGAGTTACGGAAGGAGCAGTCTTTGTGGAAAGCAGACGGGGGGGAGGGGGGGGGGGAGATGGGAAGATGTGACGAGTGGTGGGGTCACGTTGGAGGTGGCGAAAATGATGGAGAACTATTTGTTGTATGTGGCGGCTAGTAGGGTGGAAGGTGAGGACTAGGGGGACTCTGCCCTTGTTACGAGTGGGGGGGATGGGGAGAGAGAGCAGTGTTACGGGGTATTGAAGAAACCCTGATGAGAGCCTCATCTATAGTGGGGGAGGGGAACCCCCGTTCCCTGAAGAATTAGGACATTTCCAATGCCCTGGTGTGGAACACCTCATCCTGGGAGCAGATGCGGCGTAGACGGAGGAGTTGGGAGTAGGGGATGGAGTCCTTACAGGAAGCAGGGTGGGAAGAAGTGTAGTCTAGATAGCCATGGGAGTTAGTGGGTTTATAGTATTACAGGTCATCAATAATATATTGTTACCAATTTATACAACTCAACTCCCAGTGCTCACTAAATTTATGTTGTTTTCAGATCTCCACTTATACATTCATTCCTCTTTAAAGTGGCACATGAATTCAGAATACTATGTCCCAGCCATGTTCATGTCTCTTATTTAGTGGCTTGCTCAACCTGGTTGGCACCTGTTTACATCCACAATAAACACCAGAATCAGCAAGCAATATAATTTATCAATCCTACAGACATTTGATCAGATCACATCTCTGTAGTCTCGTCATGTCCAACTGCGAAGGATGATTAACAATTAAATAGCTAATGGGAAAAGATTCGAAGAACAGTCCCAAGCTCAACAATGTCAGGCCTAAACCAAGTCTGGGTCATTTGATTAGTACTCCATGTCCTACCTTTAGCATTAATTTCAACCATTATCACTGCACAGTGGCTACAGTGTGTTATCTACAAAATGCATTACAATTACTCACCCAGGATTGTCCAACATGGCCCTCCAAACCCCCAATCCCCACCACTCTGAAGGCAGCAAGAGCATGTGTCAATATTGGCATGTTCCCCCCTCCCTCCCACCTGTCTGAGGTCACATACCATCTGATTCAGACATATATTGTCATTGCTTGTTCAAAATTCTGAAGTTCCCTATCCAACAGTATTGTTGAAGTACTTTCACCAGAGGGATTAGAGCTTTGGGAAGGTAACCAAGGTATGGGTGATGAGGCAATTCAATGCAGTAAGCTGTAGAATGAAGCATGTTGTTGTACTTGTAACCTCACCACTGCTTTTAGATTTGGTCGGGAGCTCACAGAACATGTAGTCGAGAAGTGCTCATTAATTAACCAAATGTCACAAAAACCCTACCATGTTGATATGTTTTACCTCTTGAGTGATATAGGCACTTGGGAATCTCTGTAGTGCTTCCACTGCGATAGACGTCACAGAATTTGTTTGGCCCTTGGTGTATTGTAACAAGAGTGGGATCGTTTCTGGAAGCCGCGCGTTCTTCAGTGCCAGGAGATACATCTTCACATCGGCCTCTTCTTTAGCTGTATTCAGTCCCTCCAAAATCACTTTCTTCACAATTTCAACTTCCTGGAACAGCAATAATTATAAGGAAGGATTAAAGCAGGTTCTGGGACCAGTGTAGTGTTTCTCTGACTATAATCCTGTTATTCCTTTTCCTCCCCTGCCTTAATGTTGGTCGTTATAAAAATGGTGTTGAAGAGCCTTTGATCAGAACCATGATGGTCCACTCTCAATGACATTGCCTGGTGTCCACTCTTTCTCTGTGACAATTGACTGAGATGGGACAACATAGATGAGGCATCTAGCCATGGCGTGAAGACCAGATTCTTATACTTCTCTGCAGAAGTCACTTGCCTAAAATAGCCTTTGGCTAATTGGGAAATTGCGACTTAATTTTGTTGTCTTTAATACTATATTTTCCCAATTTGGAAGTGGTTTAGACAAGAAAAATACGAGGAAAAATTACTACCATTGATTATATTAAATATTCAAACTCAGTTTAAGATCAATTTCTATAACCTATTTACAAAAGTTATAAGTTATAATTTTCTAGTTTTGTTTCGTTGTAAGACAGTAGCTCTACTGCTGCACCACCGTGCTGCTCTAGAGCATTCCCTGCCAGGTACATTTAGGAATTTAGAAATTTTAAGGTGGCACAGCGGCATAGCAGCAGAGCTACTGCCTTACTGCACCAGAGACCCAGGTTCAATCCCATCTGAGTCTGCCCACGACAGAAGGGGGAGGAGTTGTACAGTTTGATAGCCACAGGGAAGAAGGATCTCCTGTGGCGTTCTGTACTGCATCTTGGTGGAACCAGTCTGTTGCTGAAGGTACTCCTCAGGTTGACCAGTGTGTTATGGAGGGGGTGAGCTGTATTGTCCAAGATGCTCTGCAGATTCAGGAGCATCCTCCCCTCCAAGACCAACCTCCCATGAATCTAACTCTGCCTCCAGGACAGAGCCAGCCTTCCAGATGAGCTTGTTAATCATGTTTTAACCTCTAGTTTAGCGTCACTCAGCTCAACAGCATAATTGGAAGCAAATCAACGTCTGCTGTACAATTAAAGAGGTTATTACTCTACTTTTATTTGCCAAGGGAGAAATAGTCTTATTTACATACTTAATGTGAATTATTGACCTGTGTCTTAATACATTAATGGGCTAAACACATCAAAGTTACTAACCTGGAGTTTACACAGGTTTCTCAGACACATTTTGCCAATCACTGCTCCAATCACTGAAACAGTGGTTTCTTCGACTTCTCTGCTCGCAATCTTACGTTGAAGCTTTGCCTTTAAGGGAAACACATCAGTTATGTACAAAATTACAATGCTTGCAGGCGGCACGGTGGCACAGTTGCTGCCTTACAGCACCAGAGACCCAGGTTCGATCCTGACTACGGACCCTTGTCTGGATGGAGTTTGTATGTTCTCCCCGTGATCTGTCTGGGTTTTACCCGGTTTCCTCCCACACTCCAGGTTTGTAAGTTCATCGGCTTGGTAAATTTGTAAATTGTCCCTGGTGTGTGTAGGATAGTGTTAATGTGCGGGGATTGCTGGTCGGTGCGGACTAGGTGGGCCGAAGGGCCTGTTTCCGTGCTGTAACTCTACACTACACTAAGCTTAAATAAAGCAGGCTTTGATCAGGTCTGTATGGAGCTTGTCGTGGTTCTCCAATTTCAACTTCAACTGAGAACAACCCTTGGTTTTCCAAAATAAAAGTCTCTGGCCATTCACTCTTCTTTCTCTGCTATCTGCCATCTCAATAAGTAAATTAATATCATGCTCTTGGATCTAAGCACTAAGTCTTCATTTAAATTTAAAACTGCTTATCAGCAAGTATTTGATTAATTGGCAAAGTTCATAACCAAAGTTTTGGTACAGAGGTATTGTAGAGAAAGAGGATAGTGCAGTAATTGGACCACATTATTTACATACTTAATGTATTAAGTTTAATATTTAATGAATTAACATTCATTAAACACTCCAAATACACTGCATTCTCTAATCGTTTCCTCGAATACATTTCTGTTTTTCATCATCAACGATTAGTAACATCCCTCGCATGTTTAAACCTTGATCTCTGGAATTTCCATTTGCTTCTTAACCTCTAACTCAGCTTTATTTAGCTCAGTAAACAATTCACCCTTCTACACCTGTTTTGTCCAAAACAGGATGTGCGTATAACATCTTACTTAAGGGACATAACACTGGCAATGCAGAGGCAGAATTTAAATCTCACCAGGGATGCCAGAGAATTTCAATGGATTTAAGAAATAAAATTAAAAGCTATTATCAGTAATATAAACTATAAAAATATTGATTACGACTTTGGGTTACATATATCATTCATTAAATTTTCTTGCCATTGAAATGAAATTAATTGTTTGTTACTGACCATATTGCAAAACAAGTATTAGACCCAATAAAATGATTTTTTTTAAAAGCCTATTGCTGCACAATGACATATTGAGCCTGGTTGACATATGCAGCCTTGAAACGGTACATTATACATTGAAAATATTTCCATTCAGAATTTATGCATCTAAATTCGAGAAGATCTTCCTACCTGGAAAAGAGACCAAAACTAGACCATAAATATAAAAAGATCACTCATAAATACAAATGGAAATTCAAAAGAAACTTCTTCACCCACTAAGTTTTTGAAAGTGAGGTATGTGCCATCACATGTAATTGAGGCAAATAGCATAAAGCAGTGATTCCCAAAAAGGGGCCATGGCAAATTTCAGGGGGGCCACAGAAAAATTTGGGGATTTAGGGGGCCACAGGTTCAATGAAGGGGGCCACAGAGCTACCACCCTGTTGCCTCCTAAATTTCAGTTCTAATAAATTTAAATCTATGTAGTTGAAATATTTTTGATGTTTGTGGAATAGAATAAAAGAGAATATATGTGCAATTAATAGACACTGATATTTTTATGGAAGGTACTGTATTATAATATTGAAGTACTTTTTTTCCGCTAATAATGTCAGGGGGGGGCCACAGAAAAATTAAAAGATCCCAAGGGGGCCATGAGCTAAAAAAGGTTGGGAACCACTAGCATAAAGCATTCTCAGGGAAGCTGCTTAGATGGGAAACACCATGAAGGAGTTGATGGATGGGTTTAGTTGATGACTGCAAGAATGCTCATCAACACCATCAACTATATTGTTTTCCATGTAGAACAAATGTTAAAATGAAGGCCCCAGTAAATTAATAGAACATTCTGGCCTTTAAATATTGTCCACTTTCAGAAAACATTACCAGTGCTCCATGGCAAAATAGCAGGCCTTTTTTTTACGAAGGTTGATAAAAATGCTGGAGAAACTCAGTGGGTGAGGCAGCATCTATGGAGCGAAGGAATAGGTGACGTTTCGGGTCGAGACCCTTCTTGAAACTGACTATTGATATATATAAGATTTAGTGTATATAAGTGTATATAATGGTGACTGTAACTTTAAGAAGTGGGTGTGATTTGTGTGATGTGATATATTCATTATCTTATCAGACAATAACATTTCACCGCACCAATTGGTGTTTGTGACAATAAATGTCCATAGTCCCTTTTGTCCTTTAGTCTCATGAATATGTTTGAGTATGCGCAGTGCACTTTTGTCAAATAAAAAAGACCCACACTGGCAACAGCCTGTACTGAAAACCCGTGCTCCGTTTTCTATCTACATGTTACTGCTGTAATATCTTACAATTTCCCCTGCAGCAGAAAATTATTTAAACATAGTTATCTCGTATTGTGGGAATAGGATTTAATTTCCGTAACGCATACGTACGTACCAACAATGTGTTCAAAAGCTCTTTGGATGGGTAGGAAGAGAAGGCGGCAGCGTACAAGAATGTCTTCACTTGAGGACTTTGTTTCTCTTTGGTGAAATCCAGATATTCTGAGAGCGCACTCAAGGATGATTCGGTCTGTGCCGCTGTGGCTGAGTCGATCAGGAAGGAGCTGGAATATATCACAGGCGGTAAGAAGCCTTCCAATTCTGGAAATGTAGCCACCAAAAAGTATTGGCATTCACGTCTGAATTCATGAAGAGGGTAGTGGCCATATGGAACGAGCTGCCAGAAGCAGTATTTGAGGCAGGTACAATAACACCATTTAAGATACATTTGGACAGGTACATGGATAGGAAAGGTTTGGAGGAATACAGGCCAAACACAGGCAAATAGGATTAGCTTAGACAGGGCAACTTGGATGAGTTAAGCCCAAGGACATGTTTATATGCTCTATGACTCTGACTCCATATGGAACACTTCATCCCTTTGTATCCTAGCTGAACGTCCTCTCATAACTAGAAAGAGTCATTTTCTGACACCCCGATTTACACTGAGGTTCATGAGAGAATGGGAGAATGATTTCAGATCGCAGCGGCACAGTTACTGCCTTACAGCGCCAGAGACCCAGGTTCGATCCTGACTACGGGTGCTTATCTGTATGGAGTTGTACGTTCTCCCCATGACCCGCACGGGTTTTCTCCGTGATCTCCAGTTTCCTCCGACACTTCAATGTGGCCCTTGTGACTAAAGGGATCAGGGGGTATGGAGAGAAGGCAGGTACAGGATACTGAGTTGGATGATCAGCCATGATCATATTGAATGGCAGTGCAGGCTCGAAGGGCCGAATGGCCTACTCCTGCACCTATTATCTATGTTTCCATGTTTCAAAGACCTACAGCTTGTAAGCTAATTGACTTATATATATAATTGTAAATTGTCCCTTGTATGTGATGGATAACGTTAGTGTGCAGGGATCGCTGGTCGGCGCGGACTCGGTGGGCTGAAGGGCCTGTTTCCACGCTGTATCTCTAAACTAAACTAAACTAAAATGGATTTCATCTGCCAGGAAGGATTTTTAGACTCCTAAACAAATAGACATTTATAGTAGCAAAAGGAAGAAGTGCACTAACTTACATCTCATCGTCAGCTGCCTTCTTCAGAAAGTTTAGGATCTCTATCTTCTTTGCTTCTCTCAGTAGTTGAACAAAAGCTAGGAATACTTTTGCTGCAGATATTTCGGAAATATCTTGCAGGTTGTTTTTCTTATTGAGACTTTTCAAATAGTCATTTGCCTAAAAGAAAAATAAAGTAACTTTTCATTGTGGATTCCACCCAAAGACACAGAGCAGTTCCACTGAAGGAATCTAGAAATATTCAACAAAGGAAAAGGAAGCTTCGGTATTAATGTTTGGACAAGACACAAGTGTGTTATTGTCATATATCCCAGATAAGACAACGGAATTCTTACTTACTGCAGCACAACAGAATATGGAAACATAGTACATAATGGAGGGGAAAAAAAGTTCAATGTGTGTATGTACACATGCACACATACTCAATAATTAAACAAATATAGTGTAATAATAATGATTGTCTGTTGTAGCTCAGAACTTATTTGTTGTTGTGTTTAATAGCTGTCGGGAAGAAGCTGTTGCAATAAGTGATTGCCCTTGATCTGAACTACAGAATGGTTGATGAAAAGATGATAACTTGGAGTGCTGTGAGTAAAGTAGATAAAAGATAAAACGACAGAGTAAAAATGCTAGATATCTTGAATAGGTCAGTGGGGAAATATGAAGGCCAATTAGCATTTAGTGAAATGAAATCTGGTTTTTCAGGTGCATTCATTGGGATAGTGCACAGGTTCACAATGTATTAACCTATCTACTATGGTCCTCATTCCTGTTGGCTGATATATATATTTATATATATATTACATTTTATTTATGTCATATTTTAAGTAATTTGGGGTTTGAGTTTTCAAAGCTGAATTATGGAAAGTAATCTTAAAAACGAAAACTGATATATGGCATCATCCTTTGTTCCAAAGGCTTTTAAATTATTTTTTAACAAAAAATAACTCAATCCTGGCTTTATAATTAACAATTAAAAGTGTAACAAACATTTTACAGTACAGTTATTTTGTAACATCATTTCTAAAAGATCTAGCTGCAACTTGTGGCCCTCAACAATAGAAATAGCTTTTATTTTTCTACTAATTTGAGTTAAAATTGGGTCATCCATTGACCTGCTAGATTCTAAAGAATATAATTTTGGTTTCCTAATTTGAGGAAGGACATTATTGCTATTGAGGGAGTATAGTGTAGGTTTACCAGGTTATTTCCCGGGATGGCGGGACTGACATATGATGAAAGAATGGGTCGACTGAGTTTGTATTCACTGGAATTTAGAAAGATCAGAGGGGATCTTATGGGATATATAAAATTCTTAAAGGATTGGACAGGCTAGACGCAGTAAAAATGTTCCCGATGTTGGGGGAGTCCAGAACCAGAGGTCACAGTTTAAGAATAAGGGGTAGGCCATTTAGGACTGAGATGAGGAAAAATGTCTTCACCCATGAGAATTGTGAATCTGTGGAATTCTCTGCCACAGAAGGCAGTGGAGGGCAATTCACTCCATGTTTTCAAGAGAGAGTTAGATTAGCTCAGGGCTAAAGGAATCAAGGGATATGGAGAAAATGCAGGAACAGGGTACTGATTTTAGAGAATCAGCCAAGATAGTATTGGATGGCATTGCTGGCTCGAAGGGCCGAATGGCCTATTCCTGCACCTATTTTTCTGTGTTTCTAATCCTTGTTTACGCAATCACTTTCTCATTTATCACAGAATCTTGTAAATCCATACTACACACTCTCCAAGGCTAATATGTTTCGCTCAAAACATGTTACCTAGATAAAAAAAAAAAAGAATCTCTAGGGTAGAGTGTCATTATCAAGGCCGTGATTTATTGGCAATCTCTAAATGGTGATGAGCTGTTTCCTTTTACAGCTGAAATCTCCCTGATGAAGGGTCTCCCTCAGTTTTTGAGTAGGGAGCTCCAGGATTTAGACTGGGAATCTATAAAGGAGAATTCATATATTTCCAAATAAGGGAATGTGCGACTTGCATAAAAGACTTTCAGCTAAGTGTAATTTTTATGTCCGGTTGGTAGAGGTTATGGGTTTGGTAAAAGTAACATCATTGATTACAGTTGGACAAAAAAGCTGGGGAAACTCAGTGGGTGAAAGCCCTGTCCCACGGTACGAGTTCATTGCAAGAGCTCTCCCAAGTTTAAAAAAAATCAAACTCGTGGTAAGCACGAAGAATGAACGAAGCGGGTACGTCGGAGCTCGGGTATTGATATGGAGAGAAATCCTATCCTATGACATTGAGTCATAATTCAACAATACTTTTGAATTCAGATTTGTTTGAGAAAATCATTTTTCACACAGAGAGTGGTGAATCTGTGGAATTCTCTGCCACAGAAGGTAGTTGAGGCCAGTTCATTGGCTATATTTAAGAGGGAGTTAGATGTGGCCCTTGTGGCTAAAGGGATCAGGGGGTATGGAGAGAAGGCAGGGATGGGATACTGAGTTGGATGATCAGCCATGATCATATCGAATGGCGGTGCAGGCTCGAAGGGCCGAATGGCCTACTCCTGCACCTATTTTCTATGTTTCTATGTTTCTATGTTATAATGTCTTTCAAGGGATACTTTCAAGGGAGAGCTAGATAGGGCTCTTAAAGATAGTGGCCAAGGGATATGGGGAGAAGGCAGGAACAGGGTACTGATTGGGGATGATCAGCCACGATCACATTGAATGGTGGTGCTGGCTCGAAGGGCCGAATGGGCTTCTCCTGCACCTATTGTCTAATGTCTGTTGAATCATATAATCGATCAGCCAAGTCTCCAGCTTTGCCTATTAAAAGAGTAAAGTTTTCTCTACAAAATATTAAATGTCAGGCTTTCGTTCCCAATGCAAGCACATAATTAAAAAATTGAATTGAAAAATTGAATTGAATTGAAAATCATCCCAGAACTTCAAAAGTGTGAAAAGAAACCCACCAAACAAGGTTCCGACATAATACTCCCACATGTAAAACGAAGATATCCACAGCATTAACTTTCCAAGTTGCAGATATGAAATAACAGCCCAGAAATCCATCTGTGAAGTTCAACTTACATCAAAGGGTTGTTGTGTCCCACAGAAAAATTGAGCAGTGCCCAAGGCCCGAGATATTCTGTGGTACTGAATTACTAAAACAATTTTCGTTTGATTCCTCTTAGCGAAGTGCATGACCTCAATTTCCATACATTTAAGGCATCACGGTTGTGCAGAGGTAGTTGCTGCCTTACAACGCAAGAGACCTGGGTTCAATCCCGACTACGGGTGTTGTCTGTATGGACATTGCATGGACTCTCCCCGTGTCCACTGGAGGGATGGTCTCTGTGTAGCAGACCCTCCAGGGAGCTCCCGCTATTGTTTACAAGAAAGGTCTCTGTAATAAGTCCAGTCTATGACTACCTGCACTTTGTGAATATCTGCAACAATAGCAAATCCCCATTTAGCCTTCGCCTGCGGACTGAGAAAAAAATAGATTACATCTTGTGCCCATGAATTTAGAGGTTGGATGCCTTCCTGCTGTAGCAGTGAACAGAAAAATCGTGAGACGTAACAAAGATCTATGACAGTGGTTTGGAAGCTGTGACTGACATCGATCTTGACATTAACTGAGAGCAGTTAAGTTAAATGTATAAGGCTGCATGAGCGCTTGCAAGAGGTTCATAAGTGATAGGAGCAGAATTGTGCCATTCGGCCCATCAAGTCTACTCTGCCATTCAATCATGGCTGATCTATCTTTCCCTCTTAACCCCATTCTCCTGCCTTCTCCCCATAACCCTTGATACCCATAGTTACAGATCTCAATGAGTGCCATTTTGGTGAAGCATAACATCAGAGATTTTTAGCTACGAACATAAGTTCCCCTAAACTCTAAGTTAACAGGGACTTGTTCGATGAGCACTTCTATGCTCCTCCCACTTGGTTCTCCAGCCGACTCATTACCTCCAATGCATATAACCTATCGCCAAGCACTCCAGCAAATGATGTGTCACTAATTTGATTAAAAATTTCAGCAAAATGTAATTACTCTTCTATTCAGCCTTCTTGCAGAATGAAGTTATTAAATATTATTAAATGCGTGGCCATACTGTTTAGGTGTATGTTGTGATTCTAATATTGCAGTTAAGGAGTGTGCCTGGTTTGTTACAAAGTAGGATGAAATATTCCGCACAGTGCTTTGAAAAATCAAAGCTACGTTCAGCCTGGTTTATAAATCTTCCTTTTGATATATAAACTGAGTATTAACTCATTCATGCATCAGGAAAATACAGGAATGCTAATATTCACTTTCCTCACTCCTTGCTTGCTGTGCCTCTAAGTTTCTGAACCTAGAAGTCACAATTTTTGGTCAGAGATGTTGAAAATGTATTCTCCATTTGCAAAGTGCATTCGTTTGTGGTCATCTTGGCAGTGTTCCTTTGCCAAGAACGAAATTGTATGATTATTTAAAAAGTGGGTTAACACCAAATCTCAATAGCCTTGGCTCTCCACACTGCCCTTGGATTCTTGCCAACGGTTTTGCCTTTCAGGCGAAATTGCGGTTAGAGATTTATGTCATGATTGAGAAGTGTTACAATCGTGTTTGTGCTCCTTTCCATCTGAGCTAATGTTCTGTCTTTCAAGTAGCCTGGATAGATATGCAGTTAAATCCTGAATCTGTGCCCCAATCTCAATTTAATCTCACTGCCTTCTACTCTACTATTTACCTCCATCCCCAGCCAACTGTCAAGTAAATAGTGATTCACCTATTGACATATTTCCCCCTCAGTGACACGCTGGTCAACCTGAGGAGCACCTTCAGCAACTGACAGGTCCCACCAAGGTGCAGCACAGAACGCCACAGGAGATCCTTTTCCCCTGTGGCTATCAAACTGTACAACTGCTCCCCCTTCTGTCATGGGGTAGACTGACTCTTCCCCCCCCCCCCCCTCCCCATCTTTGCACATCCCTCATCCTGGAGTTTTCCACTCGATTATTTAATTTCATTATTATTAGAATGCACATGGCATTGTCAATACCTTGTTTCTGTATATTTTGACTGGTGGCAGACCAATTTCCCTCCTGGACAAATAAAGGTGTATCATATCGTATTGTATCGTATTGTGCATGCCTCTTGTGCCATGCGAGAATGATTGTGAATTTTCTCAAGCTGACTCTAGTCTACCCTGCTCCCCTACCAAAACCTTGCCATAGTTGTTGCTCTACATTGCCTTTGGGGTAGATTGCCCACCGAGTTTAAAGTCTTCATTAGATTCCCCAATAGATTACACTTCCTATTTTCTCCAATGTTTTTAACTTTCTCCTGCATTGACCCTACATGGAACAACTCTGCCTCTTACACACCCACTTTCCACATCAGCCCAACCATTGCCAGCTGTGTCATAAGATGGTTCATCCTTACAAACTGGAATTTCCTTCCTTAATCTCTTGTATGTCACTTCACACAAACCACTTCTTTAACCAAACAATAATGTTGCAGTCAAACACCTTGGGATATTCTGCAACTTAGAAATGCAATAAAAATATAAGCTATTGTGGGTGACATCTTGGTATAAAAAGAATATTTCCAGCTTTCAAAGTACTTGTGTGAAAATAAATTGCAAGCAAAATTAGTAAGAAGGAACTGCAGATGCTGGTTTAAACTGAAGATAGAGAACAAAAAAAAGCTGGAGTAACTCAGCGGATCAGACAGCATCTCTGGAGAAAGGGAATTAGTGACGTTTCAACTCTTAACCTGAAGAAGGGTCTTGACCTGAAATATCACCTATTCCTTTTCTCCAGAAATGCTGTCTGACCAACAAAATTATTATAATGCGTCTCTTCTGCTTTGAGCTTTCTTCTGGAAAAGCACAAATAAGAAGACATCACATTTTCAGCAACACTCCACTTAAAATCACTGACTGAGCCAGGTATGTATAAGTTTGCATGTTTATAAAGGTTTTAGGGATGTTTCACCTTCACCATCAATCTGTTATCATTTTTACTGAAGGGAATAGGATATTTAAGCCAGCAATGTATTTTGAATTAATTTATTAAGTTGGTCACACAATTCCATGAATCATGATAATTTAACCAGGAGTTCAAATTAAGGCAAATACATTATTTGTGGTTAATGGAACATAGAAGGATGCGTTAGAATTTACTTTATCTTTCATCTCCTTGGGAAATGGAATTCCATTATCTCTTCTTTGGCTGAAGCCCATGGATTTTTGTGTGCTAAATATCTAATACTGGGAGATATAGTAAATGTTCAAGGATATTAGAAGGCACGAAATACAAAAGTATACATTTTAAACTTTCCTTCCTCAATTGTAGTCTTGAAGTTAATATCGGGCACATACTAATTATTTAATTTAGTTTGTGGCAATGAGTGGCAGCTTGATTATTGAATATTAGTTAATTTGCATTTAATTTCAACAACTTCTAAGCATGTGACCTTGTCTGATATCATACCCACGAGATATTTTCTCATTGTACATTGCAGAAATGTTTATTGTTAAGTGATGGCAGTGTACGTTTGCTTCCTCTGTTCACTTCCTCTGTCACTAAATAAAATATGAAAAATTAATAACTGGATTTGACAATTTCACCACTGAGCACTTCCTCTCAATTTCAGTTAATTAGTACATGGTTTTTGTCTATTACAATAAATGGCAGGAGATCATTTTGACCTGTTGGTGACCACAAGGGATTCATCATAAGTACACAATGATATAGTCAGGAGCAGATGAAAGACAAATTTTGGTTAAAGGTTCATCAGAACAAGGAGAGGTTTCCCAAAAAAATTATTAAAAAAGTGCTCTCAAATATTACTTTTCATAACCCAAGGATATCCTAAAACACTTTATTATAGACAATAGACTTTAGTTTCCCATGCTTAAATAGCGGAAGAACTGTTCCTAGGTGAGGACTGATGTGGTAATTTCACCAGAGCTCCTAGATTTCCTTTTTGCTGCCTTTCTTGCTGTTAAGGAGAGAATGTAGACACAAAATGCTGGAGTAACTCAGTGGGACAGGCAGCATCTCTGGAGAGAAGGAATGGGTGACGTTTTGGGTCGAGACTGAAGGAGAGAATTCCATTTATGTCAATAGACAAAAGACAATAGACAATAGGTGCAAGAGTAGGCCATTCGGCCCTTTGAGGCAGCACCGCCATTCAATGTGATCTTGGCTGATCATCCCCAATCAGTACCCCGTTCCTGCCTTCTCCCCATATCCCCTGACTCCGCTATCTTTAAGAGCCCTATCTAGCTCTCTCTAGAAAGCATCCAGAGAACTGGCCTCCTCTGAGGCAGAGAATTCCACAGATTCACAACTCTCTGTGAGAAAAAGTGTTTCCTCGTCTCCGTTCTAAATGGCTTACCCCTTATTCTTAAACTGTGGCCTCTGGTTCTGGACTCCTCCAACATCGGGAACATGTTTCCTGATGGAGGGGGATATGATCCAGCATATGAAGTCATCTCATATAACGCAGGAACACACAAGGAACATATTTTGAAACTTTACTGAGCCAGATAATGCACCAGATCTGCTCACCAAATATGTGATATTAATACGCAGTCATACTCACAAGTGTACAGTTCTTGCAGGGTATCTTCTCCAGAACTCCAGTCATAGATAAGGGTGTGAAGATCCCTAGATTATGCAGTGTTTCCTGAAGACTTTCCCCGTAGAATGCTTTGGGTTGTATTTCCGAAGTCATATAGTGAAGCTGCTGCCTAGTGTGAGAGATAGTTGCTTCACTCAGTTGAATCGAATAACTGCATACTCTACTATTTCAGACATGAAATACTACAACAAACTTGAAAAAATTCAGCACCATAACATAAACACGATACCATTAGATTTAAACAGAAAAAAATGATAAAATATAGTAAATGCAAAATTAGTGGTGTAGTCTTGATAAAAATGACTCTTAGCAATTTCTACAAATGCACTATAGAAAGCATCTAATCAGCGTACATCACAATTTGGTTTAGCAACACTCTGCCCAAGATGCAAGAAACTGCAGAGTTGTGAACGTAGCCCAGTCCATCACACAGATCAGTTTCCCACGACGCCCCATATAATTCCATCTAAAATACATGCTACTTCCAGAAAATCAGCCAACATAAACAAGGACCACTCATACCCAAGTCATTTTCTCTTCTCCTCTCTGCCATCGGGCAGTAGATATAAAAAATGGAAAGCATGTACCACCAGATTCAAGAACAGCTTCCTCCCCACTGTTAGCAGAGTCTTGAATGTTACGGACGTATTTCCCAATCTTCCAATCAACCATGTTGCAGCCCTTTCACTTTTTTAAATCTGCACTTTCTCTGTTGCAGTAACACTATATTCTACAGTATATTTTCGTTTTTGCACTTCCTGAAGTACTCATATATGGTATGATTTGGCTGAATAACATGCAAAACAAAGTTTTCCACTACATCTTGATGCGTGTGGCAATATTAATAAACCAAACCAAAACCGCCATCATTTCTGTCTCTCTAAAAGGGATTCCACAATCTGACATACCCTTCCTTTTTTTAGCACTTTTAGTTACCCGTTCCCTTCATAACCCTTTGCATCTTGTTCTTACATCTCCGTTAACCAAATCCCTTCTCATGACACCTCACCATGTAACTTGGTTTTTACTTTTTTGTGTGATTTTACTTTTTTGAGTTGTTTTTTTCGTTTTGTTTAGCTAAGTTTTTGGTTTTAGGTTGTGTTTATGTGTGTGTGTGGGGGGGGGGGGGTGGGGGGTTGAAACAGGGCTTGCTGTCTCTCCCTTCGGGGGAATGCGACTTTTTGTCGTATCCCCCTTCTCTGCCTCCGTCTGCGCTGAGGCCTAATGGCGGAGCTGGCGACCTCGAGGCTCCGGAGGCAGCCTGTCAGGACTCGCCCTGAGCTCGCTCCCGTGAGGGCGGCCCAGCTCGGGGCTGGAACGGCGCTCCCGTGAGGGGCTGTGACGCTCCCGTGAGGGCGGCCTGGCGCGGGGCTGAGACGCTCCCATCGGGGCAACCCAGCTCGAGGGTAACGGCGCTCCCGTCGGGGCGGCCCAGCTCGAGGGCAACGGCACTCCCGTGGGGGCAGCCTGGCTCGAGGGTGGAACGGCGCCCACGTGAGGGCGACCCGGCTCGGGGCTGGAACGGTGCTCCGGTGGCTGAGACGGCGTTCTGGCGGCGGCGGCCTGAGTCCGGGGTTGGGCCGCGAGCCAGTGGACGACGTCGTCAACAGCTGCGTCCGCTGGACTGGAGGGCGGCAGCTTCGACCACCCCGGGCCGCGGTGTTTGAACCGGCCCGTTCGCGGAGCTCGGTGAGCCGCGGGACTGATTTTACCATCGCCCGGTGGGGAATCGCCTCAGCGCAGAGGGAGAAGAGGAGGGAAGAGACTGCAGCCCTAAGAATTTTGCCTCCATCACAGTGAGGAGATGCCTGGTGGACTCACTGTGGTGGATGTTAATTTGTGTTTACTGTCTGTTCTGTTGTTTATTATTGTATTATTGTATGTATGGCTGCAGGTAACGACATTTCGTTCAGACCGTAAGGTCTGAATGACAAATAAAGGATCTATCTATCTATCTACCATGTAACCACAGGAGACGCCACTCTTGCTCATAAGTTCATAAGTGTTAGGAGTAGAATTAGGCCATTCAGCCCATTAAGTCTACTCCACCATTCAATCATGGCTGATCTATCTCTCTCCCAACCCCATTCTCCTGCATTCTCCCCATAACCTCTGACACCCGTACTAATCAAGATCTTTTGGTCTTTCACCTCGACCCACCAGTCAGTAACATGAACTTTGTCAATTCACATGCACGCCTTCCAATGAAGTGCATTGCATTCAGCTTTCACAGTGTGGTCTCTTCTACATTAGAGAAGCCAAGTGCAGACTGGGTGACACATTTACAGGACACTTATGTTCAATCTGCAGGGACAGTCCTGAGCGTCCAGTTGCCCGACACTATAATTCTCTGCCCCATTCCCACTCTACGTTTGACCTCCGCCATTGCTCCTATGATGACCAACGTAAAAGCTCAGGAAACACACTTCATTTTCCCACCCTTATAATTCTTCCCTGGTGAAACATAGAAAATAGGTGCAGGAGTAGGCCATTCGGCCCTTTGAGCCAGCACCGCCATTCAATGTGATCATGGCTGATCATCCAGGAGATGCACCAGTGCCCCGTTCCTGCTTTCTCCCCATATCCCTTGATTCCGTTAACCCAAAGAGCTATATCTAACTCTCTGTTGAATACATCAAGGTTTTGAAAGACAGTGTTTCATCTGTAATATGTCGTAGAATCAAACCTGAAGGAAACAGAGTAGTACAAGTTGCCTCACTTCAATAATGGTGCTCGAGCTATCTGATGACTAGGTTTAGAAATGTACTGTGTTATATGCTTACGATTGGGATTCTAAATCATGCTATAATGTTTGTGGTGGATGAGCAATGGATAAAAATACAATGCTGAATGGCAGAAACTGTATTCTGCTTGGACGTATATGCAGACGTATCTGTGTGTTAAGTCATAAAAATGCTGCTTTAAATCTACAAGGAGAAGGTTATCTAACTTTGTTAATATCTATATAATTAAAAGTCTCATCTTGACCACTTCCTGCTTGCGTTGTTGTTTGATTTTAGAAAAATCGCTACCACGTACAGCTGTGATTTTTGGCCATCTTACTCACAGTCCCCGAGGATTTTTCCCATCGATGGAAAATAAAAGAGTTATTAGTGTTTAAAAAATCAATCACCATGATGAAGGCTACAACACTGAGTGTCTACTGAACTGTGAGTTCCCTTTATGTGGTTTAATGGAAACCAGTCCCTTCGGCCCACATCACCCATACTAGCGCTCCAGAAAGCCCCCCTCACTGGCAAGCAAAGCCCTCCCGTGTGAAGCTGGGACCCAACAGGTCCAACTTAGTCTAGTTATTATTAAATCTGTGAGGTGGGGGGGCAGAAGATGAGCCAGTTTTTTTGCTTGAGCTTACAATGTGTATACATGTGTGTGTATGTGTCTCTATAATAAAAAGTATGCACTGAATATACATCTCTGTCAAAACAATGCAACGATAAAGGGGCAGAAATACATGTTTATACAGTAAGTCTTTGCTGAACTTAAAGCATTGGCCAAGATCCAGAACTCTCCTAATCTTTGAACAGTGTCCTTAAATCTTTTACATCTATCCAGAGAAATGCAACCCTTGACAAGGAACGAGAGCAGTTCTATGCATTCTATATCCATTTCGAGTTAAAAAAAAGTAAAATTTGGCAAACCTTGAGCTGATTTTGGCTCCAATTGTTGTTTGAAGATTGAGTTTGAATATATGACCCTCCTCGATGACAGCTGTTTTGATAACACCATTCTCCACAGAGTAAAGACCTTTACATGTGGGTTGCCACTGAACTCCAAGAACCTTGAATGAAAGGTCAACGTTTTTTATCAAACATCTGTTTTAACATGGATGCATGAAGGATTTTTAAACCTGAAACGCATATCGTATTGCAATATCCAACAGTATTTGTTTGGCATTGAAACAACTTAGTTGGGAGAATCTCTTGGTACAATCAATTAGATAAAGAGGATTCACCTCTTGTACCTGGGTTCAAATGGGGTCAAGATTAATGGCCTGTTTGCACCCTCAAACTCTTGGTTCTTGGTTTCTTGGTCCTCCAAAATATTCCAATGGATTTTGGGTGTGGGCTTGCAACAAGGATGAGACCTAACTAAATTTCAATTGTAATCTTACTCAAAGGCTATTCTGCAGTTGCTATGTGAAATTGAAACCATTTAGTTTAGTTCAGAGATATAGCGCGGAAACAGGCCCTTCGGCCCACTGAGTCCCTGCCAACCAGCAATCCCCACACACTAACACTATCCTACAAACACTAGGGACAATTTACAATTTTGCCAAGCCAATTAACCTGCAAACCTAAACGTCTTTGAAGTGTGGAAGGAAGCCAGAGCACCTGAGGAAATCCCACGCAGGTGAAAGGGAGAATGTACAAACTCCGTACAGACAACACCTGTAGTCAGGATCGAACCCAGGTAATGCTTCTGTCCCACTTAGGAAACCTGAACGGAAACCTCTGGAGACTTTGCGCCCCACCCAAGGTTTCCATGCGGTTCCCGGAGGTTGCAGGTGGTTGCCGGAGGTTGCAGGTAGTGGAAGCAGGTAAGGAGACTGATAAAAACCTTTGAGAACCTCCGGGAACCGCACAGAAACCTTGGGTGGGGCGCAAAGTCTCCAGAGGTTTCCGTTCAGGTTTCCTAAGTGGGACAGGGGCATTAGGCAACAACTCTCCCGCTGCACCACCATGTCGCCCTGACAGCGGAGGTGCTGCGTTCAGCTGCAATTTAGGGCAGACATGCAGGAGATTCTTTAGTCAGCATCTGCTTATCCTGTGCAAAATCTGGTTATGCTGAGTGGGTGTGCTGGATGTATGAGCACGGGCTACAATCTGTGGTTAACAAAGGAGGTCAAAGATAACGTTAAATTGAAAAGTAGGGCATATACAATGGCAAGGACAGTGGTAGGCTAGATACAGCTGCAAAAGATTAAAAGCTCATAAGAAGTGGAAAAATTTGATTTTGAAAGAAAGATTGTGTGCAATATCAAAAACAAACAGCAAGAGATGAGGCTGTGATACCTCTAGAAAATTAGTTAAATTAATAACAGGATACAAAGAAATTGCAGATATTTAAAAACTATTTTTGTACCATGGACAACACTGCAAATATCCCTGAGATAACTAATATGTTAATTTCAAATAATACGGAGGAACTTGTAAAAATCCCTCCAACTAATTATTTTTGTGTGTTCTTGTGAAATTGTTAAGGACCTGTCCCACTTACGCGATTTTTTTTTCGGCGACTGCCGGCACCCATCATAGTCGCAGCAGGTTGCCGAAAATGTTCAACATGTTGAAAATCCAGCGGCGACCAGAAAAAGGTATGACTCTTTGGGCGACTACTCACGACCATACAGGCGTCACGTGTCGACATGTCGCGGGGTGACGCCTGGATGGTCATGAGTAGTCACGTGTAGTCACGATTCGTATCTTTTCCGGGTCGGCGCTAGATTTTCAACGTTTTGAAAATTTTCGGCGACCTGCTGCGACTATAACGAGTGCCAGCAGTCGCCGAAGAAATCACGTAAGTGGGACAAAGAACATTTTGCATATGTTTTCTGATGTATGACAATCCCTAAGTGATCTAAAGGAGAAGTTTTTGTTGAAGCTCTTGCCCGTATCCAAGAGCACTATCATGCAAGTCGAGAACAATGAAGTTGGAAGATCACAACAAAATTAAATCTTGGTTTAGAATTCCAATATAAAGTTTGTAACCCCACATATTTCAAAATGTGGATGGCAGATATCACGAGCACTAATGTGGAAATATTGAGGTGAAGAGAATGAGCTGCATAATTGATTCAGGGTCCTCAAATTCTCCTTTCAAGTCTGATATATTGAGAAGGATCTTGATTACTTGAAAAGTACATTTGTTACAATTGTCGGAAAAAATGTCAGAATGTGGAAATTATTGCGGCATTCCTTGCCCACGCTATAATCCTCTAAAATTAATTACTTTACATTTCTGAGGAAATCTACTTTACTTTTCTGAGGATCGAACCCGGGTCTCGGGCGCTGTAAATGCGGCAAATCTAGCGCTTCGCCACCGTGCTGCACAGTCAATGTTCTGAACATTAAATTCAATATAACGCACTAGAAAGACTTGGATAATATCTTTTGCTTGTTTTTGTTGCAGCACTGAATGGGTTCACTTTACACAAAGTTAGCATCAATTGGAATGTAATATTGAGCTAATTTTAACAATATGAAGCTTGCCAATCATAATCAATATACAGATGATGAGAAGAGATCACATCAGGGAAACAGGAATGTCATTTCATTTTAGTAATTTGTTTTACTGGCTCATTATAGAAACATAGAAATTAGGTGCAGGAGTAGGCCATTCGGCCCTTCGAGCCACATCTAACTCCCTCTTAAATATAGCCAATGAACTGGCCTCGACTACCCTCTGTGGCAGAGAGTTCCAGAGATTCACCACTCTCTGTGTGAAAAAAGTTCTTCTCATCTCGGTTTTAAAGGATTTCCCCCTTATCCTTAAGCTGTGACCCCTTGTCCTGGACTTCCCCAACATCGGGAGCAATCTTCCTGCATCTAGCCTGTCCAACCCCTTAAGAATTTTGTAAGTTTCTATAAGATCCCCTCTCAATCTCCTAAATTCTAGAGAGTATAAACCAAGTTTATCCAATCTTTCTTCATAAGACAGTCCTGACATCCCAGGAATCAGTCTGGTGAACCTTCTCTGCACTCCCTCTAGGGCAATAATGTCCTTCCTCAGATTTGGAGACCAAAACTGTACGCAATACTCCAGGTGTGGTCTCACCAAGACCCTGTACAACTGCAGTAGAACCTCCCTGCTCCTATACTCAAATCCTTTTGCTATGAAAGCTAACATACCATTCGCTTTCTTCACTGCCTGCTGCACCTGCATGCCCACTTTCAATGACTGGTGTACCATGACACCCAGGTCTCGCTGCATCTCCCCTTTTCCTAGTCGGCCACCATTTAGATAATAGTCTGCTTTCCTGTTTTGGCCACCAAAATGGATAACCTCACATTTATCCACATTATACTGCATCTGCCAAACATTTGCCCACTCACCCAGCCTATCCAAGTCACCTTGCAGTCTCCTAGCATCCTCCTCACAGCTAACACTGCCCCCCAGCTTAGTGTCATCCGCAAACTTGGAGATATTGCCTTCAATTCCCTCATCCAGATCATTAATATATATTGTAAATAGCTGGGGTCCCAGCACTGAGCCTTGCGGTACCCCACTAGTCACTGCCTGCCATTGTGAAAAGGACCCGTTTACTCCTACTCTTTGCTTCCTGTTTGCCAGCCAGTTCTCTATCCACATCAATACTGAACCCCCAATGCCGTGTGCTTTAAGTTTGTATACTAATCTCTTATATGGGACCTTGTCGAAAGCCTTCTGGAAGTCCAGATACACCACATCCACTGGTTCTCCCCTATCCACGCTACTAGTTACATCCTCGAAAAATTCTATAAGATTCGTCAGACATGATTTACCTTTTGTAAATCCATGCTGACTTTGTCCAATGATTTCACCACTTTCCAAATGTGCTGCTATCCCATCTTTAATAACTGACTCTAGCAGTTTCCCCACTACCGATGTTAGACTAACTGGTCTGTAATTCCCCGTTTTCTCTCTCCCTCCCTTCTTAAAGTGGGGTTACGTTTGCTACCCGCCAATCCTCAGGAACTACTCCAGAATCTAAAGAGTTTTGAAAGATTATTACTAATGCATCCACTATTTCTGGAGCTACTTCCTTAAGTACTCTGGGATGCAGCCTATCTGGCCCTGGGGATTTATCGGCCTTTAATCCATTTAATTTACCCAACACCACTTCCCGGCTAACCTGGATTTCACTCAATTCCTCCAACTCCTTTGACCCGCGGTCCCCTGCTATTTCCGGCAGATTATTTATGTCTTCCTTAGTGAAGACGGAACCAAAGTAGTTATTCAATTGGTCCGCCATATCCTTGTTCCCCATGATCAGCTCACCTGTTTCTGACTGCAAGGGACCTACATTTGTTTTAACTAATCTCTTTCTTTTCACATATCTATAAAAACTTTTGCAGTCAGTTTTTATGTTCCCTGCCAGTTTTCTTTCATAATCTATTTTTCCTTTCCTAATTAAGCCCTTTGTCCTCCTCTGCTGGTCTCTGAATTTCTCCCAGTCCTCCGGTATGCTGCTTTTTCTGGCTAATTTGTATGCATCATCCTTCGCTTTGATACTATCCCTGATTCCCCTTGTTATCCACGGATGCACTACCTTCCCTGATTTATTCTTCTGCCAAACTGGGATGAACAATTTTTGTAGTTCATCCATGCAGTCTTTAAATGTCTTCCATTGCATATCCACCGTCAACCCTTTTAGAATTAATTGCCAGTCAATCTTGGCCAATTCACGTCTCATACCCTCAAAGTTGCCTTTCTTTAAGTTCAGAACCATTGTTTCTGAATTAACAATGTCACTCTCCATCCTAATGAAGAACTCAACCATATTATGGTCACTCTTGCCCAAGGGGGCACGTACAACAAGACTGCTAACTAACCCTTCCTCATTACTCAATACCCAGTCTAAAATAGCCTGCTCTCTCGTTGGTTCCTCTACATGTTGATTTAGATAACTATCCCGCATTCATTCCAAAAAATCCTCTTCCTCAGCACCTCTGCCAATTTGATTCACCCAATCTATATGTAGATTGAAGTCACCCATTATAACGGTTTTGCCTTTGTCGCACGCATTTCTAATTTCCTGTTTGATACCATCTCCAACTTCACTACTACTGTTAGGTGGCCTGTACACAACACCCACCAGCATTTTCTGCCCCTTAGTGTTTCGCAGCTCTACCCATACCGATTCCACATCCTCCAAACTAATGTCCTTCCTTTCCATTGCGTTAATCTCCTCTCTAATCAGCAACGCTACCCCACATTATCTTTAGTTTTAGTTTTAGAGATACAGCGCGGAAACAGGCCCTTCGGCCCACCGAGTCTGCACTGACCAGCGATCCCCGCACTTGAACATAATCCTACACACACATTAGGGATCATTTTACATATACCAAACCAATTAACCTACAAAGGTACACAAAAATGCTGGAGAAACTCAGCGGGTGCAGCAGCATCTATGGAGCGAAGGAAATAGGCAACGTTTCGGGTCGAAACCCTTCTTCAGACTGATGGAGGGTGGGGGGCGGGGAGAAGAAAGAAAAAAATTAACCTACAAAACCGTACATCTCTGGAGTGTGGGGCAAACCGAAGATCTCGGAGAAAACCCACACGGTCCTGGGGGGAACCAACAAACTCCGAACAGAATGCGCCCAAGCCGGGATTGAACCCGGGTCTCTGGTGCTGCAAGGGCTGTAAGGCATCACCACACCACTGTGCCGCTACAACTTTACAAATAGTTTATAATGAGTTGTACTGGTTAAAAGTAATCTCGAGATGCCACTGCCCCATTCCTATACAAAGTTGTGCAAACTGCTTTGTTGCATCTAGTTCTTCGTAGTAAACATAGAAATGCTAGAAGGATTAATTCATGACTACAGAATGGTAATTCTGCACCACTTGAATATACAGAGATTAAGTATCATTCCCTATTCCAGAGGGATAGCTCTAGAGCATCTGGATGGCCATGGAATTTAGATAGCCATGACCTGCTTCTCCGAAGAATGAATTGGAAATACAGTGTTTCTGAATAAGAGTTTCTAGAAATTCTTCTGCATGAGATATAGTCATACCTACAGATGTCTCTTTAACATATAGCTTGTGGCTCTTCGGGACTGTTCATTTCTGTATTAGAATATGAAGGATTACTCTCTATAGGAACAGTAGACAGCTGCTTGGCACAGATGAAGATAGACGCAAAAAGCTGGAGTAACTATCCTGGCGGGGAAATTTGGCTACTGGGGGGACTTTAAACTAGAATGGTTGGGGCGAGGGACTCAAATAGAGAAAGCTAGTTGACAGAATGGGAGGCAGGAAGCAGAAAAGGGAAGCACTCGGACACAAGAGGAGAAAGAAAAAAAAGGAAATAAACGGAGAATAAGAGGCGGGGGGTTTCTTAAATGTGCATATTTTAATGCTAGGAGCATTGTAAGAAAGGTGGATGAGCTTAGAGTCTGGATAGACTCCTGGAAGTATGATGTTGTGGCGATCAGTGAAACATGGTTGCAGGAGGGCTGTGATTGGAAACTAAATATTCCTGGATTTCGTTGCTTCAGGTGTGATAGAATTGGAGGGGCAAGAGGTGGAGGTGTTGCTTTGCTAGTCAGGGAAGATATTACAGCAGTGCTTTGGCAGGATAGATTGGAGAGCTCATCTAGGGAGGCTATTTGGGTGGAACTGAGAAGTGGGAAAGGTGTAGCAACACTTATAGGGGTGTATTATAGATCGCCAAATGGGGATCGAGAATTGGAAGAGCAAATATGTAAGGAGATAGCAGATATTAGTAGTAAGCACAAAGTAGTGATTGTGGGAGATTTCAACTTTCCACACATAGATTGGGAACACATTCGGTAAATGGGCTGGATGGTTTGGAGTTTGTAAAATGTGTGCAGGATAGTTTTTTGCAGCAATACATAGAGGTACCTACTAGAGGAGGGGCAGTGTTGGACCTCCTGTTAGGAAATGAGACGGGACAGGTGGCGGAGGTATGCGTTGGGGAGCACTTCGGGTCCAGTGATCACAATACCATTAGTTTCAATATAATTATGGAGAGGGTCAGAACTGGACCTAGGGTTGAGATTTATGATTGGAGAAAGGCTAACTTTGATGAGATGCGAAATTATTTAAAAGGAGTGAACTGGGACATTTTGTTTTATGGGAAGGATGTAGAAGAGAAATGGAGGACATTTAAAGGGGAAATTTTAAGAGTACAGAATCTTTATGTTCCTGTTCGGTTGAAAGGAAACAGTAAAAATTGGAAAGAGCCCTGGTTTTCAAGGGAAATTGGACATCTTGTTCGGAAAAAGAGGGAGATCTACAATAATTATAGGCAGCATGGAGTAAATGAGGTGCTTGAGGAGTATAAGGAATGTAAAAAGAATCTTAAGAAATAAATTAGAAAAGCTAAAAGAAGACATGAGATTGCTTTGGCAAGTAAGGTGAAAGTAAATCCAAAGGATTTCTACAGCTATATTAATAGTAAAAGGATAACGAGGGATAAAATTGGTCCATTGGAGAGACAGAGTGGACAGCTATCTGCAGAGCCAAAAGAAATGGGGGAGATATTGAACAATTTCTTTTCTTCGGTATTCACCAAGGAGAAGGATATTGAATTATGTGAGGTAAGGGAAACTAGTAGAGTAGCTATGGATACTATGAGTATCAAAGTAAAAGAAGTACTGACACTTTTGAAAAATATAAAAGTGGATAAGTCTCCAGGTCCTGACAGGATATTCCCTAGGACATTGAGGGAAGTTAGTGTAGAAATAGCCGGGGCTATGACAGAAATATTTCAAATGTCATTAGAAACGGGAATAGTCCCCGAGGATTGGCGTACTGCGCATGTTGTTCCATTGTTTAAAAAGGGTTCTAAGAGTAAACCTAGCAATTATAGGCCTGTTAGTTTGACTTCAGTGGTGGGCAAATTAATGGAAAAGATACTTAGAGATAATATATATAAGCATCTGGATAAACAGGGTCTGATTAGGAACAGTCAGCATGGATTTGTGCCTGGAAGGTCATGTTTGACTAATCTTCTTGAATTTTTTGAAGAGGTTACTAGGGAAATTGACGAGGGTAAAGCAGTGGATGTTGTCTATATGGACTTTAGTAAGGCCTTTGACAAGATTCCTCATGGAAGGTTGTTTAAGAAGGTTCAACTGTTGGGTATAAATGCAGGAGTAGCAAGATGGATTCAACAGTGGCTGAATGGGAGAAGCCAGAGGGTAATGGTGGATGGTTGTTTGTCGGGTTGGAGGCAGGTGACTAGTGGGGTGCCTCAGGGATCGGTGTTGGGTCCTTTGTTGTTTGTCATGTACATCAATGATCTGGATGAAGGTGTGGTAAATTGGATTAGTAAGTATGCAGATGATACCAAGATAGGGGGTGTTGTGGATAATGAAGAGGATTTCCAAAGTCTACAGAGTGATTTAGGCCATTTGGAAGAATGGGCTGAAAGATGGCAGATGGAGTTTAATGCTGATAAATGTGAGGTGCTACACCTTGGCAGGACAAATCAAAATAGGCCGTACATGGTAAATGGTAGGGAATTGAAGAATACAGTTGAACAGAGGGATCTGGGAATAACCGTGCATAGTTCCTTGAAGGTGGAATCTCATATAGATAGGGTGGTAAAGAAAGCTTTTGGTATGCTAGCCTTTATAAATCAGAGCATTGAGTATAGAAGCTGGGATGTAATGTTAAAATTGTACAAGGCATTGGTGAGACCAAATCTGGAGTATGGTGTACAATTTTGGTCGCCCAATTATAGGAAGGATGTCAACAAAATAGAGAGAGTACAGAGGAGATTTACTAGAATGTTGCCTGGGTTTCAACAACTAAGTTACAGAGAAAGGTTGAATAAGTTAGGTCTTTATTCTCTGGAGCGCAGAAGGTTAAGGGGGGACTTGATAGAGGTCTTTAAAATGATGAGAGGGATAGACAGAGTTGATGTGGACAAGCTTTTCCCTTTGAGAATAGGGAAGCTTCAAACAAGAGTACATGACTTCAGAATTAAGGGACAGAAGTTTAGGGGTAACATGAGGGGGAACTTCTTTACTCAGAGAGTGGTAGCGGTGTGGAATGAGCTTCCAGTGGAAGTGGTGGAGGCAGGTTCGTTGGTATCATTTAAAAATAAATTGGATAGGCATATGGATGAGAAGGGAATGGAGGGTTATGGTATGAGTGCAGGCAGGTGGGACTAAGGGTAAAAAGTTGTTCGGCACGGACTTGTAGGGCCGAGATGGCCTGTTTCCGTGCTGTAATTGTTATATGGTTATATGGTTATATTTAACTCAGCAGGACAGGCAGCATCTCTGGAGAGAAGGAATGGGTGGCGTTTCAGGTCGAGACCCTTCTTCAGGCTCCTTCAGCTCTGCTTGGCACAGATGAGATGGGATCTGCTCATGGTATTTGTCCAGACAATGATTTGTTCTTCAACATGCCCATGGTTATAGATATATTTTTTCAATATTGGAACACAGTAAATATAGCATTGTTATTTGTTGATATTCTAAAAGGATTCGACTGTGCCTACAGTTACAGGGGCAGAACAGTGGCAAAGCGGTGATGTTTCTGCCTTACAGCTCTTACAGCGTCAGAGTCCTGGGTTCGATCCCGACAATGGGTGCTGTCTGTACAGAGTTTGTACGTTCTCCTGGTGACAGCTTGGGTTTTCTCCGAGATCCCAAAGATGTGCGGGAGGAAAGATTCTTAAGGGGTTGGGCAGGCTAGATGCAGGAAGATTGTTCCCGATGTTGGGGAAGTCCAGAACAAGGGGGTCACAGTTTAAGGATAAGGGCAAAGTCTTTTAGGACCGAGATGAGAAAAACATTTTTCACACAGTGAGTCTCTGGAATTCTCTGCCACAGATGGTAGTTGAGGCCAGTTCATTGGCTATATTTAAGAGGGAGTTAGATGTGGCCCTTGTGGCTAAGGGGATCAGGGGGTATGGAGAGAAGGCAGGTACAGGATACTGAGTTGAATGATCAGCCATGATCATATTGAATGGCGGTGCAGGCTCGAAGGGCCGAATGGCCTACTCCTGCACCTATTTTCTATGTTTCTATGTTTTCTATGATGTACAGGTTTGTAGGTTAATGGGTTTGGTATAAATGTAAATTGTCCCTAGTGTGTGTAGGATAGTGTTAATGTGTGGGGATCGCTGGCCGATGTGAACTCTGGGTGGGCTGAAGGGCCTCTTTCTGCACTGTATCTCTAAATCTAAAATTTAAAAACTAAATTTAATATGATTGTATGTGTCTGTGTGTTGGATGGGGTGGTGTGTAGCACATAGAATGGTTATGTGGCAGTTTTGGTTAATGGTGATTGTGACTGGCTGCAGTCATATGTCATCTCCTTGATCCCCATCCCCTTTGTCTTGGTTTCACACCTTACTCTCTCTTATCTATGTAACTCCCTCTCCCCTGACATCAGTTTGAAGAAGGGTCTCGACCCGAAACATCACCCATTCCTTCTCTCCAGAGATGCTGCCTGTCCCGCTGAGTTACTCCACCATTTTGTGTCTGTCTTCGGTTTGAACCAGAATCTGCAGTTCCTTCCTGCTCATATAGGTGGAAGTCCCGTTGCTAAATATGTAACTATACATTGCTGATGATATCACTAGCCCAGCAGCATCAGTGGTTCAGAATATGTTGAGAGTGTTATAGTTCCACTTACATTTTACAAAGTATTTTTTTAAAGTTCTAAAACTACAAGGTAGACAAAAATGCTGGAGAAACTCAGCGGGTGAGGTAGCATCTATGGAGCGAAGGAAATAGGCAATGTGAAGAAGGGTTTTGACCCGAAACGTTGCCTATTTCCTTCGCTCCATAGATGCTACCTCACCCGCTGAGTTTTTCCAGCATTTTTGTCTACCTTCGATTTTCCAGCATCTGCAGTTCCTTCTTAAACATTTTGTCCAAAACTACAATGTTCTTTTGGAAGAGGAAATGAACACATGGTACAAATTTCTTTATCTCCAGAAACCATCTTAATATTTCTTTGTTCTTAATATTTCCTGGCTGATAGAAATGGTTAGTTCTCAGCTTTGGAAAAACAAAAGTAGCCACCTGTCCACCAGAAATTCTCAACACAAACAACATCTCAGATCTGTGAAATTGTGGAAAACCTCATGGGCGGGGAACAGATATTGATGGAGGGAGCCAGAAATTGCATGAATCACTTTTTACACACCTTGTCTGATACTAACCTCAGTGTATTGTGCCACTACCCAGATTAGGTGTCTATTTCATTTTGATTTCAATCAGTTAAAAACAGGGGACAAATTCCTTCACTTGACTTCCTGTGGCCCTAATCATTACTGTTCTGTGCAATCTGGTGAGCTATCAAATTATCCACCAACAAAGTTGCAGTAACTGACCATTTGACTTTTGGACTGTATGTAAATTAACTTGAACATGCTCTTCCCAGCATCTTCATGCACACAAACACACTCACACCCGCACTCTTACACTCTCTCACACTCACGACCACACTCTCACACTCACACCCACATTCTCACACTCACATCCACACTCTCCCACTCTTTCACACTCACAATCACACTCTTTCACACTCACAATCACACTCTTTCACACTCACACCCCCATTCTCACACTCACATCCACTCTCCCACTCTTTCACACACGCCCATGCTTTCACTCTCTCACATGCATGTCCACGCTCTCACTCTCTCACACTCACACCCACATTCTCACACTCACATCCACACTCTCCCACTCTTTCACACTCACGTCCACGCTCTCACACTCTCACATGCATGTCCACGCTCTCACTCTCTCACACTCACACCCACATTCTCACACTCACGCCCACTCACACACTTACATCCACACTCTCAGGCCCTCTCACACTCATGTCCACACTCGCACTCTCTCACTCATGCCCACTCTTACAGACTCGCGTTCACACTCTCTCACATGCACGCCCACACTCTCTCTCAGGCACACACTCTGTCACACTCACACCCACACTTCATACTCTCACACTCACACCCACACTCCTACACTCTCACAATCACGCCCACACTCTCTCACACTCACGCCCACTCTCACAATCACGCCCACACTCTCTCACACTCACGCCCACACTCTCACAATCACGCCTACACTCTCTCACACTCACGCCCACACTCTCACAATCATGCCCACACTCTCTCACACCCACACTCAGCTCTTGATGGGCAACCAGAAAGTACCCACATACAGGGGGCAACTCCAATAGTTTACTTCTTAGTGCTTCTGTGGCTACCTGCTGTTAAACAACATTAATTCCTGTCTGTACATTCAAAACATTATAGTGTCACATGAAAAGCAATTGACAGCAGTGGTATTCAACTGCCCTACATATTTTGCACTTCACTAATTTACTAGAACAATTGTGTTTGATTTTATGTTGTACCACTGAAATTGAATATTCCGGAGCAAATTTTACACCAATGGACCTTGTAGCCTCAGGGTCAAATGATGCATGAAAATTATTTGCTACATCCTTGAAAATTAGGTTGCCAAATTATATTTTTGTATTCAGAACTCCACCTGCTGTTTGTAACAAAAACGGCAATTACTTTAATGTAAAGCGGGCTTGAAATATCAGGTTGTTAATGACGAGCTGGACATATTCTTGTGCTTTATTACAGAAGGCCCTCTTCCAAACAGCTTTCCATGATCCCACTATAGGTAGATTGATTTCTCCATATTCTCATCATCACCATATCATGCCAGTTTCGTAACAAACACACTTTAACCAATTATAGACACAAAAGTTATTTTTGCATATCTTTCATTCATTTGTTCTATATTTCTCTAAATCACCATCTATATCTCTCCTGTCCTTTTCCCCTGTCAGTCTGAAGAAGGGTTTCAACTCAAAACGTCACCGATTCCTTTTCTCCAGAGATGCTTCCTGACCTGTTGAGTTACTCCAGCTTTTTGTGTCTACCCTCGGTTAAAACCAGCATCTGCAGTTCCTTCCTGCACACTTTAACTAATTAGTTGTTTCTTGTTTTTCAGTCAAATCACATTTCTCCCCCATCTCCAATACCAATACCATCATAAGCTGCATCTCTCATTTAAATAAGATTTCATTAAAGGTATAAAACACAGTTACATTCCTTAGCTCTGTAACATATTTCCTGTAATATTCCAATTGTCACGAATGTTTATCTTCGAGAAACTTTAGTTAGAAACCTTGTAGATAACCCACTTATAATTCATGCCTCACAAAATCTAACCTCTGTTGTGCTGAATTTTTTTTGAAAGAGCTATCTAGTTTGCTGCACCTTCAATAACCCTGAAAAATTACTTCTCTTCTATTCCTGATTTGAAAGTTACTAGTGGATTTTCCTCCAGCCATTCCATACCTGATCCCAAAAAGCTTGCTGTGTTAAAAAAATAATACTTACCTATCTTTAGAAAATTAATTTTTCCCATATAAGCGTCCTACATGTTAATTATACTTCAATATTGGAAAACAGCTAGTTCAAAAGAAAGTGTGGCCCTTGGCAAATAATATGGCATCTGCAGCATAAATCCATTGATAACATTTTGGGGTTGAACTAGTACACTCATTAGGTCCACTCACCTTTCCTGGTCCACTCTCTCTCCTTACTTAGTGGTTCAGCAAGGAGGCTACTTAACCTATTCTGACAGTTCCACACCTATCGTAGCACAAGCTATTAATCCCATCATCTCATCACCACGTTTTTCCCTACACCTTACAATTGCATGCTTAAAATTAGCCTTTCAGTTTATGAAGACTAATCATTCTTTACATAGAACATAGCACAGTGCAGCAGTCCAGAACACAGACCTTTCAGAAAGGAGGAAGGAACTGCAGATACTGGTTTACACCAAAGATAGACAAAAAATACTGGAGTAACTCAGCAGGACAGGCAGCATCTCTAGAGAGAAGAAATAGGTGATGTTTCGGGTCGAGACGCTGAGTTACTCCAGAATTTTGTGTATATAGTACTGAACATAGAATAGATGAACTGAGGAACAGGCCCTTCGGCCCACAATGTCTGTACTGAATGCTGTTGAAATATTGGGGGAAATTATGATGAGAAAGCAAGAGAGAAATGAGACTTTGCATTCAGTCTTGCCTATTATGAAAAACTTTCTTTCTGAAAGGAAGAAAAGAAAGGCGAGATATTCCTTAAAGAACACATAATATATTCCTGGAAATAGATGCATCTCTATGTATATGCGGCTTCATAGAATATTTCAAAGCTACGAGAGACAGCTTGCTTTCGGTTAAAAAGCTAAAGGGTAAATCAGAAGTCAACATCAAATGTAGGTAATTCCTCATTCTCGATCTTCTTTGTATATTAACTGTGTATGCAAGATAACCTGAATGATAAAATTGATCCAAATTTGACCTCTTCTTGGGGGTGAGAGATTGCAACCTTCACGTGGTCCACCCTCTTTCGACGAATGCAATCAACCTGGCGTGCACAAACAGAAGGTCAAACAGAACAAGTTGTCTTACAACTTTAGGCTGTGCACGCCATACACAAGAGGAAGAAGACCTCTTCTTGGAGCAGCAGAGAGTAAGTGTAGACTGGTATTTATTTATAAAGAACCATTTAACTTGAACCATTTAATGTTTTGCTGACAAGAAACCAAATGAGAATGTGAATAGTGATGAACGTATGAGGAAGCTTCCTGAGAATATGCACAAGCTGAATGAATGAGCAACAGAATAGCAAGTAGAGTACAATACAGCAAGGTTTGAAATGATCTACTTTGGTAGAAAGCGCAGAAACTTTTTCAATAATGAAAACGTTTGTACATTCTCCCTGCGGCCTGCGTGAGTTTTCTCCGGGTGCTCCGGTTTCCTCCAACCCTCCTGAGATGTGCAGGTCTGTATGTTAATTGGCTTGGTATAACTGTAAACTGTCCCTAGTGTGTGTAGGATAGTGTTAACGTGCGGGGATCGCTGGTCGGCACGGACTCGGTGGGCCGAAGGGCCTGTTTCCGTGCTGTATCTCTAAACTAAACTAAAGCTAAACGTAACATACCTGATTGGATGCATCAAAGCCGAATTCAGTTTTTCCACAACTAAGGAGATCTTTGATCTTGATCACCTGGTTATTCGCCATTTCATAGGTGACTCTGCAGTTGCCAGACACATCAACCTGAGGAGAAGAAATAAAAACCCGTTTTTTTAAGTTCTCACTGAATCTGCTTCCACTATCCATTGATGTAGTGCATGCTGGATCACAACACATTGTATCAAAAATTGCTTTCCTCATTCTGCCTCTAATTCTTCATGAAATCACCATAAAACTGTATCCCCTGCTTACCATCCTCTGACACTGGAAACAGTTTCTCATTATTCACTATAATAACATTTTAAGATTTGAACACCACTATTTAATGTCCACTCGACTTTCTCCACTGCAGGAGATTGACCTCTGTTTCCCCTCATTCTCCATGCAACTGATGCCTTTCAAATCTACGAGGAAGAATGCAATTGAAGACAATATTAGTGGGTATTATGGATACACAAGGAACCGCAGATGCTGGTTTACAAAAATAAAACACAAAAGTGCTGGAATAACACAGGGGAACAAACGTGAAGATTTGTAGGTTAATTGGCTTCTGTAGATTGCCCCTAACGTGTAGGATGTGAAAGTGGAAAAACATGGAACTAGTGTACCAGTGGTCAGTGGTTAGCACGGACCCGGCGGGCTGAAGGGCCTGTTTCTACG
The DNA here is from genome assembly GCF_010909765.2 of Amblyraja radiata. Lineage (NCBI taxonomy): Eukaryota > Metazoa > Chordata > Chondrichthyes > Rajiformes > Rajidae > Amblyraja > Amblyraja radiata. The sequence goes on along the minus strand of NC_045992.1, from coordinate 13,175,375 downwards.
CGGTATCTCTAAGCTAAACTAAACTCAATTTTTGAAGGACATTGATAGGAGGTGATTTGGTTGGAATCCATTTTTGGACTCATTGTAGTGCGGGGGGGGGGGACAAAGCTGGACAAAGCATAGCTAGTGGTAGATCGGTACAAGCTAAGGGGGATTTGCAAGTGTGGCATGTCCCCAACAACCCTCACCAACGTCTACTGATGCACCATAGAAAGTTTTTTATCAGGATGCATCACAGCTTGGTTTGAGAACAGCTCCATCCAAAATAGCAAGAAATTGTAGAGTTGTGAACTTAACAGCGACCATCACACAAACCAACCTTATTTACATTGACTCTATCTACACTTCCAGCCACCAGCATAATCGAGGACCAATCTAGCAGTTACTCCCTCTTCTCCCCTCTACCATCAGACAAGAGGTGCAGAAGTTTGAAAACGCACACCTGCAGATTCAGGGATAGTTTCTTCCCAGCTGTTAACAGGCAACTGAACAGTCCTCTCATTAAGTAGAGTGTGATTCTGACCTTCCATCTATCTCATTGGAGATATTTAAACTATTTTTAATTGGACTATATATAACTGCAATGTTATATCTTGCACTTAATAGAGTCATAGAGTGATACAGCATGGAAACAGGTCCTTCGGTCCAACCTGCCCACACCGGCCAACATGTACCAGCTACACTAGTCCTGCCTACCCGCATTTGGTCCATATCCCTCCAAACCTGTCCTATCCATGTTGGAATAACTCAGCAGGACAGGCAGCATCTACAGAGAGAAGGAATGGGTGATGTTTCGGGTCGAGGCCCTTCTTCAGACCAGAAATGTCACCCATTCCAGAGATGCTGCCTGAGCCGCTGAGTTACTCCAGCATTTTGTGTCTATCTTCATTGTAAACCAGCATCTGCAGTTCCTTCCTACACATGCTTGTCATGGTAAATTTCAATAGAAATTTGGCAGATTGCAAGCAGCAGCAGAACCGGCAGTGTGGTGTGGTGAGCACTGAACAGTGGGATTAGTATTGCATTCATCTGCCTAACATAGTCATAGTGGACTAAATGGCATATTACATAGTAAACTTTACTGACTTTGGGGCATAAACTAGAAAATTGAATCTTTATTTCGACACCATGATGCAGCCACCATTTTGAAAAGTGCTGCAGCCCCTTTCATATATTTTAATGTTCATAGGAAAAGTATCTAAGGATGCCGAACAAACCTGTGCCAGTTGAGTCATAGAGAATATCTAATCAAGCTAACTGTAACACCCACATACTGCCTAAGTTCATCAGACCATCGATTCATTTATTCGCTCTCCAATGGCCTTCAGTATTTGCTATAAAACACCTGCTGTGTTATTGGACGTACATGGTTTAACATATCAGAGAGCATTAGCGTAACCACAGTTGGAATAAGAAGATTGTAGCCCCACAAAGAGTGACTTCAGTGCCAGGCAGGAAACCTTTCTGCAGATGTTTAGTTTAGTTTAGAGATACAGTGCGGAAACAGGCCCTTCGGCCCACCGAGTCCGCGCCGACCAGTGATCCCCGCACATTAACACTATCCTACACACACTGGGGACAATTTTACACATACACCAAGCCAAGTAACCTACAGACCAGTATGTCTTTGGAGTGTGGGAGGAAACCGAAGATCTCGGAGAAAACCCACGAGGTCATGGGGAGTTATCCTTTGTTGATCCGTATTTATCCCGTCTCAATATATCCAAAATATTTCAGACATATTTAAATTCTAGTCACTGTTGCTGTATGGCAGCTGGCATTTTGTACATGGTATGATCCCGTAATTAAAGGGCATTAGAAGAAAACAATGGAAAGAAAGTGAAATTCTTTAACTGAAATGAGTAGATTACCTCAGTGATTGTCCCAGAACTCTGCTGTAATTGGAAAAGACTAACCAGACCTCTTTTTAGGTTCAGAGGTAGTCCCCTTTCTTCAGCAGAACCATACAGTGCCTCTATCTGAAAGAAATATAAAATAAATTACTCCTGAAAGCATTCAAGCGTTAATTGGGCAGTTTTTGTTTTTGTTGGCATATACAAAAATTACAATAAAAATGATTCACAAATTGACCAGCTGAGACCACACCTGGAGTATTGCGTACAGTTTTGGTCTCCAAATCTGAGGAAGGACATTATTGCCATAGAGGGAGTGCAGAGAAGGTTCACCAGACTGATTCCTGGGATGTCAGGACTGTCTTATGAAGAAAGACTGGATAGACTTGGTTTATACTCTCTAGAATTTAGGAGATTGAGAGGGGATCTTATAGAAACTTACAAAATTCTTATGGGGTTGGACAGGCTAGATGCAGGAAGATTGTTCCCGATGTAGGGGATGTCCAGGACAAGGGGTCACAGCTTAAGGATAAGGGGGAAATCCTTTAAAACAGAGATGAGAAAAACTTTTTTCACACAGAGAGTGGTGAATCTCTGGAACTCTCTGCCACAGAGGGTAGTTGCGGCCAGTTCATTGGCTATATTTAAGAGGGAGTTAGATGTGGCCCTTGTGGCTAAGGGGATCAGAGGGTATGGAGAGAAGGCAAGTACGGGATACTGAGTTGGATGATCAGCCATGATCATATTGAATGGCGGTGCAGGCTCGAAGGGCCGAATGGCCTACTCCTGCACCTAATTTCTATGTTTCTATGTTTCTATGACAGTACTGGCTCAAGGGGCCGAATGGCCTCCTCCTGCACCTATTATCTATTGTATCTTTAACCTCCACCAAATATGACTACCTAATAAAGATAGACAATGAACGTACCTCCTAGTTTAAATTTAAATAACACCACAATTTCAACCTGACAAAAACAATCATCATTCAGTAAACCCTTGTTATAACGGACCACAGGGAGAAGATCGGTGTCTGTTGCTGCCGATTGTCCGCTATAACCGAGTACGGTATTATCATTGTATAAGTAGTAGAAACAAAAACTGCTATCCCATCCTCAGACTCTCGGTCCGGAACAGGGCCTGGAATCCAGGCGAGTTGATGGTCCCGGCCTGCTGGCGGCTGGGGCAGAGGTGAGGATCGGTGGAGTCAATGGTCACGGCCCGCGGGCAGTTGGAGTGCAGGTAACGGTCAGCGGTGGTGGCGGGAGGAGCGGCCTGCCAAGAACTGGGGAGGCGGTGCGAGCTGGGGGTGGCATTGGCAGCCAGGGCCGTAAGCAGCAGGGGAAGCAGTGTAAAACAGGCAGTGTTGTGGGCAGCCATGGGTAGGGCCGTCCACTATATCCGAAATCCGTTATAAAGAAATCCGTTAAGGGTTTAAGCTATATAAATCTTTTATGAACAAAATGACATTTAGATTTCATAAAGATTCAAGATTCAAGAGAGTTTATTGTCATGTGTGCCTGATAGGACAATGAAATTATTGCTTTTCTTCAGCACAACAGAACATAGTAGGCATTGACTAGCGGCTGCGTGTGCTGGACTGGAGGGCGGCAGCTTCGACCACCCCGGGCCGCGGTGTTTGAGCCGGCCCGTTTGCGGGGTTCGGTGAGCCGCGGGACTGTTTGTACCATCGCCCGGTGGGGAATCGCCTCAGCGCAGAGGGAGAAGAGGAGGGAAGAGACTGCAGCCCTAAGATTTTTGCCTCCACCACAGTGAGGAGGTGCTTGGAGGACTCACTGTGGTGGATGTTAATTTGTGTTTATTGTTGTTTATTATTGTATTATTGTATGTATGACTGCAGGCACGAAATTCCGTTCAGACCGTAAGCAAACTGACAGCCCACTCATTCAAATTTCCTTCAGTGAATATTCAACCAGGCTGAGAGAAAGCGCATTATTTTTTCACCTAAGCTCCAAGACAATTTCGTATCAATTTTGATTTGCTGATACTGGCTGGTGCATACATTTTGGACAATATTGTCACTTCTTCAATATTACACTGTTGGACTGTCCAACATGAGGGTTTAATAACTGGAGAAGTGCTTGATCCTGCATTCTTCTGAAACAGGGACGCATGCTATCACTGAGATTTTCCGACACCAGCCAAGAACGTGCTGAAGGAATTACCTTTCCTGAATTCCAATGAAAGATAACTGGTTTCTTTAAAGCTGCCATTATTGTCGGCCCCAGCAAACTCTCAGAATGAGCGTCTTTGAAGCTGTTTCGATTCTCATTTTGTTCAGAAACGTTCAGCAGTTTTACTTCTTCTACCTGTATCCGAGGAGAAGACACAGTTCAGTACGAAATATAGCTTTAACAACAGCCTTACAAACATCCATTCTCAGTGTCATTGATGGATGTGCTGACGATTCTGAAAATTACTGACCGCATTACATCTGAGAAAGGCGCGAATCATCATTTCCACTTACAATGGTTAGGTTTAAGGTGAAGGGGAAAAGATTTAATAGCGATGTGAGGGGTAATGTTTTCACACAAAGGGTGATGGGTGTATGGAACAAGCTGGCAGAGGAGGTAGTTGAGGCTGGGATTGTCCCAACGTTTAAGAAACAGTTAGACAGGTAGATGGATAGGATGGATGGGTCTGAAGAAGGGTTTCGGCCCGAAACGTTGCCTATTTCCTTCAGTCCATAGATGCTGCTGCACCCGCTGAGTTTCTCCAGCATTTTTGTGTACGTACGATGGATAGGACAGGTTTGGAGGGATATGGAGAAAACGTGGGCAGGTGGGACTAGTGTGGCTGGGACATGTTGGCCAGTGTGGGCAAGGTGAGCCAAAGGGCCTATATCCATGCTGCATCACTCTATGACTGTAATGGTCGATTGTTGAACAAGATTGTTGAACAATAATATAAATAGGCCTACAGGACTTTCAAACTTGCAATAACATTAATATAATTATTTAATGTCACTTAATATTTCTGCTTTAGTTTAGTTTCAGTTTAGTTTAGAGGTGCAGTGCGGAAACAGGCCCTTCAGCCCACCGAGTCCACACCGACCAGAGTGTGCGAGGAAACCTAGGATCTCAGAGAAAACCCACGCAGGTCACGGGGAGAACGGTACAAATTCTGTGCAGACAGCACCCGTAGTCAGGATCGAACCCGGGTCTCTGGCGCTGTAAGCCAGCAACTCTATTGCTGCGCCACCACTGTGCAAACTAACAGCACAGAATAAAGTAATTTACTTACTTGCAATTGAATTAGCTTCTCATGCTGGCTGCTGCTGTTTTCCCAGACCACATTAAGTTGAGTTACAGCTTCAATCCTGAATCCTGACGTCGGCAATGTGTCTGGACTGAACAAAGTCTCCAGTACCAAATCCACAACATATTTGTACTTGACCAATACATTGGATGCAAGACCCAAAGTTTCTCCTAATGGCAAAATAAATAAATAAATACATTATAAAAGCTTGCAATCATCTTTTACATATCAAATTTCTTTGATATTTTGAAATATATATATTTCCCCCCCACCCAGCTAAGTGTGCTGCCTGTTTAAAAATATGGGGGGGCTTGTGCATCTAAATCACTATTAATTCACTTGGGTTAGCTTTGAATTTTATGGAAATCTTTTTCTCTCTAATCCTAAAGTAGATTACTTTAATGTATATGACTATATCAAAAATAATTAATTCTATAGACTTTCTTACAGTCATCAGTGAAAGGCTCCACATTGAATGAAAACAATAACATTTTAACTTTAGCATTTTGATTTTTTTTTAATTACTTGTTTCTTGTGATCTGAACATCATTGGTAAGTATCATTTATTTGAGAAGATGCTTTTGAGTCATTTTCTTGTTTCATTGCACTGCTTATGATGATGGTAGAGCCACGATTTGGTTGGATAGGGAGTTCTAGAAATGAGACGCAGCAGTAATGAAAGATCAGATTCTTGAGTCAGCATGGTGTGCCTCTTGAACGGGAATATGCAGGTGGTGATCCCATACACCTGCTTTCTTTGTCCTTTCTGGTGGCAGAGGCCATGGAGTTAGGAGGTGATGTTGCAATAGCCTTGGAAAGTAACTGCAGTGCATATTGTAGATGTTACACATTATAGCCACAGTGTGCAGGCAGTGGAGGGAATGAACATTTCACATGGTGGACATGTTGGCAGTCATCAAACAGGTGGATGTGTTCTGGATGTTTCATTGGTATAGTTGGAACTGCACCAATCCCGTAAAGTGGAGAATATATGACATCACATTCCTGGCAGGTGATGAAAAGGGCTTGGATTTTCAGGAGTAACTTTCCACAAGTTACCCACCCTCTGATCTGTCTTCATAGCCACTGTATTTATGTGGCTGGCAAAAATGAGTCTCTGATCAGTGATGGCCCCCATGATGCTGACGGTAATGGCCCTTGCCAATGGTAAATACTTGAGAGGGGAAAGTAACATTTATAAGAGACAAAGCTATTCATTATGCATATTTTATAGTGCGTTAAGTTTTCCTGAACCTTGATAGGTTGAACTATGCTATGGTACAGACTGTTTATGCTTTGATGCAAGTATGGAATGTTTCCTTCATTGTATTACAACACAATATTGCAAAGTCTGAAGTTTCCTTAATTTGACCCATTGATTCATTGCTCAATCATTTGTTTGTGCATAACTTACCTATTTTATTCCTCTGCATTGATGCTTAGTTTTGTACATATGTATTGCAAACTTTTTTTTAAAAATGGTCTAAAATTCAAGTGGATCCAAACTGGGGCACTAGATGGTGCAATTAGTTAGTTAGCTTAGTTTACTGTCACGTGCACCAAGGTACAGTGAAAAGCTTTTGTTGCGTGCTGATCAGTCAGCGGAAAGACAATATGTGATTACAATCGAGCCATCCACAGTGTGCAGATACATGATAAAGGGAATAACGGATATAATGTTTAGTGCAAGATAAAGCCAATGAAGTCCAATCCAAGACAGTTTGAGGGTCTCCAATGAAGATGATAGTAGTTCAAGACTGCTGTCTATTTGTGGTAGGATGGTTCAGTAACATGATAACAATTGGGTATAAATATTAGTGGCCTGGCAAACATTTTGGTAATTGGCTACAAGTGCCAATCTGACCAATGTCTCATCACCCTATGTTTTTTCAAATCCTTTCCTTCAGGTTTGAAAGTCTAAAAATTGGATTGGAGAAACTCAATGTGTGCTCAACTTGTAAGCATGTAAAGACCGTGATAAGAGGTTCTGTCTGAGCATGTTCTCCAGTAATTGCAGAGGTAAAGTCATGCTTTTTCGGAAACTGACAAACCCTCTCCCTCGCCCACCATATTAATAACCATTCTCTGCGACGCTTCTGTCGGCTTCATTGCACGTCTGTACATGTGGTGATAAAGAACCATTGAAACTTGCCGGGTTCACTCAAGAACCGATCATGGCTTCAATGAGCTGACTCGGAAGTTGCCATTGATTGTGGACGCTCAGGACCACTCAAGGAAAACGGACATAATGCTCATAAGTTTGCAGGGGTTGGGATAAAGGACTACTCGCGCATTGTTAACTCCTGGATTTTCCTTCCAATCCCACTTTTTTTTCTGATTCCCCTGTTTATTTTTCCGAGTCCCTGTTCCATATCTTGTGATATCCCCCTTCTCTCGTTACCACACTGCTATGTTTCGCATGCAGATAGCATTTGCAAGCAGTCATCTGTCCATTGCATTGTGCAAGTCAGTAAAGACCTGCAATCAATCTTAAAGAAGTTGCCCATGTAGTTTGAAGAAGGGTCTCGACCCGAAACATCACTTATCCCATTTCTCCAAAGATGTTGCCTGACTCCCTGAGTTCCTCCAGCTTTTTGTGTCTATCTTCAGCCCATGTTGTTGCTTCCTTGATACAAGGAAGTTTCAATGTTGCTTTTTTTTCCGTTACCTTCTGACCTGACGTAAAGTTAAATCACATCACATAAAAATGGGTAGAATGCAGTTACTTGGTTTGCAGCTAAACACGTTTCCAAGGTTCTCAGTGATAAATCACAATGCTGGAAACGGCAATGAAATGTTATTATTTTTGCGCCGTTCGCTTATCCAGGAGAAACTCACCTTCAGCGTATAGCAGCGTGAAGATCAGCAACACCAGCAGACGCTTCCTTGAGATTTCTGGAGTCCCCATAATCCGCCCTCAAATCACAATTTCATCAAAGAAACGAACCACATGCCAGTCGACTCTTTCACCGGCTGGTGAAGGGACAGAGAGGAAAACGCCAGCATGGAAAAGCAGAATAGGGTAATAGAACGCTGGCTGTCGACCCGGCCAAAGAAATTAATGCAAAAAAAGCTTGCGAAATTTGCCGGAACTTGCAAAATGTGCTGAGGTTTTGTACTTGAGCGAGAGGTGGCCCGATGCGGCCAATGACTCCACTAAGAGGTGCGCGTCAGTGAGTGTGAACGACTCTGTCTGTGTAATTGTGTGTGTGTGTGTGTGTTTTAGGTTCTAGGATTTTTCTCTGTTGACTGTTCCTACAATAATGAGTCAGTGTTTTCTATCTGTGCGTCTATTAGGCTTTTAGCGGTCTGCGATTAGCTTTATGTTTGAAAAAGCTTATTCATATCATCCAGTTTCCTCCCTCTGTAATTGATCTTGTAAGTGTGTGTCTGGGTACAGATCTGCAGTATTCTCGATCAGGAAAAGCCGCTACATCCGCGTTTTGCTAAGGCAACAAAACACACACACACACACAACTGGTGCAACACTTTGAAAGTCCCGAGGAAACAAGACAACTTTCAGAACTGCAGACTTGAGAATTAGTTTTGGAAATGAAGAAAACCCAGTGACAAAAGGGATAAAGAAACACGTGTCGTCTTCATTAAAAAAAAAAGATACCGAATGTGTATAAGAAGTTGTATAAGAAACAATAGTTCACTAGTGCTTTCAACGCAATTTATTTTCAATATTGTGATCCAAACTATTTTTTTAATTCAATGTTATTAATATCACAGAGTTATTAACCCGGTATGCTTGGGACTTTGGCGGGACTGGACGAGCACATTTTCTGATCTATATATTATTATGTTAATATTCAAACGCAGTTTTATTTGACGAGTTGTATAGTAGAATAATACATTTTCTAGTGACCGGTAAGTTTCTGGGGAGCATGGGGAACAGTATCTAGTGAGTTAGCTCTAAGGGACTGTGAGACCTGGAGTCTCGTTGAATGGAAGCGAACCTTTGCTGAACTATTTATCACTGTCAAACTGAATATGAAATGTTGTCATTGTTTTATTTCTATCAATACAAGTTATGGGTTAAGACTTCATTTCTACAGAGTTAGTCTTGCATGGAGAAAACAACCGGTCAAATCTTCCTGTTGCTCACAGCAGTGAATTAATGATTCCCTACAACTGTGAGAAGTGGTTTGTATATCAAGATGCAAGAGAGTTTATTGTCATGTGTCCCTGATAGAACAATGAAATTCTTGCTTTGCTTCAGCACAACAGAACATAGTAGGCATGACTACAGAACAGATCAGTGTGTCCATATACCATTATATAAATATATACACACATTAATAAATAAACTGATAAAGTGCAAATAAACAGATAGTGGGCTATTAATGTCCGAGCCAAGTTTAATCGCCTGATGGCTGCGGGGAAGTAGCTATTCCTGAACCTGGTTGTTATGGAATAGGAAGCAAATGATAAAGATCAAGGCATAAGATCTAACATTTACTGTAGCTAGGTGGAATTAATCAAAAAAATATTTTCTATTAATAAGGTATTACACAAGCAGCACTATTGAAGGTAGACAATGTTCTTTTATAGTCTGGAGTTGAAAGATTAAAATTTCAATGTGATTGATTTTCATGGGTTAATTATAAATAACGTTGACGGTCTCTCGGCATGGATTGAAATCTCCTTTTCTGCTTATCGTGCAATTCTCAAGAATGTAACAATTCCACACAATACCTGCATTCGAAAACAAAGATGTGCCAAACCACCAGCTGCCAAGAGTATTCTGACCCAGTGCTCAAAAGCCAAATAAAGCATGTGAACAATCCTACAGTGCATTCACCTTTACCAGGACTATTTTTCTAAAGCATTGAAGGATTAGGCAGAGTATTTATTTGCGAACTGCAGTGGCTAACTAGTTAGTGGTTTATATGCTCATTTGTAATGGACATTGCTGGTTATTTCAAAATTTACAATTGGGTAGGAAAGTGCCATCATTACATTAACCAAAAGTAACTACAGTTCTAAAAGTGATTGTTGTCACATTTACAAATACATTACTTTAAAATGTAACAGTATGGCCTATGTTCTTACAGAGGACTAATGAAGATGTAGTGTATTGATAGTATGTGACTAAAGTTCAGCAACTTGATAAATTAACTTGCAATGAAATCTGATCGTTAGATAATTGCCCAAGTAATTTTGTAATTTGAGATTACTGATCATATTCACCGATTTAATACTGTTGGGGACACCTGGAACTTGACTACATAATTACATCCAGCCAATCCCTGAATAAAAGGTGTAAAATACTTAACATCTCACAGAAATTGTTAGCTCCTGATGTCTTTGGAGGAGCAGAGACTGCTCAAATCCCTGTGCACCTTCTATCCATGTACTTTCACCTTTTCCTGCAAGTATGCACCTGGATCTCTCTGTACATCAGCATTCTAAGGCCTCGCTGCATTTAATATTCTGCTTTCCAATCTTCCCCCCAAATAGATAACCTCACAATTCCCCAATTATACCACATGTGGCACGTTTTTGCCCACTTGCTTTTTTCCTTTGTAGGTTCTTCATATTCCCCTCATGACTCGCTTTTCTACGTATCTTTGCATTTTCAGAATATCTGACCAATACAGGCAGTCTTTTCACACGTCCTTAATATAGGTAGTAATTAGTTAAAGTCCAGCACTGATTTATGCACACCTCATGTTGCATCTTACCTATATGAAGATAACCATTTGATCCCAATTCTGTTTTCATTAAATTGTCTAACTCTCTATCCATGCTATTTATGCAAGTGTATGCTTACCAGTAGAAAGGTTACTAAACACCAAGGGCAATTTGTTGTCTGCTTGCTTCCTTGGTGATCATTCTAAATAGTCTCCTGTTATTGATTCTTCAACAATATCCAGCATTATTCTTAAGCGAATTATGATGATGGTCTAAAAATTCATGTGCATCACTTATTAAATTCCTTTCAAGTATGCGGTTAGTCAATACTTAGAAAAATAATCAGTTAGACCCTGTTTGTGCTGGCTATTTCTGATCAAACTGCATTTATAGATGTTCCTTTATTTTAGCCTGAAGTGTGAAAATTAAGCATTAATTTATATCTGACAAAATAACCGGTCATTTCCTCAGTCTTGAATAAACTTTATTTAACCATAAGTTCATAATTTTTTAGGGGTTATGGGGGGAAGGTAGGAGAATGGGATTAGGGGAGAGAGATAGATCAGCCATGATCGAATGGCGGAGTAGACTTGATGGGACGAATGGCCTAATTCTGCTCCTATCACCTATGAACTTATGAACTACCTGTGCCTCCTCTCGAGGCAAGGTTGAACTGCAGGCAAAAGCCCAAGATTAGCACACCTCATCCTTCGAAAACCAGGACTGAGCTGCCGGGGGAAGCCCAAGATCGCCAGAGCCTCAGCACATGTGCCCTGTACTCCAGGGTCTTAGACTTTCTTATCACTATAAATAAAATATATATGTGAGTACACCCTACTGTGGAGTGTTGGTGAGGTCACTGCTGAACCCAGTGTCATTCCCAATGCCACTAGGATTACTTTTAACCTAACTATTGGGAGAGAAGCACAAGGGATCATTTGGAAGTAAGGTTGTCAGCATTAAGGGACATGTTGTTGTGAATGAGATCACAATAAGCTTGGTCTAACTGAGGTTTTGGAGCGACAGAGAATCTGTTGGGCAACTCTGTCTCCTAAAATTGTGGAAACTATATGACCTAAGTGAAAGAGGGAAATAAAAAATGAAAATAAGATTTGTCAGTTACCAATTTCTGAAATTTACTACTTTTTGGAAATTACATTCAAATGGTATCTAATTGCAACGTTTCAGCCATTCAATAAAAATATCAAAAACATTTTTTTGAGTCATTAGCTCTTCAATCCTTTTTCTCAGAAGACAAACATTTCCTGTTCCCCTAATGTGTGGGAAGGAACTGCAGAATGCTGGTTTACACCAAAGATAGTCACAAAATGCTGGAGTAACTCAGTGGGACAGGCAGCATCTCTGGAGAGAAGGAATGGGTGATGTTTCGGGTCGAAAGGATCCGAAACATCACCCATTCCTTTTGTACAGAGATGACTTAAGTCAGGTGATCAGACACATTTCATGCCTTAGTTAAGACAATGGTGTATTCTGAGTGTCAAATGCAACGGAGTAAGTATGAGGATCCATGCCTGACAGAGGCTTGATGTTAAGGACCCAATCCTGATATTGACAGGACCCAAGGATTCATGCCTGACATCAGCTGGACCCTGAGGCCTAATCAGCTAAGGACATTGGTTCCAGCTGGGATGAATATTGGCTAAACCCCAAGCACCTCAACCCAAGACAAATGGTTTAACCTATGGAGATACACATCGGAATTAATGTAATCCAAACTGCAGCGGTTGAAATGATGCTGACTCCATTTAACACCTGCCCAGAGACTAAACTCCAGGACAGTATCAACTGATGCATGCAAGAGGATGAGCTTATGTTCAATGCAAACAAGACCAAAGTCCTTTATTGACCTACCTCACTGCACCTCAAACGATAAAGGTTCCCAATGAGAAAATGTAAACTGTGTCCCTTATCTCAAGAGCCCACTCTCAGTAAAGGCAGATATTGATGATAACATTTACCATACCTTCAATGCACAAACGCAATTGAGGAAAATGTTTTTTTTACGATCAAGAACCCATACCTGGCACACAACTTGTGGTCAAATGGGCAGCAGTGATCTCTGTCTTCTTTTATCCCTCTGAGATCTGGACTACCTACTGCAAGTATCTCAATGCACTAGAAAAAATACTATCAATGCTGTCTTGGTGGTGGGGTGGTGGAATTGTCCAGGTTGAAATCCTGCATCAGGACAAAGCGTAGAGAGAGAGAGAGAGAGAGAGAGAGAGAGAAGGCATGTGGTGTAAAGAGAAAAGGAGTAGTGAGATAATGGGTTCGGAAATCTCCCAACTTTGTGACAATTTTGTCAACCTTTCATAAGCTTAACTTTTCACGCTATCAGATAAATTAAATATTTCTCGCTCTGCTCTTGATCTTGTTAGGAATTGGAATGAATGTTCTCATTTCATGTGCTCACACCAAATTCAACCTCCAACATGATGTCTGCAATCCCATAGAATATTTCAGAAACATTTCAGAAGTCATAAATTCAAATTATTTTTTTTTTTTAAGTACACACAATGCAATCATACAGTGTATTACACATATTTGTTAACATCTAGGTACATATTGATCACAGAATTACAAACGTGACATTTATCATAATGTTGTAATTTTCATTTACCAGCTATTAGGAATAGAAAAATTGAATTTTAATACAGTGTAAAGGAAAAACACGAAGGAAAAACATACATTTGTAGTTGCTTTTCTCTGAACATATAATCCTAAAGTTCTCCAATGAACTACTTGCACTTTCATTGTCGGAAAAAGTGGTATCCAATTTGTGAACATTAATGTTAATTTCTTAATGTCAAATTGTTTAATAAAAAAATAATTCTTTATGTCTCTTGTATTACACACAATTTATTCAGATTAGGAATGAATAAATCTATTTTTATTTTGGGGCTAATGATGATTACTATAAACTCAATGAAACTGACGGACGTCAATTTTCTGGGCACCTGTACAAATCAAATACAATCTATGACATTAATCTGAAATAGAATGCCCAATAAGCAAATGTGTACTTTGCGTTAAATGCAGATTGATTTACAATATTAATCATTGAAACATTGGAAATATTTGCTTATTTCTGCTGTAATATCTATAACCTGAATGTCTTTTATTTTAGTTTAGAGATACACAGTGGAAACAGGCCCTTTGGCCCACCAAGTTCAAGTCGACCAATGATCCCCGCACACTAATACTATCCTACATACACCAGGAACAATTTACAATTATATCAAGCCAATTAACCTACAATACGTCATTGGAGTGTGGGAGGAAACCAGAGCACCCGGAGGAAACCCACGCAGGTCACGGGGAGAACGTACAAACTCCGTACAGACAGCATCCGCGATCAGGATCGAACCCGGGTCTCTGGCGCCATAAGACAGCAACTCTACCGCTTATGTAAGAGGATCTGCTAAATTTATCTGAAAACTGACAACTGCATCCTTACAAATATTAGTAATATAATCAAAACATCGTTTTATCACGTTACATTTTCAAGATGTTTCTATTCAGACTTCAATCATTAATATAAATCAATTCGTCACTTTTCTTGAATAGCTTCATTTTGATTCAGGATTCTTGTATTGTTCTGAGACTTCCAGCCTTCCATTGCTTGGTCTCTCAGGACTCTTGCTTCTATGAATCAGAAGAACTTCTGCACTTCCTATGTGATCTGGAGAGAAGAAATATAAGTATATTAAGAGCAAAAGGGTAAGCAGGGAGAGAATAGGTCTCTTTAAGGAAATTGGCAAGAACTTGTCTCATCTGTCTTTACCAATGAGAAGGTTTTGGAAGCCAAGGATAAGCCAAGGAAGCCAATTCCACCTCAATGCAGCGAATGAACAAGACATTGCGCAGGAGGGGTGAGGGAATATGTTGATAAATTACACAATCATCAGATGGGAAATAATTTATTATTCATGAGCAAATGATAGTTTGGTTACGTTAATAAAATGAAATGCAGCAAAAACATTATGTGTTGGCTTTGAGAGCATCGTTTCACAGATTTTAGGCCGCCATTTTAACTCTGGATCCAGCTGACAATGTTCATCGAGTAAACTATTAACAACAAAACATTTCTGAAGAATGAACATGATATTAAGAATCAGATTTAAGAATAAGGGGTAGGCCATTTAGGACTGAGATGAGGAAAAATGCCTTCATCCAGAGAGTTGTGAATCTGTGGAATTCTCTGCCACAGAAGGCAGTGGAGGCCAATTCATTGGATGTTTTCAAGAGAGAGTTAGATTCAGCTCTTAGGACTAAAGGAATCAAGGGTTTTGGGGAAAAAGCAGGAATGGGGTACTGATTTTAGATCAACCATGATCATATTGAATGGTGGTGCTGGCTCAAAGGGCCGAATGGCCTACTCCCGAATGGCCTACTCCCGCAACTATTTTCTATGTTTCTATCAGGGTCATCGCGAACATGTGCAGTTTTCACCGATGACACCGAATGTCATACCTATTTATCAGCATTAACATGAGCAAACAATGTCTATTTACTTAAAGGCTCATGAGAAACAAGAGCTGATATGATTAACTGACCAAGACTGGAATGGGCAGTGGGCCCAGATGAGATGGATCATTAGGTAAGTTTGACACAACTTGCCAGCCAGACTTGGCGCAGGTCATTTCAATCTCTAGATGATATAAAGTGCCCTAGGCCCAGCCATAGGAACAGCACCTCATATTCCGCTTGGGGAGTCTGCATCCTGGGGGTACGAACATTGAATTCTCCCAATTTTGTTAGCCCTTGCCGTCTCCTCCCCTTCCTCAGCCCTCGGGCTGTCTCCTCCCATCCCTCAACCTTCGGGCTCCTCCTCCTTTTTCCTTTCTTCTCCCCGCACCCGGGTCTCTGGCGGTGCAAGCGCTGTACGGCAGCAACTCTACCGCTGAGCCACGTTAAGTCTGAGAAGCTTCACTTACCTGGTTGGTCTTCTTCAATATTTTCAGACTTCTTTTTGAGATAATACCTGCAAAAGCGTAACACAATTTAAAAAAAACCACATTAGAAGAAGAAATAAAAACTGAATAATGACAGCATTGTTGTCCAGCATTTGTTGCAGGAGAAATTCAATCCTCTCAGAATATTATCACTCATTAACTATGTTTACATTGTCAAGGGCTTTTAATTGTCATAGGTACAGACAATGGAACAACTTCAAGTTCAAGTGAGTTTATTGTCATGTGTCCCTGATAGGACAATGAAATTCTTGCTTTGCTTCAGCACACAAAACATAGTAGGCATTTACTACAAAACAGATCAATGTGTCCATATACCATAATATAAATATATACACACATGAATAAATAAAATGATAAAGTGCAAATAACAGATAATTGGTTATTAATAATCAAAGTTTTGTCCAAGCCAGGTTTAATAGCCTGATGGCTGTGGGGAAGTAGCTATTCCCGAACCTGGTTGTTGCAGTCTTCAGGCCTTGTACCTGAAGGTAGCGGGGAGATGAGTGTGTCGCCAGGATGAACAGGATAAGAATGGAACAATTACATTCTTATTTGCAGCAGCTTAACAGGTCCATCAGCACAATAATACACAAATAAATATATAATAATTCAATAATACAATTTATTAAAATAGCAATGCAAGGTAACCATAATAGCACAACCAAAAACACAGTTCATGGAAAGTCATAATTGCTGAGGCAGTGGTTAGTATTGATCAGTATCAAGAGTCTGCTGGTTGCTAGGAAGAAGCTGCTTTTAAACCTGGTGGTCATGGTTTTTTGGCTCCTGTACACCCTTCCTGTTGGTAGAGACTGGCCAGGGTGGTGTGGATCTTTGATGATATTGGCTGTCCTTTTGAAGCAGCGCCTCCCATAGATCGCTTTGATGGTGGGGAGATCAGTACCTGTGACGCACTGGGCAATTCTTTCACTCTCTGTAGCCTCATTCATTCCTGGGTGTTTGCGTTACCGAACCAGGCCATGATGCAACCAGCCGATGAGGAATTTGATGATCCAATTACATTGGAATAAGCAGAGACCCTGTTGTCTGAGTTTGATAAGTTTGGAGGGCATGATGGTGTTGATCGCCGCACAATAGTTTGGTGTATGTGTTCTACTGTCCAAGTGACAACACTGACAACAGGGTGAGCTCACAAAATGCATCTTAAACACAGTAAAACTTGGGCAGAGCACTCGTCGGGAATTTGCAAGTGTGGGAATTTGGTACTGAGAATGCTTAATGCCTTCAATACTTTCCTCCCTATACTTGTTCCAGGGAACTCGGAGTCAGGAAATACAAAGTTACGGAGTGGATTTAGAAATTACTACAAGCAGATTTGAAGTAAATCCCTAGTTAAAATTTGTACGTATGATTTTTATGGCATGAAAATATCATTCAGTTTTATATTCCACGCAATCAATGCAGTCTATTCAGTGTGTTTATACACACACTGCTTATTGTTTTTCTCATTTTTATATTGTTTATAGTGTACTATGTTTACATCAGTCTGAAGAAGGGTCCCGACCAGAAACATCGCCCATCTCTTCTCTCCAGAGATGCTGCCAAACCTGCTAAATTACTCCAGCATTTTGTGTCCACCTTCGATTTAAACCAGCATCTGCAGTTCTTTCTTACAAATTGTTCACATATTCTGTTGTGCTGCTGCAAGGAAGAATTTGATTGTTCTATCTGGGGCATCTGACAATAAAACGCTCTTGACTTGACTATTCCTTCCATTGCATTAGGTCTAATGTGCATCCATGAAAATTAATTCAACAATTCAGAAATTAAATTGTTGAAACAATGCAGATTTTCTCCAATCCTTAAGTAAGGAATTCACTCAAGAATGTATTAACTCACAGCTACTAGATGCATAACACGCAAGGATAAATTTATATATTTTTCTAAAATATTAAATAAAAGCATAAGAGAAAACAAGCATAATTGAACAGAAATTCATTCCCAGTCAGTAGGGCTAATTTTCGTACATGGTATGGGTTGTACTATGC
Organism: Amblyraja radiata; assembly: GCF_010909765.2. NCBI lineage: Eukaryota > Metazoa > Chordata > Chondrichthyes > Rajiformes > Rajidae > Amblyraja > Amblyraja radiata. The sequence continues at coordinate 13,157,600 of NC_045992.1, read as the reverse complement.
ATCAGCACTAGCCACATTAGATAAGGTTATTTGCTGTCATGGATTTTCTTATTACCCAAGAGAACTACTTCTAAGTTGTTTCAATTAAAGTAATTCACACTGCCTACAAATTTTAAATCCAACTATGCATAATGCAACATCAATAAGATATAATGAAAGTGAATAAAGCATGAGCAGGACGAGTATCAGTACATGTAAGGACACAAAGTGCTGGAGTAACACAGCGGGTCAGGCAGCATCTCTGGAGGACATGGATAGGTGATGTTTTCGGTAAGGACCTGAAACATCACCTATCCTTGTTCTCCATAAGTCCTGCCCGACTCACTGAGTTACTCCAGCACTCTGCATCCTTTTGTGTAAACCAGCATCTGCAATTCCTTGTTTCTATATCAGTACATGTAAATCGGCTACATAATGAAAAGAAAATGGATTACAAAATATGATTGAACAGTTTTGTAATTAGTTACAGATCTTAGATTAATGCGACCATTGCTCATTTTACCTCTTATGTCTTTTCCTAGTCGAAGTTGACCTTCTTGAGATGGGGGCTGTAGAAATGTTATCTGTTTGGGGTATCAGTTGTTCTTCTGTAATTTCAGCATTTTGCTGATAATCAGGGTAACTACTTCCAAGAACCGACTGAACCATTCCCAGTACAAACTCTTTCTCTGTAAATAGATAATGCTGATAGAATCTTAGATTTCATACACAAGCAAATACTAGTGAAAATTAGCTTTATTTTGGAACTGCTCTGCCAAAGACAATTAATTGCAGAGTATCCATCACACAGACCAGGCTCCCCATCGTTGACCCTATCTACATTTCATGCTGTCTCATAAAAGGAGCCAACATAATCAAACATCGGCACAAAATGCTGGAGTTTCGGGTTGAGACCCTTCTTCAGGATCTCGATCCGAAACGTCACTCCAGATTCACTCCAGAGATGCTGCCTATCCCGCTGAGTTACTCCAGCATTTTGTGTCTATCTTCGATGTAAATCAGCATCTGCAGTTCTTTCTTAAGTATAATCAAAGACTTGTCCCACCCTAGTCAATCCTTCTTCTCCCAGCTGCAGTCAGGCAAAAGATACAGAAACTTAAAAGCATGCACAACTAGACAGTCTTCTTGCCCTCTATTATTGGGCTCTGAACGACACCTTCAACAAGCTATGGTACTGTCCAACTAACTCCTACCCCATTGCAGATATTGGACTTTGTCTATGGAACATGCACTACAATTCTGAGATCTTTACTCTGCAAACTATATCTTTTCCTTTGCTCTACTTATTGTACTTGAGTTTGATTTTATTGCATTTATGTTTAGTATTATCTGTTTGGATAGCATGCAAAACAAAGGTTTTCAATGTACCTTGGTACACCTGACAATAATAAACCTCAACTAAATGATTATTCTCTCAAATGTCCCAAAATTCATTGTGCTGTAAAGATAATTGAGATCAGTGGGGAAGTGTAAGTAAGGCAAGATTGTAGTGGGAGTCCTACTTCTTAAGTGATTTGCCTTTTTAACTAAAGCTTTTTAAAATACAGTGTTGGACCCCATGGCAGATATTCCACTTGCCCCTTTAGATGTTTTGCAAGCTCCTGAGCCCCCCTGAGAGTATTTTGACTCATTTAAACCTTAAATGATTGAGATCAGCCTGAATTTAATAGGGCAAGTTACATACCCAAGGTGATCGATCCTGGATTATTTTATTCTCTGTTTATTAGTTGTTGCGACATGATTTACATCCCTGTGCCATAGTTTGGGCAATTAATTGAATAATAAAAGTAAACTAAATAATAGGGCCTGAAAATGACCATAATTTAAATACCAGGTTTATTAATGTCATTAAGGGAAGGCAATCTTTTATCTCATACATGCCTTTTACCTGATCTGTCTTATTTGTTTCTCTAATAGTATGTTGAGTATTTGTGTCTCAATGCCCTCTGAACACAACGACATTGGTAATATAACCATATAACATATAACAATTACAGCACGGAAACAGGCCATCTCACTTATTTTCCCATCTAGTCCCATCTACCTGCACTCAGACCATAACCCTCCATTCCTTTCCCATCCATATACCTATCCAATTTATTTTTAAATGATAAAATCGAACCTGCCTCCACCACTTCCACTGGAAGCTCATTCCACACAGCTACCACTCTCTGAGTAAAGAAGTTCCCCCTCATGTTACCCCTAAACTTCTGTCCCTTAATTCTCAAGTCATGTCCTCTTGTGTGAATCTATTATTATAGATTATATTACTATAAATATATGACTTCTTTGTTAGTATTATTCACCATTAGAGCAAGTTATATAAAAAAGTATTCTAAACCACCAAGAAATAGCATCAATCACATGATATTAAGGGAATACTTCCAACAAAATTGTATGAGATTTAAGGATTTAGCTACAAAATGAAAGCAGTATAAAGGTTAACCCAGTTAGGGTTAATTGGAACTCGTGCTCCAGTGACAAGTTGAATGTTGTGTCCCCAGTTAATGATTCGCAAAGGCCAAGATTTCCTCACCTTTTTGCCCTGCACAAAGCAGCCACTGCTGGATGGCACAGAACGAGTCAGTTTGTAGAAGTTGGCAAAGCAATTCCAGAACCTCAGAAGGAAAATAAAAATGTGGGTCAGGATGACAGTGATATCACCATGAGAGATAAGGATGATACTGGGAATCGATTCTTGGCGTAGTCTGCAACACAATTGGGAATCGCACCCAGCCTCGTTGCATTGTGCCTCAAGAATGGTCGACCATCATTTGAGAAGTATGGGATAGACTGGAAGCCTTGTTTGTTACCGGTCAACTTGTGAAAGCATGCAGATCGAAGAGGGATAGCACGTACATGTGCACATGCCCGTATGGCAACACATGGCTGACGGGGGGCAAAAATGAACTAGAGATTATACATACAAGAGTCGGAATAAAGTATTTTTTAGCAATAGAGGTAATGAGAGAACAGGTACAGGACTATTGTGCAACAAGATAGACACAAAATGCTGGAGTAACTCAGCGGGACAGGCAGCATCTCAGGAGAGAAGGAATGTGTGACATTTCAGGTCGAGACCCTTCGTTCCGAAAAACTTCACCCATTCCTTCTCTCTAGAGATGCTGCCTGGCCCGCTGAGTTACTCCAGCATTTTTGTTGTTTATCTTCAGTGTAAACCAGCGTCTGCAGTTCCTTCCTGCAGTAATGTGCAACAGTCCCACTAGAGGTGACTGCAATTACAGGGTGAGAAATTGACCATAATAATTTTAGATCTGGTTATTCATAATGGAAAAGATTGTTATTAAAGCAAAGAGTGAAAGTACTCAGCAGCTTAAGGCAGCATTTGTGAAAAGAGAATGAGAGTTAACATTTCAGGTTCATTAAATTTCCACAAGAACTAGGAAAAGTTAGAAGTAATAAAAGTCATGTACATGAAACATTAGCACCAAAACCACAGACAATGCCTAGCAATTTCCAACATTTTCCATTTGTATTTCATATATATTGCATGTGCATTAATGTATTTTATCCTTCTTCAATATTTAAATTATAAATTATGGAAAAATTGATTATTTTTTCGACCTCTCTGTCTGAAAGGAATATAAAAGAATGGATCGACTTGGCTTTAATTCACTGGAATTTAGAAGGATGAGAGGATTAGAAACATCTAAAATTCTTAAGGGATTGGACAGGCTTGATGCAGGAAAAATGTTCCCGATGTTGGGGAAAGTCCAGAACCAGGGGTCACAGTTTAAGAATAAGGGGTAGGCCATTTAGGACTGAGATGAGGAAAAATGTCTTCACCCAGAGAGTTGTGAATCTGTGGAATTCTCTGGCACAGAAGGCAGTGGAGGCCAATTCACTGGATGTTTTCTATAAAGAGATATAGCTCTTAGGGCTAATAGAATCAAGGGATATGGGGAGTAAACAGGAGTGTGATACTGATTTTGGATGATCAGCCTTGATTGTATTGAATGGCAGTGCTGGCTCAAAGGGCTGAATGGCCTAGTCCTGCTCCTATTTTCTATGTTTCACCAGGGAAGAATTATGGGGGTGGGAAAATGAAGTGCATTTCCTGAGATCACATTGGGTTTCCATGTTTCTATAATATAACAGTCAAATTTTGTTCCTTAAAAAGGTTTGGATTCACCAGTAACTCCTTGTCCTGGAAGGGCCCATTGGGTTTATTTCTGTCCAGGGCACCACTTCTGGAGGATCGGTGACTTGTAGCAGGAGTGCAGCTTGGCATTATGCGGCCAGTCTGGGCAGAATATTGAGTTGCTCGTCTTTCCTCCGTCTGACAAAACAAAAGGAAACATTGCCGTGATTGTTCTTCCAGTGAGCTACACCTAGCTCTGTATCTTTGGACACGGTCTACCACGGAGCACTGAGATTTGTTACTAATTTTAAAACCCTCACGCACCACTGCTCTTTGTATGCTCAAGTTGGATGGTTTGCCCTGTCCACCCGCAGACTCCATCATTGGCATATCCTTATTTATAAGGCTATCCTCGGTGTTCTTCCTTCATACCTGCAGAAGTATGTAATTCGAAAAAGCACAGGAACTTATCAGCTCCGCTCTGAGGACTTGTTCTTACTAACTGTACCTAAAGTCCGTACTGAACTGAGGAAAAGGGCATTTAGTTATGCTGCTCTCCTCGCATGGAACCAGCTGCAGAATGAACTGAAACTTAAGGAGCTGGTTTCTATAAACAGATTTAAATCCCTTCTTAATGATGTTGAAGCGGGCTCTTCTGTCTGTACATGCTTTGTTTGATGATGTTCTGACTGTGACTCTATTTATATGTTCTCTGTTGTTTTTAAATTATTGTCTGTAACTGTGGAACTGTGCTGCTGCCTGTCTTGGCCAGGACTCTCTTGTAAAAGAGATTTTTAATCTCAATGAGACTTCTCCTGGTTAAATAAAGGTTAAATAAAAAAAATAAAAAATAAAAATCTTCCAAAAACGAAAGTTTTGCTTCAAGTACATGTTTGTACATTCTCCCCGTGACTTGCGTGGGTTTACTCAGAGAACTTCGATTTCCTCTCACACACTCCAAAGACGACAGGTTTGTAGGTTAATTGTCTTGGTAGAAAAACAATGTCAAGATTGTCCCTAGTGCAGGATAGTGTTAAGGTTCGGGGATCGTAGGTCGGTGCAGACGCAGTGGGCCGAAGGGCCTATAATTAGCGAGGAGGTACAGAATTATGACATTGAGAACGGAGACGAGGAAACACTTTTTCTCACAGAGAGTGGTGAGTCTGTGGAATTCTCTGCCTCAGAGGGCAGTGGAGCCAGGTTCTCTGGAAGCTTTCAAGAGAGAGCTAGATAGGGCTCTTAAAAATAGCAGAGTCAGGGGATATGGGGAGAAGGCAGGAACGGGGTACTGATTGGGGATGATCAGCCATGATCACATTGAATGGCGGTGCTGGCTCGAAGGGCTGAATGGCCAACTCCTGCACCTATTGTCTATTGTCTATTGTCTATTGACATAAATGGAATTCTCTCCTTCAGTCTCGACCCGAAACGTCACCCATTCCTTCTCTCCAGAGATGCTGCCTGTCCCACTGAGTTACTCCAGCATTTTGTGTCTATCCCTTCTCCTTAACAGCAAGGAAGGCAGCAAAAAGGAAATCTAGGAGCACTGGTGAATTTACCACATCAGTCACCACCTAGGAACAGTTCTTCCGCTATTTAAGCATACGAAAAGAAAGTGTCTTATACAAAAACAGAGCAATAAATGCAGGTATTTTGCAAAACCGCTATCACTAATGAGAGGTGTGCTGACCTTTTTTTGTTCAGGCTGTTCAGGTGCAAGGAAACAGGCTTTAGAGCTAAATTCTCTCAGTTCGTCTCGCCACGCTTCCGACAATGGTGCTGAAATAAAAAATGTTTTTCTTCTCAGATTAATAAACAACATGAAATAATGCCCAATACCTTTATTCCAAATAATGCCTTATTATAGAGTGAAGTACCATTCATTCATTCATTCATTCATTCATTCATTCATTCATTCATTCATTCATTCATTCATTCATTCATAATGCCTAAATAAATAACGTCCGGCATGCTTCAATATTAAAGTTTTTTCCAAAAATGTTGATCCATTCAAAAATATCAATAGAAGATGATAATTTGAAGGAATACTTTGATCCTCAAGGTATGTTTTAAAAGTGGAGACATAGGAATCTGAAGATGTTGGAATCTTTCTTTTAGTCCGAAGAAGGGTCAGAGCCTGAGATGTCTTCTGTCCATTCCCTCCATAGATGTTGCCTGATCCGCCGAGTTCCTCCTTCATGTTGCTTTTTGTTATATTTTAAAGGTACATTTCAAAATATCTAATTAACAGACAGTGGGGGATAATCTTGAGCTATTACAAATGTTCTACATTCTCTGAAAATGCTCTAGCAGAAGACCAGTATTAAATAGCTGGAGAAAAGCAAATTCAAAGCTAGCTTCCATGTAGCTATATGGACATACAGTGACAGCTTGAATTGATAGCATCATTCATATGTCAAATTATTTTGCAAGGATGTCTCCAAACAGAATCTGATACTGCACCTCAGCATTTTATTGAGTGGCCAAATGAAATGTCTATGGGGCTAGGGACTGTCTGAAAGAATGGGGGTTGGGGGATGCTTATCATAGAATGGTTGCAGCACAAGAGGAGATCATTCGGCCCATCATGTCCATGTCGGCTCAGTTCCAAACTAACTCTTCAATTCCTCACACTGGCCTTTATGGTCTTCCAATTTTTTTCATCTCAAATGATATATCCAATTATTATTTTAAAGCTCTCTGTCTCTACCACATCTCCAGGTAGTGTGATTCAATTTCCTACAGCATGATACACCACTCTTAATTCTCTCCATTTTTTGTTAAATGTATAACCTCTTGTCTTCGACTTCTCTGCCATAGAAACCAGTCAACCTCCATCCTCTCTGTCCAGAACTGTATCATTTTCTACAGTTCTATCAAATTTCTGGCTGCCTTTTCTTCAACAAAAACCGTCCTTGCTTCTCTGTTCTAAGTTTCTAACATGTTCCTGTGCTGGATGTTTCTATGTTCTAAATCTTAACTCTCGTAGATATCCTTCCACCTGTGACAAGTTCCAATCCACAAAAGGCATATAAAAACTCTATTTTTGTTTCTAATTTGCTTTCAGTCCTTTTAGGCTCTCATTAAGTTCTTTGTTCACAAGTTCATAAGTCATAGGAGCAGAATTAAGCTATTCAGCCCATTGAGTCTGCTCCGCCATTCAATCATGGTTGATAGATCTCTCCCTCTCAACCCCATTCTCCTGCCTTCTCCCTGCAACCATTGACATCCTTTCTAATCAATAACCTGCCATTCTCTACTTTCATAATATCGCTATCCCGTCACCGTCGCTGGGTCAAAGTCCTGCAACCCCCTCCCTGTCAGCACCGTGGGTCTTCCCGCACCTCAAGGACCATGGTGGTCCAAGAAGGCAGCTCCCCGCCAAAACCACCCCAAGGACAAATGGGGAGGGGTGGTTAAACTGATGATAGACACAAAAAGCTGGTGTAACTCAGCGGGACAGGCAGCATCTCTGGAGAGAAGGAATGGGTGACGTTTCTTAATGCGCGCTCAGCCTGAGAATACCATATCCCTTCGACGGATAAAAAAACAAGAAGGAAACTTAAGATTTAGAAGATTAAGGAAATTAAATTCACACAGCACGAAACCAGACCACTCCTTGTTGGCCTTGTTGTCGCCCAGTATGCATTAAAATAACACTGACAAAACATACCTAGAGCGGGCTTTGGGATATTTACATCACCAAAGGCATTACATTGGAAAATACTGATGGGCAGTCCAAGTCTTCCCATGATTGTAGTTGGAAATTGGCTCTTTATCAATGGATGTGGAGAAAGAGGAGTGTTGCCATGCCAGTCGTCATTTACTGTGCAAACAGGCATCCCATTGAGTCCTGTGAAAAGAAAAGATTTGAAAAGGGTACATCTAATTTTTGTAATTGTATTTACTGCTGTTGGGTTTGGAGATATGGGATGCAATTCTTTGGCTCAACACATGAGCAATAATGTCTCACATGTAAACATTGGCATCAACATTTTTAACTCGAATTTTTTAATTCAAAATTAAATTGGACCAAGAAACTGACTGGGAAATTGACATAATTCTATTTCAGTAGAAATAATTAGTAGAAGATCTCTCCATCATAGGCTTCAGAATGACAACTTCAGGTGGTCATAGAGATACTGGGCAAGATCATGTTAATGGCAAATCAGCAGTTCTGTATAGAATAGATGGCTTATCACTAAATCTATGACATTTTGTAGAACAAGGAACTGCAGGTGCTGGTTTAAAAAAACCCACAAAGTGCTGGAGTAATTCTGCAGCACTCTTGAGAACATGAATAGGAGATGTTTTTGGTCCGTACTATCTTTCAGATTGATTGTGCATTTGGGGAAGGAAGCTAGAAGAGAGGAGATACAGGACAAAGCCAAGTAGCTAATAGGTGGATACAGGTGAGGGGGATGTCGATAGGCAGATTGAAGAGTTGCGAATTGTGAAATTCGAGGAAGTAATGTAGGTGGAAGGAGACGTTTCAGGTTGAGACCTTTCATCAGACTGAGAGTCAGGGAGGGGAACACTAGATGTATGGGAAGGTACAGGACCAGGTTTTGTACATGCATGATCTCCAGAGATGCTGCCTATCCCAATGAGTTACTCCAGAACCATGTGGCTTTTCGAGGGCATTCAGTAATATGCTGAGCAGCAGGCTTGTTTGCTTAAATTCTAATTACTATTATTTTTTTTAATTAATGTGTGTGATTTCAGAAGAATTAATTTTTTTCACTTTTGCAAACTTTTATTTAGATACATTTTGGCTTTCTAAATGTTTCGGATCTGTTGGAAGGTCACCAGGGCAGAACATGGGTCGAAACAAATGGCTGGAGTAACTCAGCAGGACAGGCGGCATCTCTGGAGAGAAGAAATGGGTGACGTTTCAGAAGGGCCTCGACCCGAAACGTCACACATTCCTTCTCTCCAGAGGTGCTGCCTGCCTCGCTGAGTTATTCCAGCTTTTTGTGTTTATCTTCGGTTTAAACCAGCATCTGCAGTTCCTTCCCACTGAATCTGGAAGAGCGAATGGGCAGGATATGACAAATTGAATGTCTGCTTTCTAAATGTTTCTGATCTGTTAGAAGGCCATCAGGGTAGTACATGGGTGGGAGCCCAGCTTCAGCATTCTGTAGTTGTCACCTCTTGCTCTATCTTGGGGTTCGATTGCAACAGTAAATGCAGCAGATATTGGGAGCCATGTGACTGCAAAGCCAGTAACAATAGACAATAGGTGCAGGAATAGGCCATTCAGCCCTTCGAGCCAGCACCGCCATTCAATGTGATCATGGCTGATCATCCCCAATCAGTACCCCCGTTCCTGCCTTCTCCCCATATCCCCTGACTCCGCTATCTTTAAGAGCCCTATCTAGTTCTCTCTTGACAGCATCCAGAGAACCTGCCTCCACCGCCCACTGAGGCAGAGAATTCCACAGACTCATCACTCTCTGTGAGAAAAAGTGTTTCCTCGTCTCCGTTCTAAATGGCTTACTCCTTATTCTTAAACTGTGGCCCCTGGTTCTGGACTCCCCCAACATCGGGAACATGTTTCCTGCCTCTAGCGTATCCAAACCCTTAACAACCTTTTGCCATCTGAACTAACATTTTGGAAATACTCAGATCTCCATTGTTCACCGTATATTACTTTAACGGTAAAATCTTATCACTGCACTACAGACTCAGCTCAAATATTCAGCTATTCATTCTTTTTGCCATTTCATAGAACATGTAAAAATAAAGCACGAGAACAGGCCTTTCGGCCCATTATATCTGTGCTGAATATGATACCAAGAACAACTGTTTTCTGCCTACACATAATCCATATTCCTCTATTCACTCTGTATCCATTGCCTATTCAAGAGATGTGTAGGAAAGAACTGCAGATGCTGGTTTAAACACAAGATAGACACAAAAAGCCAGAGTAACTCAGCAGGTCAGACGTCATCTCTGGAGAACTAGACTCATACCTGACACTGCCTCCACCTCCATCCACAGCAGCGCGTGACAGAGACTCACCACCATCGGTGTAAAAACTTCTCCTTTAAACTTTGCACCTAACTGGCCCCACAGCAGAAGTGTCCATGTCGTGGGGCTGGAAACTGGAAGTATCCCGAGCTAATTCTGCCACCACCATCATTCATTGCGACAAGTGATGGCTCCCACTGATTGTCGCCGGAAGCTTGCCTCCTTTTCAGGACGGACGATGACAGCAAGGCCAACATTTGTAACAAGATGGACTCGAAAAGAAGAAGATGCCCCTAACTTCTGTAAGTTATGCCCTCCAGTATTTGGATCTTCCGTCCCAGGAAAAAGGTTCTACCCTGCATTTCATTTACAGTTAAACAAGGTGTCAGAGAGTAATTGTGGGATCACATGTCCAAAAACAACTCCTCACTGGTGTAGGACCTCCCTCAATCTAGGAAGGGGGCTCACTTTGAAGAAAGCGCAATATAATTGCAGACATTGAACTGGGGAGGTGCGAGGGAATGACAGAAGCAGAAGGCAGGATGCTCGGAGTCGGTCAATCTATGTTTACACGCTCCCAATCCGTGTATTATCCTGTTATGTGTTTCATACTTTTTATGACATCTTTTACGTTTGAATATGTAATCATATTCAGAATTATCTAAATGAACCCAAGTATTTCAGCGTATATCAGCTTAATGAACCCAAGTATAAATCAGCTTGATGAACCAAGATGAAACGCAATCCATCCGCGCCAACCAATATCCAACATTTCGATACAATAACTAATTAGAGCAATCTTAACAAACTCCTTGGCCACATCTCATTCATTTCTCATGTCTCTCATGGCTCAATGGACACAATAAGCTTTTATCCATTTATATTCTCTGATTTTTGATAGGTACAAGTTATAACACCAACAATGATGTTGAAGCATTTGTATATACCAGATTAAAAAACATTTGAAAAGGTCTGTGCCCCTGTCCCACTTAGGAAACCTGAACGGAAACCTCTGGACCCAAGGTTTCCGTGCGGTTCCCGGTTGCGATGCTAGTTGAAGGTGGTTGCCGGAGGTTGCAGGTAGTGGAAGGTAAGACCTTCCACTACCTGCAACCTCCGGCAACCACCTGCAACCTCCGGCAACCACCTTCAGCTAGCATCGCAATTGGCTTCGACTAAAAAATTACCCATTTTTAAAATGGCAACCTATTTTTAGTCGTGGCCGGTTTTGAATTTTTTGAAATAATCACCAGAACATAGAAGAAGTGGAAACCACTTTCAACCATTAGGGAGACTGACAAAAACCTCCGGGAACCGCACGGAAACCTTGGGTGGGGCGCAAAGTCTCCAGAGGTTTCCGTTCAGGTTTCCTAAGTGGGACAGGGGCATAATAGTGCACGAGTATTGAAAATGGAATGGGATAAGAGATACTCCTACAATTGGGAGCCAAATCTAATAGGTTTTTCTCTGTGCAATAAGAAATAAAATTTGATGTGGTCGTGAAGAGGAATATTCTAAAATCATATGAAATTATTCTGAATATGATGATTTATGCCGACATAATTATTTCTGGATCAGTTCAGTAAAGAAGGGAAAGTGCTTTGTTCAACCATATCTGCATGGTGAAAGAAGGCAAATAATTGATTAATAGAAGGTCTTACCATTGATATGTGTTACTCGATGAGGGTGAGGATTATGCCTTGAGAAAAAGGAGTGGTGGCTCAGCACTCCAAAGCGCATGCTGTTGTTTGATTGTGGCCTCTCAGCACCGAGACTGAAGCGTAGCAGTGAATTAAGAGGCATCGAGCCTGATTTCCTTGTCACCGTAGGCTCTTGCTTGCTTTTGAATGGATCGAGGACTGGTTGACCTAATTTCTCCATGGTTTCCTTCACTGATGTCTTCCCATTGCTTTCAGAAGGATATAGAGCCATTAAGAAATAATGTTAGAAAGGTCTGAAGAAGACTCACATCACTGGCATATTTGAATTTGTTTTATAGAAGAGCAAAATTCACATGTCATCTAGTTGAGAAAATCATTTGAGATTTGACTTACCTCATCCCTGTTTGCAACTCACTTCATGGAATTGTCAATCCCTTTCTCTGAATCTTCCTCCTGTTTGTTCTACACTTGTCTGTGATCTATCTATTATCCCAGTTTTCATTGCTGCATCATAGATGGCTATTCTTTTAGCTGCGTAGAATCTAAGTGCTAAACGTCCCTATCTCTCTACTTCCCTTTCTATTACAATGTGTTTTTTTGTTTTTTTTCGCCCATTGACCAAGCCTCTAATATTTCTTTTCAATATCAGCCTGTGATTGCCTTTAATAATAACAGTAATAATTTGTACATAAAAAGTTGTATTTATGTAATGCTTTTAAAATGGTAAAAAAATTCACCCAGGAATAACATGAATCAGAATGCATGCAGTGAGCATGGCAGCATTTTCTGCTCTTCAGAAGATAGTAGTGAGCTACTTTCTTAAACTGTAGAAGTGTTTCTGATAAGCATACTCCCAAGGGTTGTAAATGTTGCATCTAATATTTTGATAATAAGGAACAGTGATATATTTCCAAGTCAGGGCAGTGAGTGATTGGAAAGGCAATCTCCAATTGCAGTGACCACAGTATTTAAGGTGTTGGTTGCACTGACAATCAAACAGTTATACCCTGTCATTAAGCTTCTTGACTGGTGTTGCTTCTGCACTTACCTCTTGATTCCCCAACCATTCACCATGTATAAGGCTCACGTGTAGAGAGCCACATAACTCTCTTAACTTGAGCCTTAAAGATGGTGAAAGGTTGAGTCACTTGCTGCAGGATACCCAACCTCTAAGCTGTTCTTATAGCCACAGTCTTCATGTCACTAGTCCATTTGCTCCTAGTCAGTGGTGACTCCCAGGATGTTGATGGTAGAGAGCCAGTGAAGACAATGGCAAGAGTCAAGAGTGTTTTATTGTCATGTGTCCCAGATAGAACAATGACATTCTTACTTGCAGCAGCGCAACAGAATGTGTAAACATAGTGCACTGTAAACAATATAATAAACGCGAGAGAGAAAAAAAGTTCAGTGTGTGTACATTGAACATTGAACAAACATTAAGGGTAGATGACTAGACTCTCTTGCACTTGTATAGAACAGATGATGCTTCAAGATAAACCCAAAATGCTGGAGTAACTCGGCAGGACAGGCAGCATCTCTGGAGAGAAGGAATGGTGACATTTAGGGTAGAGATATTTCTTTGGTATAAACCAGCATCTGCAGTCCCTTCCTACTGACTTTGTAATGCTCGGGGTCTTTGCGGGACACTGAAGTGGATCATCCACCCAGCATATCCGTGTGAATAATGATTGCAAATGTTTCATTCTTGTTTTAAGCTCAGCCCTAGTAATGTTGAGGTTAGGGATGTTAGCAAAATCTCTTTCTCACTTTCTCATTCCCAACGAGAGTTAGCAAGGATCAGAATTTTGAGCTGAACTGTTAAGGGCCGTCGGAGGCCGTAGAAGTCAGTGGATATTCATAGCGGCTCGTTATGCCGGACGTAGGTACTCGGGGCTATTTTTTTACTCGTGAACATTTTTCATCGGGCCGAATAAACGTCCCGACTTACCTGATGCGCCGAGTACCTACGGCTGGCATAACGAGCCGCTACGAAATATCCATGGACTCCTACGACCTCCGACGAACTCGGAACAAACATTCTGCGAGTTTGAAAACTCGGGAGAATTCGTGAATAACTCGGGAAAGTGGGACAGGCCCTTTAGTTGGTGAATCACTCCCTCTGCTGCTTGTGCTATTTAGTATGCACGTGGCATAGTGTTCCAGCTTTTCCAATTTGGCACGTTATTATTCGATACCTTTTGTGCTGCTCCCAGCATGCCAGTCTGCTTTCTTCAATGCACGCCCTGCGTTGATAATCATGATAGAGTGATGGCTAGAGTGGGCCACAGGATTGCAACCTATATGGGAACACAATTCTGTGCTGGTGTTACCCCACAGCATAGCATGATGCCCAAATATGAGCTGCCACATAGTTTCACAGAATGCAAAAGAGTGTGACCTTGTCTAGTAAAGACAGAACTTTTCCTTCACAAGGAGTTTGCGGTGTCATAAAAGGAGAATCGTGTAAGGATGTATAATCAAGAATATGTAGGAAGGAACTGTAGATGCTGGTTTAAACCGAAGATAGACACAAAAAGCTGCAGTAACTCAGCGGGGCAGGCAGCATCTCTGGAGAGAAGGAATGGGTGACGTTTTGGGTCGAGACCCTTCTTCAGACTGGTTAGGGATAAGGGAAATGAGAGATATAGACGATGATGTGGAGAGATAAAGAACAATGAATAAAAGATATGCAAATAAGTAACAATGATAAAGCAAACAGGCCATTGTTAGTTGTTTGTAGGGTGAAAACAAGAAGCTAGTGTGACTTGGGTGGGGGAGGTGATAGAGAGAGAGGGAATGCCGGGGCTACTTGGCGTGAGAGAAATCAATATTCACACCACTCATATAATATTCATATAATCAAGAATGTTCTTTTAAAAGTAGAATCATAGCCTAACCAAGAGCCAACCAGGCCAGAAGGCAGACAGCTTGAGGGATTGGAACAGTGTGAGTTAGGACAAGGGCAAAGGAGTTTTTTTATGATCTCAGTTTTATAAAATTGAGACAAAAATCGTTCCGTCTGGAGAAGGGTCTAGACTCGAAACGTCACCTATCCATGTGTTCCTGGCTGTTGAGTTACTCCAGCATTTTGTGACTTTCCATCGACAGATAATACATGGATTGAACAAGTTTGGTGGGATATGGACCAAACGCAGGTAGGTGGGACACTATAGTGTAGCTGGGACATGTTGGCCGGCGTGGGCAAGTTGGACCGACGGGCTAGTTTCCACACTGTATTGCTCTGTGACTATGACTAATAATGTGTACGTAACCATGAGCTAAGGCAGGGGCAGAATCAGGCAACATTACGGAGAGGGAATCAAGAAAAGTAAGTCACACTGAATGAATTCATTTAATTTTCAAATAACCAACTGTGCTCCAGTTTATTTGAGTACTGCTGAATTTGATCAGTTAAAAAATGGACTGCTAGTTAACGAGGGGCGAGGGTGGGGTGATCAAAGGGTTGATCAGAGATTGGGTTTAAAGGCCGAACTTAAAATAGGGGGAATGAGGTTTATGTTCATAGATCATAGGGGAAGAATTAGGCCATTCAGCCCATCGAGTCTACTCCACCATTCAATCATGGCTGATCTATTTTTCCCTCTCAACCTCATTCTCCTGCCCTCCCCCCATAACCTTTGAAACCCGTACTAATCAAGAAATTGATATATTGATATCAATTTGTAAGATTTTGGACTAAGGCACTCGAGGAACAGGCATCAAGTGGGCAGGAAAGGAAATGGAGATACACAAGAGATTTTTGTTGTCATGTGAACCAAAATACTTTACCTTTATTGGACAATGGAAGGCAATAAAAATATTATAAATGCACATGTAGAGTCAGTGAAAAAATGGCTCTTTTGTTCAGCAACTTTAAAGATAAATCCTAGTCAGTGCGCTGAGAACTAAACGGAACATTCTGATTAAATTCATCAGACCGTGAGGAGTTGTTTCAGAAATCACTTTACCAGGTTAAATTCCTTTGTAAACACTGCAGAGAAAGAAGAAAACTAAGTTGCTTAATTGTAGTACACTGTACTTACTCTTGTTCAGATTTGAATGGTGGAACGTCACTCATTGCAGCTGTCATTATGAGAATTCTTCACACTTAAAGCGAGGCACAAAGAAAGAACAATAATAATAGTAAGTGAACATAGCACGGCCAAAGCAAATCAATTTAAACGCAGTAATTTATTTGACAACAATAATCAATTGCGCAAATACATCCTTGTGCAAGATGAAATCTCACAAAGCAATGTGTTTGAAAATAGACAGGATTTCAGTCCAGTCATTACCACAATGATGGTCCACGGGAGGAAGGAAGGCAGTAATTTAGAACCAGGGGTGGAGGGACAGGGAACAGAGTGAAATGAACACAGCATAGACAACAATTCCTCAGTAGCAAATCTCAAGTTGCAATCATACCAGCATAGTAGCACAATGTTCCACCTCGTATTTGAAACACAGATTAAATCTTTCTATATTATAGCCTCGGGCACCTATCACAGCTGAAAGTGTTCTAATGCCTTTATTAATGCTCAGATTTTGCCAGATATTCAAGACAGGTCCCAACTACTGCTGATAAACACAAAAAGCTGGAGGAGCTCAGTAACTCCCAACTACTGCTGGTAATTGCTGCTACTGCTAATAGTGGAGGAACTCCGAACTACTGCTGTCGAAAAGATGCTCAATGAAATCAAACACGATTGATGGCAGATTTTATGGATTACATACTTTCATAGGTAATCTGGGCAGTACTCTTGGGAATACATTCACACATTCCTGTACACCAAAACATAGTGAATTTATTCCCAACTGGGTATTTTTATCCATGTTAACATGGGTGGCAAAGGTATTTTATGAGCACTACATTGTCTCAGCTATAATTGAAATCAACATGACTTAACACGAGTGCAGAAGGGTCTCGAACCGAAACATCACTCATTCCTTCTCTCTAGAAATGCTGCCTGCCCCGCTGAGTTACTCCAGAATTTACAGACTGGTGACAAAGATGCACTGGATAGACTCGGTTTGTACTCGCTAGAATTTAGGAGATTGAGGGGGGATCTTATAGAAACTTACAAAATTCTTAATGGGTTGGACAGGCTAGATGCAGGAAGATTGTTCCCGATGTTGGGGAAGTCCAGGACAAGGGGTCACACCTTAAGGATAGAAGGGAAATCCTTTAGGACCGAGATGAGAAAAACATTTTTCACACAGAGAATCCCTAGAACTCTCTGCCACAGAAGGTAGTTGAGGCCAGTTCATTGGCTAAATTTAAGAGGGAGTTAGATGTGGCCCTTGTGGCGAAAGGGATCAGGGGGTATGGAGAGAAGGCTGGTACGGGATACTGAGTTGGATGATCAGCCATGATCATATTGAATGGCAGTGCAGGCTCGAAGGGCCGAATGGCCTACTCCTGCACCTATGTTCTATGTTTCTATGTTTCTATGTAAAACTTCCCATGTATTGCTTAAAATTATGTATTAATGAAACATTCCTACATCTGTGGTGAGGTTTCACTGATAAGATATTCCATGTATTAGAAAATATTTCCCTCAGTGGTAAATCTACGAACTGAAATGCATGACTATCAATAATATTGAGATGAAAAATGATCATTAAGAAATATAAATATAATATGGAATATAATTTGAGTATTGAAAAAAGCAGTTTTTTAAAACTAGCTGAATTTTCCCATTAGTTGCCTATTAAGTGTGTTTGAGAAAGCTAGGACTCATAGTTAATAATTAAAGTACCCTTTTAATCATATTGTTTTCCCCTTTAGTTTTTCTTCTCTAAATCCACTTTATTTTATATACTTGCTTTGATTCTTATATACCTTTCTTTCCGTTATACTTCTCTTTATTTCTCTGTCCGTTCATTTAGTTCTTGTTGGCTTCGCTGCGCAGTTATCAGCTTGGACTTCCAGAATGTTGATCATGAGTTATGTTCACGCTGAAGTGTACAAGAGAAAGGTTAATTGAGAAAACATATTGTGAACTATTTGCCTCCAGGTGGGTTTGGTCTAATGATCTTCACACTGTTCTCTTTGTGCTAAAGCATTTAACAAGCTGGGGGAAATATTCCAAATTCCCTTTCACACCTGTTTTGTAGGTGTTCACCTTCACTACATTATTTGATGCACTTCAGATTTGAGCTCGTGTAATGTACGTAGCGGGTACGTAGGAGTTCGTGGATGTCACGTAGCGGCTCGTACGAGTAACGGTAGGTACTCGGGAAATCCGGTAAACTCGTGACGTTTTTTCAACACTGTTAAAAATGTCCACGAGTAAAAAAATACTCGTGATGAAAAAAATGGTTACTTTTTACTCGTACGAGCCCCTAGGTACCTGCTACGTACATTACATGAGCCCGAATCAGGGGAGAACTCGGGAGAACTCTTGAATTACCTCGTACAGTGGGACAGGCCCTTTACTCCAATATTTTGTGTCTACCTTCCATATATACCAACATATTGCTTGCATCCATTTACAATCTATTGATCTGCCATAATGCTCAAGCATCAGAGCAATGATGCTAACTATGGAGATACTTCATTCTCTCAGATGTGGAGTTTATATTGGTCGGTTTTGTTTTTGTTTTTTTGGGGGGTTTTTGGTTTTTTTTTTCCCTTTTTCCTTCCTCCCACAATATGTAATATGTGAAAGAATATGCGATTCTGTTTCATTCTGTCTGTAGTTTGTTTGTTTGTTTGTTTTTTGCACAAAGTCCGCGAGCATTGCCACTTTTCATTTCACTGCACATCTCGTATGCGTATGTGACGAATAAACTTGACTTGACTTGACTTGACTTGGTCGGTGCGGACTCGATGGTTCCATGTTGTATATCTAAACTAAATTAAACTAATAAAAGGCCTTTGGATTTTCTTTAATCCAACTCTACAATTACATTTCGTGATCCCCTCTGCCCTTTCTAATCTCCTGCTCGAGTTCTTTGATGCCCGCTTTGTCTTCCTGAAACACCCTGACTGATTTAATCTTTCGAAACCTTACATACATATCCGTTTTCTTTTTGACCAAATGTTTAAATTTGCTGAAAATTCTTGTCGAGGGTAAATCTACATCCATTTATCAATGATTTATCTTTCCTGCCACTACATGAGTTAGTGGCTTTTAATGAGTTATGGGTGACAGAGCAAACAAAAACGAAATGTGTTTTAGGTGTGGGAAACCAAAACACTAACAGAAGCTATAAATACTTTACAAGTCAGTGGTGTTTGTGCACTGTCTAATGGAATTGAGATCATTATCAAGATCCACTGAAACAGCTTAGAAGGTTTTACGATATTCAGACATGAACCAAAAGCATGTTATTAATGTTGCGCTTCTTGAATTAGCCAGGATAATGAACAAAAACTTCCCACCAGTTTTCATTGAAAAGACTGAAAAAAGAAAAATTTCAGCAGTAGCAAAAAGTGAAATGGGATGTTAAACAACCAAGAAAGAAAGAAATTATTTATTGGAGGGGAAAACTGTAACATTGATGAACAAAAGTCTAGTTTGTACATTGAATGAAACTAGAATATAAAAAATATTGATAAGCAATATTGAGAAGCAAAATAGAGAACTGCAATTCCGCACTTCAAATGAAATCTTGATTATACAGTTCTAAACCTAATAGAAACATAGAAAATAGGTGCAGGAGTAGGCCATTCGGCCCTTCAAGGCTGCACCGCCGTTCAATATGATCATGGCTGACCATCCAACTCAGTATCCTGTACCTGCCTTCTCTCCAAACCCCCTGATCCCTTTAGCCACAAGGCCCACATCTAACTCCCTCTTAAATATAGTCAATGAACAGGCCTCAACTACCTTCTGTGTTGATGGAAGAAAAATACAAATAGTTTCATAAAACATTAGATGATAAAACATTGGCAAATGGCAATTACAAGAGAAACTATTTTCGATAAATATCTGGAAGGAAAATTGTTTACCCAACCAGACTGACATTTTTGAAAGAAAGAGGACCAATAAAATAAAATTGCAGAAGGTGCAATTTAAGAAGAGATCCATGGAAAAGCATAGAGTGTGTGGTAGAGAGTGAAACCACATAACTGATTGAATGATGAGTACAAACAGGATCAGGAAATTTCTCACAATAACAGGAAGAGGGTAGTCATTCCCAACAAGGTCATCATTTGCAGAAATGATTTACACTCAGAAAAGACATGGAGGGTGGGGGGAAAGCAACTTGTGATAAATAAGCAAAAAGTTACAAACTACAAAGAGATGAATTTAATGTTAGCAAAGCAAATGGATATGGGTATGAAATATGCAATTAAAATAAGGAGATTCATTACCAAGGAGACACAACACCCTGGCCAAGCTTTCACTTCACTCTGATCATCGGGAAGAAGGTGCGGGTGGATGTAAACCGTGATCTCCAGGTTCAAGAATAGCTTCTTCCCAATAACCATTAGGCTCTTGAACGTGTTGTGGGAAGGAACTGCAGATGCTGGTTTACACCGAGAATAGACACAAAATACTGGAACAACTCAGCAGGACAGGCAGCATCTCTGGATAGAAGGAATGGGTGACTTTTCGGGTTGAGACCCTTCTTCAAACTGAATCAGGGGAGAGGGAGATACAGAGATGAGGAAGAGGCTCGTGAACATAACAAACACTAACTAAACCCTCTCTTGGTTGCACTAAACACTTTGTGCTTGTTGCAATCATATTGGAGTTTTAATGAATTTAATTTTTGGTTTATTATGCTATCTATAAACTGTGTCTGTAGGCCTGTTATGCTGCAAGTATATTTCATTGTTCATTTTTGGTACATATGATAATTAAAAACCATTGCCTTGTCTTGGATATAATTCATACCAATGACAAAACATGTAGAGAGAGAGAGAGACAGAGAGAGAGACAGAGACAGAGAGAGAGACAGAGACAGAGACTGAGACAGAGACAGAGTGAGAGACAGAGAGAGAGAGGGACAGACAGAGAGAGACAGAGAGAGAAGAGAGAGAGACAGAGAGAGAGAGACAGAGCGAGAGAGACAGAGAGGCAGAGAGAGAGGCAGAGAGACAGACGGAGAGAGAGAGACAGAGAGAGAGACAGAGAGAGAGACAGAGAGAGAGACAGATAGAGAGAGGCAGAGAGAGAGGCAGAGAGAGAGACAGAGAGAGAGACAGAGAGAGAGACAGAGGTGGAGAGAGTGACAGAGACACAGAGAGAGAGAGAGAGAGACAGAGACAGAGAGAGAGACAGAGACGGAGAGACAGAGACAGAGAGAGACAGAGAGAGAGAGAGAGAGACAGAAAGAGAGAGAGAGAGAGAGAGAGAGAGAGAGAGAGAGAGAGAGAGAGAGAGAGAGAGAGAGAGAGAGAGAGAGAGAGAGAGAGAGAGAGAGAGAGAGAGAGAGAGAGAGAGAGAGAGAGAGAGAGAGAGAGAGAGAGAGAGAGAGAGAGAGAGAGATCTCTCTCTCGCTCTCTATCTTCGCTCCTCGCTCTCTCTCTCTCTCTCTCTCTCTCTTACTCTCTCTCTCTCTCCTCTCTCCTCTCTCTTCTCTCTCGCTCATAGAGAGAGAGAGAAAAAAAAAACTAGGTACACCAAGATCAGTCCAAATGTATAATATTGATCATTGAACTAAAAAAGGATATTGCAACTCCTGCAAATATGCAGTAAGGATTGAAACCAGAATTGAGAGCAAAATTACAAAGATTGCTGTTATTTTATTGGAACAAGGTGACGTGATAGAGATTTTTAAATTGATAGTAAGTTTCAACAGTGAAAAATGAGCTCAAGACCAGAATAAAAAGGAGCTTTTAATAGTATAAGCATAAGAGCAGTCCAACTTGGAAATGGGCTGTATCTATGCTTTGGATTTGATGTCATTCACTTATATTCGAACGATCGTAATAAGTGCTTCAAAATAATTTGTAATTTTAGATTATTAGCCACAAAATATAATTAATTTATATTCGGGTCACAGTAGGGGTGTTTATGAAATGATTACTTGGGCTATGTCCTGCTGTTTCAACATGCAGTTCCTTGAGATTATTTTCTCGCTCCAGTCTTTTGTTCAATATTCCTAGAGCTATTTAAGGAAAAATCGACCGATAAGAGACATTTTCCACACAAATGAAAAGTAAAATCATATCTATTATTTCTATCTCCAGATATTTACTCAATGTAATACAATGCATGTTTTAAATCTGATGAAAAATTATCATTGTTGATGACAGTAAACTTAAGCAAAATAATATCAGAAATGATCATCACCCACATTTGACACTTTTGGCTAATGCTACTTATTTTTAACTACATGTTAAAATGTACCATTTCGTTGGTGTTTTCCATGCTGATCCACGGAAAAGTGTTCTATTATGAGCATGGTGAATATAGTTAGGGTGCGAAGCACAACATATAGCACCAATTAGAAGTAACTCACCGGTTACAACTACTATTCCAACATTTTCCTGGATTCTCTTAAAACTTTGTGCCACTTTGTGCACATTGGTGTTCAGTCCAGTTTGTTGGTTTGTTTGTCTTGTGGCTGAATCTAGCTGTAGTTGCTAGGATACACTAATCTGAAAACACCATGTGCGATCAAGTTATAGGACGCAAAGATTAAACACACAGTCAGATGCCGTTGCCTGTATAATTATTATTTTCTCCTATTTTTGAGTTGTTTCCCGTTGGAACATACAGCACACTATTTAAAATCCCTGAACTAATTCTCTGCTTCAAGTAAGGTGCAAATCTTCTGAAAGGGAAGAAAAATGCATTTGCAGTGTGTGCCTTTCATAATTATTGATAACAAATAAGGGCGGCACGGTGGCGCAGCGGTAGAGTTGCTGCCTTACAGCGTTTGCAGAGCCGGAGACCCGGGTTCGATCCCGACTACGCGTGCTATCTGTACGGAGTTTGTACGTTCTCTGAAATCTTCGGTTTCCTCCCACACTCCAAAGACGTACAGGTTTGTATGTTTTTAATATAATAGTGCAACCTAGGATCTGAATGCAGTAGCTGCTTAAAGACACATGCATCTTGTAATTTCCACCCTAAATGTTGTTAATTTCATGAGGCCTAGAGTTATGAAAGAGCAATACATCATTCTTTCAATGTATCAGATTGCTTGTTTTGGATTTTATTAGCATATGGGTTGTGGCTAAGATTTTTTTGGGATACCAGTTCAGATGGCTGGTTGCTTATCTATTTAATTCGGCATTTAATATTCCCAGGTGGAATTCTGAATGAATAGGAACATGAGTTTAAGAGGGGGTGTGCATGAACACTGATACATTGCTCCTCTTGTTTCTCGATCAAAGGTGTGGCAGGCTTCTGAAATCGGTTTGTCAAGGAGGACTCTCTCTAACTTCTACAGGTGCACAGTAGAGAGCATGCTGACCAGTTGCATCGTGGCTTGGTTCGCAACTTGAGCGCCCTGGAAAGGAAAAGACTACAAAAAGTAGTAAACATTGCCCAGTCCATCATCGGCTCTGACCTTCCTTCCATCGAGGGGATTTATCGCAGTCGCTGCCTCAAAAAGGCTGGCAGCATCATCAAAGACCCACACCATCCTGGCCACACACTCATCTCCCTGCTACCTTCAGGTAGAAGGTACAGGAGCCTGAAGACTGCAACAACCAGGTTCAGGAATAGCTACTTCCCCAAAGCCATCAGGCTATTAAACCTGGCTCGGACAAAACTCTGATTATTAATAACCAATTATCTGTTATTTGCACTTTATAATTTTATTTATTCATGTGTGTATATATTTATATTACGGTATATGGACACATTGATCTGTTTTGTAGTCAATGCCTACTATGTTCTGTGTGCTGAAGCAAAGCAAGAATTTCATTGTCCTATCAGGGACACATGACAATAAACTCACTTGAACACTTGAACACTTGAATAGCCTATGTAGTCACTAAATTAGTTCTACACCATCTAGTGGCGGAGTATTTCAACCAACCCAGAAATAATTAAATAGCAGAGGGAAAGGGTGATTTACACGGCAGTACAGCACAGTTATTTAGCTCCTTCAGAGGAGAATTAGCGAACAAAATTTGGGGTGGTAACGACATGGAAACATTTATATTTGGGGGAAAATGATGGTCAGCTAAATGCCAACTCTGATCTATGAGAATAGGAATGGTGAGTGAATGGGTCAATGAAAATTAGTAGATAGACACAAAATACTGGAGTAACTCAGCGGGACAGACGGAATCTCTGGACAGAAGGAATGGGTGATGTTTCCGGTCAAGACTATTCTTCAGAATAGGATGGGAGTAGCAGAGGGGTTCAACTCTATGCAGGGCACTGAATGGTGAGTATGGCAAGACTGTTGGAATAGGCATGTTTAGAGGAAATGAAGGGGTGGGAGATTGCAACCTTCATGTGGCCCGCCCTATTTCGACGAATGCAATCAACCTGGCATGCACAATCAAGTAAGATCAAATAGGAGAAGATGTCCTACAACTTTAGGCTGTGCACGCCATACGCAAGAAGAAAAAGAAGAAGAAGAAATAAAGGCATAGTCAATGGCTTCATCGTCAGTGTGTACCCTCAACAGATATACTAAGAGTAAGAGGGTAGCATTGGAAAGAATAGGTCCCCATAAAGACCAACGTGGCCATCTTTACCTAGAAGCACAAGGAATGGGGGAGAAATTAAATGAATACTTCTTAGCTGTTTTTATTCAGGAGAAGATTGTGGAAGCTGAGGCAGCTCTGAAGCTCTGTGACTCGATCAGCAGAATTATGAATGGTGCAGATAGTTCATCTAAGGTCAAATAGGAATTCAAGGTTATGAACTGTCAAGGTTCAATTAAGGATAGTTACAGGAAATAGGATGGATGAATGAGTTGGTGGTGGAGACTAAAGAGGATGGCTTCAGTCCTCACAATAATTAGTTGGAGAACATTTCTGCTTGTGCATAACAGCATGCCAGACCAAGAATCAACAATTTAGAGACAGCCTGGAGTGGTGAAGGTGCTGGTGGTGAGGAGAGCTGCAGTGTGTTTTTGGCTGACATCACCAAGCAGTTTAGCGTATTTGAAAAATAGGACGTGATCAACAAAGAGAGGTAAAGATTCTGGAGACAGACATAAAAAGCTGGAGTCATTCAGCAAGTCAGGCAGCAGCTCTGGAGAAAAGGAATAGGTGACCTTCCGGGTCGATACCCTTCTTCAGACAAATCTTTCTTCAGAAAGATTCAAGAGCTCGCAGTGGATAAACAAGAATAAGGTGCGGCAATGATACAATACAATTTATTTGTTGTCATTTGTACCTCATTGAGACAATGGAAGATGGTAGGTTTGTTTCAAAGGCTTCAGACAGCAGAACAGCACCGTGGCAGAAAATCGAATGGGGAAATTTATACCTGGAATTATCTGCAGCAACATCGGGTAATGTAAGAGTCAGTGAGGGAAGATGGTTGATCAACCATTTAGTGGAACAGGAGTCAAGAAATGATGGAATCGAGAAAAATATTTAAGTTCAAGATGGGTTATTGATTAGGGATGATCAGTCATGATCAAATGAATGGCGGTGCTGGCTCGAAAGATCGAATGGCCTCCTCCTGCAACTATTTTCTATGTTTCGATGTTTCAGGGATAGGGCAGTGGAGAAACTCAGGAAGTTTAAAGGTATGTGGCAGTGGAAGCTGAACTGATTTAATCAGAAAATTAAGTCTACCTGTTTCTCATGGTTCAATTCTTCACAACTAATCAATTGGAAATGAACTCGCTAAGCCTTACATTACCTAATGTCCCCTAATCTTGCAAGCTGGTGAGTCATTCTTATTTATGCCTTTTTTTCTAAAGACCTGTACTTCTTGAGTAATCCATAAACCACTTGCCACCTGCAGAGAGAGATAGCAACTAATGCACTTGCAAGCAAACTAGGAATTGTTGCGAGGAGAGTGATTTCATGGTTACCTGTATCTTTGGGCAACTAAACCAAAACACGAAAGCACAGACATCTATTTCAAACAAATCCACTTGGATATCGACAAGTGATGATGGTAACAACAGTTTTTTTTTTTTGGCAATTCCACATCCACAAGTTTTTTTTAAGTCAAGAGAATTTATTCAAAATGCACATTAAGCTATATTATGTGTCATTTTGCAGTATTCATAAACATTTAAATTCTCTAAAATTGTGTCCACACTTTTACTCCCCAATTGATCTTATAATGTGGATAAAAACATCCAGGAATACTTGCAGCTTATGGTTCCTTTGCACTGTCTATTTGTGATGTGATTTCAAAACATTTAATTACCAAATAAACGCCCACTTTAACACTTGAAACATTTCGATACATTTCTTACGGATATTCTCTTATTTAAGAGAATACAAATTTATATCTCAAGATTTATTAATGGAATTCCTATATCTGAAAACTATGGCCAATTGTGTTAATTTGAGTCTCAAATTGAAAAAATATTATTTTTTTAGATAATTTGGGAAACCTCTTGTAATGACTGTTTTTAATTCTAGCATTGACTTTTGAGTTCTGTGCTTACATAATTCTTGTTAAAAAAAAAGTGACCTGCAAGTTTAAAACGTGTTTTTTCTATCCTCTGGCAGACAGGCTTTGTGACTAGCACAGCCTCTCTGTGGATTTCTCTGCCTCAGAGGGCGGTGGAGGCAGGTTCTCTGGATACTTCCAAGAGAGAGCTAGTTAGGGCTCTTAAAGATAGCGGAGTCAGGGGATATGGGGAGAAGGCAGGAATGGGGTACTGATTGGGGATGATCAGCCATGATCACATTGAATGGTAGTGCTGGCTCGAAGGGCCGAATGGCCTACTCCTGCACCTATTTTCTATTGTCTCTCTGGGTTTGAAATAGTCAGACATGTTCACAACAAAAAGTCAGTATATTCTAGTCTGGAGATCTCTCTAGCTGCGAAAATGATCTTAAAGTCAGTGGGATAATCATAGTGCAATCGCTATTCAAAGTACACTATTGTGGCACAAATATCGCATGCCATTCAGCAATCTATGCACAAGTGATGCCAGATTAAATTTTCCCTGTGGTCTGCTACATCAAGTGCACACCTAAAGGTTTCAATGAGAGACCTGCTAGAATTTTGCAAGATCAATAAGAATTTCAACCATTGTATTTCACCAAAGTCATTAATTGTCATTCTTACTAAGTTTATTTTAATGGGGTAATTTAAAGGAACTCGCATGGGATCCAAGGAGAGGTAGCTAAATGGATAGAAAATTGGCTTCATGGAAGGAAAATAGTGTATGCATGTTGAAGTGAAAGTGAGCTTGTGAGTTTTCAAGAGCAAAAGTAATGAGTGTCATAGAGAAAATCATATTTGACCTATGAATGAGAAACAAATCCTGCTTTTAAAACTGCTGTTGATTTTGAATGTTGCCAATTCATTTTACTACAGTTACAATTTTCCATTGCTAATGAAACGTGTGCATAGCAGCACTTGGGGGTCTTGTTCATTCATCAATCCTGTCCTCCCCCCTCTGTTGATTCTTGATCCAGCTAAACCTCAAATATAAATTGTGTAGGAAGTAACTGCAGATGCTGGTTTAAACCAAAGATAGACACAAAAAGCTGGAGTAACTCAGCGGGTCAGGCAGCATCTCCGGGGAAAAGGAATAGGTGACGTTTCGGGCCGAGACCCATTTTCAGATTACTAAATATACATTTTTCACCCTTGTGCTCTAATTTCTCCAAAGTGGATTTCACCCCAACTCTATGGCCGTAGAAGAATAGATTTCGAAATGGTGAGAGGCTGAACAATGTTAGTGTTTGGAGGGACCTGGGAGACCTTGTAGACAAGTCATTGAAACTTATTTGCAAGTTCAGCAAGCAATTAGGAAGGCTGGCACATTGGCTTGTATTGAACGAGTTATTGGTTACAAATATAGAGAAATATTTTTGCAATTATATAGAGCTCTGGTGAGACTGCATCTGAAATATTGTGTATTCTCTCTACTTAATATATATACTGTATACACTTAGTTCCATATGAGAAGCTTGAAGGTGGACACAAAATGCTGGAGTAACTCAGCAGGTGAGGGAGCATCTATGGAGAGCAGGAATGGGCAACGTTTTGGGTCGAGACCTTTCTTGAATATAGGATTGTGGCCACAGTACATAAAACTTTGGTTAGGTCACAGCTGGAGTCCTGTGTGCAGTCCTGGTCTCTTCTCTACAACAAGGATATAATGGTACTGGAGAGGATGCATATATTGGCCAGGGTGTTTGTTATGAGGAGAGGCTGAATACGCTGGATTAGGTTTCCTTGGAGGTGAAGAAACTGGGGACACCCTGATGGATGTGTTGTGAATAGGATAAATATTAGGAAATCTTACATTTGCAGAAGTAACTAGACCAGAGGGCATAGATTTAGTGTAAGGGATAAGAGGCTTACAATCTGGAACAACCGTAGGCTGCAGTGCTTTCAACTGTTTAGATTTAAAAATCTGGTACATTCTACTTAAGCCCCCCCCCCCCCCCCCCCCCCACCTCTCACCCACCTCTGGTTTTGCTCTTCATAATCTGCCTCCTTGACTTGTTTTTTATCTCCATTCGTTATTTCCTTCAGTAACTTAGTATCATTTTCTCATTAGAACTTCTGTAATATTTTTATTATGTACAGTGTATGCAAAGACTGGGCCATTGCCAGAAGGACTATTAAGCACGCACGAAATTGAATGAATGGATCAAAGACATTGTTATTTTATGTGAATTACCAGTGTGAAGAAAGTGGGAGAATTTACCTCAAACTGTTGAGCATACAACATAGGATTACAATGATTATGAACCCTGCCATTGAAAAACATATCAATATGACGTTCTAGGTAGATTTCAATGGATCGTAAGGACAGTGAAACATTACAACACAGTTGATAGAGCAGATAGGGAAATTGTTCGTATGATGCATGGTTAAATGTGATAACGGGATGCAAGCCTGATACATTGCCCGCAGATAACAACAGTTTGAGAATCCACAATCCTGTAGAAACTGGATGAGTTCTGCCGATAATATCAGCTGAATTTTCAACAGGTTGTTTTAAAAATGCAACCCGTTTATTTCCAGAAATTCTGCTATCTTTTGACACTAGTTCCAGATTCCATCTAGGAGAATCAGGCCATGGTCACAACATTGGCAGATACTCAAGGCCGACCTGACAAAATTCCATCAATTCCACTGCTTTCAAAATTATTTTCAACGTGTTTATTGTCAAGGCTATACAGGCGCAAACTGAACTTTTCTTAGAAATATGTTTTATATAAGATAGATTTAATGTGGTGAGAAATGTCTAATAGATGTACCGAGAAAACTATTATATTCTTCAGCTATTTTGGATCTAACAATGAACAACTGAGAGAGAGGACATCTTTGTTCAAAATGTTCAATTCTAAGATAAACCGAATTTCATCTTCGATTTCGTATTACTAAAATTACACTACTTAATACATCAATCTCTTAATATGTTGATGAATACTTCTTAATAAAAAGGAACAATTTTGTGCCGTTACCTTGTCTGGTTCATGGACCAATTTTTATTTGTGATATTGCAAATTAAATTTGGCATAAACTTGAAAAAAATCATATCTGGAATTTCTCACATGTACATAAGATCCCGTTGTTCTCTTCGTGCAATCAAATGCATAAATGAAACTTACGAAAAGCCCCAGATAAGCTTGGTGATTCTTCTTTTCTTATCTCCAGTGAGATAAGGTGCTCAGAATTTATTTTGGGCATTAAACATGGCAAGAGAACCTCAGGCACATGTGAACAATGGAAACATTCGTGACCAAACTCTATTTTATGTGAAGGTAAACACAAAGTGCAGGTCAGGCAGCATCCCTGAAGAAAAAGGATGGATGACGTTTCAGGTCGGGACCTTTCTTCACTCTGAAAGTAGGCGGTGGTGAGGATATGAAGAGCTGGAGACGAGAAAAGAACAGGAAACACAAATGACCTCAGGCAGGGCGGTGCCTGGTAGAGTCCATTGTTAGCTAGGGAAGGTCTATCTTTGGTTTAAACCAGCATCTGCAGTTCCTTCTTACTTCATATTTCATGCATTTGTCCTATATTTCTCTATATCACCATCTATATCCCTCGTTTCATTTTTCCCTGCCTCTCAGTTCGAAGAAGGGTCTCAACCCGACATGTCACCCATTCCTTCTCTCCAGAGATGCTGCCTGACCGGCTGAGTTACTCCAGCATTTCGTGTGTCTATCTTCGGTGTAAATGAAGATAGCTTTAACATTTGGATGTTTATTGTGGCTACCTGTGAGCTGCTCAGAGGCAAAAGGCACCTTGCCTGGAGGGGAAATGTATCCTCGGCAATGAATTGGCTGAGTAAAAACTGCTTTTGTGATATGAGAATGTTTAATTTTGAGTAGCTGTATTTGAGAGAGAACTGTAAAAGAAGAGCGGAATGGCAGGTCAGGCTCGATAGCTCGCTCAGCTCCCATGGCTGCTGTCCATAAATCCCCAACCATTTACTTTCCCAGTTGATGGGAGAATAGTGTCGGAGACCAATTTCCATGCTAATCCCAGGCTTCTCATGTCTGAGCTTCTGTCTTGTAGAGAAGAGGCAAGTTTGACACCTGTCCATTGTCTCTCCTAAAGGGCCTGTCCCACTTACGTGTCCTTGGCACGCTAATTACACGACCTCGTGGTCGCGTTGAGGCGCGAAGGTCGTGCGCGACTTCATTCGACCGCACAGCCGGACGTCATTTGAAGATGGACACAAAATGCAGGAGTAACTCAGCGGGACCGGCAGCATCTCTGGAGAGAAGAAATGGATGATGTTTCGTGACGTGTCTTTTCTTCAGTCTGAAAGAAGGGTCTTGACCCGAAAAATCACCCATTGCTTCTCTCCAGAGATGCTGTCGTTCCCGCTGAGTTACTCCAGTATTTTGTGTTCATCTTCAATTTTCTGGGAGTAGAAGTGGGGACGGATCCGCAACAGCCGGGAGCCCCAGGCCGAGCTCGGCAATTGTTTGCCTGCTTCTGCTGCTGTTGGAGGGGAGACGTTGCGTCACGCCAGGGTCTTGGGCCTGCCCCTCTTTGGCCGTCAGTTCCACGACAGGCCGTTGGCGCGCGAAGATTTCATTCGCTACAAAAATCTCAGAGCCCCGCGCGATGTCGCACACAACTACATACCCCTCCGCGCTTCTCAGTGGGACCGGCCCCGCGAGGCCATACAATGCCCATGCGCCTCAACGCGACGATGAGGTCGCATAATTTGCATCCCAAGAACACGTAAGTGGGACAGGCCCTTTATTGTTCAGAGTCAGATCTTGGTTCCCCACTTCCTCAGCCACACTTTTCCCTTGGGTTTGGGTAAATCATCCTACTGCATTTTATCCACTGTCGTAGATACACTTCCAGCTGAAGACGAATAAACATACAAGGAGCCTGGATCACAGCGTGTGGGAGTGCTGCATCAAATAAAATTGAGGGTTGTCAAGATTAATGAAAGGGTTTGATCACAACTTTAAGTGGGTGAAAACTATAGACAGATAAATAACGACAACACTTACTCACTTTGTTAATTCTGGGTGAAAATTCTTTATTTGTCTTCATAGCAACAAAGACAAGGGACAAGGGAAGGGAGTGTTTTATAGATTCACAGAAAACATTTGAACAATGTGCAATACAAGCAAATCACAATGCGAACCATCTGGAAGAAAAATAGCAACCTTTTAAAAAACATCTTAGTGCCTCATTCAAGTAGTATGTTAAGGGCCTGTCCCACTTGTGCGTCATTTGCGTGTCACGCAGATGGCGCGTGAAGATTTTGTACATCTCAAAATCCTGGGGCGCCGTGCACGACCGCACCATGCGCGCATTACGTGCACGGTGCGGGCGTCGTGACGCGTAAATTATGTCGCATAAATTACGCGCAAATGACGCCCAAGTGGAACAGGCCCTTTACTTCTAGCTTCACCATGATCTTTGGTTAAACCACTACTAGGAATCAAATCATTACATTAGGACTTTCTGCAATGCAACAATGACAAGGGCTCAGTGGACTTGACAATGTACAGGCCTCCTGTAAATTAAATACCATGTTTTAAATAATAGGCTCATTTTATATTTTGCCATTGAAAGCATTCAAGGAATGAGACAAAGGAATCATTTTAAAACTCACTCGGACATTAAACAAAAAAAGTGGAATGTTTAAATTAAAATTTTGGTCATTACTTCAATGAAAAATTAAATCCAATGTGGGTGACAAACCAATTGGAGTCCAATCAAGTAATTGGGATCTTCATATTGGCTTCCAGCCCTGACAAGCTGGGACAGCTCAATTGAATGAGGTTCCTTGATGTTTTTGGTAATGATAAATGCCCCCATTAGACTCCTTTGGCAAGGCAAGAAATCTATTCTGGAATTATTTTACCATCTGTTGGAATTTCTAGAAAATCGATAGACTCAATTGCAATTTAACATCCATAAGTTGCTGAAGGATTAACAAGCCTGGGTCAAGGTTGTCACTTCTGTATTGACAATGTCTTCTTCATTTTGCATCGAATACACTAACATTAAGGATTCAAGCCATTTAGTTTTAAATGCATAGTAGTGTTACTAATTGGATATTCTGTAAATAAGTTATATAGGACAAGGGCAGTGTACAAGGGAAGGTAATACACCAAGCTGAGGCTGCCTCATTACCAAATCAAATGGAATATGTAGACATAATTCCATTTAATATGAGCATTTGTAAAAATCAAATTCTAATTGAGTTATGAATTGCTGTGCCATCAGATAGAGCATGGTCTCAAAGAATCTGTCACAAAATTAATAGTGATTGTGGAAAACAGACTACACAGAATCAAATCTTGTGGAATTTAAGTAAGTGCTTTTAGATTTTACAAATGGGTGCAAGCCCATCCTCAGTGTTGCATTAAAGAGTCTGGTGTTGTCTACTAGAAATATCCAATGTTGTAGTTATACTGAGCATGATTATTGCTTAAGCAAGATATAAAGGCATGACAACTAAAACATTTGATAGTTGAAACATTTGTGGTCTGGTTCTCGAGCTGCAAGGAAATCTTTAGTTGTCTCCAGCACAGATCTTCAGTAGAGCATCTTTAAAATCTCCGCCGGTGTCTCCCTGGGGAAGAAAAAAACAACAACCATGCTTTAACGATTTCTGCTATTCTGTTGCTTGGTTCATCAGTTTAATTCCGGAGTAAAGCTAGAATACAATTCAAACAGAGTGCTTGGATAATACCAGGATAATAACACCAGGATCAGCGTTCAACCGAGAATACCAAGCCCAAAGCACTATCTAAACTGATGAAACAAACTTATGTCAAGGACAATAACTAACTCCATATACAATAATTAGCTACCTACATGTTAACAAGCACATCAACAAAAACAGGTCATGTTGATGCAAGTATATCATTGGGGTTATCAAGTTGCACCTCCCTTCACTGGTGTTTAGTTGAGTTAGGCCCATGACACCTCGGGAAGTCTCAACAGTTAGACTACATCATATCTGTGCATTTGTTAGTCTGCATATATTCATTAAAGACACAGAAGATGCATTGTGGAATTATCAATTGTTTTTCCTGCAACTTTTCCAGAAGGTATTTCTTTAAAATGTGCACAAATGTATTGGTAAATAGATTTTACATACAAAATCTAAGCTAATTTGAATTGCAAAATAATTCAAGCTCTGTGCTGGTACTGGTGGCATAGTGTAGGCAGGGTCCTGGCAGGTATGAAGAACCTGCTCAAATATATCACATTCCCTTTCC
This sequence comes from Amblyraja radiata, assembly GCF_010909765.2. NCBI lineage: Eukaryota > Metazoa > Chordata > Chondrichthyes > Rajiformes > Rajidae > Amblyraja > Amblyraja radiata. The sequence goes on along the minus strand of NC_045992.1, from coordinate 13,124,125 downwards.
CAGTAATTTCAATTAATGAAGCCAAGGTTTATATTCCGACTTGGCCTGGAACCTTAAAAGAACTGAGGTGGCCTGGAATCTTAAAATAACTGCTCAGGCTCTTGTTATTTCTACCTTCATTGTGTAAAACCCTTATCTGTCTGCCTGCCCCTTCCTCTTCACCAAGTGTGTAATATGCACACTTAGGAAATTGATGTAGGAAATTCTGAAAATTATAAGAAAGACGAGTAGTTTGTAGTATGTTTAATTCACGATTTACATACTGAGGAAGAATGTAAAGTGAATAGTTAGGAGAGGTAATAATAGATTTCTCACGGTGTTTAGATTCTACAGCATAGTAAAGTTAAAATAACCATTGCTGAGCTAAGCTGAGAGGAATAAAACTGATCAGGGAGTAGTGACTTTTATTGTGCCCTTTTGTCAAATAATCGGGAGAGTGGTTTTCTAAATAACAGAGGACTCAAGGTTAAAGATAACTCTGGTGAAATACAAACATGAGTGGCTACACAGACATTGGCCAATGATGAATTATTTCAAAAATGTAGAATCCACATGTAACCATTGTTTCATGAGAATATCAAAATGTAGTGGGTGTTGTGAATCTCTGAACACTTTGGGATTTCTCAGAGTGATTCTCCGTGCGTACTGTTAAGGGCTTGAATAAACCGACTCGTTTGACAAACTCACCACTGCTCTATGAGATTTTCTTTGTCTGTTCCTTTCTGAGCCGTGATTAAAAAGGGGAACTGGGCCCCATGTGAACTCCAGATTCAGGGAACATGATAACCACACAAGCAGAACAGGATGTCCATCGGGGAATGTTGCCGACAGGCCCGCTCCAGACTGCAGGAGTACGTGCTGAGGGGCGCACTGAAGCTCGGTGCAGCCAACACCAAGGCTCTGAGAGGGGCAGAGTCTGGTGGAGACGCGTCTCAAACAAGGGAAGGGATATCACCCCAGGGGCCCACATAAGTGGCAAAGGTGTAGGGCAAAATTTGTAAACACTACCATACGAACCAATGAAATGTATAGCCTCCGAGAATGTTGGAAGAATGTTGACACTTTCTCTAAGTATATTTTTTACTCTGAATAAAAAGTTATTTTGAATAAAAAGAGGTTTAAGGAAATTAGTTAAATTTATTCAAGTAATGTATTCCCTTTATACACAAGGCCACATTGATGTATTTAAACAAAAGCAGACTCCATATTTATAATTAAAAATGTGCTGCTCTTCAAGGAGGTTTTAAGGCAGTGTACTGAAATAGTTACACCAAATCGAATCAACACATTAGCACATTAAAAGGAATTACATTAGATTTCAAATGTAAAACTGTCAAAGGGCAAAACTATCAAAAGTTGGTCAGACAGGAAATGTTTCTTTAAAGAGATTCTCTTGACAGGCTTCAAGGAAATATCAATGACATACCATAATTGTAGAGTGAAGAGTCTCATCATATTTGGCCTTGTAAATAGCTTTAATATCTGCCAAATCAATTTCAGAGCGAGACACCATAATTCTCATCAAAGTTTCGTCATCTGTACCAGCACCCTGTTAAAAGACAAAACACACATCTTCCGAGGTTAATTTTGATCATTCAATATTCTGAAAATTTCCCATCATCAAATCACTTCTAGCCTTCATTTGGCAATAGTTAAGTACGGGGGCAATGAGATTAGAACAAATCAACTCAGTCCACAGTGCTCCAACTTCACTCCAAGTCAATACTTTGACAATTTCAAGCCAAGAAGGCAAGGCTCTGAAGTCATAGCCTGATCAGATCACGGTATAGGTAGCGAAGGAAGAACAAACTCTGCACAATGGTGCAGCAATCATGTCAGCACCTACTCAATGAAGCCTCCACATCTTTAGTCAGGGCACCTAGCAGGCCTGGAAGATATTACTCTTACAACAGTACAAATGTGATCCCACTTTAGCATCTGACTAGGTGCTAGCTTAACTACACAATCACTAGCTTTAATCACAATTGAAGCCTCCACACCTTAGCACTGGTGTCAGTGGTTTTGGGATTTCTTGCACCATTCCAGCAATGACCTAAACCAACACCAAAGATGAATTTAACTTGAGAGCTCAAATGAGAGCTCAAATTATAAAACCAATAAACAATGGGGGGGGGGGGGGGGGGGGGGGGGGGAGTCAAAAGGAAATAAAATACAAACAGATTTTTAGTAAATGGTGATAATGTTAGCATTTATCTAGTGCTCTCAAGGTAGTTACAAATATCAAATTCCAGAGTTTAGGCAAAGGGAAATTGGAATATCAGAGGGCTGTGGGTGATCGGACAGGGAGTGGAGTTTTTTTTTTAATGTAAAAGCCAATATTGTACAGAGGGAGTAAGGAATACTGAGGTGAGATACAAGTTGTGATATTTTGCAAAGTGGGTCCTCAGCCACCAAGAGTACAAAAGTTTGGTAGTATTGAATCCATTAATCAGGTACAGACTCCAACTCTCAAGAGAACAGAGTAGTATTTAAGCAGCCAGGAGCAAGCACAAGAGAAAACATGAGAAAGAGTATGAAAGAATTGAGAGGATACCAACTTGAAGGCTAGCTGCTGGGAAGGATGCAACTTGAAGGGAATTGATATTCCAAATATACTGTACCTTCATGGAATTGTAAAGTTTCTCAGCAAAATAGGCTGGTATGCTCTTCACGCATTTGACTGAGGAAAAAAAAGATTTATTAAATAAAACCTCCATTAAAAAAATGACAATTGTACAGAATAACAGCAATTTCAAAACATTGAGATTATTATGAATAATTCAGGTATTGCAGGATCTGGAATGGGATAAAAGTAGAAAAAAACCCAAAAGGATTGAAATTATATGCATATGTTCACAATCACAGGTCCAGTCTCATACAATCAATTAGCTACTGTTGCAGCGGATGGGGGGAATAGCATTTAATTAATGCATTGCAATGTTTCCACAATGAAGTGACAGCTCCAATGTAGGCAATGGTTCCCAATGAAACCAGGGTCAAATCAAGCAATCCCATATGGTAGTGCCAAGTACAATCGGCAATTGATTCAATATTTCTTTCCGAACAAATACTGCTGCCAATACATCCTGGAAAAACCCACACCTCAGGCTGTGGAACGTAGTTAAAGTGCCAAGCCACAATTGCTTAGTAATTTCAAATTTTAGAAAGCCTGCAACCATGTATTTCCTCGGCATCCACAATTGGCTGTGAAACAGTTGCTGTGTGATGTACCAACGATCCCTGGTTCGCAGATCTTCAGAAGGTAAACTACGACATTTCTCATTGTGCAATGCAAAAGGTTGTCATGGTGAAAGGGATCAATCCCTCTTAAAGATTCAAGAGCAAATAATGATATCCTGTTCAGGTCACGATCCCAATGCCTGCTTGGGTTTTACTCAGGCAGGGTCCTTATTAAGTCTCGGAATCAGATACTACATGCAAAGTTTAGTTTACTTTAGCATAGAGATACAGCATGGAAACAGGCCCTTCAGCCCAGTGAGTCTGCGCCAACCATCAATCCAATACTATCCCACTTGGGACAATTGACAACTTTACCAAGCCAATTAGCCTACAAACCTGTACATCCTTGCAATGTGGGAGGAAACCAGAGCACCCTGAAGAAAACCCACTCAGGTCATGAGGAGAAAGTACAAACTCCATACAGACATCACCTGTAGTCGGGATTGTGCCCGTGTCTCTGGCGTTCCAAGGCGGCAACTCTACGTCTGCGCCGCCGTGCCAGCACGAAGGCACGCTTATGCAGGAACTGCTTGACAAACTAAATTTCCAAATGACAATTCATGTTGGAAATCAAGTAATATTTTAGCTTCGACCTTAACCATGATCATGTCCCCAATATTTAACAAATTATAAGTTACTTTTGCCAAGAAATCTGCTTGCTACTTAACAGCAATTATTCAATTCCGTGCATCCCTAGAACTGAGCGCTGCCAAACAGCACTGGTAAAATGAAAGCCCTGCCGCAGATCACTAGATTCTCACGGCAGCTCTCTAGGTCAGCAGTATGAAAGTCGTGGTTGGTGTAGGGAACAATTGTATCACTGATGATGGCAGGTTTTAGAGCATAAAAACTCCAGTTAACCGGCAGCTTCCTATTCTCATTCTAGACATCTTTCCGCCAAAATCAGTAGGAGTCTTACCAATGGCCAACATAACACTCTGAAGATTCCCCGAGCATTCACTTGCAATGCTGTCTTCAAGATCAATGTCGTTTATCTTCTGGTACTCATCAAATACTGTGTGGAAGGAATAAAATAAAATGACTGAACAGTGGTAGTTAAGGGGAGAATTCAGATGGATATATATATATAAATTGGATATTTCGGTGAGCAATATTCTTATCCCTTGTAAGAAATACTAGTTATTGTTACCTGCCAACAAATGGGAGAAGCTCTTGGAGCAGATAATGGAAATGAATCTTTCTTCATCTGTACCCCAGGCATTTTCACCAGCCTCATAAAGAGCCTTAAAAAAACAACAAATATCAAGTAATGAATCCCCTATACAATTCAGCTAATTCTCTCTCACACGTGAGAAAGCTCTGGGTCCGTACGTGGTGCAGCAGTAGAGCTGCTGCCTTACAGTGCCAGAGACCTTGGTTTGATTCTGACTACGGGTGCTGTTTCTAAAGAGTTTGTGCGTTCTACCTGTGGCACGCGTGGGTTTTCTCCGGGTGCTCCGGTTTCCTCCCACACTCAAAAAATGTACAGGTTTGTAGGTTAATTGGCTTCGGTAAAACTGTAAATTGTCCCTAGTGTGTAGATAGCACTAGTGTATGGAGTGACTGCTGGTCGGCACGGACTCGTGGGCCGAAGAGCCTGTTTCCGCGCTGTATCTCTAAACTATTGTCTTAACAGACATTTGTAGGTCACTGCACACAATTGTCTGAAGTTCCAAGAATGATTAAAAAAATACAAGTGAGGAGATTTGAAGTTAAAATCATAAGGACAATCAACAATTAATGATCACAAGATTTCAATTATGTAATTGTTTGAAAAGGAATTAGCAGCAATCAAGTCCAAAGTAAACTACTGTTAATAATACTACATGCCATGGCAACATGCTCCCAACTTCATTACACAGTAACAACAACAGGATTTAAATATGGAGTTAACTTATCAAGTTTCCAGAGACCCAATACATTGGAAACCACAAGCCAAAGACAAAGATGATTGTAATGAAATGATAAATTATGATCTGCTCCAAAGCATCGATGGCATTTCCTTCCACAGATGCTGCCTGATCTGTGGAGTTCCACCAGCAGTTTGTTTTAGCACTATGAAATAACGTCCACAAAAATAGACAGCAGCAGTTCCAAAAGGCTGTTTAAGAGCAATTAAGGATGAGCAATAAATGCTGGCCTTTGCAAGATGCCCAGAGACCAGGAGAAAATTAAACTCCAAAGTCTAGCAGGATCAGGCAGGTAAATTAATTCAATTATCATAGAGGTTGTTTCTCAATTTTTCAAAATAGTCAAGTGGCCTGTATGTCACCAAGAAATCCTGCTCAACAAAAACTAATTGGCATTTTAACATGTCAATGTCTAACTGGCCATCATTGAACAAATCCTGACAACATGTGAGGCTCCTTTCAATACATCACAAACCCACACAGTACCTATTGTGTCTCCCAGCATCACACTGTCTACAGAACACCTGCCCAGGTGACAATTGTCCACACCTACTGGAATAGTTGGCTAGACAGGAGATAGACTGTCTGGGTAACTGTCACTCCTCACCTTTGCATCCTCTTCTGCTTGAGACAGATCAGCGCCTGCTTCGCTTCTGTTGCCCTAAAAAACAGGAATGCATTTAATCTTCTGGTTTTGCTTAGTTAAAATAGTGTCTGCGGCAGAAATGACAACTAGAAATTTGAAAAGAAAGAAAATGAATTTAACCCAATGCTCATTGATTCTCTGATCATTGGACAAATAGAAATGGTAGGCAGGTAATTTGTTCTTTTACGATGCACATTGATAGAGTCACATTAGTAGCAGAGCTGTCATTCCATAGGCAGTACTGATACTTCATGGTGAGGACGATGAATTACGTGCAATGAATAAGGAATTGCGTAGGTTCTCTACGCAAAATCAATGTTTTGATCATCTTTCACAGCAGACGATTTGAGTATAGGAGCAGGGAGGTTCTACTGCAGTTGTACAGGGTCTTGGTGAGACCACACCTGGAGTATTGCATACAGTTTTGGTCTCCTAATCTGAGGAAAGACATTCTTGCCATAGAGGGAGTACAGAGAAGGTTCACCAGACTGATTCCTGGGATGTCAGGACTTTCATATGAAGAAAGACTGGATAGACTCGGCTTGTACACGCTAGAATTTAGAAGATTGAGGGGGGATCTTATAGAAACTTACAAAATTCTTAAGGGGTTGGACAGGCTAGATGCAGGAAGATTATTCCCGATGTTGGGGAAGTCCAGAACTAGGGGTCACAGTTCAAGTATAAGAGGGAAGTCTTTTAGGACAGAGATGAGAAAATCTTTTTTTACACAGAGAGTGGTGAATCTGTGGAATTCTCTGCCACAGAAGGTAGTTGAGGCCAGTTCATTGGCTATATTTAAGAGAGAGTTAGATGTGGCCCTTGTGGCTAAAGGGATCAGGGGTTATGGAGAGAAGGCAGGGATGGGATACCGAGTTGGATGATCAGCCATGATCATATTGAATGGCGGTGCAGGCTCGAAGGGCCGAATGGCCTACTCCTGCACCTATTTTCTATGTTTCTATGAAAGGAGCTCTACTAACAAAAAACAAAAAAAATCACATTCTTGCAATGAACAGAATGCAGTCGCTACAGCTGCAGGGCAGTATAGTCTCTGCATGGACAGTGCACCTAAACATCCCAGCAGTGCACGGTGGTGCAACGGTAGAGTTGATGCCTTACAGAGCCAGAGACCCAGGTTCGATCCCGACTATGGGTGCTGCCTACACAGAGTTTGTACGTTCTCCGTGTGGGTTTTCTCCGGGATCTCCGGTTACCTCCCACTCTCCAAAGACGCACAGGTTTGTAGGTTAATTGGCTTGGGATGAATGTAAATTGACTCTAGTGTATGTGCGCAGCATAGCGTTACTCTGCGGGCTTGCTGGCCAGGGAGGACCCGGTGGGCCAAAGGGCCTGTTTCCATGCTGTACTCTAAACTAAACTCCAACTGGACTCCAAATAAAATGGCAGGAGCAGTGGGAGAAGGAAAGTATCAGCTCAATGACAAAATGTTACAGAGTTTTCACTTTTGCACAAAAGTACCAAACCTTGCACAGATAATCCTGTGGGCAAAAAACAAACCAAATGAACACATAATGTGAATGTCTTAAACTAACCCAAACCCCAAGTGCCAGTATTCAAATCCAAACAATTCTGCAGGGTGATGAGCAATGTTTAATTTAGGTGTTGCTGTGTGCAATTAGACTTCATGCTCTTGAATTCACCAGCCACCGTCTCACCTCTCCAGACCTATTCCCCATCAGTACAGAGCAAGGAACAGACCTGGGTCTCTACTTGGGCCATGTGAGAAAATCCAGTCAGAGTTGCAGGTCCAGGAGGGCTGAGGACCCGGAGACATGCACAATAACTGTAGATCACTGCACCAGCATAGAAGCAAAGATCCTATAGACCACTATAACAAGATGCTAAATGCAATGGGCTGACGTGTAGTACGCAACAGAACGGAACGTGGGCCTTTTTTCCATCCATTTCCGTAACCGGACCCGACGGGACCCGACTCGCAGTGTAATCAACGTTGCGGGGGAACAGTTTGTGTTAATAAATTAAAATTCTGAAAAAGAGGAGAAGAATTTTCCCAAATAACTTTTATTTTTACAAGGATGTTTCCGTAACCGGCTTCCTTCTCTGCACTATTATCCTATGGGATCTTTGGTGTGGAGACGGAAGCCGGTTACGGAAATGGGGCCTTAAATTACCCATGAATCTGCCCATGACCGTACTACGTCTTTTTCGTCGAGTGGACCATCTTGCTCGCTATAGGATCTTTGCATAGAAGTGTGGAGCCCCTACCTCAGACTTGACAGGATTAACATTACCTGGAGATATTGGAATATTAGCATAAACTGGGTTCGGCCTCAAAGGCAAAGCAAGGGTCATTAAAAACTAGCATACTTCCTCAGGCTCAAATGATTAAAGGAAAATTAAATCTGCAGTCAGAATATTTTTGATGCAAGTAACGAATACACAACTCTAATTGAAGTGATAATTTGTAAACACTTGGGGTTTTAAAGATTTCGATGCCCCAAGGCACCTGTTGGAAACATTGAGTCACATGGAGATGTTAAGAACAAAATACAAGGTCCAAAAGCCTGCTCAAAAAAGGTACATTTTAAAGAACATAATTAAACAAAAACATATACAGGAGCTGGAAATCCTTGTTCTCGGACTCAGATTGGATCCTGCAGCGGCTACCTAACCTGATCAGCATTTTCAGAATTTGTTCGTAGATTGAGGAGCTACTCTAAACAATATCTGAATTGGATGGCAAAACCCATGCCTGATGCACAAGAAACTGGAGACCTCAAATGGTGTAAAACAGCAAACTCAGGAGAGAGAAGACCATGGATATTGTGATAGCAGCTGTGAACCAGTGTTCTGCTGAGGAGTTTCAAGGAAGAAAGTTCCCAGGTGAATTAATGCCCCTCCATCAACTTGGGAAAGGCCAGTTATAAAAATAGTCCTAAAGAAAAGTAACTCTTCATTTCCCTCCACAGATGCTGCCTGACTTGCCGAGTTCCCCCCAGAACTTTGTTTTTTGCTCACGATCGCTTAAGGGGTAAGATTCATATTTCTTCCCATTATTCACCTAATAATTCCTGTTCCACTTGGCAAGTGCAGTAACAGATTTCACAACTAATCTGTTCACTTCATAATTTAGGCTGATCAAAATGGTGAGTCTAGGGGAAAAAGGCCACAACACCAAGTTCTTAAACTCCACAGATTAATTAACAGCAGCAGAGTCAAACTTATCGTGCAAGTTATAGTGTTTCAATCACTTAACCTCATCATTTCTACCTTTAAAAGGCATCCAGGCCTCTTCTTACAACTCTATCATTGTTCTCTACAACTCAGTCCTCCATTTATGCTATGCAAGATTTTACCCATCACAAGACCAGCCTTTTTCCATCAGGTCTTCCAAATTCCAAATATCTGCTTGAACAACTTAATTTGTGACTAAGCATTTGGTCCATGGTCTTAAAATCTCATGCGACTTCAATTGCCTTTCAGCAATTGGCACGGTGGTGCAGCAGTAGGGTTGCTGCCTTACAGGGCACAGAGACCCAGGTTCGATCCTGACTACGGGTGCTGTCTGTAAGGAGTTTGTACTTTTTTCCCGCATGAGTTTTCTTCAGGTGCTCCAGTTTCCTCTCATGTTCCAAGTGGCTTCTGGAAATTGTCCCTTGTGTGCAGGATGGAACTGGTTAGTGTCTGGGTGATTGTGGTTAGTGTGGACTTGGTGGGCCGAAGGGCCTGTTTCCATGCTACATCTCTAAACTAGAATCTAAACAGGACCTTTACCACCTGAAAGATGTATAGCAGTTATAAACTAATGACTGCTATGGTGACAACAAATTGCCCAAAACATTAATAGAAAAAATAATGGCCATTAGTGTATCATGTCAAAACCAAATTTACAACTGGGATTAAAGTACGGATGTATTTTCTTGAAAACAAACAATGCTTCATTAGATCAAGTCCTTGCACAAACAATAGAATGATGAACATATTCAGACATTCAACATGGAATCAAACAAAAAAGATATATACCTGAACTAGGGAGACCAGAACTCGTTCAAAGTAACCTGATGTGTCGGAGGTGAGGTCCTCTTCCAAATCAGATTCAAAGTCTGGAAAAGAAAACAAAATTGGTTATGAAAAATCTCAAAATTTCCGAACTGACAAGTAACCGACACATGTATTCTAGACAGGCAGTTGGCTTAATGAGAGCAATTTAAATCTTTGTCCAGAGGGTGTAATGTACTGGAAGCTAAAGTTGTCACTAGATAGAAATCCAAGGGAGAATGTAGGACATACAACCATAAGACATAGGAGGAGAATCAGGCCATTCGGCCCATTGCCTAGCTTCACCATTCAATCATGGCCAATCTAGTTTTCCCTTTTAGCCCCATTCTCCTGCCTTCTCCCTGTAATCTTTGATCTCATTACTAATCAAGAACCTATCAATCAATTAAACAAAATCTTGTGGGGAAAAAAGCTTGAAGGAATACGAACTATGGCACAGATGGATAAAAACGGTCTCTGTTAGTCATAGAGCCATAATGCATGGAAACAGGACCTTTGGCTCAACTTATCTATGCCAACCAAGATGCCCCATATAAGATGTGTAGGAAAGAACTGCAGATGCTAGTTTAAATCGAAGATAGACACAAAATGCTGGAGTAACTTCAGTCTGAAGAAGGGTCTCGACACGAAACGTCACCCATTCCTTCTCTCCAGAGATGCTGCCTGTCCTGCTGAGTTGCTCCAGCATTTTGTGTCTACCCCATACAAGATAGTCCCATTTAGCCAAAGTCCAAAGGAGATATGCGCACAGCAAGGTTTCTAACCAAGATGTTCCAGTGGGAAGATAGATACTGAAAATTGTGGAATAAATATTCAAACAACTTATTGATAAAGTTAAAATAGGAAGAAAATTGAAATTAATGGATAAGTTTAACATGAAGCCAGGAACCCTTTCTGCCTATTATAGGCTGTGTTATAAGAAAGGGGGGAAATGGTGTGGAGTTAAAACCTAGAGAATAGAGTTCTTGAACCAATAACTACTGCCCTCAAGGAAATTTGCAATTCTTATTCCAATTCGATTTTTAGCTACAAAACTGCTACAATATGATTTCAAGGGGCAAGTCACTCAGTCAGCTGCCGGGGACATCATGCACACAAGGCAAACATAGTTTTCAGAATCTAAGGAAAGTTGTAGTCATACTTATGCCAAAATATAATGACTTCCCTACCTTCACATGTTACATCAATGTTTATGAGATGTTTCAAAAATCATGGTTTCATGGTTCAAAACTCAAACCCAGACCCAAACTCAATTTGGCTTGTTCAGTCATCCAGGATTCAAAATAGGAGTTATAGGGACAGGAAATCTCTCCCTACAATAACATGGCCTTTGGCTAGTACAGGTAGTTCTGCTAGAATACGCGTTACCACAACACAAACAACGAATTGTGGAACACCATTTGCATATGCGGGCCAAATTAGTTATAACACAATATTGACGGGAACTAGGTACCACTTATACTGGAAACTGAGAAGTAGACATAGAAAGCCGTCTTAGATTTACGCAGAACAGAGGGTATATAATTTCCACACAGTAATCAGACACCATTGTCTATTAAGCGTACAACTGCTACTTTATCCATAGGTGGCTTTTGAAATTAACAAATAATTGCTTCTATTAATGAATAGTCTGAAGAAGGGCCTCGACCCGAAACGTCGCCCATTCCTTCTCTCCCGAGATGCTGCCTCACCCGCTGAGTTACTCCAGCATTTTGTGTCCACCTTCGCCTCAATGGATACTTGTGAAACAATACTATGTAGCAAACAGCGTTTATTTTAAAAAGACCTTCACTTTTGTAAGGAAGATAGACGCAAAAAACTGGAGTAACTCCGCGAGTTCAACGTTACATCATTTTGTAAGCCCTGCAGGAAAAATACCTTTGTTATAGAGTCTGAAACTGTAGCTCCAAACTCTCTTTTGCCCCATTGATACAATTTGGCTTTATGGTATGAAATTCTATAACACGTGGTTTCTTAGGAATGCTTTTAGTGGAACTATCCACATCTCAAAGGATTTTTGATGAAGATCAAACAGCTCATGCCCCTCCTCTCTACAGGTTTCTGCTCCCTTGCCTCCCACAAACAGCCTGAAGGGTCCTGAACTGAAACGACACCTGTCTATGCTCTTCAGAGATGCTGCCTGACCTGCTGAGTTACTCCAGCATTTTGTCATTTGTGATAAACCAGCATCTGCAGTTACTTGTTTTCACAGCTCATGATAGAACAGCTTTGGATCTTTCTTACAATATTAATGATGTAAAAGAAAAATGCAGCTCAATATTAATTCACCAGATTTTAGTAATTTCTCCTGTGCGCCCATCTTTTCTTAACCCATAGTGCCAAAAGTTGGGTTTTTACAATTGGCTAGACTTTTTTTACTTCCAATGGCCATAGTGTTTGGTCAATGTGTTAGCATACCTTCTTTATAAGCTTCCACAATCCTGTGCATTTCGTCATTATTGCGAGATGCTAAGATTTCAACCAGGATGTTCTCAGATGTCCCAGCACCCTGAGGAAAACAAACGATTAAGGAATCATACTCTAGATTGGAGACAAAATATGTCAGTCATTCAGTCATCATTCAGTCATCCCATGAACGTGCACATTAGAACATGTCACAAAAGCCTTTCTCCAAATTCTTGGTATGAATGCACACATTTGGATAGGATTTCAGACCAGTTATCAAGGCATAAACCTCACTGGGATAATACTTTACCTCAGTTATCCTTGGCCACCACCTAGCTAGGCAGAGAAAGTCTGAAATCCCAAATCTTGAATCATCCAATTTTCAAATCCTGTTAATTCCAATAGTCTATTGCCACAGAAGGCTGTGGAGGCCAAGTCAATGGATATTTTTAAAGCAGAGTTAGATTCCTGATTAGTACAGTGTCAGGGGTTATTGGAGAAGGCAGAGAATGGGGTTAGGAGGGACAGATAGATCAGCCATGATTGAATGGTGCAGTAGACTTGATGGGCTGAATGGCCTAATTCTGCTCCTATCACTTATGACCTCCACTTTTCTGTGGGGTATAAATGAGAATGGGTCAATGCATGACCAGCTGGGCAGCAGAAGCAGCTTAAAGGTGACCCGATGCAGGTGTACAAAATTTAGGGGTACAGACACATTTTGGACAGCAAGATTTGTTTTTAAACACCAGACTTCCAAAACCAGAGGGGAAAAGAATCAGAACACAGTTGACTCTGGAACTGCCTGAGGTAGTAGATACAGGTCCAATAACAAACTTTTAGTAGCTAGATGAGCACTTGAATTGCCAAGGCAACAAAGAGTACAGGTGAAGGGCTGATAAATGAGATTAGTGCAAATGGGACATGGTGGGATGGGGGACTTGTGTTGCTTGATTCTATGACAAATATCGGTTCTTCCCCATATTTTGTCATCCAACCTTCAAAATAAAACCCTTATCAAGCAGATGCTATATTTCTCAGGTGCCAGAATAATCCGATATCAGGCAGGCTCTCCCTCAGATTGCCCTGATGTCATACAGTCTGGGTACTATAATGTAACAGTTATAATAAAGTGCTGGATAACTAGTGTTTCTTTGGTTGGAGTGAAGTAGCGAAGTTTACCGATACTCATTGAAATGCAGCAAGTTATGATAATTATGGAATCTTTTAAAAACTCAAATACTATTAACTGGAGCTTCTACCTCATTGATTTTGGCCAACGGGCAAAGACATTCCCCGATCTACCTGTCTCTTATATACTCCAACAGTTTATTAATGTTCAGATGATGGGAAAAGACAGTAAGCAAGTCCCTCAGTATTCAATTAGATCAAAGGCATAGATCTGCCTGTGGCTAAATGCAAAACTATTGGAATGTGTTAAAAGAAGAAAATGTTTTAAAAGGAACTGCCACTGTACCACAAGTATAGACACCATGAGAGAAAGGATGCAGACAATCTAATTATATGGTTGAGGCAGTCAGTCGATGAAAAGAAATGCATTTATCTGGTGGATGGCAGATTTACTCGCTTTAAACCACTGATGTGCACGTCTACCCTTATTTGACTTTGTGTACCGACAAATTATAGGAATTCCAGGTGGAGATCGATGTACGGGGTCACAGATCTAAAGTTCCAAGTGCTGAGAAAGAGACATGTACAATCAACTTGTAGCCATTAGTCAAACTGCAGGTCTTCTAGCCATTACTCACCGTAGCGATACACAAAGCTACACACCATCTCCTTGGTAAGGAAGCAGATGTGAAATGAGCAGTTACATCAGTGAACAACAGTAAAGGGCCTGTCCCACTTTCACAAGCTTATTCATGACCTCTGCCGAGTTTGCCCTTGACTCATACTCGCTGCATGGTCGTCACGAGGTCATAGGTAGGTCGTGATGCTAGTGGTAGGTACTCGTGGCATCAAGTAGGTCGGGGCGTTTTTCTAGCCTGATGAAAAATGTCCACGAGTAAAAAAGGCCGTGAATTAGGTCGTGAAAGTGGGACAGGCCCTTACCCAAGACATTCCAGGGCACAGATTTTAAAAAGGTCCATATTTTTGACCACAGCCCCTTTCATGGAGACCTTCACTGCAGCAAAAATAATGAGCCATCTTCAGGGGAGCAGTTTGCACTTAAACAGAAAGCAATGAGACACCGTTCTTAAGGTTCTGCATTCAATTCCAGAAATTAATGATCAAGATCTGAATTTGCTTCTTTGCTTCAATACCCATCACCAGTATTGTGCTTGGTATGAATAATCATTCTTTGCCATTGGTGTCTATGGCAGATCAGCATCCTATAAACTGCTTAAGCTGTTCCTAACTTAATGAATTGATTTTTTTTAAATTAAACTTTAGCAAATTGCAATTTTACAAATTCTAAAAACAATATAGTTTTAAAACTGTTTAGACGTGCCAGCACATACAACTACAAATAAATAAGCAGTGCTCATTGTATAGAGCAAAACAATGTAAATAGTTTGATCTTAAGCCGGGTGTTGAGAAGCCAGGTTGTTGTCAGCAAAACAATGTGCTGAAGTAACTCAGCAGGTCAGGCTACATCTCTGGAGGGAATGGACAGGCGACATTTCGCATTGGGTGCCCCGAGACTGATGGATGGATTCTAGTTTGTGTGAATAAGACGTACTTGGCCAACTGATCACACATGTAAAGTTGCAGTTACCTTTATGGCACCATGCAATTCCTTGGCATCATAGCGATGGGGAGGAAGCAGGAGAGCTACAATTAGTGACTCAAACGTTCCAGACAGCTCGGATATCAGATCATCGACCAGGTCCTGTAGGAGCAAAGATGACAGATGAGTACTGTGGCAACACAAAATAGCAACATAATGTCTAGAACAGAGCCAGCATTTCAGATTATTCAGCCTAATTATATTCTATTTTACCTTATGGAGATATGCAGTACTTTACTTCTTTACTGTCCCGCAAAAGCATCAATGTAATTTGCCTATACCTACCCCAGAGCTAAGCATGATAATAATAATAATGGATGGGATTTATATAGCGCCTTTCTAATACTCAAGGCGCTTTACATCGCATTATTCATTCACTCCTCAGTCACACTCGGTGGTGGTAAGCTACTTCTGTAGCCACAGCTGCCCTGGGGCAGACTGACGGAAGCGTGGCTGCCAATCTGCGCCTACGGCCCCTCCGACCACCACCAATCACTCACACACATTCACACACAGGCAAAGGTGGGTGAAGTGTCTTGCCCAAGGACACAACGACAGTATGCACTCCAAGCGGGATTCGAACCGGCTACCTTCCGGTTGCCAGCCGAACACTTAGCCCATTGTGCCATATTTCGTCCCGACCACCTAATGATGACCACCTAACCAATCTCTAAACACAAATGTTTGCATGGACATCTGCAAGGTATCTGAGCTCGACTCAGAATTGGAGGAAGAGATTATTCCAGAAGCAATACTTCCATTTGAGCACTAGGGCGGCGCTGTGAGCGGTAGCCTTGCACGCAGCTCTTCTGTCCTTTCGACTTTTTAAAATTATTTTTAGTGCTTCTCTGTATGTTTTATGTAGGGGGGGGGGGGGGGGGGGGGGGGGAATAGGTTGTAACCGTTTTCAGTCACTTACTGCGACAAATTTGCGATTTTTCTCCTTGTCGCATCTTCGCCCCCCTCGCGCCCTAACAACTGGTTTAGTGCGGCCTTTCCAGACCGGAGACGGGCCCAGAGTTTCAGCAGCAGGTGCGCCGCGGACTTACCATCGCGGAGCCTGGGATCCCTCGCCGAGGATCGCCAGTGTTAGAGCTCCGACCGCGGGGGCCTGCTGGCTGCAGCGGTCTTCGGAGCTTCTATCTGTGTGCGCGGCACGGACTTACCATCGCAAAGCCTGGGATCCCTTACCGGGGATCGCCAGAAGAAGTGCTCCGACTGCTGGCTTTTACATCGTGAAGCCGCGGTCTCCGGTAAGAAGCGGCCCATTCGGGAACTCCAAGCCGCGGAGTGCGTTCAGATCCATTGTGATGGATTCCACGGATTCCACTGCGATGGATGGTTATGTTAAACTCTATCGTGTATTGTGTTCATTTTACTTGTATTGCTTTATGGTGACTCAAATATCACCGTACCTTAATTGGTGTATGTAGCAATAAAGGTGACTTTAAACTTGAACTAGAGAGGAACTTGAGGCATGGGAGTTCTGGTATTGCCAGTTTTTTTCCTACCTCCAACGCGCCATCTTACCTCTGTATTATCCAGTGCAATAGTCCCACAGGATTCTACCCATCCCACACCCCAGCAAACCACGATTGGACTCCCAACCATAAGTCAATAACCCCACTCTCACCATCGACGGCACCACTGTCTCCCCATCGCCCCAGGCCCGCAACCTTGGCGTGATCTTTGATTCCACCCTTTCCCTTGAGCCTCACATCCGCCATTAAAACCTCCTTCTTTCACCTCTGCAACATCGCCAAAATCAGACCCTCTCTCACACCTCCCGCTGCTGAAAGACTCATCCATGCCTTCATCTCCTCCCGACTGGACTACTGCAACTCACTTCTCCTTGGCATCAGCTCCACCTACATCAACCGACTCCAATTGGTCCAGAATGTAGCCGCCCGACTCATCACCCACACCAAATCCTGGCATCACATCACTCCAGTCCTCAAACAACTTCACTGGCTTCCCATCTCCCACCGGATCACCTACAAAATCCTGGTCCTCACCTACAAAGCCCTCCACCATCTGGCCCCCCCATATCTCACTGACCTCCTCTCCCCCTACCAACCCTCACGGTCCCTCAGATCCACATCAGCCGGTCTCCTCTCCATCCACAAATCCTACCTCCGCAGTTTTGGGGACAGAGCCTTCTCCAGGGCAGCTCCCAGGCTCTGGAACTCCCTCCCCCAACTGATCCGCAATTCCGTGACCCTCACCATCTTCCAGTCCCTCCTCAAGACCCATCTCTTCACCTCTGCCTATCATTAGCCCCACGTCCCCCTCCCTTTTCATCTGTGCTTGAATTGCCTCATATTGTGTTTTGAATTGAATCATGTCTTTAATTTGTGTACTAGTCATGTCTCTACTATTTATTTCATTCCGCTTACATGTTTTTCCTCTACTTGCTAAAGTTTTGTAAGGTGTCCTTGTGACTCTTGAAAGGCACCCATAAATAAAATTTATTATTATTATTATTATTATTATTATTATAAGTCAAAGAAGGTTATGGTGGCACATCCTCAAAAAGATGTACAATTCTAATTTGGTCACACTCTGGGCCACAGGTGCACTGATGACTGGGAATGAGGATGGAAATTTAAAAAAATAGATGTGACTAACTAGTAAACACTGAATTTCATTCTTCAAGTCTGTATTTGGGATGCTTTGATACATTGGAATTTACACCCCTGCTTTAGAATTAAATAATTGAACAAAGATCCAAGTTCTAATTCTATCTACAATCCTGCACATTTTTCTTCCCATAATGTTTCAGGATTTAGTCAACTTAACTGCAAATAATGCACCTTGCATGCCGGTGCAAAGTTTTGTGAAGAACTCAGATACATTTATCTGTATTTATTACAAATACATGGGGCAAAAGTCCATTCTTTAAAACAGCACCTGTTCACTCATTTCAGTACCAGCTTCACTTGAACATTATTCCATTGCTTCAGGTGACATGGTGGGTTGTAGTTATCATTTGCTAAAACATCTCAATTGCCTTCTCTACAGAAACAAGCTAGTCCTTCACCCCAGCTTCATGTCTTCAATAATCTATGAACTTATCACCTCAACCATTCCATGAATGGAATTTCCTCTCCACACTGTGCATGTTTCAGTATGTGCATATGGTTCTGTAAACAGTGGATAATTATACTTTACCTTTCCAATTACGGTTTTGTAGCCAATGATAATATCCTGCCGTTGGGCATTACTTCTCTGCGTCAGTAGATCCAATATGATATCTTCATCCGTTCCTGCCAACAAACATAATGGTTTTAGAATTTAGAATATGCTTACTGCTGAACAGTGACCAGAGGCAAGAATCTCTTGCCCAATCTGAATATGTAGTGCGAGCCATAAATGTCATAAATTGCTGCTCATGACAAAGAATGCAGCCGCAATTGGAGGCTTTTGCAGGCTTTGGTGATAAGGGAAGAGGAGCTTTAACTAGCACCTAACCCACTTACACCTAAGCTTGATGTTGTCAACAGATGCTGGCTTGCTTCTTTTTTCAATACTGACATTTGCTAGACGGAGTGCAAGGTATGCAAATCAACAGGTTTACTTCGACTCACCCAACTCTAATAACAAGACTATCCCTGAAGGAATTGTTAGAAGATGTAAAAGAGTTTCCTTATTCGACCCTTGCATTCAATATTCATTGGGCAATTTACATCGATTCCACTTAGACGTCATTTTTGGACCCAATAGCTGCTTCATAAGACATCAATTAAACAAGAAGGATATTGGCTTAGGTCTATCCCTAGACAGATTATCAGAGGGTCCTGTAGATTTGGGAGCAACAGCAGCAGGAGATAAGCAAGAGATACGACTGATTGGCTCTAGCCCAAGTGGGAGGAGAGAAGTGAAAACAGTTAAAGTAGAGGCCAAGGACAGGCAGACTTTACTCAGAACTGCTGTAGCTTTGGGAGCAACAGCAGCAGGAGTTTAGCAAGAGATACGACTGATTGGCTCTAGCCCAAGTGGGAGGAGAGAAGTGAAAAGAGTTAAAGTAGAGGCCAAGGACAGGCAGACTTTACTCAGAACTGCTGTAGGTTTGGGAGCAACAGCAGCAGGAGTTTTGCAAGAGATACGACTGATTGGCTCTAGCCCAAGTGGGAGGAGAGAAGTGAGTCAGTGCTGGGAAAACAGTTGAAAACTGAGGAATTTGGTTTGTAAATTGGTAAATCAGGCAATTTATCAGTCAATTTAAGCAAGACGGCTCTCAGCGAGCGGAAGTGAGTGAGCGGCCCTGTGAGAAAAGTGTGAGTCTTTGGCTCGAGAGTCTTAGGAGAGGAGACCACGCAATACGCTTGAGAGGTAGAGACGAAAGAAGGAGATGTCAGGCAAGCTGATTCAGTGCGGTGCTTGCAGTATGTGGGAGGTCAAGGACACCGCTGGTGCCTCTGGCTGCTACAAATGCGAGAAGTGCATCCAGGTAGAGCTCCTGAAGGGCCGTGTTGGGGAACTTGA
Organism: Amblyraja radiata; assembly: GCF_010909765.2. Lineage (NCBI taxonomy): Eukaryota > Metazoa > Chordata > Chondrichthyes > Rajiformes > Rajidae > Amblyraja > Amblyraja radiata. Next base: position 13,104,645 of record NC_045992.1, on the reverse strand, counting down.
GAAGCAAGTGGATGACCTCCGGTTCGTCCGAGAAACGGAGTTGTTCCTCGACAAGTCCTACAGTACGATTGTTACACCTAAGGTACTGGAAGAGAGAAGGTGGGAGACAGTGAGAAAGGGAGGGAAGCATGGAATGCCAACTTCCCCGGGTGTTGTACCTCTTGTGAACAGGTTCACCCACTTAGAAGCTGTTGGGACGAGAAGAGGTGTTTACACTGGGCGGCGGACTGGCTTGTGATGCGAATAGGGCTGTTGAGCCAAAACCAAAAAGGCCTAAGGCAGGCAACGCCATTGTAGTGGGAGACTCCATTGTGAGAGGTACGGACAGGGGTTTCTGCGGCAACAGATGGGATGCGAGGATGGTGTGCTGCCTTCCTGGTGCCAGGATCCAGGATGTCACGGACAGAGTGCAGAAAATCCTCAAGGGTGAAGGTGAACATCTGGAAGTGGTAGTGCATGTCAGCACAAACGATGTCGGAAAGAAGGGGATGAATATTCTGCAGCGTGACTTTAGAGAGCTCGGAAAAATGCTGAAAAGCAGGACCTCCAGGGTTGTTATCTCCGGTTTGCTTCCAGTTCCTCGTGCTGGCGAGAAGCAGGAACAGGGAGATACGGGACCTGAACGTGTGGCTGAGGAACTGGTGCACGGGGCAGGGATTTAGATTCTTAGATCACTGGGATCTGTTTTGGGGTAAGGGGGAACTGTACAAAAGGGACGGATTGCATCTTAACAGGTGTGGGACCAGCATTCTGGCAGGCAGGTTTGCCACTGCTACACGGGTGGTTTTAAACTGAATAAGGGGGGTGGGGTGTCGAATGGGATAGTGGAGGATGGAGTTAAAGGGAAAGGGTTTCTTAAATGTGTGAGCGTAGAGACAGAGGGGTGTAAAATGAGGGTAGCAGCAATAGGTAGCAAGGTGAAAAGTAAAAGTGGCAGGCAGACAAAACCAGGGCAAAAATCAAAAAGGGCCACTTTTCAACATAATAGTATAAGGGGTAAGAGTGTTGTAAAAACAAGCCTGAAGGCTTTGTGTCTCAATGCAAGGAGCATTCATAATAAGGTGGATGAGTTGAATGTGCAGATAGCTATTAATGACTATGATATAGTTGGGATCACGGAGACATGGCTCCAGGGTGACCAAGGTATCGAGCTGAACATCCAGGGATATTCAATATTCAGGAGGGATAGAGAGAAAGGAAAAGGAGGTGGGGTAGCGTTGCTGATTAGAGAGGAGATTAACGCAATGGAAAGGAAGGACATTAGTTTGGAGGATGTGGAATCGGTATGGGTAGAGCTGCAAAACACTAAGGGGCAGAAAACGCTGGTGGGTGTTGTGTACAGGCCACCTAACAGTAGTAGTGAAGTTGGAGATGGTATCAAACAGGAAATTAGAAATGCGTGCGACAAAGGCAAAACCGTTATAATGGGTGACTTCAATCTACATATAGATTGGGTGAATCAAATTGGCAGGGGTGCTGAGGAAGAGGATTTCTTGGAATGTATGCGGGATAGTTATCTAAATCAACATGTAGAGGAACCAACGAGAGAGCAGGCTATTTTAGACTGGGTATTGAGTAATGAGGAAGGGTTAGTTAGCAGTCTTGTTGTACGTGCCCCCTTGGGCAAGAGTGACCATAATATGGTTGAGTTCTTCATTAGGATGGAGAGTGACATTGTTAATTCAGAAACAATGGTTCTGAACTTAAAGAAAGGTAACTTTGAGGGTATGAGACGTGAATTGGCCAAGATTGACTGGCAATTAATTCTAAAAGGGTTGACAGTGGATATGCAATGGAAGACATTTAAAGACTGCATGGATGAACTACAAAAATTGTTCATCCCAGTTTGGCAAAAGAATAAATCAGGGAAGGTAGTGCATCCGTGGATAACAAGGGAAATCAGGGATAGTATCAAAGCGAAGGATGATGCGTACAAATTAGCCAGAAAAAGCAGCATACCGGAGGACTGGGAGAAATTCAGAGACCAACAGAGGACGACAAAGGGCTTAATTAGGAAAGGAAAAATAGATTATGAAAGAAAACTGGCAGGGAACATAAAAACTGACTGCAAAAGTTTTTATAGATATGTGAAAAGAAAGAGATTAGTTAAAACAAATGTAGGTCCCTTGCAGTCAGAAACAGGTGAGTTGATCATGGGGAACAAGGATATGGCGGACCAATTGAATAACTACTTTGGTTCCGTCTTCACTAAGGAAGACATAAATAATCTGCCGGAAATAGCAGGGGACCGCGGGTCAAAGGAGTTGGAGGAATTGAGTGAAATCCAGGTTAGCCGGGAAATGGTGTTGGGTAAATTGAATGGATTAAAGGCGGATAAATCCCCAGGGCCAGATAGGCTGCATTCCAGAGTACTTAAAGAAGTAGCTCCAGAAATAGTGGATGCATTAGTAATAATCTTTCATAACTCTTTTGAATCTGGAGTAGTTCCTGAGGATTGGCGGGTAGCAAACGTAATCCCACTTTTTAAGAAGGGAGGGAGAGAGAAAACGGGGAATTACAGACCAGTTAGTCTAACATCGGTAGTGGGGAAACTGTTAGAGTCAGTTATTAAAGATGGGATAGCAGCACATTTGGAAAGTGGTGAAATCATTGGACAAAGTCAGCATGGATTTACAAAAGGTAAATCATGTCTGACGAATCTTATAGAATTTTTCGAGGATGTAACTAGTAGCGTGGATAGGGGAGAACCAGTGGATGTGGTGTATCTGGACTTCCAGAAGGCTTTCGACAAGGTCCCACATAAGAGATTAGTATACAAACTTAAAGCACATGGCATTGGGGGTTCAGTATTGATGTGGATAGAGAACTGGCTGGCAAACAGGAAGCAAAGAGTAGGAGTAAACGGGTCCTTTTCACAGTGGCAGGCAGTGACTAGTGGGGTACCGCAAGGCTCAGTGCTGGGACCCCAGCTATTTACAATATATATTAATGATCTGGATGAGGGAATTGAAGTCTCCAAGTTTGAAGTCTCCAAGTTTGCGGATGACACTAAGCTGGGGGGCAGTGTTAGCTGTGAGGAGGATGCTAGGAGACTGCAAGGTGACTTGGATAGGCTGGGTGAGTGGGCAAATGTTTGGCAGATGCAGTATAATGTGGATAAATGTGAGGTTATCCATTTTGGTGGCAAAAACAGGAAAGCAGACTATTATCTAAATGGTGGCCGATTAGGAAAAGGGGAGATGCAGCGAGACCTGGGTGTCATGGTACACCAGTCATTGAAAGTAGGCATGCAGGTGCAGCAGGCAGTGAAGAAAGCGAATGGTATGTTAGCTTTCATAGCAAAAGGATTTGAGTATAGGAGCAGGGAGGTTCTACTGCAGTTGTACAGGGTCTTGGTGAGACCACACCTGGAGTATTGCGTACAGTTTTGGTCTCCAAATCTGAGGAAGGACATTATTGCCATAGAGGGAGTGCAGAGAAGGTTCACCAGACTGATTCCTGGGATGTCAGGACTGTCTTATGAAGAAAGACTAAATAGACTTGGTTTATACTCTCTAGAATTTAGGAGATTGAGCGGGGATCTTATAGAAACTTATAACATTCTTAAGGGGTTGGACAGGCTAGATGCAGGAAGATTGCTCCCGATGTTGGGGAAGTCCAGGACAAGGGGTCACAGCTTAAGGATAAGGGGGAAATCCTTTAAAACCGAGATGAGAAGAACTTTTTTCACACAGAGAGTGGTGAATCTCTGGAACTCTCTGACACAGAGGGTAGTCGAGGCCAGTTCATTGGCTATATTTAAGAGGGAGTTAGATGTGGCCCTTGTGGCTAAGGGGATCAGAGGGTATGGAGAGAAGGCAGGTACGGGATACTGAGTTGGATGATCAGCCATGATCATATTGAATGGCGGTGCAGGCTCGAAGGGCCGAATGGCCTACTCCTGCACCTAATTTCTATGTTTCTATGTTTCTATGTCTTGAATTGAATTCAATTTATTTGTCATTCAGACCTTTCGGTCTGAACGAAATTTCATTTCCCTGCAGTCATACATATAATAAAAAATGACAAAAACACACAATCAACACAAATTTAACATCCACCACAGTGAGTTCACCAAACATCTCCTCACTTAGTCATTTAAACAGGACAGATGGCTCATTGAGCCTTCTATTGTACAGTTTAATCATTTTTAAAAAACAGATCTAGGTTTTTCTCAAAACAAAAATATTGAGATCTCCAGAAGGCCTTATATATTTTGATCTACAATGTTGAACAAATTAGGTATTCAAGAGGGAGGCTTTAGTACCTAGAGAGTAGCAAGTTCAACACATTTCTGTAACTATGGAAAATAGCATGAGAATGGAACAGAAGTTAACAACAGTGAGAGAGGATAAACATGGTATCTTTGGGACAAACAATGACTCGTGCACAAATCACTGTCCACAAATAGAAAACAAACTATTGTTGCTTACCAAAGCCTTTCATGGCCTTGTGAAGGATCTCAGCATCTTTATTGGCATCAAAACCTGGAAAATCATAGATGGTGCCGTTGGTCCTTCCCTAAGAACAGACCATCCATTAAAATGTTTCTCCTTAAAGAATAAATCGTGATTACAAGAAGACAACACTACATACAGATTAAAGCAAAGTTCCCAATCCCATCTCAGCGTTTGGTTCACTGAGTAACTGAAGTGTAAAGGGCCTGTCCCACTTTCACAACCTAATTCACAACCTTTTTTACTCGTGGACATTTTTCATCAGGCTAGAAAAACGCCCCGGCCGACTTGATGCCACGAGTACCTAAGACTAGCATCACGGCCTGCTACGACCAACCTACGACCTCCTACGACCTTGTGACGACCATGCTGCGAGTACGAGTCAAAGGCAAACTCGACAGAGGTCGTGAATTAGGTCATGAAAGTGGGACAGGCCCTTAACACTGCACAAGTTACCAGATTTAATCTTAAAATTTATGGCGTTTTCGCCTTTGCAAAGAATGATGCAAGTGCAATATTGATGGTTATAAAATCAGCTTCTCCATCAGTAACCCACGCGCAGATATTGAGAAAGGCAGAATACAAGGAAGGCTCCTGTCTAAACAGCTACACAAATTTAAAAACAGCCTATTACACAACGTGAACCTACATAACCAGCTGACATTTGTGCAAGGCTACAGAGGTAGAGGATTTTGTTTTGTCAATTTTACACCAGCACAGAACAAAGCATTAGGATGATAAGTTAATGCAAAAGGCATAAAAACAAAACATAATGGAAATACTATCAGGCTGCATCCATGGAAAGAAAAACAGAGTCAGTGTCCAAAAGATAGTTTCCAGAACTTAATTTGAATGTCATCAAACAGCAAAACTTGTTTTTGAGTGAGTCAGATTAATAATTTTGCATATCCTGAGCACGGTGCATATTCAAAACCACTCTACATCCAGAACACACCCTTTGGTATGGTAATAAAGCAAATGGGTCTAAATTAGTTTCAACGTGGCATTAATACTCTGCCCAGCAGTTCATATTCCACATGGGCGTAAACCTTGTACTAGCACCTATAACCTTGAGACATAGCAGTCTGAGGACTACTTCATCAGAGGTAGGAAAGTCAACTAAGCCAACCTCAAGTATGTGCTGCCAAAAAACTATCAATCTGTCTCCTGTCCCAAAGGGCCAAACAGGCTCCATCTCTGCCAAACAACCAAAGAGTCCGACCAACCCCAACTTGCATTTTTGAAAACTAGACTACCAGGCCTGCAGCTAATCCTAACCCTCGGCACTCTCTCCCCATTTATAAGCAAATACTTAAGTGCAGAGATCCTACAGGACTGCTTTAACTCAAGGACCATGCCACCGCCATCATAGACTTTCAGTATGTGGATAGAAGACTGCCTGCCTGTCAAAGTCAAGCTGAGTGTTCCCCAACTGGAAACCATAGAAAACCACAAGATCTACTCACTAGTGAAGTCCAAATCTGGGACATTCAAATCAAGTGACCCTGATCCATATAAGAAATCCAGATAGCACCTTGGCAAAGCGATCAGGGACAGTTCCTGACCCTAGAGTCCCATATTAAACCATTCAGACACCAAAGTATGACAAAGCTTTCATGCTACCACATGGTACAAAGTGAGGTCAGGCAGAAATCAGTGGCACAGCAGTAGAGTTGCTGCCTTACAGCGCCAGAGACCCGGGTTCGATCCTGACTATGGGTGCTTGTCTGTACAGAGTTAGTACATTCTCCCCATGACCCGTGTTGGTTTTTTCCGGAATCTCCGGTTTGCTCACATACTCCAAAGGCGTACAGGCTTGTAGGTTCATTGGCTTGGTATAATTGTAAATTGTCGCTGGTGTGTGTAGGATAGCGTTTGCACGTGGGGATCGCTGGTCGGTGCAGACTCGGTGGGCTGAAGGGCCTGTTGCCATGCAGTATCTCCAAACTAAACTATGCATTTTGAGCTCATTTTGAACAGAAGATCAATGGAATGATAACACACCTTCAGGTGCACCTGTGCCCAAGGTCACCGTCCCAGAGTGAAACCACAGAGAGCAACTGGCCCGGATGGAGTCTCTGGCCATGTCCACAGATCATGATTTCTTGGTCCTCCAAAATATTCCAAATGGAATTTAAACTGGAGATTTAACACAGACCAGCGCTCAGGTGTATTTGCAAATATATATTTAGCCCTTTTCCAATCATCCCAGTGCCAAAGTGAAACAAGGGGTCTCAACCAAAAAGTCACCTATCCATGTTCTCCAGAGATGCCGTCAAACCTGTAGCACTTTGTACCCTATTGAGCTAGTCTTAGATTTCATTAAGAGTTTTGCCGAGGTGGAGACGGTTAAGAACTTTAAGTTCTTAGGTATAAATATCACCCCCAATTTGGCCTAGTGCAACCACATCTATGCTAGTAAGCGCACCAAAGCCTCTGCTGTCTCAGAAGGTCAAGGATATTCAGCATGTTGCACTGACTACTGTCCATTTATACACATGCACTTCAGCTTGGGTACGGCAACTGCTCTGCCCAAGACCACATCCAGGAAGACTTGAAGTCTAGTCAAGAATGTCTGCCATCCTGGCTATTCCTTTTCTTTTATCTTCTGGGAGAAGACATGGGAGTTTCACATCCCAGGCATCTAGACACAAGAACAGCTTCTCCACCACTGCACTACTGTTATTCCCCTGTCCCACTTAGGAAACCTCAACAGAAACCTCTGGAGACTTTGCACCCCACCCAAGGTTTCCGTGCGATTCCCGGAGGTTGCAGGTGGTTGCAGGTAGTGGAAGCAGGTAGGGAGACTGACAAAAACCTCAGGGAACCTCCAGGAACCACACGGAAACCTTGGATGGGGCTCAAAGGCTCCAGAGGTTTCCATTCAGGTTTCCTAAGTGGGACAGGGGCATTAGCATCCTGAGCCAAATCACTGCTTTCAGACCCACTTTCAGGTGGTCCTGCCACCTACTGGTACCTGTACCTTAATCTTGCACCATTCTACTGCTTTGCACTCATCATTTATTGTTTATGATTGAATGTATTATTAATGTATCGTTATTATTGTATGTATCCCGTTTACTCTGTGAGCTTTATGCAAATTATAAATTTAATTGCAAACTAACTCGAATTTTGGCAGATTAATTTCCTTCCTGGAATAAATAAAGTTCTATCGTGTCATATTTGAATCAAACATGCCGTTTATTTCTGTTCAAGAAGGAACTGCAGATGCTAGAAAATCGAAGGTAGACAAAAATGCTGGAGAAACTCAGCGGGTGCAGCAGCATCTATGGAGCGATGGAAATAATATAGGCAACGTTTCGGGCAGAAACCCTTCTTCAGACTGATGTAGGGTGGGTGGGGGGGAAGGAGGAGGAGGAGGAGCCATAGGGCTGAGGGAGAACTGAGAAGGGGAGGAGAGAGTGAGGGATACCTGAAATTGGAGAAGTCAATGTTCATACCGCTGGGATATAAACTACTTATTTCTGATTAGCAAAGTGCTCCAGTATGATATTGTAGAGTACTTGCAGTGTTAAACACAAGCTGATCGATTCAAAAATAGCCCGAGTGCTTTATCTCACCGTTGTGGGAAATACAGGTGTCAGAGGTTATGGGGAGAAGGCAGGAGAATGGGGTCAGGAGGGAGAGATAGATCAGCCATGCTTGAATGGCGGAGTAGACTTGATGGGCCGAGTGGCCTAATTCTGCTCCTATTACATGATTTATGATGAACATTAATTTGTTATTGCGGGTGGAGGTTTCAACCGGGTCTGTTCCTGCGACGCGTCCCAGTCGAAAACGTCTGCGGTAGCGCCCAGACCTGCGAACGTTCAGTCTCTTGACGGGTCAGGGTTAAATTGTCCGAGTCCCATTCTGGGTGTGGAGAGCTCTCTGTGCCCTGTCTGGGCAGAGGGCAGCACGGGGATATCGGTGGAGTTGGGCACCAGCCGTAGGGTAGGCACCCCTTCACGGGGGGTACTCGGCCCTACTCTCCCTGCCCCGGTGTTGGCCGCGGCCACGTTGCAGGAGCAGCGCTGTGGAGGCGGCGTCAACGGGGCGCGCCCAGCATTAGAGAGAGACACACACACACACACAGACGGACTGCAGATGGGTCGAGCACTTAGTGCTGGAGTAACTCAGCGGGCCAGGCAGCATCTCTGGAGGACACGGATAGGTGACATTTCCGATCGGGCGTCCGGAAAAAAAAAATGGATCACGTCCCGAAACGTCGCTCGCTGAGTTACTCCAGCACTTTGCGTTCTATAGACACAGTGGGACAGGCAGAACCTCACAAAATGCTGGAGTGACTGCCCCGCTGAGTTACTCCATCATTTTGTGTCTTAATTCGGTTGAAACCAGCATCTGTAGTTCCTTCCTACACTTTGTGTTCGATGTTCATTACAGATGTTAATTTCAGCCAGGGCGGAGGAGCTGGGTGGAGAGAGGGGGGTTATATAAACAGACAAGGCAGCTTGCACCAAAGCCACAGAGAGGCGGCCATCAGGAACGGCTAGTCAGGATCGAACAGTGCAGCAAGTCCCTCCTCAAACTCGCTGTGGGATCAGATATCAATGCCATATAATTCATTTTATCCTCGACTTCCGCCACACCCTTGCGGAAGCCGGGCAGGCTGCCCATTGCTTTGTGTGTGTGATTCACTACAACGTTCGTAATGCAGCAGTTCCTGTCCGAATCACAAGACCAAAGATCTAAGATCTTTGCACAAGACTACAGCTGCCCGAGGACATTTCATCGCCAGAGGTTCACATGTGCATGACTTCGAAATTCCATAAGACTATGGAACTATGAAGACGCAGTTCCTCACAGTTCATGAAAGTTCCTGGGGGCCATCCCCGTGCTGCCCTCTGCCCAGAAATATTTTTTCCTGTTTATATTATTCATGACTTAATAGTATATATGGTATATAATTTGTGTATTTGAAAAATAAGAAGAACTCCATTACCTCCCAAAAATAGCCAAATCCTGGTCGCTAACCATTTAACTCCCCCAACCCCCATTCACCTCACTGATCTTTCTGTCCTGGGCCTCCACCATTCCCAGAGTGATGCCACATGCAAACTGGAGGTACAGCACCTCATATTCTGCTTGGTTAGCTTACAACCCAACAGTATCAATGTTGAATTCTCCAATTTTAGGCAATTTCAAACTGCCACCCCTCCTCTTTTCTCCCTACACCACCCCCTGAAATCAAGTGGGGGGGGGGGGGGGGGGGGGGAGGAGAGTCATAATTTCACACGATGAGAAATAATGTGAGCCAATCCTCACTCCACGCTTAATTACGGTTGCATGGTTCAAGACAACTTTCATGCATACAAACTCCAGTCTCTCCTCACTAAACAAGGAAACTACTGGTTGTTTAAGAAGGAACTGCAGGTGCTGGAAAATCAAAGGTAGACAAAAGTGCTGGAGAAACTCAGTGGGTGCAGCAGCATCTATGGAGCGAAGGAAATAGGCAACGTTTCGGGCCGAACCCCTTCTTCAGACTGATGAAACTACTGGGTCTTCCTGGGGGCCATCTAAACTCTGGAGACAGATCCCCAGCTTTTTAGTTTAGTTTTAGAGATACAGCATGGAAACAAGCTCTTTGTCCCACCGAGTCTGCGCCGACCAATGATCCCCCGATACACCAGGGACAATATACAATTTTACCGATCCAATTAACCTATAAAACCAGAATGCCTTTGGAGTGTGGGAGGAAACCGAAGCACCCAAAGTAAAACCACGTGGAGAATGTGCAAACTCCGTTTGGACAGCGACCATAGTCAGGATTGAACCCCGGTCTAAGGCAGCAACTCTATCGCTGCGCCAGCTTGCTTAACCTTCTCAGCACATCGTTGTTACAAGATCCCAGGGGACAAATAATCCAACTCATTAAGGACGGAAGCAGACGGACTACTTGCAACAACTGGAGCTTTGCTGAAATTCCTTCCAATATTTGATTCCCCCCCCCCCCAAAATCAATTCAGGTATTGAGCCTGTACACATAGAAACATAGAAAATAGGTGCAGGAGTAGGCCATTTGGCCCTTCGAGCCTGCATCGCCATTCAATATGATCATGGCTGGTCATCCAACTCAGTATCCTGTACCTGCCTTCTCTCCATACCCCCTGATCCCTTTAGCCACAAGGGCCACATCTAACTCCCTCTTAAATATAGCCAATGGACTGGCCTCAACTACCTTCACAAAACACTTCACATCATGTCTCTAGCTTGACAGATGTTAGTATCTGATCTTGGTACATCATCATTCACAAGTCTACCCTTTCTTACTCTAATGCTCTTGTAGCTTGAGATTTGTTTTATACATTCAATTTACTTTTGAAAGTTACTCGTCTGCCTACAGTTCTGGTGTACACAGTCTGGATCAGATCGTTGCTGTTTTCAATGAGCCCACATACTCTATAAGTACATTCAAATAAGCTTATTTGTAGATGATTTAAGAATTGTTTGATCACCATTCTGCTACAGCAGAAACCATTTCTCCATATTTACTCAATCACGTCTCTCTTCCCACGCAAGGAATATCAGAGGTTGTACAGTTAAATGGCAGACTCCAGACAATTCACAGGCTACAAATCCAGAGGTTCAGCTTTGTGTTTTAAATGTTTTGGAAAATAAAAGATCGTTTTTGATATCCGATTTAAATCTCATTGTCCACAAACATTTCCACCCAAAGTTCGAACAAAGATAATACAGCAATAGACTTCCTCCTCCACACTTTATAGAACAAAACCAAGTATTTTTATCTGCTTGAATTTGTGGAAACATTAAATTTTCTTTTAAGACATTTGCTAAAATATAACAATTCCATGCGTGGCTTGACCCACTGAGCATTTCCCATTTCTGTTTCAGACCTGTGGCATTTATTTAATTAGCTCCGAGTTGCTATGCAAACATCTGAAACAAGAGAAAATCCATGGTGTGGGCAGAGTGCGGAGACAATGAATGCATTCTTGATCTTATCCCAGTTCATCTGACTGCACACTACTGCCAGCATACTGATTGCAAAGACAGAAACAGTTAGGCATGTGATTTACCCCTGCCCCAAAAAACCCTAACAACTTAGTACCACAACTCAAATTACTTTCAATGAACCATCACTTTTTCCATTGTTGGCTTATTCAACAATGGGGGGGAAATATCCATAGCAATTTGATAGTGGAATGTTTTTGGGGGTGTCCCAATGGCAAGTTTCTCATGACCTTCTTCCCATCGCTAAAGGTTTCTTTATACAAAGCTCTGTTCATATTCCCCCCCCCCCCTTTCATCAACAAACAGACCACTCAGTTTTTCACTACTAGGAAAAAGAGTAGGGAGACAAAAATAATTTGGCAGCAAGTGGGCGGGGGTGAAAGAAATTAAGAAAAATGATTATTGGTCAAGGGTCAACTGAGGGAGTGCATGCCACTTTAGTTACGACAAGGTGTAATTTAGGAGAAACAAACAGAAATACGCAGCCTTCTTTTATTCAAACAAACAATTAAGAACGTACACACTATGCCAAAATACACTATGCCAGAATAATTACTATCCTTGAAAGGAATGTAGTCATATACTTAGTAACACTGCCATCAAGAAAGTTTTCCGTAAATTGCAACATTTTCTAAAGAAGTTGGTTTACAACTTTAATTCACTGGCATGAGAGTAATGACAAGCAGCACCTACCACGCAAATGAAAATAAATTGTTGCCTTTAATGGTTAATATAGCTATATTTGTTGCAATCTTTCATTGTAAACTTTTTCTGGGATCTAGGTGGAGTAATTGAACGTAGTAAAATACCAATGTGTAGAGAACCACTACGCCTACCAACAGCTGGTGAATCATTGCACACTAGCACCACACAATTTCTTACAACTCAATATTCTGATTCCACTTACCCCGCCTTTGGCTGCCATGGTTCAGTAAGAAAATCTGTTTTAAAACAGAAAAAAAAGAGATCATTTATTGTAGCTTCTCCACATCTCCTGAAATATTTCAACAACACATTAATAACACGACAAGGGCAAATAAGAATTAAATGATACCTCTGACAAATCTACTGCAAAGACAAATGTTCCCAGTATGTGGCTGTCTGAAACTCGAGAAACAAGGCCTGCCTTTTCTCTAAGGAAAGACTCTGGCGGCAGCTTAGGGATTGGTAGAGAGATTGGAAGCATATTTAAATAATTTAGTCATAGAAAAGAGTAGGCCTATAAGAAGCAACCAGTCCGAAAACCTCTGTGGGTGCAGCAAAAACCAGCACTGAACTCTCTCTGCTGTAATTGTCAGACAATTCAGGGTACTGAAGGTGAACCGTTTCCCCAGCAATGCCCATCATCACTAATACGAAGGCTAGAATCCCCAAACTGTGCCAAATCAGAAACGTTTACAGCAGAGAGAGGAAGAGGAAATGTTTATCCTTGTTTTGATTAAAAGCTCACCGATCTCACAATATGTTTATCAAGAGTCAAGAGCGTTTTATTGTCGTTTGTCCCAGATAGATCAATGACATTCTTACTTGCAGCAGCACAACAGGATATGTAAACATAGTACACGGTAAACATTACAATAAATGAGAAAAAAAAGTTCAGTGTGTGTATATATACATAAACAAGTACATAAACTCACACACACACACGCGCATATATATATATACATATATATACATATGCACACACACATAGAAAATAGGTGCAGGAGTAGGCCATTCGGCCCTTCGAGACTGCACCGCCATTCAATATGATCATGGCTGATCATCCAACTCAGTATCCTGTACCTGCCTTCTCTCCATACCCCCTGATCCCTTTAGCCACAAGGGCCACATCTAACTCCCTCTTAAATATAGCCAATGAACTGGCCTCAACTACCTTCTGTGACAGAGAATTCCAGAGATTCACCACTCTCTGTGTGAAAAATGTTTTCCTCATCTCGATCCTATTTTACATATACACGTAAAAACAATAATAGTGATAGAACAAACAGTAACAGTGCAAAAAGCCAAACCTAATGCCTCCAAATCCATGCAGTTCAGAGCTTATTTGGAGGTTGTAGTGTTTAATAGTCTTAGCTGTAAGGAAGAAGCTGTTCCTGAACCTGGACGCTACAGTTTTCAGGCTCCTGTTCCTTCTTCCTGATGTCAGGGGTGAAATGAGTGTGTGGTGGGTATCTGATGATGCTGGCTGTCTTTTTGAGGCAGCGACTCCTATAAATCACTTTGATGGTGGAGAGGCCAGAACCCGTGATGGACTGGGCAGTGTTCACTTGAAATACATGGGGTCGAGGAAAGAGCGTTCACGTTGCGGCCTTGTTTCCACCAATCTTTCCACCACATGGCTGAGGAGGCCGACATTGGGTATTTTAAAGCAGAGATTGATAGGTTCTTAGATGGACAGAAAATGCTAAAGTAACTCGGCGGGTCAGGCAGGATCCATGGATAAAAATAATACGTGACCTTTTGGGTAGGAATCCTTCTTCAGACCAAAAACGTCACCTATTCTTTTCCTCCAGAGATGCTGCTTGACTTCAGCACTTTGTGTCAATCTCTGAAAGAAGGGTTTCGGCCCGAAACTAGCATGTATCTACATCTCCTCGACTTAAAGTTGCGATCACTCTGAAGGATCTCAATTCAAAACTCCACCTCTCCATGTTCTCCAGAGATGCTGCCTGGCCTGCTGAGTTACTCCCTCGCTTAGTGCCATTATATTAGAACTGAGAAGGAGGGAAAAGATGCATGGTAAGGTAAGGTGAGTGGTGGTTAATATTGGTTGCGGGTGAGATTAACAGAGAGCAGAAGGCCATTGCATTTTGAGAATGGGAACAAGGTGAATGGAGATGATGTGTTGAAATTGAAGCTGAGAGTTCACGCAGTGGGAGAAGGGGGAAGCAAGGCCATGACAACACCACATTCAGAAAACATTGACTGTACATGGGTGGGTTAGAGAAAATAGAAGTAGAATAAGGTGAAGATAGACACAAAATGCTGGAGTAACTCAGCGGGACTGGCAGCATCTCTGGAGAGAAGGAATGGGTGACGTTTCGGGTCAAGACCCTTCTTCAGACTCAATAATAAGCTGAAATGCTTCAAGGAAGAGAAAGAGCCTAAACAGGAAGGGATAGACCAAGCAAGAGCATCACTATAACCACAGTGTTTTGAGTGGGGTGACAGCATAGGTTTGCCATTCTACAAGAAGATGTCTGATGAAAGAAAAAGAGGAAAGATAGAATAATATCTCCTTGTCTTTCGCCGAAGTTAGACACAAACAACTGGAGTAACTCAGGGGGTTAGACAACAACTCTGGAGAAAAGGAATAGGTGACGTTTCGGGTTGAGACCCTTCTTCAGACAACGTCTGACTATACATCCCTATCTTGTGATCCTGTGGTAAGTGCACGTGAAGAAGATATCTGATGTCCAAAGGTTCATTGTCTTGCTTCATGGCCTTCCAGGTTAAATCACCTGTTAGTGCTCATTATCAAAGGAAGGTTGCTTACTTCTTTGAGGCATTAGAAAATATCCACAATCTGGCATAAACCCTTGTAAGCAAAGATATTATAGTGGAGCAAGATGGGTTACTCTCACGCAAACGTGTAGTACGCTCATGGGCGGATTCATGGGTGATTATAGGACCCATTTTAGCAACCAGCCCCCGCCATCTTGTTCCGCCATCTTGTTCCGTCATCTTGCTCCGCCATCTTGTTCCGCCATCTTGCTTCTGGCCAAAGATCGGATCTTTGTTTCCGCAGCGGGGAGAAGGAGTGTGAGGCCCGGGGAGAGGGAGAGGGAGAGGGAGTGTGGGGCCCGGGGCAGCGGGGAGAGGGAGTGTGGGGCCCGGGGCAGCGGGGAGAGGGAGTGTGGGGCCCGGGGCAGCGGGGAGAGGGAGTGTGGGGCCCGGGGCAGTGGGGAGAGGGAGTGTGGGGCCCGGGGCAGCGGGGAGAGGGAGTGTGGGGCCCGGGGCAGAAGGAGAGGGAGTGTGGGGCCCGGGGCAGAAGGAGAGGGAGTGTGGGGCCCGGGGCAGCGGGAGAGGGAGTGTGGGGCCCGGGGCAGCAGGAGAGGGAGTGTAGGGCCCGGGGCAGCGGGAGAGGGAGTGCGGGGCCCGGGGCAGCGGGAGAGGGAGTGCGGGGCCCGGGGAGAGGGAGTGCGGGGCCCGGGGAGAGGGAGTGCGGGGCCCGGGGCAGCAGTGAGAGGGTGTGTGGGGCAGCGGGGAGAGGGGCATAGGAGGGGGGGGAGACATTGTAGTGTGGGGGCAGGCGAGGGAGTGCCGGGGGAAGGGAGGGGGGGGGGGGGAAATAAGGCCTAGTGTGTGTGAAGTTGCGGGGAGGTTTACAATGTTTCTTATTTAATGTCCCTTGTCTAGTCTGAAATAAAGTTCATCATTGGATCAGAAGAAATATAATTGTGTGTGTTATTTGTGTGTGTTATATGATTATATAACACATTGATATCACATTCATGTATGTGTGTTTATAAACATTTTATTCTTTAACAAGAATTAACAGAATTATGAACTAACAGAATTATGAATCTAACCCTATATCACACACAACAACTTCCCCCGCAATGTCAATTACCCTGCGAGTCGGGTCGGTTCTGGTTACTACAAAATCAACTCAAACACTGCTTGTGAGCCATTTAAAAAGAAATGATTTAAAAAACATTAAAAAAGACAATTACCAGAGTCAAATTTTATTCTTGACAAGACGTATGAACTGACAGAATTATGAATCTAACCCTATATCACACACACAAACTGTTGCCCCGCAACATTGATTACACGAGTCGGGTCGGGTCAGGTAGGCTCCGGTTACTAAAATGGGCGGGGAAAAATGCCCAGGATCCCCTCCGTAGCGTACTACACGTCAGCCCATTGTATTTCGCAGGGCTGACGCTCTGCTCTAAGATCTTTGCTTGTAAGGGCCTGATGAATTGACAATCTTTCCAATGCACAGGTGAAACATCCCGGATTGAATAAAACTGTGCAAACTGCAAATAAATGATGCAATATCTTGTTCAAAGCCGGTTCTTCGAGTTGGAAAAATCAGCAACACCTCAAGATTTTTTAAACAGGTGTTTCAAAGTTTGATCACAACATTGAATATCCCTAAAGCAGAGGCTTAGTATAGTAGGTGGGTCTAAAAAAAGACTGCTCCATAATAGCCACAAACAGATAGACACTTAATTATAGTTTCAAAGCACACTTGGTAAACGTCCCGAGGCTCACTGACATGTAGTTTGGTTACTTTACCACGCAGGATTGTTTGTTAGTGACTGTCAGTTGCCAAACAATAGTTTGGAAATTAATAAAATTATTGGCAAATTACTTTGGTCCGAATTTGTACACAAATATTACAAGCAAGCCTTTTGCTACCTAACTTTACATAACACTTTTGATTATAGCAACACAATCCAGTTTTCAGTAACTTTGAAACTGCTTCACTCATATTCATAAAATAGACACAAAAAGCTGGAGTAACTCCGCAGATCAGACAGTAACTCTGGAGAATAGGTGACGCTTCAGGTCGAGACCCTTTTTCAGACTGAGATCCTTCCTACTCACTCATGTTCATTGTCCTTAGGGCCTCACAGTGGTGCAGCTGCCTTAAGCCCCTGTCCCACTTTCACGACCTAATTGGCGATCTTTGCGCTTGACTCATACTCGCAGCATGGTCGCCACGAGGTCGTAGGAGGTCTTCATAACTCTTCCTCATGCTCGTGAGTGGTCTCCGCGTACTCGTGGCCTCAAATAGGTGGTGGCGTTTTTTCCAGCTTGACAAAAAATGTTAACAAGTTAAAAAAAATTCGGCATGGAAAAAATTGACACTTTTTACTCGTAGGTATGTCGTAGGTAGGTTGTAGTAGGTCGTGATGGTAGTAGTAAGTAGTTGTAGGTAGTTGTAGGTCATTAACTGGCCCGAGAAAAAAATGGAATCATGACATCATTTTATCATGTGATCATTTTCCATTCATAGCTAGTCGTAGTTGGTCTTAGGTGTGGAAGACTGAGGTCGAGGGGGTCGAAGGAGGTCGTAGACATAGTCGAAGGAGGTCGTAAGAGTCGTAGGAGGTCTTTTACTTTGGCGAGTCAACACGACCTTGACATTTTTTTCAACTCGTCTAGGGTCTTCTAAACTCGTGGATTGGGTCGTCCAAGTGGGACAGGCCAGAGGCATGATTCAATCCTGGCCTCAGGTCCTGTCTGTGTGAAATTTGCTTGTTCTCCCTGTGACCGCATGTGTTTCCTCTGGGTGCTCTAGTTTCCACCCATGTCCCAAGGACATGCAGGTCACTAGGGTTAATTACTTTGTAAAATTGTCCCTGATGTGTAGGGATTGGATAATGTGTAGTTCTGTGAAAGTGGGATAACATAACTAGTGTTAATGAATGATCATTGACTCAGTGGGCCTATAGACTTGTTTCCATGCTGTATCTCTGAAACTGTTCATCCACTCTGATATAATTGCACTCTAGAGTGAAACCTATGACCTGAAAGTGGTGCACTTAATGTATTATGGAGTGACCTTGCTAACTTCCTTGTGACTTGAGCCAAGGAGAGGGAATGCAGTCCAGTAAACTGAAGAGAAATTACAGTCCAGGTCTTACTTTTCACAGAAGACTAACGTAATGTTTGATTCTCTGCCAAAATACATAAAGTATCTGTTTCTTCATCATGGAATAACGAGAGGCGAGGGTTTATCAGGGTTTCTCCCATTCTGCTTCACTTCAACGGAAGATTGGAAGAATCTCCTTTTACAGGAGTACATGTGTTTTCTGTCAAAGTGGGGGAATTCCTGAGGAACTTCATCATTTTTAACCAAATGTACATAAAAGAAAAACTATTCGTAGTCTAAATTTAGTTTTAAAATATTCTGTAAAATGTAGCATTTATGACAATAAAAACTATTTGAATTTACAATGTCCTTTTAATGTTTATTTTTCCAAAAGCTTAATCAAACAAGCAGTAATGCTAAGGTCTACAGGAAAATACAGGAGGGAATGACCAACAACTTCCCCAGTGATGAGTTTGAATATAGTAACTGTTGATGCAGTCGTGAAAATCAGGTGATCAGAAATGGAGGAGTGGAAATTTCTCCAGGCCTCGGAAGTTGTGAAACAATGAACAATGATCGTGAGTCTGAAGAAGGGTCTCGTCCCGAAACGCCACCTATTCCTTTTCTCCAGAGATGCTGTTTGACCCGTTGAGTTACTCCAGCTTTTTGCGCCGATTTTACATTTTAGCACATAAGGTTTACTTTTTAGTGGTCTGAGAAACGACTACTGGAGTTTCCAACAGATCTTTATTCGAAAGTTCAAGTTGCAGCACACAGGCTTATCAGACACGTCTGCCCACAACGGTGGTCAGCGCTGAACTAACGCGCGCAAGGGAAAAACAACAGCCCCTCCCGAGTCATGTGACCACGGCTTCCGAAAGCCGGGTTCGATATCTGTGTGCGCTAGCAGGCGCCACGCAGATATTGAACCCGGCGTTCGGAAGCCGCGGTCACGTGACTCGGGAGGGGCTGTTGATTTTCCTACAACTTCCTACATTTTAAATGTTTAAATTCCCATTTTCATTTGAAAGGTTCCCAAGGACCCTTGCTGTATCTAAGTCAAGTCAAGTCAAGAGAGTTTATTGTCATGTGTCCCAGATAGGACAATGAAATTCTTGCATTGCTGCAGCACAACAGGATATTGTTGTCATAAATACAGAACAGATCAGTGTGTCCATATACCATAGAATATATATATACACACATCAATAAACAGATAAAGTGCAACCCATTATGTTTCTTATGAAATGTATGCATTTACCACCTCAGTCATTCTTCCTTGAGTGTTTCTTATATTTGTCCATGACAGAAACATTGTTTTGACCCTTCCAGAATAATACATATTTCCAAAATTGTTCTTGTGTTCAGTGGTTTTTTTTAAATAGCTAATTTAATATTTAAGTCAATCAGCATGGGAAATTGCAAAGGAACATACAACGTTTGATTTTTGTGGCAAGGCTACTAAAATCAATGGTTTCCGTGAGTAAAAAATGATTTTTACAAATCTGTAGCCGAATTAACAGCCTAAATCTTTTTCAAAATTGCTCCTGATGTACAGGTGGAAAATAATACTGAGGGGAAATCCTAAAAGACCGCAGATGCGTAGAAAACAAACTGCTGGAGAAACTCAGTGGGTCAAGCAGCAGCTGCAGAGGAACTGGACAGATGAAGTTTCAGGTAGGGTCCCTTCCCATTAAAGATACTGCATTGAAACAAGCCCTTCAGCCCACCAAGTCCACGCTGACCATTGATCAAGCAGTCACACTAGTGACTTGTTATCCCATTTTTTCACCACTGGCTGCACACTCAAGGCAATTTACTGCAGCCAATTAACCTACAATCCTGCACGCCTTTGGGATGTGGGAGGAAAGTGGAGCACCCGGAGGAAAGCCACACGGTCGCAGGGAGAACATGCAAACTCCACACACACAGCACCCAAGGTCAGAACCGAACCTAGGCCTGCGGCACTGTGAGGCAGCATCAGAGCTGCCTCAGAGGGTGGTGGAGGCAGGTTCTCTGGATGCTTTCAAGAGAGAGCTAGATAGGGCTCTTAAAAATAGCAGTCTGGGAATATGGGGAGAAGGCAGGAACGGGGTACTGATTGGGGATGATCAGCCATGATCACATTGAATGAAGGTGCTGGCTCAAATGGCCGAATGGCCTACTCCTGCATCGATTGTCTATTGTCTATTATCACTGAGCAGCTCCTTGTTTATTTTACAAAAGTGTCAATGAGCATTAAGAAATGTTAAATTCTTAAAGAAGAAATATTGGGTAAGATTAAGATTTAAATCTGATAGTTAATGTCAATGATTCTACGTAAACTTCAATCATAGCCTGGCACAAGGTGAATCATCCCACTGATTTCTAAGGGGATTGGAGGGTTATATTTAGCAAAACAATGGGAAGGTTATGTAAAGGGAGAAGAGGAGGGAAGAGACAGTAACCCTAAGACTTTTGCCTCCATCACAGTGAGGAGGTGCTTGGTGAACTCACTGTGGTGGATGTTAATTTGTGTTTATTGTGTGTTGTTTATTATTACATGTATGGCTGCAGGCAACGACATTTCGTTCAGACCGAAAGGTCTGAATGACAAATAAAGGATTCAATTCAATTCAATTCAATGTATTTACATAGTATTGAGAAAAGTAGACACTGCCTAATCCATCACGGGTACTGACCTCCCACATTGGAAATGATCACCAATGCATCCACAATTTCTAGGGCCACCTCCTTGGGTTGCAGACCATCAGGCCCTGGGGATTTATCTGCCTTCAGTCCCAACAGTTTACCTAACACCATTTTCTGACTAATGTCGATTCCGTTCAGTTCCTCCCTCCCACTAGATCCTCAGTCACCTAGTATTTCTGGGAGATAGTCTGTGTCTTCCTTAGTGAAGACAGAACCAAAGTACTCATTTAACTGTTCTGGCATTTCTTTGTTTCCCATTATAAATTCACCTGTCCCTGATTGTAAGGGACCTACATATGTCTTCACTAATCTTTTCCTTTGCACATATCGAAAGATTTGTTGCTCCAGCATGTTGTGTCTATCTTAGGTCATAAACAGATTGGGTTGATAAATAGCCCTCCAGAAAGCATGCCGTCCTGACCTGCAAATATATCACCCTTCATTTATTGTTGCTGGGTTAACATCTTGCAGCTCCGAAGGCAGTGGCATTTTAAAGTACTGTCTCCCCACCTTCTCACACCGTCCGCAGGAGCCACTCCCTCTCTCTTTCTCTTACGCTCTCACTCTCTGTGAATCCCTGGTCCACTCATCCCTTCTCATTTGCCCATCGCTGACCTCTGCCACTTGTTCTTACACCTCATCCTTCACCACATCCCAGGAACCTACACAACTCTTCCAGGAGAGGCACAGATTCACATGTATCTGAAGTTCTCCTACATTATATCTTGTTCCCTTTATAACCCCCTCCCCCCCCCCTCTTCTTCAGCACCTCTGTCATCCATTTTTCTTTCAAGTCAAGTCAAGTTTATTCGTCACATACACATACGAGATGTGCAGTGAAATGAAACGTGGCAATGCTCGCGGACTTTGTGAAAAAAGACAAACAAACAAACAACCAAACAAACTACAAACAGAATGGAATAGAATCACATATTCTTTTACATATTAAATATTGTGGGCGGAAGGAAAAAGGGAAAAAAACAGCAATTAAAAAAAAAAAAGCAGTAGAATGGTCCAGTAAAAGTTAGTCCCTGGTGAGATAGGAGTTTACAGTCCTCATGGCCTCTGGGAAGAAACTCCTTCTCAACCTCTCCGTTCTCACTGCATGGCAACGGAGGCGTTTGCCTGACCGTAGCAGCTGGAACAGTCCGTTGCTGGGGTGGAAGGGGTCTCCCATGATTTTACTGGCTCTGGAGTTACACCTCCTGATGTATAGTTCCTGCAGGGGGGAGAGTGAAGTTCCCATAGTGCGTTCAGCCAAACGCACTACTCTCTGCAGAGCCTTCTTGTCCTGGGCAGAGCACCAGATGGTAATATTTCCGGACAAGATGCTTTCCTCAGCCGCTGTGTAGAAGCACTGGAGGATCCTCGGAGTCCCTCCCCTTCCTGGTTCCAATCGCCTACGACCCCCACATTTCACCCATCTGACCCAACCAGCCCCATGTAGTTCTGGTTCCATCTGCCCACCTCTCCCCTATTAGTTTCCATTATCCCCTTTCTTACTTATTAGATTCCAGCGCTTGCAGCCTTTCTATTCCTGTTAATCACTTTTTCACAGCCGTCTCAACCTCCACCCTCCACCCCCTTCATCTACCCTTTCCTTTGCTTTTTTTTTTGTCCACCTCCATCTATTATCCACCTGTCTCTACCTCCCTCTCCCCTACCTGGCTCCATCCGCCCATCCCACTTCTCTTTATCCTGGCCATCTCCCATCTCCACCCTCAGGCAACTTTGAGCCCAAATACCGGGAGTTCCTTTCCCAGTATCACATTCCTCTGCTCCTTCCCCGCCCCACACACAGATGCTGCTTGACCCACTGAATTCTTCCAACAGATTGTTTAAGAAGGAACCGCAGATGCTGGAAAATCGAAGGTACACAAAAATGCTGGAGAAACTCAGCAGGTGCAGCAGCATCTATGGAGCGAAGGAAATCCTTCGCTCCATAGATGCTGCTGCACCCGCTGAGTTTCTCCAGCATTTTTGTATACCTTCACCCAACAGATTTATTAGTTGCTCCAGGTTCCAGCATCTGCAATCTCATGTGTCTGCACTGTAAAGCTTCTTCATTCACTATGAAGTACATTTACACTGTAAGGCCACTGCTATCATCTCAGTGAGAGCTAGGAATCGCGAAACTAAAGATGACTAACAATGCCTTATTTTACCTCACCCTCCCTCTTTGTGGGAAGAAAGGAAGTGAAGAAGGCATATTCTCATTTTGTCCTGGTTACTCAGTTGGGATCAAGAATTCCTTGTGAAGGAACACAGCGCTATCCACTTCAAGGACCACAGCGAATCAAGAAAGCAGCTCACTCCCTCCCACCTTCTTAAGGTCAGCCTCGGATGGGCAATTGAAAAAAATAACACAAAGTGTTGGTGTAACCCAGCGGGTGAGGCAGCATCAATGGAGAACAGGGATCTTTAAACCCATTTTCTCTAGAGAATTTACAGCACTTCAACTCCCCCTCCCATTCCCAATCCGACCTCTCTGTCCTAGGTCTCCTCCATTGCCAGAGTGAGCAACACCGGAAATTGGAGGAACAGCACCTCATATTTCCCTTGGGGAGCCTGCATCCTGTGGGCATGAACATCGAATTCTCCCAATTTTGTTAGCCCTTGCTGTCTCCTCCCCTTCCTCAGCCCTCGGGCTGTCTCCTCCCATCCCCCAACCCTCGGGCTCCTCCTCCTCTTTTTTCCTTCCTTCTCCCCGCCACCCCCTATCAGTCTGAAGAAGGGTTTCGGCCCGAAACGTTGCCTATTTCCTTCGCTCCATAGATGCTGCTGCATCCGCTGAGTTTCTCCAGCATTTTTGTGTACCTTCTCTAGAGATACTGCCTGACCAGCTGAGTTACTCCATCACTTCATGTCCTTTTTTTCTTGCAGTTCCTTGTTTCTACATGGGCTAAAAAATACAGTACTGGCTCAGTCATTGAATGAAAAATTGAATCTTCCCTCCTGTAATGTTTAAAGACGTGATTCTTACACCTTACTCTTTCCATTCACATATACAGTAACGCTTATCAAAGCTTCACACAGACTTTTCACTAAACAACAGGAAAGCTGCCTGGCTGAGTCATTTCCCGAATTCTCTGAATTGCCTGAGGAAACATTTGAATTGCAAAATGCTGCAACAATGGCATTCCTTCTCACATACATCTGCAGAGACAGGGTTTTTGCAACCAATCCATTCTGTTGTGAAAGATATGTTTAATTGGATGTCTGTTTTAGAGTCTGACTCAGCTGCGACCCCTCCCTACTGACAGCACAGGGAAATCACTGGAAAAGATGCAGGGAGAAATTAAAATATACACAGAGCATAATACAGTACAGCACAAGAACGAGCCCTTCACCTCACAATGTTTCTGCTGAACACAATGCTAAATCTCATCTGCCTGCGCATATCCCTCTATTCCCTGCACTTCCATGTGCCTATTCAAAAACCTCTTGAGTACCACTATCATATCTGCCTCCCACCAGCACCACTCCTGGCAATGCGTTCCAGCCCCCCCCCCCCCCCCCCATGTAAAAAACTTCCCCCCTCTAACTTTATAGCTAGAGTTGGACATTTCTTCCCTCGGAAAAAGTTCTGACTGTCTACCTTATCTATACCTCGCCTGATTGTATACACTTCTATCGAGTATCCCCTAACCACCAACGTTCCAGAGAAAACAATCCAAGTCTAATCAACTTCTCTCTGTAGATGAAACCCTCTAATTCAGGCAGCATTCGGATAAATCTAATCTGAACTCACGACAAAACTTGTGGATGCACTGTTTTTAGTTCACTGGATCAAGTATGTTTTTGTAAAAGAAACAACATAGCAGCAGCCACTGTTGTCACAGCAGCATCTTTTAATTCCTTCTGACCTGAGAAGCCAAATTCTGGGGCTTTCACGTATTTTGAAAAAAAAAGTAAATACTCTTGAGTTCAGGCACACAGGTGGTTTGCCCTGTCCACCCGCAGACTCCATCATTGGCATATCCTTATTTATAAGACTATCCTCGGTGTTCTTCCTTCATACCTGCAGAAGTATGTAATTCGAAAAAGCACAGGAACTTATCAGCTCCGCTCTGAGGACTTGTTCTTACTAACTGTACCTAAAGTCCGTACTGAACTGGGGAAAAGGGCATTTAGTTATGCTGCTACCTTCGCATGGAACCAGCTGCAGAATGAACTGAAACTTAAGGAGCTGGTTTCTATAAACAGATTTAAATCCCTTCTTAATGATGTTGAAGCGGGCTCTTCTGTCTGTACATGCTTTGTTTGATGATGTTCTGACTGTGACTCTATTTATATGTTCTCTGTTGTTTTTTTTAAATTATTGTCTGTAACTGTGGAACTGTGCTGCTGCCTATCTTGGCCAGGACTCTTGTAAAAGAGATTTTTAATCTCAATGAGACTTATCCTGGTTAAATAAAGGTTAAATAAAATAAAAAATAAAACTATAGGAGAAGGGGCCCTGCGGCTTAGAGTAGTGTAGGATACAGGCCCCTATGGATGCAGGAATAATGCAGGACACAAGGCCTTGTAGATCAATGGGATGGGGGCTCATGAATCTAACGACATGATATGTGTTAAGCGATGACAAAGCCGAGTGAGATGCTCCTATTTCCACTCACGAATCCACCTTCGCTGGCTGGGAAACTGGGGACCGAGATCCACCAGCCCACCTGGAGAGCACCGCGATCTCACAAACAGGCATCAGATCAGGCAGCTGATCATTTTCTGGGGTTTTTCCAAGGAGAGATTTGTGATCTCAAGCTCCAGACAGCGCAGCTGCTGGAGAAAGTAGGGCTGGGATAGGGGTGGGGAAAGACTAATCGCTGATCAGGGAGCTGTCCTCAGTCTAGACATCCAGCAGCAGTGGCAGGCCCACATCTTCATTTCTGTTCGGCCAGCCATGTGGTTTGCATGTCCAACACCAGACTGCTGAAACAGGCATTGTACTGGAGGCAAGGGTACAGTTAAAATGGGATTGATCATCCACAGATGCTGCCTGGCTTGCTAAGTGTTTCCAGGTGTTTCTGCTTTTATTTCATATCTGCAACATCTGCACTGTTTCGTTTTGATTTTTAAACACCAGTGCATGGATACGCTGACTGGCTGAAGAGCGGGTTAACATCTCCTGTACCCAGAAATGGGAAGGGGAAAGAAGTCATGTTAAGATCACACACAGTTTTCAGTTCAACGTCTGGAACCCTTCATTGAAATAGATACTTAAGTTGAGGAGAAAAATACACAGATCGGGAGTTGTCGAAAAAAACACTTGGAAGAAAGATGGAACACCACGAAATTAGGTGGAAGCAGTCAAATATTTTATTTTTGAAAGACAGGCCATGACATTTGACCCACTATTTACCAGAAGCTATTAAATAGTAAATGCAAACACAATATTCAACATGCTGAGCACTAATGACCATCAGGTCAAGAAATACAGACATTTAATTTTACATTTATCCCTTTGTTTAATGTTGACAGATTGCTGTTTCTTTTCTCTTGTACAAGAATGTTTTTTGTTTAGGCTGAATTTTTAATACAAAGATTACAAAGCAGAGAGGTTGGAAAATAACAAATATGTATTGCGTATTTGGACTTTTTGGTAAAATTGACTCGCACATGAAATGTATTGGCAAACTGGTTATAAATATCGGAATCCAACTCTGCATTTAATCTGTTGAAGGACCTGCAAATTACAAACTGTTATCATCACCTTCGTCACACAGAACATAAATAAATTGCGAATGAAACTGTGTGGATAATGCACCATATTCTAAAGTCATGGCCTAATTGTAAAGCAGCCAATCTACTTCATTCATCTTCGTCCTGTCCACAGACTCGCAGCAAGATCTTCCGGTAATCACCTCCCACGTCATCCTATTGGGAAATGAAGCCACAATATTATCACTGAGCCACTATGTGCTGAACCCGTTTAGGTAATTAAAGTGTAA